>NC_133130.1:45294349-45894349 GCF_048418815.1 Hemitrygon akajei
AAAAGGTTAGGAACTGCTGTCCTACAGCCTAAGACTAACCATCCACCTCACCAAGAACATCATCCAGTGACAGATAGTGAAGTAATTCTTCAAGAGCGGTGACTTATGATGTCTGTGGTAGGATGATAAATAAAGCAGTCAGTGCAAAACAATGCACAAGCCTCACTTGGAGGGTGATTTGGCCATTTATTACAGAAGAGATCATCATCAGAGAAGTCATTCCATTGAAAGCAGAAAGTCTTGGCTGGAACATGCAGAGATATCCAGTATGTGGAGATTTCATGACTGCCTCTCTGGCAGACTCTCTTGCAACAATTCAGATAAAGACTTCCCTTTTAAATCATGTTCCTGCGCCATCATTCCATTATGTAGTGCAAACAAAATAAGTAATATACAATCGACTTTCTCAACCTGTCCTCTCTTGCTGAGGGGTTTCAGTTTTGCTATTGCAAAGCTTAGAGTGGTTGAAGCAAGATGTAGGCAAAGGCAGGAAATAATACAACATAAAGTAATTGAGAGACATAGCATAAAACAGGCCTTTCAACCTACAAAATCAATGCCAACCATCACGCATGTACCAATCCTACCTGTTACGTATCCCGTAACTGGGTCACTTACCAGCAAAGATAGAGAGGTCCGTTGAAGTCTGATGGTACTATTTTTAACAGTATTTATTGATAAAAATACACAAAATAATATCAATGCAAACATACAGATAATATATGTCGTCAATACTAAATCTAAAAGCGCGGGTCTAATAATAAGCAATAAGAAATAGCTCTATCGTTGTCTAGGGGATAATGTATTGTCCAATGGTAATGTAAAAGTCACTCAGTTCAGTCAAGCTGCAGCTTTTGGGTTGGAGAGAGAGAGAGACGGGTTAAAACTTGCCCATTCCTTTTATGATGTCAATCCTTCGAGAGTCGTTGAGAGTTGAGTTCCCCATTGTTAGCTAAAAACCGTTCTTCCGTGGTAAAGGCCACTGATTCCGGGGCAAATGGAAATGGACGCACATGGCCCTCCCACCGGCTTTCGCTCTTACGGGATCGCTAGCGTTTCTTCTGGTGCGACTGAGGGGCTGTTCCCACAGACCCTCTTTTTATCCTGACTCACAGGGTCTCAGGTATCAATCAGGTTGGAATGATGCAATCCCTCCACCAACCTCCCCCTCAGTTCATTGCCTGGGGCTTCGATACATCGTACAGGATGCAATACACAATTGTCCAAGAGACAATAGCCGGCATCAATGGGTCCGCCTTTCGGAGGCCAGGACACATTCCAACTCTTTGTGGATTCTGCATGTCTTTCTCTCATTTCCTGGGTCTCCTGAACTGACTTAATAGTGATCTTCCGATTCTCACAAAGGAGGGGGCTACCCCGCACCCTTCGGCCCCTCAGAGCTGTGGCACATTCGTAACACCCACTTTCTTCAAAGCGTTTTCACCAGCGGTGAAAACAAAGTAGTACAGAGTCTTACAGGATTTTAGAATCTAACACAATACAAAAGCTTTTCCTTTTCACTACAGAGTAATACAGTTATACATTCAACTCAGCATCTAGATGGTTACCGATTACAATTGTCACTTCCTTTAATATCTTAACATCTTGTACCCTACTAAAGTCTTGTAGCATCAGACTCCAATTTAGCAACCACCTATTTTTTTCCTTCAGCAAACAAAACTAAAGAGTTGTGATCTTAAGCTTACGTGTATACTACAAAAGTTCATGCAAATACTAATCGTCATGTTGCTTTCAAACTTAACAGGCAGGCTTCCATGGGGTTGTCTTTTATTATTCACAGGCTTTGTCGAAATCCCTTAAAACTGGTTTCTGCTATTTAAAAATGGCGTCCCCATTAACCCTCGTCTTTTTCCCGGTTAGTTCCAATGTGGGGAGCTTGGGTACCCTGGCGAAATAGGCTTTCGCCCGCTTCTTAGGAGTTATTTTATCAACACTGTGTCCCAAACTTAGACCATCTTCGGAATTTCCACCCAATTCTTTAATTTTACGCAAGTTGCTAGCTTTCTCTTCAGGACCCTTCAGGCTATTAGTTTTCAGTTTGAACTCTTTGTTCAAGCAGCATTTCAAATTCTGCCTTTTCACACCACACTCTGGAATAACAATAGCATGGGGGGCCCCGTCATCTTCCAACTCAACCTGTAAGTGATCCGCAGGTTTTAAATTTTCTTCATTCGATTTGGGAACTACATATTTCCCATTTCCTTCAATGATAATATTCATCTCCCCACTTTTGATCTCCGCATTAACTTTTAACACACCTTCGAACACAAACACCTGGGAACTCTCACTTCCCACTATTACCAAGGTTAACCCTTTCTTTGCTGAACCAAGTCTATCTGACCCACAAGGACTGCCTTCCTTGTCAACTGAATCAAATACCTCAAGACTTTTTCTGAGCTTCATTACTATGTTCAGTACAACGTGCATCCACATCTTGGACGCACTCCAACGGGACATTTGCCTCTTCCAGGATTTCAATACCCGTACCCGGTCCAAACTCTAAATTCCCCTGATTCTCCCAGCTACTCTCTGGGCAACTCCCTTCCGGAGTAAACTCAACCCCGCAGGCTGAAACAACCTCATCTGCCAACCCAGCAGACTTCTTCAAGGTAAGGGCACCCTTTTCATCTAGGACTGCCCTCATTTCATTATCGGGAACACCTTTAGAATTTTCAACTTCTTCAAACAGTTCTGCCAAACCAGACAGATCATCCATGTCCAACTCTGGACCTTTTAACAGCTCTATCTGTTTCTCATCTTTATCTCCTGCCTCTAGAACTTTTCTCCTCACTAAGGGCAGGTCTATCTCCTCTCCCTTACTCTCTTTCACCTTACTACTCTTCGTTTTACCACCCTCTAAACCCTCGTGGTACAGGGTCAGTAAAAACGTCTCGGCCAAATCGATACTGGCCAGATTTAAACTGCTCTCGTTCTCAGCTGCCTTTCTCGACATGCTGCGAGTAACCACGCATGCGGGATAGATCTTGGACGCTAGGGGCGGGGCTGAAACGCTCACCGGCCGGCTCGTCAGTGTCATTGCTGCCCAAACCTTACCACCGGCTAAATCGTTACCCAGAAGGACGTCCGCGTCAGTTCTCGGGAATTCTGATCGCACCCCCATTTCAACTAGTCCAGAGACTAGCTCACAATTCATAATGACCCTATGCAAGGGCACCATTTCCGTCCCTTGGCCTATTCCTTTCACCACTACCATTCCCGTCTTGCGACCAAAATCTAGTACCTTACTGCTGATCAATGATAGTTCAGCCCCCGTGTCTCTCCAGATCCGTACTGGAACTGGGGTGCCTCCCTCCCTCACAGACACGGTTCCGTTTGACATACAAGTCTCAGACCCTTCTCGTACTCTGTCTACCCAGGGCTCTCTTGTCGATTTACTGATTACCACGGCACATCCGATAGGGACTGCTGCTTTCCCTTTTCCTGTCTCTTTCCTCGGAGCAAAGCACCTAGATGCAATATGCCCCCCCTTTCCACAATTAAAACAGGTCAAGCCCGGAAATCTCTGGCCGTCTTGCCTTTCCCCCTCAATCTTACCACTAGCTCCCGGCGGGACCTCTGCCTCAGCCGGCGGGCTTTCTCAATCGTTCCCACGGTCCCTCTGGGAACTTTTATTCGAGGAAAACTTTGACTTGTGGGTTAGGGCATATTCATCTGCGAACCTAGCAAATTCTGAGATGGACTTATTCGGCTTCTCATTCAAATACATCTGGATATCCTCCGAAACACAACTTTTAAATTCCTCAATCAGAATTAACTCCCTGAGACGCCAAAAATCCTCTTCCACTATCTCTGCTGTGCACCAACGGTCCAAGAGCACACCCTTCTCATAGGCAAACTCGGTATACGTCTGATTCCACCCTTTCTTTAGATTTCTGAACTTTTGTCTATATGCTTCAGGTACTAACTCATAACTCCGGAGAATGGCCGCCTTTACTTTGTCATAACTCTCCTCCTCTTCTTCCTCCATGGACAACGCCGTATATGCCCGCTGTGCCTTCCCTTTTGACACACTTTGTAACAACGCCACCCACTGATCTCTGGGCCACTTCTGATTCACAACCACCTTTTCAAAAAGCAAGAAATAACTATCAACATCCGTCTCCTCGAATGGAGGTACTAACCTCAACTCCCGACTAACATTAAACCGCTCCTCTCGGTCTGACCCCTGAACTCATTGCTCTTGCTTTAACTTCTCCATCTCCAAGTCATGTTTCCTCTGTTTCTCTGCCTCCCTCTCCTTCTCGGCCCTTTCCCTCTCTTTCTCTCTCTCTCTCTCGGCTCTTTCTTTCTCCTTCTCAGCTGCTTCCAGCTGCTTTAACTTAATTGCATGTTCCAACCTTAATTTCTCCAACTCTAACTGAGCCGTCCCACTAACTGGTACCTTTTCAGTGATATTTTCCAATACCTCAGCTGCAAACACATTCTTCCCAATATAATACTGAGTTATTGCCCTTCGCACCTCCCGCTTTTTCATTGACAACCTCACCTCTGCGAGGTTTAACCCCTTCGCCAAATTTGTCAAGTCTGATTTGGTGGGGGGGGGACATCACGTGATGACGTAGGATCGAGACGCAGGGACCCAGCTCTCCCGTAAAAAGTTAATAAATTAATGTTTAAATGAAGAAAAGTTAGTCAATACTTTCTAAAAGTTACTTATAAACGACTCCGGACTGTGTCAAGCTATGCCTCAAGGAAGGAAGATGAAGAAAACTAATACCGGGAAGACTACGCAAGTTGGAACAAGAACAAGGCCCACGTCTACCGAGGAACCGCGGTCTCAGGTACATTATATCACCGGCAATACGGAACAGGAGACTGTGGCAACATTGGCCACTTCCAAAGGAAAAGACCATCGTGAACTGCGCAAACGCGAAGGATGGAGCATGCGCAAACGGGAGCAACAAGAACTACAAAGCCCAGCTACCACTGCAACTGAAAGTGATAGCGAATCGGAGGGAGAGTCAAATCTCTCGGAAGGATCAGCTGAAGAAGGAGTTAAAAGTCCTTCTAGAAATATAGAAAAGACTTTGAGGCAAATAATGCGTAAATTAGACACATTAAAAGTAATTAAAAATAATCAAAAAATACTCGAAAAAAAAATGACCAATATGGAGATTATGCTTGATAAAATGACAAAGAGACAGGAAAAAATGGAAAAAAGAATTACGGACTTGGAAACTACAATGGAAGACATGGTTGAAAGAATGGACAAAATGGAAACGGAAAATACTGCTTGGACATCAGAAAGAAAACAATTTATGGAAAAAAATTGATAAGCTTGAAAATCTCAGTAGATGAAATAATATTAAAATTGTTGGACTTAAAGAAGATATAGAAGGAGAAGATCCAATAAATTTTTTTCAAAAATGGATCCCTAAAAAATTGAAAATGGAAAGAGAAACTCCAATTGAGATTGAAAGGGCGCATAGATCTTTAAGGTCAAGACCTCGAGCTGATCAAAACCCACGATCAATTTTGATAAAATGCTTACGATACCAAGACAAAGAAAAGATCCTGAAGGCCGCTGCCCAAAGTGCCAAAAATAGAAACAGGCCACTGATGATAGCAGGGAAACCAGTTCTTTTTTATCCTGATATAAGTTACAACCTGTTGAAGAGAAAGAAGGAATTTAACCCAGTGAAAAAAGCCTTATGGGAAAAGGGTTATAAATTTACAATGCGTCATCCAGTAACACTGATAATTTTTTTGGAGGAGGGAAAAATTTTTTTTTCCGATTATCGAAAAGCGGAGGAGTTTGTACAAGAACTTCCATCTATTTGCTAATTACACATAGAGGCTTCCAAACGTAATGGATTAAAGATGAAGATAGACCCAAGGAACAGAAGTGATGGACATTTATGGATATTATAGAAGAGAAAAGCAAAATTTTAGAAATACTAAATGAGAATAGTATTTTTTTTTCTCTTCTTATACATATACTTTTTTATGTTGCGGGGGGGCTGGGAGGCTGTGGATCAGTTACTGCGGGATTCACGTGTGTAATCATGGTGGTTGCCATGACCCGTACAGCAGAGGGGGGTAATGTTGTGTTTTTTTTCCACAACATTAGTAGGGGGGTATTTTGTTTTTTTTTCTTTATATTTTAATTTTTTTCTATCTTTTTGCCTGGATGATTGGTGGGGACACACATAGCAACATGGACATTTTTATAAAGATTTCCCAGGATACCACGAAAGTGGAAAGATTAGGTATTATTATAGATTGGAGTAATATAATAAAAAAAATAATGACTAATCTACTAAATTTTTTAAGTTTTAATGTTAATGGGCTTAATGGGCCAGTAAAAAGAAAAAGAATTTTAACATATATTAAAAAAAATGAGAACTCCGTGGAGCATGTGGGGATCTTCCAACATCCAGGCATTCCCTTTTTTTTTTCTTTCTTATTTTTTTAATAGGGATGTTAGGGGGGAGGGGTTAAGGGGAGGGGGGGCTGGGTAACACTTTGTTTTCAAATAGTTACAGAATAAATGTGTATGAAAAAAATAAAAAAAGTTTTTAAAAAAAAGTCTGATTTGGTGGCCGCCTCTAGCGCCTCCAGAGTCGGGTTTTCTATAAATTCACCCACGTCCATCTTTGCTGGTTTCCCGTCTGGCTACCCGCGTAACCAGAGCCAAGTTTGGACTTACAAGCCCGATTCACTGGCCTCCCAATTTGGTGTCAAATCCAGAGACAAGAACCCCAATTGTTACGTACCCCGTAAATGGGTCACTTACCAGCAAAGAGAGAGAGGTCCGTTGAAGTCTGATGGTACTATTTTTAACAGTATTTATTGATAAAAATACACAAAATAATATCAATGCAAACATACAGATAATATACGTCGTCAATACTAAATCTAAAAGCGCGGGTATAATAATAATCAATAAGAAATAGCTCTATCGTTGTCTAGGGGATAATGTATTGTCCGATGGAAATATAAAAGTCACTCAGTTCATTCAAGCTTCAGCTTTTGGGTTGGAGAGAAAGACGGGTTTAAAACTTGCCCATTCCTTTTATGATGTCAATCCTTCGAGAGTCATTGGGAGCTGATTTCCCCGTTGTTAGCTAAAAACCGTTCTTCCGTGGTAAAGGCCACCGATTCTGGGGCAAATGGAAATGGATGCATGTGGCCCTCCCACCGACTTTCGCTATTACGGGATCGCTAGCGTTTCTTCTGGTGCGTCTGAGGGGCTGTTCCCCCAGACCCTCTTTTTATCCTGACTCACAGGGTCTCAGGTGTCAATCAGGTTGGGGATGATGCAATCCCTCCACCAACCTCCTCCTTGGTTCATTGCCTGGGGCTTCGATGCATCGTACAGGATGCAATACACAAGTCCGTCTCCAAGAGACAATAGCCGGCATCAATGGGTCCGCCTTTCAGAGGCCAGGACACATTCCAAACTCTTTGTGGATTCTGCATGTCTTTCTCTCATTTCCTGGGTCTCCTGAACTGACTTAATAGTGATCTTGCGATTCTCACAAAGGAGGGGGCTACCCCGCACCCTTCGGCCCCTCAGAGCTGTGGCACATTCGTAACATACCCTAATCCTCTTTATTTAATTGAATAGGCTGAATTGAATTGAAAAGGCTAGGAATTTATTCCATAAAAAGCAGAAGATTGAGAGGAAATTTGATAGAGGTATACAATATTATGAGGGGCACAGATAGGGAAAATGCAAGCAGGTTATTTCATCTGAGGTTGGGTCGGACTACAAGGAGAGATCATAGGGTAAGGGTGAAAGATGAAAAGTTTAATGGGAACATGAGGGGAAACTTCTTCACTCAGAAGTTTGTGAGAGTGTGAAATGAGCTGCCAACACAAGTGGTGCATGCAAGCTCAATTTAGCAAAGTTTAGATAGGGGCATGGATGGTAGGAGTATGGAGGGCTATAGTCCCAGTGCAGGTCCATAGGAGTAGGCAGGTTACATGGTTTTGGCATGCACTAGATGGGCCAAGGAGCCTGTTTCTGTGCTGCACTTCTCTATGACTGGTGTCTCTTTATTCTATCCACACTCCCATCTACTCTCCTTCCCCTCACCAATATATAATTGACCTATTTACTAAGACCGAGATCAATTAACCTACTAACCCTCACATCTTTGTGATGTAGGAAGAAACTGGAGCACTTGGAGGTATCTAACACAGTCACAGGGAAAATGTGCAAACTCCATGTCATCATTGAACCCAACTCACTGGAGCGGTGAGCTCGACTAGGAGCACCACTATGCAATCAATAAAACATATGTATAAATAAATATTTTCCAGACAATAAAGTTAACCTACTCTAGAAGCCATGTTTTTGTTTTCTATCTGCATTCTATTCTGTGTTGCTCATGTAATATGTTTATTATGATAGTTAATCACATGGGTGGGGGCATGTGAAATTAAGTTTTAATTACACGTTCATGATTTTTACAGTCATTTGTTTAGTTTAGAAGTGGGGAGTGGGTCAGGATGATATTGTTGACCATTGAATTTCATTCAATTTTGTTTAACCATTTGCATTTAACTTCATTTACCCTCACTCAATTCCTCTTAATTAAGTTTAATATCATTAGTTTTAGTTTCATTGGTTTTATCACTTCAAGTTGGTTTGTTTTGCTCATTTCTTAATAAAGGATCAAATACATTTCTTCGACCTTGAACATTACTATTATTGGATTCTATGGAAGAACCATCGACCAAGATTAACCCAACAACCCCCCCCCCCCAACCCACCTCATTTCTAAACAGTGTTGGTTGTTCAAGTAGCCACCACAGCTACAATTGCTTAAATTACTTGGACTGTTATATATTCTGTGCTATTTTCAGTTAAGTTAACTGATTTCAGGCAAAACAACTGACCTGTTCAAAATTAGCTCATGAACTTTCCCAGTCCATCACAGGTGCATCCTACACAGAGCACTGTCACAGGAAATCAGCATCTATCATCCAGAACATACACCACCCAGGTCAAGATCTCTTCTCAGTACAGGAGCCTCAGGATTCACATTAGCAGATTCAGGAACGGTTATTACCCCTCACCCATCAGCACTTGAACCAGCGGGGATAATTCCACTCAACTTCACTTGCCCCATCACTGAACTATTTGCACAACCTATGGACTCGCTCTTAAGAGCTCTTCATCTCATGTTCATGATATTTATTGCTTATTTATTTGCTTATTCCCTTTTTGATTTGCAGAGTTTGTTGTTGACATTGCAACATTGGTTGTTCTTCCACCCGGTTGGGTGCAGTCTTTTCACTGATCCTATTATGCTTCTTGGATTTACCAAGTAAAATGAATCTCAGGATTGTATATGGTGACATATGCACTTTGATAATAAACTTACTTTGAACTTTGATATGATGGAAGGTGTATCTTTGGTTAGCAAGTATATCCTTTGACTTATAACCATTTTACATCACACTAAAGACATTATTTAACAATTCACATTAGACATGCAATAACCAGATAACTCTCAATAGGGAATTTTTAAATGCCACAAAATTACATCCTGCTTAGCACTACTCATAATAAACAGTAGATCCATTCAATCATTGTTCTTGTTTCATAAATCTGAACCACCAACCCTGTTTATTACATTTAATTTTTTCCATATTATTTTACCTTGAAATTGTCAATTTCTAATGTCAGCCCTCCACCACATCAAACTAGGAACTTGGAATTTTAGATCTGTAAGTAATCTTTCCTTGTTTTTGTAGAATGTGAAAATTTTAATGTTTGTTTTTTCTAGGGAAATCTTTTCCTTAGTGGTCACAATCTATTGATTAAATAATGGCTCTCTTCCGCACTTATGGGCAATTATTTCCTTGTGTCCTGAAATCTCGAAGGACATGCAAGCGTATGTTTCTCTTGGTAAAATAATATACATTGTCTCTGGGCACAAGGTGAGAGAAGGACTGTTAGAAATGGATTGTGTGGAATGACAAACTGAAAAACACAAACCTATGTCCTCATTCTCCTAATTAGACCCCAAATTACTTGGAAACAGATGATCTTGTGCAGGTTCACTGTAAGTCAAACTGCAGGTGGCTGAAATGACTGAGGCTATTACAGCTGCAGAAAGGCCCTCTTCATTAAAATTTTAAAATCATGTGCATAATTATTCTGGATACGTTACAAAGCTTACTTAAAAAGAACTGTGACATTGACGTCTTGTGGAAGCTTTAAAAGTTATGGCTTTGCATATTGACAGGCAACAGAATTAGGAGGAAATTCCCCATATATGCCCTTATATTAATTGGGGCACAGGCAGTGTGAAAGATGTAGAGGCCTTAGAGTCTGTAAGTTGCATTCAGAAGAATTCTTTTAATCAGAATGTGGCAAGTCGAACAAGTTGTGCGGGCAATTTGGGATTCAATATAAGAAAACTGATCAGGTGGAGAGAATATCTGAGGAAGTGCATTTGTCTGGTAATTATAATTCCAGTGGAATTAACATTGTAATGGAAGGAGATAAAGATAAAGTAAGAGTAAGGATATTGAAGTGGAGTAAGGCCAATAAATTATTCAGCAAAAGTGGAAACGATTACTTGAGGGTGAATTAATCTCAGATCATTGTGATACATTCAAGAAGGAGATTCGAGGAGCTGGGAATAAATTGGTCCTGCTGAACCAGAGCCCCCTGGGTGACATGCAGGATAAGATCAAGGCAAAAATTAGAAGCCCACCTGAAAAGCAAAGAGCCCAAGACAACAATAATTCCAGAAAATTTCAAGAAGTATTAAAAAATGAATGGCAGTAGCAAAAATTGTTTTGGAAAAAAATCAAAGATCCAAAGGTGTTTCAAAAGTACATGAAGAGCAAGCGGATAACTAAAGACAGAGCAAATTCTGCTGAGGACCAGAACGGTAACCAATGTGTGGAGGTGCAAATGAGGGAAAGGTTCTTATTGAATAGATAGATAGATAGATAGATAGATACTTTATTCATCCCCATGGGGAAATTCAACTTTTTTTCCAATGTCCCATACACTTGTTGTAGCAAAACTAATTACATACAATACTTAACTCAGTAAAAAATATGATATGCATCTAAATCACTATCTCAAAAAGCATTAATAATAGCTTTTAAAAAGTTCTTAAGTCCTGGCGGTTGAATTGTAAAGCCTAATGACATTGGGGAGTATTGACCTCTTCATCCTGTCTGAGGAGCATTGCATCGATAGTAACCTGTCGCTGAAACTGCTTCTCTGTCTCTGGATGGTGCTATGTAGAGGATGTTCAGAGTTTTCCATAATTGACCGTAGCCTACTCAGCGCCCTTCGCTCAGCTACCGATGTTAAACTCTCCAGTACTTTGCCCACGACAGAGCCTGCCTTCCTTACCAGCTTATTAAGACGTGAGGCGTCCCTCTTCTTAATGCTTCCTCCCCAACACGCCACCACAAAGAAGAGGGCGCTCTCCACAACTGACCTATAGAACATCTTCAGCATCTCACTACAGACATTGAATGACGCCAACCTTCTAAGGAAGTACAGTCGACTCTGTGCCTTCCTGCACAAGGCATCTGTGTTGGCAGTCCAGTCTAGCTTCTCGTCTAACTGTACTCCCAGATACTTGTAGGTCTTAACCTGCTCCACACATTCTCCATTAATGATCACTGGCTCCATATGAGGCCTAGATCTCCTAATGTTTGCTTTCACAAAACATGTCGATGATTCCAATACTGCAGTTCATGAGGCAAGAAAGAACGTTCTGGAGGAGTTCAGCAGCCCATGCAGCATCTGTGGGAGGAAAGAAATAGTCAACATTTGGGGTCAAAACCCTGCATTGGTTTTAAGGTTTTAGTATGTCTGAAAGTGGATACATTGACAGAATTGGGTGAAATATAGCTAAAGCTGTTCAAAAAACCAAGGAACCTTTTTTTTTCAAACCTCTCTACATACTGAAGTGCTGTTAGAGGATTGGACAATTGCCAACATTGTAACATTGTTTAAGAAGGGGAAAAGGGATAAACAAAGTAATTCTGGATAATATGTTCAAATCAATGCTGAGCAAATTTTTAGGTTCAGTTCTTAGGGACAATACAAACATTCATTTAGAAAGGGAAAGGTTCTAAGGGACAGTTGCAGTGGATTTGTTAAGGGAAAATTGTGTTTCTCTAACCTGATTAAATAAATAGTTATTGTGATCAATGGATTTGATACAAGGTCAAAAAAAATTAAAGCCCATGAAATCCAAGGAAGATCATCAAATTTGATTCTTAATTGGGTGAGTGACAGGAGGCAATGAGTGGGTTAACAGGCAGGTATATCACTGAAAGGGTAGTGAAGAAGTCATTTGGTATGTTTGCCTTCAAATGCCCAGGAATTGAGTATAAGATCTATAATGTCATGTTACAGTGATACAAGACATTTGGTAGAGAGATAACAGACTGCAGCTGCTGGAATCTGAAGCCACAAACAATCTGCTGGAGGAACTCACTGGGCTGAACAGCACCTGGGGGTGGGGAGGAGGAGGAATTGCTGATGTTTCCAAATGAACCTCTGCATGATAACTGAGAGAAGAGACAAAATAAGCAGTATGAAGTGGACAGGAAAGTGGTGATTGAGGGTCCAGGGATGACTGGTGAACTGGGAGAGCAGAAGTGGGTGAATGAGGTTGGGTGGATAAAGAAATCAGGTAATAATCAGATTGAGCCAGGTAGGAGAAAGGGAGGGGTGGCATTGGGAGACAGAGGCAGATGAATGACAGATGGAGGTAGATGGAGGAAGGTGGGGGAAGATGGAGTGAAGGTTGAGACAGCTTCTGGAAAGTGGCCAGTAGGAACACAAAGGGCTACCAGTGCTGGAATGTGTAAGTAGAAAACCTTGACACATTTTTAAAAGTACTTCTATATGATTATCTAATCATTTATCTTATTGCAGTTTGTGGGGCCTTGTTATTTCTGGTATTTGCCCATATTATAGAAGTTCTACACTTCAAAGGTACTTCAACTAAGACGATTCAGTACATTTTAAGGTTGAAAAGGAATAATATAAAATTGAACTCCTTCATGGCATTTTCCAGGAACTGCAGCTCCACACATGAGTCAGTGCAGTGCAGTGAAATGCTCTGAAATTCTCTGTCAGATTTGACCTCAAGTATCAAGATGATGGTCCAGCTTGCTAAAGCGGTTCACCTCTGCAATCAAGCAGCTATTATACCTTGTCTTTTTCAGCATGCTGGACATTCAGTTGGTCCTAAGGTAGCAATCACCAAACTCCTGGTCTAAAGGCCCCTTTACTTGAACACCCTTACAATGTCTCGTTCAGAGTGGGTGGAGAAGACAAAGGTCTAGTCACCCAGTTAATATTCTGCATCATGCCTTATGGAGATGATACTTTAATCCAGAATAACAATCCAAACTACCAATAACTTAAGGCCATAAGACATGGGAGCAAAATTTCAAGTCAAGTCAAGTCAAGTCAAGTTCATTGTCACTTCAACCATGAACTGCTGGTACAGTACACAGTAAAAATGAAACAACGTTCCTCCATGACCATGGTGCTCCATGAGACAACACAAAACTACACTAGACTATGTGAGACAGCACAAGGCTACACTAGACTATGTAAAACAACATAAGAACTGCACTAGACTACAGACCTGCACAGGACTGCAAAAGTGCACAAAACAGTGCAGAGCAGTACAATAATTAATAAACAAGACAATAGGCACAGTAGAGGACAAATTACAATATAATAATAAATGATGTAGATGTCAGTCTAGACTCTGACATAAATTTAAGCCATTCATAGGCAGAGTAGAGGACAAATTACAATATAATAATAAATGATGTAGATGTCAGTCTAGACTCTGACATTAATTTAAGTCATTCATTCCACTGAGTCAGCTCGATCATGGCCGATGCATTTTCCCTCTCAACCCCGTTCTCCTGCCTTCTCCCTGTAACCTATGACACCCTTACTAATCGAGAAACTGTTAACCTCTGCTTTAAATATACCCAATGACTTGGCCTCCACAGACATCTCTGGCAACTTGCAGTAACTCAAACAGAATCTGGACAAGGAAAATATGAATGCAAAAATAAAATTCTGTGCAATGCTTAAATAGTTTCCTGCTCCCCTCATAGTTTCCTGTTCTGTTGTTTATCTTCTTCCAATGACTTAACTGGAGCATAAAGCTACAAATTGTACTGGATATGTGAAAACTGGCCAAGATGATGCCCCACACAGGTTACAGCGTGGGGGGCATGCAGCGACTTCTTTAGCAAGTGATTTTAGTGCCTGGGTGACATGTAATGCTTCACCAACGCAGTGCCATTTCAGCAGGAGCTCCACAGTGATGTGTTGTAACATTACATACCTCGGACACTGCCACACAAAATCTGACCCTGCTTGCACGATGTTCCATGGTAACAGCAGCAGTTCCCAATGGAGTATGCAGTGGCAGTGGTGGCCCAACTCAGTGGAGAGAGGGCCCTCTATGCAAAATGCTGAGAATTCTGGACCCTACTCGGTGCCATTGGTATTGCTACTGTATATTCATGCTCCAGTGTACAGCAGCTATGGCATAAATGTGTTGTATGATAATTAACATTGCTGCTGCATGACCAGTAGCCTCAATGCACAGCTTCTCACTTTAATGGTGCATTGGTGCGAGTATCAAGCACATTAAGTGACCAATGTTACACTTCAATTCAATCATGTAATGCAGAAAGTACTTGTACTGTACAATTGAATTTCCTAGCCATTATATTGAATATATTAACGGTAGCATGGTTAAATTATCCTCAGCAAGAATCAACCTTTTTGATTTTTTTCCTTTTGTTCTCTTTTTCAGTTAATTATGAGGCTGATTTCCTGGCATGAGGATTATCCTAGAGTTTAAAGCACATTACACTTTACTCACTGGACTTCAAAAGACTGAGTATTGTCCTCATTTAAACATAAAGGATTCTGAGAGCAATTAGCAGGGTGGATGCTGAAAGTCTGTTTATTCCCACTGGACAGTGTAAAACCAGAGGTGTAAGTATCAAGATTAAGCAGGTAGTCTCTTAGGACTGAGATGAGGGGAAGGTATGCAGAAAGTTTGTACATCTTTGGAATTCTCTCTCTCAGAGGGTTATTTATGAATGTTCAGTCACTGAGTATATCAGAGTCTAAAGGATTTTTGAAGACAAAGGAAAATAGAGCACATATGGAATTTCCTTCTCAACTTCTTTTCCTTTATCTACTTTTTCTATAATTCACATCTGGCTTAATATTTTCTTGGCAATTTTATAAACCTCTTCTATTAATCCAATTATATCCTTAACCCCCTTCACTAGCCTCAGATGAATCAATTTCATCCTTATTTTTCACAAGAATATGCATTTGCTAGGAATTTTTAAATAATTCAGCAAGTGCTTGCTGTTATGTGTTTATTGGCAAACTTCCCCTCATACCTACATAATTTACATCACTTAAGTTTATGACCGATTTCTGCCTGTGCTGTATCTCATTTGCAGTACTGATTTGGATCTGTAAGTTGCTTATCAATGTTAATAATTTCATGCTGAAAGATTCAAGGTCATGGTGCTTCTAATGCACTATAATTCAAGTATTTTTCCATACACAAAAAAAGGTTATGTGTTTGGTTTTACCTTGATTAAGTAGCATTAGTAGCCTTAGAATAGGGTGATTATACTTACTCCAATAATCCAGATTTTTGAGCTTCTGCAATTTTAAAAGAGGCAAATGTTGGTCAAGGCACCAAATTGCTGCCCCTTTTAATAAGTTAATCACCATTATATTAACCACAAAGTTCAAGTGAAGGACATGGCAGGAAGGAGAGCCACTACCTGACAGCTCGAGGGACCTGGGTTTAACCCTGACCTCAGCTGGTGCGGAGTTTGTAGGTTCTCCCTGTGACCATGTGTGTTTCCTCCTGGGTCCAGTTTCACCCCACGTTGTGGACGTGTACTGTAGGGTGTTAAGGTAATTGACCAGTATAAATTGCCCCTAGAGAGAAAGTGAGGGGTAGAATCTTGGGGCTTTTATGAGAATGTGGGGAGAATATAATAAGGGATTTATGTAGCCATAGTGTAAATGTGTGGATGATGGTCAGGACAGGCTCAGTTGGCCAATGGCCCTGTTTCAATGTTTCTGACTCCATAAACCCCAAAACGACAATTTTTCATTAGCTTCATTATTGAGAAACAATAGATTTTAAAATGATCATCTAACTTCAGGCTTTACTTTGGTGATTTGAGCCTTCATCTCAATCACTTTATAAGAGATAATAAAACCTTGTATGTTCACAAGGAGGTACAACTCTCCCAGCTGGGTGCTGTTCTCAAAGGAGGTACGTATAAAAGACAGGGGTCACAGGGCTGTTGGATAAATCCTCCAGCCTACATTTCATTAGAGTATTATGCTTGAATTAACTCAAATTCTTCTTCAATACAGAACAGTATAACAAACTTATTTTAAAACTACCACAGACCCAGGTATGTCACAACTAAATATGAATTTAGAGAACCAGTGAAATGGTTTTACTATTCCTTATTTAATGGAAATAGCATTAAAAGGACAGAGAGGTACTGACTCATTTGTTGTCTAGCAAGTCATTACTATACCTGGGTTCCTGATCTCAACTCTGTAAAGATGGAAACCTGTCTTATTAACCTGTAAAGTCTCTTTGAAATGAGGAGCGATATCAGAGGAATAGATACATTGGATTGCATTCGGGCTGGTTCCTGCCAAGTGAACTGCCAACTAGCGGCATGTCACCTGCCCACCCATCCACTGCCTAGTGCAAAGAGAGCCTATGAGACCACAGCTGGAATGAGAAAATAACAGTGTCGAGAAGGAAAATATAGTGGTAATTTTGTTTATTGAACTGCTGTAACACTGTGAAATCCATCCTGTAAATTATAAATTATTTCCTCTTTGTTGTACGCGGAGACCATCCTACCCACTGATCAGTTGATGGTAACCAACAGTTGTGACCGTAAAACAACATTTTATTTGTATGTGAAAGGGTCTGTGGATCCACTTTGTTTATACTCTGTGGTCTAGTTCTTGCGGTGCCGTCCTTCCTGTACTTTGTAAAATAAATGCTAGCAGATGTGTTCGGTGAGCATGTGGCACAAAATAAAATAAACCTGAGGATTTCATAGTGCTCCACTAAAATACGTTTGTTTTTCAGTCAACTAAGCAATCACATGTGGAGCCCTGAGTTTTTCTAGGCAACAACTGGTTCTTGTAAGTCCTTTCATTATAGTTGAAATCAAAGGGAGAGGGTCTAAGTCTAAATAAAACAGGTCAGCATTTGTACTGTGATCAATGAAACGTGTTCAATCTCTCATGCAAATTACGAAAATTATACTTTCTCTTCATATTTGCAGTGGAGAAAGTGCAGACTATCCACAAATAAACAAACTAGTCAAACAAAAGGAAAATAAAAAACTTATGCTTTCCAATCCACTGGGAGATTACAGAGAAAAATTATTTTTAACATAATTATTTTGTATATAAAATACAATATATTCCCCATTATAACCACCAGCTTATTTATAGCTCCTGAGACATGGGAGCATTAAAGGAACATTTTATATTGAACTGGTCCTCAATTGTTATCTTTCTGAGAAAACTTCTCCTTTCCCAAGAGTGTCTCTGCCTCATAGGGGCATTGCTGCTACTTCTTGAAGTCGAACTATCAGATGGGCATCATTTTTATTGCAAGAAGATGGAGATGAACAGCAAAGACAGAAACATAGAAAACCTACAGAGCAATACAGGCCCTTTGGCCCACAATGCTGTACCAAACATGTACTTACTTTAGAAATTACCTAGGGTTACCCATAGTCCTCTATCTTTCTAAGCTCCATGTACCTATCCAGGAGTCCCTTAAAAGACCCTGTCATATCCACCTCCATCACCGTTGCCAGCAGCCCATTCCATGTACTCACCACTCTCTGTGTAAAATACTTACCCCTGATATCTCCTCTGTACCTACTTCCAAGCACCTTAAAACTGTGCCCTTTCGAGTTAGACATTTCAGCCCTGGGAAAAAGCCTCTGACTTTCCACACGATCAATACCTCTCATCATCTTGTACACCTCTATCAGGTCACCTCTCATCCTCCATCGCTCCAAGGAGAAAAGGCCGAGTTCACTCAACCTATTTTCATAAGGCATGCTCCCCAATCCAGGCAACATCCTTGTAAATCTCCTCTGCACACTTTCTATGACTTCCACATCCTTCCTGTAGTGAGGCGACCAGAACTGAGCACAGTGGGGTCTGACCAGGGTCCTATATAGCTGCAACATTACCTCTCAGCTCTTAAACTCAATCCCACGACTGATGAAGGCCAAAGCACTGTATGCCTTCTTAACCACAGAGTCAACCTGCGCAGCTGCTTTGAGTGTCCAATGGACTTGGACCCCAAGATCCATCTGATCCTCCACACTGCCATGAGTCTTACCATTAATACTATATTCTGCCATCACAATTGACCT
Source organism: Hemitrygon akajei (assembly GCF_048418815.1). Classification (NCBI taxonomy): domain Eukaryota; kingdom Metazoa; phylum Chordata; class Chondrichthyes; order Myliobatiformes; family Dasyatidae; genus Hemitrygon; species Hemitrygon akajei. The sequence continues at coordinate 45,312,845 of NC_133130.1, forward strand.
ACCAAAATGAACCACCTCACACTTACCTGGGTTGAACTCCATCTGCAATGATAATGATGAACACCAAAAATTTAAGGGAGTAGATTACTTGCTTTGAAGAAGAGATTTTAAGATAATTTGGTTGCAGTTTTTAACAATTTTCTGAGCTGCCCAATTGCAACAAGTTTAAAGGTCAATAGAAGACTGGATTGCAGAACATGTTTTTGTGCACTAAAAGATTCAATAAAATATATAAAATAAAGGAAAATCTGCAAGTTAGTGAGAGCAGCACGAAGACTGAATTTACTTTCAGATGCTCTAAATCTTACAGGTGAGGGACTTGGACATGCATAGTGGGTCCTAACTCCTCCATTGTTGGGCGAGGAGCAATAGAGGATTTTTCAGGCTGAGGATGACAAAGGAATTGGGAAGGTTGTGGCAAGTGCATTTGCACAACAAGCTAATGGAAAGTCTGAGGCGATCAGACACAAATCACGAAGGTCAAAATCAAAGTCATGTCAAAGTAAACTTTATTATCAAAGTAGGAATACAATATCACAATCACAAGAAAATCTGCAGATTCTGGAAATTCGAGCCAACACACAAAAAATGCTGAAGGAACTCAACGGGTCAGGCAGTATCTATAAAAGTGAAAAAATAGTTGACATTTCAGGCCAATTCTCTTCACCAGGACTGGGAAAGGAAAGATGAGAAGTCAGAGTAAGAAGGTGGTGGGAGCAGAGGAAGAAGTACATGGTGGTAGGTGCTAGGAGAAACCGGAAGACAGGGAGGGGGTGAAGTAAGGAGCTGGGAAGTTGATAGGTGAAAGACATAAAGGGCTGGAGGAGGGGGAATCTGATAGAAGAGAGTAGACGACCATGGAAGAAAGGGGAGGGGAGCATCAAGGGAGTGATGGGCAAGTAAGGAAGATGGAAACAGGAATGGTGAAGTGGCGGGAGGGGGGTCAAATGGCAATTACTGGAGGTCTGAGAAATCAATATTCATGCCATCAGGCTGGAGGGTACCTGGATGGAATACAAGGTGTTGCTCCTCCAATCTGAGTGTGGCCTCATCACAGCAGTAGAGGAGGCCATAGACTGACATGTTGGAATGGGAATGAGAAGTCAAACTGAAATGGGTGGCTACCGGGCGATCCCATTTTTTCTGGTGCATGGAGCATGATGAAGCGATCTCCCAATCTATATCAGATTTCACCGATATGGAAGCCACAATGGAAGCACCGAATACGGTAGATGACCCTAAAAGACTCACAGGTGAAGTGTCGCCTCTCCTGGAAGGACTGTTTGAGGCCCTGAATGGTAGTGAGGGAGAAGGTGTAGGGTCAGGTGTGGCACCACCAAGCACATCTTTCCCTCCCTCCGCACTTCCTACTTTCCACAGGGATCAGTCCCTAAGAGACTCCTTTATCCACTCATCCCTCCCGGTACTTATCCTTGCAAGTGGAACAAGTGCTACGCCTGCTCCCACACCTTTCCCTCACTACCAATCAGGGCCGCAAACAGTTCTTCCAGGTGAGGTGACACTTCATCCGTGATGCTGTTGGGGTCACCGGTGTGGCCTCCTGTGTATTGGTGAAACACGATGTAGATTTGGAGATTGCTTCGCTGAGCACCTAAACTCTGTCTGCCAGAAAAAGCAGGATTTCAGTTCTACTTCCCAATCCCACTGCAACATTTCAGTCCACGGCCTCCTCTACTACCATTCTAGAAACTCCCCCTCTTGGAATCCTGCGTATTCCCCCATTGACTATTGTAACATTGCCCCTTGGGCACGCATTTTCTATCTCCCATTGTAATTTGTAGACCATACTGTGGTAAACTATGTATACCTGTCTCTACACACCCCTCTGCTGACTGCTCCTGTGGCTCCTCCCACAGACCCCTGTATAAAGACGATTGGAGGCACTGCTCCTCCCTCAGTCTCCGAGATGTCGTGCTCCGTTTTGCTGCTAATAAAAGCCTATCGTTCACTTCCAGTCTCCGAGAGTTATTGATGGTGCATCAATTTTATTAGCAGCAATTTTAAAACATGGAGATCATTTTATGACCAGATAGATTGGATCTCGACCCTCAATCCCAGGAAGCCGGCGACGCTTTCGAACTCTGGCCAGCATGCTTCGAATCATACCTGGAGGAGATTCATGTGACCAATCCTGCCACGATGCGCAGGGTTCTCCTCTCCAGAGTCAGTGCAAGGGTCTCCGTGATCAGGGACCAAACGGACTACCAGGGTGCGATGGATGCCCTCAAAATACAATACCGGCAGCCGGTGAACACCGTCTACACAAGACATCGCTTAGCGACGCAGTGGCAGCGGGCCGGAGAGTCGAGCGCTGAGTTTGTCCGGGCCCTACAGACACTCATGCGGGCCTGCGACTGCAGGGGACTGACGGCGGAACAGCATGCGGAGCTGCTAGTAAGAGACGCCTTCGTTACGGGGATCAGGTCAGTGTACATGCGCCAGCGGCTGCTGGAACACGCCGATCTCACCTTACATTCGGCTATCGAGCTGGCCGACACGCTGGAGGCCACTCTGCACGATGCTGACACTGTCCAGGTGCGCGAACTCCCGCCGGCCCCATGGACGCTGCAGACCTCGCAACCCGCCGACGAATCGACCTCAGCTGCTGCCAGTCGCGAGTCCGTGAAGTCCCCACAACCCGCCGACGAATCGACCTCGGCTGCTGCCAGTCACGAGTCTGTGAAGTCCCCGCAACCCACTGGCGAATCGACCTCGGCTGCTGCCAGTCGCAAGTCCGTGAAGTCCCTGCAACCTGCTGGCGAATCGACCTCGACTGCTGCCAGTCGCAAGTCTGCGCAGTGTTACTTCTGCGGACTCAAAAAGCACCCCCCGAAAACGCTGCCCGGCCCGGGAAGCTATCTGCTCCAGCTGTGGAAAGAAGGGCCACTTCGCCAAGGCCTGTAAGTCCAAACCACAAGCGGGGTCGAGCAGCGCCACGTGCAAGGAATGGGGGTGGCCATCTTGGTCGCCACCATCTTGCCGGCCCGCCGCGTGCGAGGCATTGGGGTGGCCATCTTTGTCGGCGCCAACTCGCCCCACCTCCAATCCACGGGTGCTTACTGGGCACCAAGACAGCGATGCAACTCTGGCCTCCATGACCCTCGACCAAAGCGCTCCACACCAGCTCGCAAGGTCAATGATAGACATCCTGGTGGAGGGGCACAGGACTAGCTGCCTGTTTGACACGGGCAGCACTGAGAGTTTTATTCACCCGGACACAGTGCAACGCTGTGGACTCGTGACACAGCCGGTAAGCCAGAGGGTCCCCATGGTTTCTGGATCGCATTCCACAGACATCCAGGGGAGTTGTGTAGTGACACTGGTGGTGCAGGGCACAGAATATCGGGACTTTGCGTTACTGGTCATGCCTCAACTGTGCACGCCTGTGCTATTGGGGCTCGACTTCCAGAGCCACCTGAAAAGTGTGACAATGGAGTATGACGGGCCCCTCCCACCAATCACTGTCAGAAATCCTCAGTTTTGTGGGACTTCGTCATATACCCCGCTACTGACCACACACACACACCGACCCACACATCCCACCCAGCACCATGCCAACAGCCGTGCTACAGACACCACTTACAGCCTCTCCACCCTCAAGATCCCTCCCCCACCGCTGTTCGCCAACCTGACCCCCGACTGTAAACCTGTGGCAACTAAAAACAGGAGGTACAGCGCAGGGGACAGGGCCTTCATTCAGTCGGAGGTGCAGCGGCTATTCAGGGAGGGGATCACTGAGCCAAGCACAAGTCCTTGGAGGGCCCAGGTGGTCGTTGTTCGGACAGGGCAGAAAAATAGGATGGTCGTGGACTATAGCCAGACCATCAATAGGTTCACGCAGCTTGACATGTACCCCCTACCCCGCATCGTGGATATGGTCAATCAGATAGCTCAGTACAAGGTGTACTCGACCATAGACCTGAAATCCACTTACCATCAGCTCCCCATCTGCCCGGAGGACCGCCCCTACACCGCCTTCGAGGCGGGCGGCGGGCTCAATCACTTCCTGTGCGTCCCCTTCAGTGTCACGAATGCTGTCTCTGTCTTCCAGAGGGAAATGGACCGGATGGTGGACCAGTGCCAACTGAAGGCCACATTTTCATATCTGGATAAGATCACCATCTGCGGTCACGACTGGCAGGATCACGACACCAACCTCCAACGATTTTTCCAAGCGGCCAAAGCTCTTAACCTTACCTATAACAGGGACAAGTGTGTGTTCGGAACCACCCGACTTGCTATCTTTGGGTATGTCGTGGAGAACGGGGTCATTGGCCCTGACCCCGACCGTATGCGCCCCCTGTTGGAACTCCCTCTTCCCACCACTCTCAGTGCCCTCAAACGGTCCCTGGGCTTCTTTTCCTATTACGCCCAATGGGTCCCTCACTACGCAGACAAGGCCCGACCCCTGGTCAAGTCCACCGCATTTCCCCTCTCTGCCGAGGCCCGCGCGGCCTTCAGCCACATTAAAGGGGACATTGCCAAAGCAATGATGCATGCGGTGGACGAGACCATTCCCTTCCAAGTAGAGAGTGACGCCTCTGACTTCGCGTTGGCTGCTACCCTCAATCAGGCAAGCAGGCCAGTAGCATTCTCCTCTCGTACCCTTCAAGGCCCTGAAATTTGGCACTCCATGGTGGAGAAAGAAGCCCAGGCCATAGTGGAAGCTATTAGGCACTGGAGGCACTATCTCGCCAGCAAAAGGTTCACTTTGCTGACTGACCAGCGCTCAGTTGCGTTCACGTTCAGCAACCAACAGCGGGGCAAAATCAAAAATGATAAAATTTTGCGGTGGAGAATAGAACTTTCCACCTACAACTATGACATCCTGTACCGGCCTGGAAGGCTCAATGAGCCCCCTGATGCCCTATCCCGGGGAGCGTGTGCCAGCGCACAGCTCGACCAGCTATACGCCCTCCATGCAGATCTTTGCCACCCGGGGGTCACCCAACTTTACCAGTTTGTGAAAGCCCAGAACCTGCCTTACTCCCTTGAGGAAATCAGGACGATGACCAGGGACTGTCAAGTCTGTGCTGAGTGCAAACCGCACTTCTACCGTCCTGAAAAGGCACAATTTATCAAGGCCACCTGCCCCTTTGAGCGACTGAGTGTCGACTTTAAGGGCCCCCTTCACTCCACCAACTGCAATGTCTACTTTCTCAACATAATCGACGAGTACTCGCGGTTCCCCTTTGCCATCCCCTGCCCCGATACCACTGCCACGTCCGTCATAAAAGCCCTGCACCAGCTCTTCACTCTGTTCGGATATCCCTGCTATATCCACAGTGATAGAGGGTCCTCCTTTATGAGTGACAAGCTGCGCCAGTACTTGCTGGCTAGGGGCATTGCTACTAGTAGGACCACGAGCTATAATCCCCGGGGGAATGGAGAGGGAGAATGCCACTGTGTGGAAGGCCACACTCTTAGCCCTTAGGTCAAAGGGATTGCCGGTCTCTCGCTGGCAGGAGGTCCTCCCCGAGGCGCTCCACTCCATCCGCTCCCTGTTATGCACGTCCACCAATGCCACCCCTCATGAGCGACTCTTTTCTTTCCCCAGGAAGTCTGCCACTGGGACCACCCTACCGGCTTGGCTGACGTCCCCAGTGCCAGTGCTGCTCCGGAAATATGCGAGGAGCAATAAATACTCCCCGAAGGTCGAGAGGGTTCACCTACTTCATGCGAACCCCCAGTATGCCTACGTGGTCTTACCTGATGGGTGGGAGAACACGGCCTCCGTCCGCAACCTGGTGCCCGCAGGAGCAGCAGACCACTACCCAGAACACTCCACGGTGACTATGAACCCCGTACCCACCGATCTATATACCCACGAGACACCGCGCACACCAAGCCCTACACAGACTCCTCACGACACTCCCATACTGGGCGCCACGCACATGCATGAGGGATCACTGATGCCTAACGGGCTGGCACCTCAAGTCAGGCCGGAACCAGCACAACCACCGTCACTGGTGCAATCACCACCGATGCTACGTAGATCGCAGCGACAGACTCGACCGCCTGATAGACTTAACCTGTAAATATACTTGTAAGAAACTTCGCCCCGTGGGAACTCTCTTTTAAAACAAATGTGGTAAACTATGTATACCTGTCTGGACACGCCCCTCTGCTGACTGCTCCTGTGGCTCCTCCCACAGACCCCTGTATAAAGGCGATTGGGGCACTGCTCCTCTCTCAGTCTCCGAGATGTCGTGCTCCGTTTTGCTGTTAATAAAAGCCTATCATTCACCTCCCGTCTCCGAGAGTTACTGATGGTGCATTACATACCCTTACTACTGTTTTGAGGTCGGTATTTAACTCCCATCAGGGTCTTTTTACCCTTGCAGTTCCTTAGCTCTATCCACAATGATTTAATGCCTTCCAACCCTATGTCACCTCTTTCTAATGATTTGTTTTCATTTTTTACTATTAGTGCAACACCACCCCCTCTGCCTTCCTGCCTATCCTTTCGATACAATTTTTATCCTTGGACATTAAGATCCCAGCTATAATCTTCTTCCAGCCATGATTCAGTGGTGCTTACAACATTATATATACCAGTATATCACTATGCTGCAAGTTCATCTTCCTTACTTCATACACTGCACGTATTCAAATGTAACACCTTCAAGTCCTGTAACCACCCTTCTTGATGCAATACAATGTGATACATGATAATATAGAAAAATAGATAAGAAAATCAATTACTTTAAGCATATATATGTATATTAAATAGTTAAATTAAAAGTAGTGCAAATAATTTTTTAACAAGTGAGATAGTGTTCATGGGTTCAATGACCATTTAGGAATCGGACTGCAGAGGGGAAGTCACTGTTCCTGAATCGCTGAGTGTGTGCCTTCAGGCTTCTGTACCTCCTACCTTAAGGTAACAATAGAAAAGGGCATGTCCTGGGTGACAGGGCTCCTTAATAATGGACATCAGAGGCTAGTACCCAAGATGGAGCTGAGTAATTTTACAACTTTCTGTGGCTTCTTTCGATCCCGTGCAGTAGCCCACCACCACCACCCCCCCCCCCCCCAACTTAATACCAGACATTGATACAACCTGTCAGAATGCTCTCCATGGAACATCTGTAGAAGTTTTCAAGTGTTTTAGGAGACAAACCAAATCTCAGACTCCTAATGAAATATAGCCACTTTCTTGCCTTCTTAAAACCAGGTCAGATCCTCAGAGATCTTGAGACCCAGGAACTTGAAATTGCTCACTCTCTCCACTTCTGACCCCTGTATGAAGGCTGGTATGTGTTCCCTCATTTTATCCTTTCTGAAGTCCACAATCAGCTCTTTGGTCTTGGGCACTGGTATAATTGTTGCCCTTTTGAAACAAGTGGGAGCTTCTGACTGTAGCAGTGAGAAAATGTCCCTGAGTACACATGCCAATAGGTTGAGTGCAAAATTGTTGCTGCAGCACCACTTGACTAACTGGTATATCTCGCTCCTGTACACCCTGTCATCTCCATATATGTTTCTGCCAACAATGGTTGTACCATCAGCAAATTTATTGATGGTGTTTGACCTATACCTAGCCACACAGTCATTGGTATAGAGAGAGTAGAACAGTGGGCTATGCACACATTCAGCAAAGAGGAGATATTATTACCAATCCAGACAGATTGGTGTCTTCTGGCTAGGAAGTTGAGGATCCAATTGCAGAGGATGGTACAGAGGCTCAGGTTCTGTAACTTATTGATCAAGACTGTGGGAATGAGGATGTTAAAAACACAGCAATAGTCAACAAACAGCATCCTGACATTGGTGTTTCTATTGTCCAGGTGAGCTAAGGCTGTGTGAAGAGCCATTGAGATTGTGTCTTCTATAGACCTATTGTGGCAATAGGCAAGTTGCAGTGGGTCCAGGTCCTTGCTGAGTCAGGAGTTGATTCTGGTCATGACCAACCTCTCAAAGCATTTCATCGCCGTAGATGTAAGTGCTACTGGACAATAGACGTTAAGGCAGCTCTCACTGCTCTCCTTGGGCACTGGTATAACTAGCCCTTTCGAAGCAGGTGGGAACTTCTGACTGTTGAGGTTGAAATGTCCTTGAATACACATGCCAGTTGGTTGGCATGTTTTCAGAGCTGCCATTCATACCACTGGGTTTTGCTTTGTGGGAAGTAATGTCCTGCAAACCCTGCCAGAGTTGACATGCATCCGATGCCACTTCCAACCTTGTTCGGAATTGTTTCTTCGCCTCTTGAAATAGCCCTCCGTAAGTCATACCTGGTTTTCTTGTTGAGACCTAGGTCACCAGACTTAAATGTCACAGAGCTAGCCCTCAGGAGATGATGAAGCTCCTGATTCATTCATGGCTTTTGGTTTCGGAATGTACAGCAAGCTGTCATAGACACATACTCATCCATACAGATTTTAATGATGTCAGTAACAACAGCGGCATACTCATTCAGATTCAAAGATGTGTCGAGTCCACCAACTGCAGTCCTGTAAATGCTACACGACAATGACCCATTAACCTACTAACTGGTGCACCCTTGGATTATGGGAGGAAACTGGAGCACCTAAAGGAAACACACACATCTCATGGGGAAGATGTAAAAACTCCTTACAGACAGTGTCAAAACTGAACTCCAAACACCAATGTCCCAGGCTGTAATAGAACCGCGCAAAGATGAAAAATGCAAAAATGAAATCTAAAGCTACTTTTGGCTGCATTTATGATTTGGTAATCCAGAGCAAAGCTGCAAAAGAAATTACGTGACATGTCCCATTGGTCTGCCGGGACAGACCTGCAGGTATGTTGGAGTCATTAAATGTATACGGTGCTCCCAGTGTGGCCTCCTCTACATCAGAGAAACCCAATACAGACCTGTTCTGTCCACCATAAAAGATGGGATCTTACATTTTCCCATTTTAATTTGACTTCCCTTTCCTATTCTGACATATCTGTCCATAACCTCCTCTACTGCCATGATGAGAGCACCTCATATTCTGTCTGAGTAGCCTCCAGTCTGACCACATGAACATCAATTTTTCTAACTTCCCTTTCCCCTTCTCTCCTTTTCCATTCTCTGTCTGGACACCTCTCACCCATTCTCTTCTCACCTCCCTCTGGTTCCCTTCCTTCTTCCCTTTCTCTCATGGTCCACTCTCCGATTCCTCCTTCTTCATCCTTTTACTTTTCCCACCTATATAGCATCTCAGCATCTCAATTCACCCCCCTCCCCCACCCACCTCCTTTCCCCATCACCCAGCTTGTACCCCTTCCCCTCCCCCTCCCCCTCTTTTCTTCCCCTTTCCTTTCCAGGCCTGAGGAACGGTCGCAGCCCAAAATGTCAACGCTTTATTCCATAGATGCCACCTGACCTGCTCAGTTCCTCAAGCATTTTGTTTGTCTGTGCTACTCTGGTTTTCCAGCATCGGCAGAGTCTATTGTGTTTATATTTAACCTAGATCAGTGAAGGTATAAAGCTCATCCTTTAAAGGCTTTGCTTTGCAGTTTATGCTGAGCATAACCAATTGATGATACATGATTTCCCACAATAATCAAAGTGGATGTGCCAGTGTTTACACCTTGGAATAGTATGGAGTAATGGATGAGATGAGCTCTCAGAATATCAAACAAGACTCATTCAGATCTCATAAAAGAACCTATGCTGACCTAAAGTATCTTTAAACCCAAATTTACACAAAAGCCAGCTCAACATTTAAATTGCTAACTGAATGGATTAAATACGATTACAGTCTTAACACAACCTCGATGTATTTTTCAGAGTGTCAGAGAAAAGGGATTATAAGATTATATGAATTTTAGGACATGATTTGGTAGTGGGGGCAAAGCTTCTGGAAACACTATCTTTTTAGCATCAAGCAGCTCAAAACAATTTACAATTCCTGCCCAGTAACAATCTGCGATAATCAAGTATTTTACAATAGGAATCAAGACCAGCAGGGTGCCTCAGAGGGAGACTAATAAACACCTGAGAAAATACTCCATTCCTTCACATATATTTACTTTCATTAAATTCATTAACACGGGGCTCTTTGATTCATAGCTTTGCATAAATTAATCAAACCAATGAGTAGCAGCTTGTGTATAAAATGCCTTCAGCAAGCCTGACTCCAACTAATTGCCAAATGCACATTTCAGAACAGTATATCTGCTAGTGAAGTGAAATTTTTATTTCATTTTGTCATAGGTGAACTTATCCACTTGCAGCAAATCAGAGTTAGGAGGCATTGTCTTGGCTGGCTGTATGAATAAAGCATAGCAATTTAGTGCTGGAACCTGGTCCAGTGCTGGGAACACTGCTCTTCAAAATTTAATTTAATGATTTGAGCTTGAGAATCAAATGCAGAATTGGTAGTTCTAATAACATATCTGGTCAAGAGCTATTAGAGAGCTATAGAGTTACTGAAACAGTTTGTTCATACTGTACCTCCCCCCAATTAGTGCACTTTAACCTGTGTAAAAATGATATATCTCTCAGCTGCACTATGAAAATAAGCACAATATGTATTAAGAAATGGAGCTCAGCAGACAAGTGATCATGTGATCAGCCCCTCTGGTGTTCTTCTGGTTCTGAATCTACCCATCCATCTTTCCCCTACCCACCAGCACCAAGGGCAATGCCCCAAGCCTCCTGTCTCTGCATCAATTGCACTACAGATTCCTTCCCCACCATATGCCAACAGACTTCCCGAGATTCCCTCTCCACCATTGCCATTGTGTTACTCTCTAAGTTCCCTCTTCACCATATAGAACGCTACCCATTGAACCCCTGTTCTCACCATATCTACTGCTCACCTAGGCCCACTCCTAACCGTAAGAAACACCCTGATCCCCAATCCTTCCTTCCACATCATATGACATTCCACTCCCCAATACCCCCTCACTATTACAAGTCCCATCTTGGTGTTAATGTCCGGGCATTAATTGAGGAATGGATAGGGAAAAGGGGGTGGCAACAAACAGACCATTTTTGAGTTGGGAAGCAGTGAGCAATGAGATGTGTGAGGGATTTTCTATTCACAATTTATAGCAATGACTTTGAATAAGGGATCAAGTGTAACATGTCATATTTGCTGATTATGTAGAGCTAGGGAGCAGTGCGGACTTTAAGGAGGATGCAGAAAGCCTACATTGGTCAATGGACAGTTTAAGTTAACAGAGCAGCACATGGTGGATGAAATCCAATGTGGAAAAATGTGAGGTCACCCAATTTGGCACAGGTCAGCCCGCACGTTATGGCTGTACAGTGAATGGAAATGTACTGAATTCACAAATCACTTAAGTTTATTTTGCTTTTCAGCCTGCATTTCTGACGCATTTGCAGATGGCACTGTTCTGTGTTAGATAAAATGGTGAAACTCACCACTTTGAAGAAATGTAATGCCCACACTCAAGGAGAGCCTGTACCTATCTTTGCTACCCTCATTTTCCAGCACTTGCCCAGTAGTCTATGCTGCAGTGGTTCAGGTGCTCACTTAAATATTTCTCAACGTTCTGATAGTTACCTGCTCGCACAACTCTCTGTCAAAGTGTCCCACATTTCAGCCAAACTCTGGTGGAAAAAGTGGTAAACTGGTAAATTGGCAAATAGATTTATTATTGTCACAGGTACAAAAGCACAGTGACATTTTTCATTTTGCATGCCATCCATACAAATAATTGCATTACTACATTGCATTGAGGTAATGTAAAGCAAAACAACGACAGAATGCAGAATAAAGTGTTACAGTTCCAGAGAACATGCAGTACAGGCAGACAACAACACGCATGGTCACGACGAGGTAAATTGGGGGTTCAAGACTCAACGTTATCATACTAGGGAACCAGTCAATAGTCTAATAACAGTGGGATAGAAGCAGACGCTGAACCTGGTGGTCAGTGCTTTCAAACTTTTATATCCTCTACCCAATGGAAGGGTGGAGACGACAGAATGCCTGGGGTAGACGGGGTCTTTAGTTATGCTGGCCGCTTTACTGAGGCACTATGAAGTATGGAGTCCATGGAGGAAAGGCTGGTTTCTACGATGGGTTGGGCTGTGTCCACATCTCTGCAGTTTCTTGCTGTCATGGGCAGAGTATTTGCCATACCAAGCCTTCTTCAAATTCTATCTAAAGCTCCTATGCCTTAAACAATGCCCTCTTATATTATGTGTTACGTTGTACCATAACCTCCCTGCTTTTATGTTCTATTCTCCATTTTATCAAGGTAAGTAACCCATATGTCTTCACTAACTACTTTATCTACCTGCCCTTCTGCTTTCAGGGATCCTTGGACAGGTACACCAAGATCCTCCTGTTCCTCAGTCCTTCATAAGGTCCTACCATTCATTGTGTACACCCTAGTGTTATCAATCCTCCCACTTTCAGGATTAAATTCTATTGTCCATTACCCCGCCCGTTTTACCAACTCGGCATTATCAGTCTATAGCTCTAGGCTACCCTCTTGTCAACAACACCACCTCTCCTTGTGCCATCTACAGTCTTAATAATACATCCACATTCACATTGTTAACGAACATAACAAATAATCACTGCAATACATGTTGATCACTGACTTCCAACTGCAAAAGCAACCCTCAGCCACCATTGCCTGCCCTTCATCACTAAGCTAATTCAGGGTCCATTTTGCTAAACTGCCCTGGTACACGAGTTCACATTATGGATCAGTCTTCCTTGTGGGACCTTGGCAAAGCCTGCGTAGATAAAATCAACTATTCTTCCTTTAGTCACTTCCTCAAGGGCTCTCCCATGTTAGCTATACTTGAGCAATCCTTGCCTCTTCAAGAGCAAACTAACCTTGTCCCTCAGATATTTTTCAATAATCGCCCCTAAAAGTTGCATCAGTGAGAGCTAACATGCAGATAAAGCAAGCAATAAAGATGACAAACATCATGCCAACCTTAAACACAAGATATGCTGTAGATGCTAGATATTTTGTGCAACACACACAAAATAATGGAGGAGCTCAGCAAGTCAGGCAGCATCTATGGTGGGGACATTTTGGCCAAGACCCATCCACGGAAACGTCGAATGTTTATGCCCTCCATAGATGCTGCCTGACTTGCTGAGTTCCTCCAGCATTTTGTGTATTTTGCTCATCATGTTAACCTCTTTAGCAAAAGATTTTTGAGTACAAAAAGCCAAATGTCTTGCTTCAGTTATATATGACCCTGATGTGACCAAGCTGGAATGTTGCATACTCTTTAGTATCATTGCCTATGAAAGGGTAAACTACTGATAGATAAAGTGCAGAAAAGGTTCACCAGTTTGATTCTGGGATGGTAGAGCTACCAAATAAGGAAGGATTAAGTGACGTTAGCACTCTCTTGAATTCAGAAGAATGAGAGGGGATTTCATTGAAGTGAACAAAATTCTTCAGGGATTTGACAGAATAGATACAGAGTTGATGTTTCATTTCATTGGAATATCTAGAACCAAGGCTCATAGTATTACTAAAAAGTCAAAATGTTAGAATAATGATGCCAATGTGTCTTATTTACCTTACTGCTTCATGCCTGTTGGCATACTGCACCATGTACTGTAAGTAGAAAACTTGAAAAGCTTTCCTTGTCTGAGATTTAAAAACAATAAATTTTGGGCGTAAATAAAATGAGACAGAGACAACCATAAATATAAACGATAAAATATCAAAGAAAAGCTGCAAGAGCAAAACTGCTTAATTTTTTTTAAACCAGTATTAATAGAAATTTTATGAACTTTGGAAATGATGTCGTACAGCACTGAATATTTATTGGTCTATAATCGTTTATTTTCACTGGTTAAATGTAGTTCTCCAACTTCAATAAAATACTCTAAAAGAAACCATTCAAAACAGATTTTAAAAAGTGTAAAATGTGATTATGACATTCTTCCAGACAAAATAATTCACAAAGCAGCATAAACAGTGCATAAGCCAATAATAACTAAAATAATCAAAACTGTTGATTACCTGCATGTGTTACACATACACTTTAATCCTGATAAAGCATATAACTAATTCACCAGGAAATGTTATGCTCACTTGCTTAGATCAGGTCTTTATACAATCTGTGTGTGCATGGAATGGATATAATCGTAACCCTAGCTCTAATGCAGTACAGTACACTTTAAAGCCTGCTCCATTGATTATGACAGGTAAGAAACCAGACTAGTAGAAATTTAAACAGAAACCACAATTCTGTATGGAAGCAGTCAAGGTCCACATCATCCACACCAGCGATCAAATTGCCAAAAATATTATCTCCATTAAAATCAATTGTTAAAGCAAAACCATGCTGTTCATGTATTCTTCTCGTAGAAACCCCTTCAGTTATGAATCAATAGTGAAGGAGAACACAGATGTATCAAGAATCAGTTACTCTGTGTTCCCTACACTTCAGAAGTCATGCAGGAGTACAGTTCCACAAGTGTTGGTTACCAAGTGGACCTTGTCCAAGAGGGTGTTCTTCAAATGAATGGAGCCAGAGCAAACTATTCAATCACAATGGTATTAGAAAGAGTCCTGCCTCATTGCAGTGGAGTATTCATCACTGCATGTTCCTTTATTGGATACAGATCAATAAATGAAAATACTGAATGATTTTTTAACTACTCCCAAATGGCTAACAAAGTTAGTTTTGATATCTTTATCATCATCCCAGCTTGCAACAGCTAACAGAACAGACTAAAGATCATGGCAGGAGATACCCTGCATTACTTCATATCTTTTATGATATTATCAAGTTAGTTGGGTAACATTAACACTTAGTGCAATTACTGTAATCTTAGATCTCATGTTACCAGTCTTACAAACCATTTAAGATAAATACAAGTTATTTAGTTCCACAATTGTTGCACCTTTGGCAAATCATGTGTCTGTAATTAGAATGGGCCTCCACAAACATAAGCCAGGGGCTTTATCTTATTCTCATGACTTGCTACCCTTGGACACCAACGAAATGATATAGTAAATACGGCAACACATCGAACCTTGAAGTGGATGGGCTATAGCAACAGACCATGAACATACACTCAGTGGCCGCTTTGTTATAACAGGAGGTACCTAATAAAATGGCTGCTGTATCTAGTTAAACTGATTTGCAGTAGGTCCAAGGATGACACAATAAAGGACTTTTGTTGTACCCAGCAATTGTTTATTATCTGCAATACACTAGCTGAAATTCTGGTGGATGCAAATTCAACTTCAAAGGGAAACAGGACAGACATTTGAAGGTAAAAGAAATGTGCAGGGTGATGGAGAAGGAGAATGGGAATGGAAACAATTGTATTCTTCAATAAAGAACCAATTCAGATGAAATGGGCCAAATGTCCTCCTTCCATGCTGCTATGATTTTATGATTAATGATTCCATTATTCAAACATGTGTTTCTGTTACATCAAAACAAATCTGGTTTTAAATCCATTCCAAGTATTAAAAGATCCCATATAACTCATAAGTGGCTTATGTGATCTCCTTCATATGCATCTCTCCATTTCTTCCGATGGTTGTTGAACTTAAAAAATATTATTTTGCTGAGTATATCAAATTGACTGTTATAATATCCAGCCATTGTACATGCTTACCACGTAACAATAAAATTACGCCGATTCTCAGAACTTTTCATGTTCTACAGATGGAAGGAAGGTAGAACCACTAATTGATTTGCAGGAACCATATAGCTGCATAAATCAACTCCTCACTAAAGATAAATAATTAAATGAAAAAGCCAGAGTAAACACCAGAGTCACTACCTCCTCCCATATATGCTGTCTGGCCTGCTGAGTTCTGCCAGCATTTTGTGTTTTTATTTATTTCCAGCATCTGCAGATTCACTCATGAAACCAGAGTAAAAACTTACTCAAGTGAGCCTGCACGCTATCAAGGACATATAGTATATACAGAAAGGTGCCGGAAAGAGGCCAGCAATAACATGAAGGAACTCACTAACCCAGCCTACTGCTATCAGGGAAGACATTATGCAGCATCAACATCCAGGACCACTAGACTCAAAAACAGTTCCCCCCCCCCAAACAGTAAAGCTAATCAACACCTCCACTCACTAACCCACCCCACCACACCCTCCATTACCACTACTTTATCATTTCCTGTCTAAGAACAGATACTCATAGAGTCATAGAACACTACAGTACAGAAACAGGCCCTTCAGTCCATCAAGTCCATGCCAAACTATTAATCTGCCTAGTCCCATTTACCTCAACCCAGACCATAGTCCTCTATACTCCTAAACATGTACCTCTCCAAATTTCTCTTAATTGTTGAATGAAACCCACATCCACCACCTCCACTGGCAGCTCATTCCACACTCTCACCACCCTCTGAGTGAAGACATTTTCCCTCATATTCCCCTTAAACATTTCACCTTTAACCCATGACCTCTAGTCCTAGTCTCACCTAAACTTAGTGGGAAAAGCATGCTTGCATTTACCCTATCTATACTCCTCATAAATTTGAATACCTGTATCAAATCTCCCCTCATTCTTCTACACTCCAGGGAATAAAGTCCTAACCTGTTGAACCTTTTCCTGTAACTCAGGTCCTCATAACATCCTTGTAAAATTTTTCTGAACTTTATCAATCATATTGACATCTTTCCTGTAGCTGGGTGTCCAAAATTGCACACAATATTACAAATTGGGCCTCACCGTCTTATACAGCTTCAACATAATATTTACTAGCTCCTGTGCTCAATACTTTGGTTTATGAAGGTCAATGCAGAAAGAACTATCTTTGCAAAGGAACATCTTGTCAGGCCCTGGGGATTTATCCATCCTAATTTGCTTCAAGACAGCAAACGCCTTCTGCTCTGGAATTTATATAAGATTCATGGCCTCACTAGTGCCTTGCCTCACTTCTATCTCCCAAGTAAATACAGATGCAAAAAAAATTAAGATCTCCCCCATCTATTATAGCTCCATACAAAGATGACCACTCTGATCTTCCAGAGGACCAATTTTGTCCCTTGCGATCCTTTTGCTCTTAAGATATCTGTAGAAGCCCTTAAGATTCTCCTTCACCTTGTCTGCTAAAGCAAACTCATGCCTTCTTTTAGCTCTCCTGATTTCCTTATTAAGTGTTCTCTTGCATTTCTTATACTCATTCAGTATCTCATTTGTTCCCACCTGCCTACTCCTGTTATGCACCTCCTTCTTATTAACCAGAGCCTCTTGAAAACTGAGGTTCCCTAAACCTGTTATCCTTGCTTTTTATTCTGACAGAAATATACAAAACCTATACTCTCAAAATTTCACTTTTTAAGGTCTCCCACTTCCCATTTTTGCCAGAAAACAACCTGTCCCAATCCACACTTGCTAGATCCTTTCTGATACCATCAAAATTGGCCTTTCACCAATTTAGAATCTCAACCTGAGCAGCAAACCTATTCTTCTCCATAATTATCTTGAAACTAATGGCATTATGATCACAAGATGCAAAATGTACCCCCATACAAACTTTTGTCACCTACCCTGCCTCATTCCCTAATAGGAGATCTAGTATTGGACTCACTCTAGTTGCAACCTCTATGTACTGATTAAGGAAACTTTCCTGAACACATTTGGCAAACTCAGCCCCATCCAGCCTTTTTTACAGTAAATCCCAATTAATATGTGGAAAGTTAAAATCACCTACTATCACAAACACAAGAGATTCTGCAGATGCTGGAAATCCAGAGCAACACCCACAAGATGCTGGAGGAACTCAGCAGGTCAGGCAGCATCTATGAAAATCAATAAACAGTCCTCGTTTCGGGCCAAGACCTTCTTCAGAACTGGAAAGGAAGGAGATGTCTGAATAGAAAGGTGGGGGGAAGGGAAGGAAGACTAACTAAAAGGTAATAGGTGAAGCCAGGTGGGTGGGAGAAGTAAAGGACTGGTGAAGAAGGACTCTTCTACTATCACAACCTTATTTTTCTTGCAACAGTCTGCAATGTCTCTATAAATTTGCTCCTCTAGATCCCACAGACTGTTAGGTGGTCTATAAGGTAATCCCATTACCGTGGTCATCCTTCTCTCATTTCCACACATAGAGCTTCAGTAGACAAGCTCTCCATCTGAGCACTGCCGTGACCTTCTCCATGATTAATAATACCGCCCCTCCCCCTTTATTCCCTCCTGTTCTACCACATATATAACAAAGGAAGCCTGGCACATTGAGTTTTCAGTCTTACTCCTCCTAAAACCAAGTCTCATTGATGGCAACAATGTCACAATTCTAATGCTGATCCATGCCCCAAGCTCATCCATATTTCCTACAATACCCTTTGGATTGAAATATGCTCAACATTAGACCCTCCAGGTTCAACCTTTTGACTCCTGACTTTGTATGTTAGCGTAACAACATCCATCCCCACAAAGGTTCCACCAACCGCTCTGGCGTTCTGGTTTCCATCTCCCTGCAACTCTAGTTTAAACCGTGCACCCCACCTCCCCCACCACCCCCAAGCAGCACTAACTTTCCCGCCAGGATAATTGTCCCCCTACAGTTCAGGTGCAAACTGTTCCTTTGATACAGGTCCCACCTTCCCTAAAAGAGAGCCCAGTGATCCAAAAACCTGAAGCCCTCCCTCCTGTACCATCTCCTTAGCCACATGTTAAACTGTTTGATCTTCCTATTTCTGCCTCACCAGCACGGGTAGCAATCCTGAGATCACAGCCCTGGCGGTCCTGTCCTTTAATTTAGCATCTAACTCCCTGAATTCACTGTGCTGGACTTCTTCATCCTTCCTACCCATGTCATTAGTACTAACGAGGACCACAACCTCTGGCTGTTCACCCTCCCACTTAAGAATGCTGTGGTATTTATTTTTAATTTTTAAGACACAGTGAGGAATAGGCCTCTCCAGCCCTTTGAGCCACACCACCCAGCAACCCCCAATTTAATCCTAGCCTAGTCACGAGACATTACAATGACCAATTAACCTACCAACTGGTACATCTTTGGATTATGAGAGGAAACCTTGAAGTCATGGGGAGAACGTACAAACTCCTTACAGGCAGCAGCGGGAATTGAAGCTGGGTGACTTGTACTGTAAAGCATTGAACTAACCACTATGCTATCCAGGGAAATATCCCTTACCCTGGCAACATCTGTGAATGACATTGTCGTCCATAAAACTTCCTGTCTGTTCCTCTAACCAATGATCCCCCATCACTACAGTTTGCTTCTTCGCCCGCACTTTCCTTTTGACCCTTAGAAGTAGACTCAGTGCCAGAGTCCTGACTAATGTGACTGTCCTCCGACAGATGATTCTCTTCAACAGTATCCAAACATTATAGCTGTTGTTGAGGGAATGGCCACAGGGGTACTCTGCACTTTCCCCTTTCCCCCTCCTGATGGTCACTCAGTTACCTGTGTCCAGCATCTTGGCCTTTTTGTTCTGTCAATCAGCCCTCAGCCTCCTGCATGGTCTGGAGTTTATCGAGTTCCCGCTCCAGTTCCTTAACATGGTCTGAAAGAATCTGCAGTCTGATGCACTTCTTGCAGTTATAATCATCAGGGACACTGGAGATCTCACTGCCTTTTCACATCACACAAGAGGAACATTCCACTATCCAGCTTGGCATCTACACTGCTCTAACCATGCAATAAGAAAGAAAGAAAAATTAAATGAAAAAATCTACCTACAGCCTTCACCTCTCCTTGCCAAAGCCTCTATAAGGCAAAGCCTGACCTCCCTACTCCCTAACAGTGGTCCATTCACACAATGGCCGCTCCACTTAAACCTAAATTCTTTTAATTGGCCTTTGCCAATTACCTAATTATGCACAATCCAATACCTCCTTGTGGACTGTGACTTGCAGAATGTCCCAACTGCCCCTGCTTGCTTCTTTTGAACTCTCGTCTCCTTGGAAATTGTGGAGTGCAATATGTAGCTTTTGTCCTATCAGTCTATGTATATAAGCAGATCATTTGTATTTATACTCTTTTTTTTAATGCTGTATCAGATCTGGAGTAACTGTTATTTTGTTCTCCTTCACGTTTGCGTACTGAAGAGTGGCAATAAACAACCTTGAATCTGTAAAGAGAATTTGCACAGCTTCTCAAAGGGATGATGAGAAGCACAATATCAAAAAGAAAGAAAAGCTGAAGGAAATAAGAAGTTCTGGGGTACCTAAGACAATACACAAAGCTTTAATTATAATCCAGCCACAGCATTAGGAGGAAGAAGAGAACTGGGTAGTGGATGTGTAGCCAGGAAGAGAAGAGGGCAGAAGCAGATCACGTATGAGAAATTTAGTGCTCCAAAGTCTCAGTGTCTCTGCATTTCCTTTTAGAATACTTCAACATTTCTCATGGCTTGGAAAATAGATAAAGATTTTCCTGATCACATACAATAATATTTAAAAGTCATTTGCACTGGTGGTGGATAGGAAATGGTGAGAAGGATATGGGCCAAGTGCAGTCAAATGTAACTAGCTCAGATGACTATCTTGGTCTGCAAGGACAAGTTGGGCCAATTGGCCTATGGCTGTGCTGTATTACTCTATGACTCAATGAGTAGAAAAAACATAGAAAAACTACAGCACAATACAGGCCATTTGACCCACAATGTTGACCCACAATGTTGTACTTTAGAAATTACCTAGGATTACCCATAGTCCTCTATTTTTCTAAGCTCCATGTACCTATCCAGGAGTCACTTAAAAGAGCCTTTGTATCCGCCTCCACCACCATCGCCGGCAGCCCATTCCATGCACACCCCTGAGGAAAGTCTTTTTGGCATGATTTCCACTAAGATCAAACCTTGGTGATCTTTTCAAGAGACAAGCAGGATTCAACCAATGGATATATTGTAGAAAAATAGAAATGCATAAGCAACCCGCAGAATATATTATTTTGAAAACATGGACCATACATCCTTAAATAAAGATAAAGCTTACAGTACAATTACAAACAAAACACAGCAGCACCTCTACTTTCTCAGGAGTTTGCAAAGATTCAATATTACTTCTAAAACTAGAAGTGTAGTGCAGAGTATATCAACTGGCTGCATCACAACTTGGTATGGAAACACCATTATCTTTGAATGGAAAACCCTACAAAAAGTAGTGGATACATCCCAGTCCATAACAGGTGAAGCCCACCCCATCATTAAGCACATCTACATGAAAGACTGTCGCAGGAAAGCTGCATCCATCCACCAGGACACACTTCCCTCTCACTGCTGGCATCAGGAAGAAGATACAGGAGCCTCTGTACTCACACCACCAGGTTCAGGAACAGTTATTACCCCTCAACCATCAGGTTCTTCAGCCAGAGAGAATAATTTCACTCAACTTCATTTGCCTCATCATTGAAATGTTCCCACGACCTTCTTTTGGTACTTGTACAGTTTGTTGGCTTTTGAGTACCCAAGATGGTGAGATCGTTCACGGTTTCTGTTATGGTTATTATTCTATGGATTTATTGAGTATGGCTGCAAGAAAATGAATGTCATCATTGTATATGGCAACATATATGTACTTTGAAAATAAATTTGCTTTGAAGTTAAACTTTGATGCAGCAACTAAATGAAAATTACATTCCAGGATTCCGTCCAACTTCAGTTATTATACAGACATGCCTAAATTAAACCTGTTTAATGACTAATTGTGCCTTCTTAAGAGCTTCTTAATGTTAAAGCGGAAATTTGATTCTAAAGTTTACACTGTTCAATTGCATGTGTCAATTGCACATTCAAACTCAGCTATCCAATAGCATTATTTGGGATTCTTCTTTTAAATCCTATTCTTTTTCCTCTGCAAAATTAAACAAAGTGGGTGAAAAATTAATCCTTTCAGATTGACTCATGTGTGATAAAATTAAAATTGTACTCATAGTGCCCTAAAAACACTTAATAAGAATGGCCATTTGAGATAACACAACATTTATCTAAGGTGTCCTGATGTGGCGTAAAATTGCTCATAATCAAAACAGGCAATCAAATCTGTGACTTGCCAGCATCATTCGGACACTAAGCCACCGAGAAAAGAGCTAAGTAAACTTACAGAATATACATAATGGTTTGTTGCGCTATTTGTGCAAGAGATGGTATTGTGCAATTTCATACAGATTATTAACTAATTTTGATTTCAACTGATATTACTCCATTGATTGATCAATGAATCCCTGCTTATAAATAACTATAAACCATATCAAAGAGTTTGGTTAATATGAGTGGAATGCCATCTATGTTGAATTAAACACAGCACTGTTCTCCAAAAGAATCAAGCATTTTGTTTCCAGAATCCACTGATTTACAGATACTGGTGACCCATTCTATATGACCATTTGGGCAAGGATTGCAGAATTCACTACCTAAAAACTCAAGAAGTAAAATAAAATTTGCTCATGTGTTTACTTATGTGAAAGTAAATAAATAATCACAAAATGTATCTTTCTTTCAATTTGCATTTCTTGATGCATGCACAGACTTTGCATTAATTAATTTGCATTAATTGTAGGTTAAGACCTACAAGTATCTGGGAGTACAGTTAGACGAGAAGCTAGACTGGACTGCCAACACAGATGCCTTGTGCAGGAAGGCACAGAGTCGACTGTACTTCCTTAGAAGGTTGGCGTCATTCAATGTCTGTAGTGAGATGCTGAAGATGTTCTATAGGTCGGTTGTGGAGAGCGCCCTCTTCTTTGTGGTGGCGTGTTGGGGAGGAAGCATTAAGAAGAGGGACGCCTCACGTCTTAATAAGCTGGTAAGGAAGGCGGGCTCTGTCGTGGGCAAAGTACTGGAGAGTTTAACATCGGTAGCTGAGCGAAGGGCGCTGAGTAGGCTACGGTCAATTATGGAAAACTCTGAACATCCTCTACATAGCACCATCCAGAGACAAAGAAGCAGTTTCAGCGACAGGTTACTGTCGATGCAATGCTTCTCAGACAGGATGAAGAGGTCAATACTCCCCAATGCCATTAGGCTTTACAATTCAACCGCCAGGACTTAAGAACTTTTTAAAGGCTATTATTAATGCTTTTTGAGATAGTGATTTAGATGCATATCATATTTTTTACTGAGTTAAGTATTGTATGTAATTAATTTTGCTACAACAAGTGTATGGGACATTGGAAAAAAAGTTGAATTTCCCCATGGGGATGAATAAAGTATCTATCTATCTATCTATCTATCTACAGAAAATTGCTATACAGACCATTTTCTAAGAATGCAACCCCCACTAACGCAAGGGCCACCTGTAAAGTGTACTGTATATGATTTAATCATTTACTGTATATAAGACAAAATGCTCAGAATAACAAAAATATTATCAAAAAAATTGATTTGCTCTATAATTTTCTTTCTTGGTGTACATGCAGCACGTTGCAGCCACACAGTGGCACCCCTAACTAAAGTCACTACTTCACAGTTCTATCCCACCAGCTTCAGAGCTGATCTCTGCTGCTGTGTGTAGAATTTGCATGTTCTTCCTGTAACTATGTGTGGATGCTCTGTATTGTTCCTTGAGGTAGATTTCTGAGCTGCGGTATATAGCCTCAAGAGTGACGACGAGTGATAGAATCTGGGAGAAGATGATAGGAAAGTGAAGAAAGTCGAATGCAGGATTAGTGAAAATGGGGGCTTTCTGGTTGGTGCAGACTCAATGTGCCAAAGGGCATGTTCATTTGTTTTATGACTGACTGTGATGATCATTTGAACAGAGTCAGTCTTCCAATTTTGCCCTCTCTGTTTCCTTTTTGTCTGGCTGTGGGCATATTAACTGAGAAACTCTAGGAAAAAACAAATCCTTCATCAAAGTTCAAAGTAACTTTATTATCAAAGTACATATATGTCACCATATACAACCCGGACAATAAACTTACTTGTGGGCATTCATAGTAAATACAAAAAACACAATAGAATCAATGAAAGACCACACCCAACAGGACAGACAAACAGCCAACGTGCAAAAGACAACAAGCTGTGCAAAAACTAAAAGAAAGATGAAAAAAGAAATAATAATAATAACAATAAATAAATAAGCAATAAATATCAAGAAATGAGATGAGTCCTAGAAAGTGTCTATATAGGTTGTGGGAGCAGTGAAGGGGTCCATGAAGTTATCCCAATCTCAATGAAGAAGTTAACTCAATGAAGATATCCCCTCTGGTTCAAACTCCTGAAGGCTGAGGGGAATAACTGTTCCTGAACCTGGTGGTGTGGGTCCTGAGGCTCCTGCACCTCCTTGGCAAACTTCTAAGAAAGTTTAGGCGCTGCTGTGCTTTCTTCGCAATGCAACTTACATGCTGGCAATTAATGTGACTTACTTTTTTCTGGGTTTATTTACATCATCTAACAATAAAATTAAACTTAGTGACTACCCACAGAATTTACTTACAGAATTTTTAATAAGCAGTACTACAAGGAGACAGGCATATTGTCAGAAGAAAAGTGGCATTGTAACTGTGGTTTATCAGAGTTGAGCACAAAGGCTGGATAACAGGGGTTCCCAACCTGGGGTCCACGGATTCTTCAGTAAAGGTCCATGGCATTAAAAAAGTTTGGGAACCTCTGCTTATCGTTTACACTGACAGCCTTTATTGGAATAAGCGATAAAAATTAATGTACATCATAAATATTTGACAATGAGATTTCCTACTAGCTGTTTTGCTGACATTCGCTAATGTACATTGCATGGTCATTCATTTCATGTTTTTCAATGAGTTGTTTTGTGAAATCAACTGTAACTGATTTGATTTTCCAAATGAATTATGATTGACTGAGAGCAACTTGTACTGAAATATTTTGTTCCTGATCTCATCACTCATGGGCAACTGCTAAATGAAAACCAGATTAATACAGACAACATTCCTAAGAATTATGCTTATCTTAACATCCAAAACAGCAAAAAAGAAAACATGCTGTGAATTCCCATTGCAAATATTGGAAATTCCTGAAATGCCTGGGTGGGAAAGGGCTCACGCAGTGGAAATGGAATGTAAATTTGAAATGGCCTGTGTATTTATGATGCCATATGCATGGCCAATTATTGCGACAGATTGGTCAAAACTGAAATTAAGTGACAAAGCTGTGGATGAATTATGCCTGCAATCCCTCTTTAGCTATTCTCCCTAGTCTTTAGTGTACTCCTTGTACACTCTTTATAGTTCCCACAGTGACACAGCAAATGTTATGGCTTCAAACATCTTTCTAAACCCATGTCCTCATTGTTTAAAATTGGAAGGCAATGATAAACATGTGGTGCAACTTATGATATCAGTGTTTTCAACCGCTAGTGAAGTCTATTGTGAAGTTTACAGACTAATAGGAGGATCACATAATGTGTGAGAGACTCATTCTCTGCTTCACACAAAATCATATAAACATGCAGCACAAACACAGGTCCTGACTGCTCACCTCGTTCCTGGAATTACTGAGTGATCTGTTGGCCTATTTCACTGGCATGGTGGATCTTGGGTCACATGCGAAACATCGGTGGCAGACTTCTTCAGAAGGGAATTAGTGAACAAGGAGAATTTTGTAAGAAAGCTTTTTTTCAAATCTCAAATTATTAACTATTTAGCTGCCATGGTTGTGATGTGAATTCAGGACTTGGGATTTCTAATTTCAAATCCCTAAGTTACTGGTCTGGTAACTGTCATACACTGTATGTACGCGTGAAATGACTTTGATACACTGTGGTGCCAGACATGAATGTTTAGTTTGAGTTACTGCCTTCGGTAAAACATGTTCTGTTGAAGTTCCTATCTCTGTTTATTTTCAATCAGCAGCCCAAAAGACTATACAAACCCCATTGTTTGAAGTTACTTGTGTGGAATTCCACTGCAAGTCTAGGGCTTGCCTGCACAAATACACAGTAAGGTCTTAAGTAGAGTTCTGATGTCTTTTTGCTTTAGTTATAGGATCTGGCACCACCAAGAATTCTGACAGAGAATTCAGAGCACTGATAGTGTAATTACCCATTGGATCTTATTTTGAACTTTTCATTATTAATGACTGACCAAGCAGCAAAGACTTGGACCTGCTGCAATTTATC
The DNA here is from genome assembly GCF_048418815.1 of Hemitrygon akajei. NCBI lineage: Eukaryota > Metazoa > Chordata > Chondrichthyes > Myliobatiformes > Dasyatidae > Hemitrygon > Hemitrygon akajei. The sequence goes on from NC_133130.1 coordinate 45,338,827, forward strand.
TACCGCCACTATATGTCTGCAGCAGAAGAAACCTCATTGGCACTTCATTTGGACTTGGACCACCTGGACAACAGCTATAGCTACTTCTGGCTGCTGCTTACTGATGACAGTGTTCAACATCATCATCCCCTCAGTAGAAATCAACAAGCTTCAAAACCTGGTCCTCTGTATCTCACAATCCAACTGGTTCCTTGCCTTCCTTATCGGGAGTCCACAGTCAGTGCGGATCAGAAATAACTTCTCTTCGCTGACAATTAACCCAGGTGCACCTCAAGGATACATGCTTATCCTGCTGCTCTACCCTCTCTACACTCCTGACTACATGGCCTGGCACAGCTCCAACACCATCTGTAAGTTTGCAAATGACACAACAGTTGTTGACAGGATCTCAGATGGTGACAAGAAGATGTATATGAGAGTGAGACAGATTGACAACAATCTTGCACTCAATATCAGTAAGACCAAGGATCTGATTGTGGGCTTCAGGAAGGGAGAGTCAGAAGAACACACACCAATCCTTATCAAGGGGTCAGCAGAGGAAAGGGTGAGCAGTTTCAAGTTCCTGTGTATTCACATCTCTGAGGATCTATCCTGTGCCCAATATATTGATACAATTACTAAAAAGCACACAATGGATATATTTTAGTAGGAGTTTAGGGAGATTTGGTGAGTCATAAAAGAGTCCAGGAAATGTCAACAGATGTACCATGGAGTACATTCTGACTGGTCTGGAGGCGCGAAAGCAGAAGATCAGAGAAAGCTGCAGAGAGTTGCAAACTCAGCCAACAGGTGTCTCAGGACACACAACACAAGGTTCAAGAACAGTTACTACCACTCAGCCACCAGTCTCTTGAACAAAAGGAGACAGCTACACTCATTTAAGGACTCTGTTATATTGTTATTTCATGCTGTTACTTATTGCTATTTGTTTATATCTGTATTTCCACAGTTTGCTTACAGTTTGCAGTTCCTGATATTTACGGTTTACTGTTCCATGGATTTAGGTATGTCTGCAGAAAATGAATCTCGGGATTGTATGTGGTGACATATATATATTCTGATAATAAATTTTACTTTAAACTCTGAACTTTTTTATGCATTGCACTGTACTGCTGCCACAAAAAATACACAACTTGTCGGTGACAATAAACCTGATTTGGGTTCTGATTTTGCAGTCTTAAGCAACTTCATTTTATCCATTGAGAACGTGAGGTAACTGTCACTGTTGGTCTTGAGCTTCTCAATCTCCTCCATAAAACGGCAGCAAACCAGACAATTGCTGATGCCTGCTGCATCCTGAAACTGACATGAAAACCTTGAGCGCCAGAATTAATAGTGTGGTCTGAGCCTATATTCGGTAATGTTATACAGTGATAGTGTACCATGTGAATTGAAGGGTGTCTCATTCATTGCTCTTTGAATGTATGGCCTGTGGCTACTGTGCCTCCCTTCCCCCTCTGCTGCCAGCTCCTGCCTTCTCTAATGCTCCACCTCCTTATCATGAGATCATACATGCTCAAGACCAGATGGATTTTTTGACAAGCAGCGGTTTCATGCTCACTGATACTGATGACAGCTTTTTAATTCCAATTTTATTTAATTACTTGAGTTTAAATTTCCCAGCTATTGTGGAAGGATTTGAACACATGGTTCTGTACCAATGAGCCAGACCTCTGGCTACTAGTCCGGTAATTTAACCATAATCCGAGTATATCGCAGAGATTACATTTGCCACAACAAAAAAAAAAAGATTTATTGCCATTTTCAGAAAGTAACCCTTTAAAATATTGCAGACATGTCAGGTTCATATAAAAGTGACTGCCATCACTGATCAAGTTTCATGGTTACTAAAACGTTAAAGAGGATTGGAGCAAACTCAAAAGCTGCAATCGATCATGTTCTTTAAAATCTTAAAGCATTGGGTCACATAAACGTGATTTACAGTGACACCATGCCCCTTGCTTTCGATTTAGCCTCCTGTGGATATGACAGGCTTTTGAGGTACAAAGCTGATTATGCATAAATACATTCTTCACATTCTTCTGATTTAATATCTGCCTTCATTTGGATTAGATTAAAAGACTATCCTACTGAAATAAATAATAAATTTTTAAAAACGATTCTGCTTTTGATGTCAAAGCAGCCCATTTTTCTCAAATAATTAGCAACAGACAATTGCAATCTACTGTTTATTTTCACAGTGCACTGCCCTTTGAAAAAGTCCTTTAGATCTGTGTGTGCAAAGGGTTGAATTCATTTGGTTTATTTAACACTAATTCATTGGACTAGAGGAATTAGGTTGTTTGAGTTATTAAATAATTCAAAGGGCAAAACTACGTGGATTTTCTCCCTCCTTTTCCCATTAAACTGCTTTGCCACCCCTCCCAAAACTTCCCAATTTGAAACTACAATTAGTCTCTTTTTAATTATCCTTTAGGCTCAGGCACAGCGCCACCTGGTGAATTATTCAGGTGAGGGAGCTTGATACTCGGCAAGTAACTTCAGACCAACAGATTGAAACTACATGTTGGCTTGCAGATGACAAAAGCCTTATAGTTAAAATTTTTAAAATGAAAAAGACTACTTACCTGTCAAAACTTTTGAGAAACACTATTACAGACACATGTGCTAAACCTATATGCCAAAAATGAGTGACATAGCTTTACTAATGATAACAAAAGTGGCTGTAAGCAGTCATGAAGTACCTGTAATAATGCTTTTCCAATGCTTCAGAACCTTAATTAGCCACCAAATCCTTTGAGTTTTGAAATGCTCTGTTAGTTAGACATGAGCTGTGCACAGATTTATGAAATAAAGAGAAAACAGGGGGTTCATGTTGGTTAAAAATTGCTATTGAGCCTTCGCTGGGTCTTGGCTCATTACTTCAAGTATTGTAGTTTAAACAACTGTATGACAAGAATACTTTTAAATGTAATGAGGGCTTTGTATTTCTTTCTGTTCTTCCAGGGAGTGCGTTTCAGATTACAACCACACTCTTGGTATCTTGTCTAATACATTAAGGAATGACTTTAAATTCATGCTCTTTAATCACTGTTTGCTCAGCTAAGGAAATATCCTTCATTTTTACTCTATCTCAGCCTTCATATTTCTATGTACTTCAATGAAATATTATATTTCCTAAGGATAACAACCCAGCCAGGTAAATCTTCCAACAAAACTTCCAAGTGTTGGCAACATTCTCAAATATTTCCTGTTACAATAGCCATACGAGTGCAATTATATCTGTAAGCATTCGAATCAGAATCAGAAGCAGGTTTAATATCACCGGTATATATCGTGAAATGTGTTAACTTGCTGGCAGCAATACATAGTAAATATAGAAAAAAATAAATTACAGTAAATATATATACATACATACACACACATTAAATAGTTAAGTTAAAATAAGTAGTTCAAAAACAGAAATAATTAAGAAAAGTACTGAGCTAGTATTCATGGGTTCAATGTCTATTCAGAAATCAGATGGCAGAGGGGAAGAAGCTGTTCGTGAACCATCGAGTGTGTGTCGTCAGACTACTGTACTTCCTACCTGTCGGTAACAATGAGAAGCGGGCATGTCCTGGGTGGTGGGGGTCCTTAATGATGGACGCCACTTTCCTAAGGCATCACTCCTTGAAGATGTCTTGGATACTACAGAGGCCAGTACCCTTGATGGAGGTGACTAATTTTACAACCTTCTGCAGCTTACTTCGATCCTGTGCAGTAGCACCATCCACATCCATACCAGACAGTGATGCAGCCAGTCAGAATGCTCTCCATGGTACATCTGGAGAGGTTTTTGAGTGTCTAAGGTGACAAACCAAATCTCCTCCAACTCCTAATAAAATATAGCTGTTGTCTTATCTTCTTTATAATTGCATTAATATTTTGCGACCAGGTAAGGTTCTCAGAGATATTGACACCCAGCAAACTGAAATTGCTCACTCACTCCACTTCTGATCCCTCAATGAGGATTGGTTTGTGTTCCCTCTTTCTACCCTTTCTGAAGTCCACAATCAGCTCTTTGGTCTTACTAATGCTGAGTGCAAGGTTGTTGCTATGAAACTAGTCAGCTAGCTGGTATATCTTCCTACTGTTTGCCCTCTCATCACCATTTGAGATTCTGCCAAAATGGATGTATCATCAGCAAATTTATAGATTACATTTGAGTTATGCCTAGCCATACAGTCATGGGTGTAGAGAGAATAAAGCAGTGGACCAGTGTAGATCATCAGCGAAGTGATGTTATTTCAAATCCGTACAGATTGTGGTCTTCCAGTTAGGAAGCTGAGGATCCAGTTGCAGAGGGAGGTACAGAGGTCCAGGTTCTGGAGCTTTTTGATCAGGACCATAGGAGTGACGGTGTTGAACATTGAGCGACAGTCAATGAACAGCATCCTCACATAGGTACTTGTATTGTCCAAGTGATCCAAGGCCATGTGGAGAGCCATTGAGATCACATCTGCTGTAGACCTATTGTGGCAAAAGGCAAATCGCAGTGGGTCCAGGTCTTTGCTGAGACAGGAGTTGATTCTAGCCATGACCAACATCTCAAAACATTTCAACACTGTAGATGTGAAAGCTACTGGATGGCAGACATTAAAGCTCCTTACAATGCTCTTCTTGGGCACTTATTACTGTAGACTAAGTGAAATTTTGTACAGCCCTAGCATAACCTTCATGCTTTTACATGATATACTTCGATTAATAAATGCAAGTATGTCTTAACCCACCTTATTGGTCTATTCAACAACTCCCAGGGTTCTGTGGATCTGTATTCCAACAGCTGATATGAGCCACTGTTTCACAGCTACTGTGTGTGTGCGTGTGTGGGGGGTGGGCAGGATGAAAGGAAGTTGCACGTGCTCCCTATGTCTAATTTCCTATGGGTGCCACAGTTTCTTCCTACATCCCAAAAACGTGGATTCGAAAGTTAATCTGGGCAGGGAGTTGAGAGAACTAAAATCTCTATAGCTGCCACAGACACAGCTATAATGTATGACTCTGACTCTGTTACTCCGAAATTCCACTGGGTTGAATTCCACTGGCCACTTTTCTGTCCAGGTGGCCAATACATTGCTAATTCCAAGCAACTGACAATTTTCTTCTTTGAACTTCATAATAACTTAAGTCTAAATCATTTCTTGAGGCCCTCTGTTGGTTAGGGTCAGCCCTGGAAGTTGCGTCCAAGTTGTCTACATGATTCACAAGCCAGGGCAATATGATATGGTAAGCAGGCTGTTGCCCATGTAGCAAGACCCCACCATCACAGCAAAGACTGACAGTTTGGCACCAGCAGCATCACAGGAGTTGCCAGTCAGTGTTCAACTCAATGTAGGGCTGCCTTAAGGTCTCCAGCTCCAGATTTTTCCTCGAGTTTTACTCACAAAGCCCTCCCCATAAATGGCAGCAGAGGTTTGAGATCAAAGCTTTCCTTCCCCTAGATGGGCCATCAACCTCGGCTGATGAGACCCATCTGCCTGAAGCGATTGGTTTTAAGGTGCCAGTAATCTTTGCTCCTTCTGTCAGTAGAAATGATTCTGTTGGCCTTAGTTGCTAAGCCACAGGTGAAGGCGAGGAACTGGACTTGGTTACCAGAGAGAGGCTATTTGAAATGCAAGCCTTTGGGAGCACTTACATAGAAACATAGAAAATAGGTACAGGAGTAGGCCATTCGGCCCTTCGAGCCTGCACCGCCATTCAGTATGATCATGGCTGATCATCCAACTCAGAACCCTGTACCTGCTTTCTCTCCATACCCCCGATCCCTTTAGCCACAAGGGCCATATCTAACTTCCTCTTAAATATAGCCAATGAACCGGCCTCAACTGTTTCCTGTGGCAGAGAGTTCCACAGATTCACCACTCTCTGTGTGAAGAAGTTTTTCCTCATCTCGGTCCTAAAAGGCTTCCCCTTTATCCTAAAACTGTGACCCCTCGTTCTGGACTTCCCCAACATCGGAAACAATCTTCCAGCATCTAGCCTGTCCAATCCCTTTAGAATTTTATACGTTTCAATAAGATCCCCCCTCAGTCTTCTAAATTCCAGTGAGTATAAGCCTAGACGATCCAGTCTTTCTTCATATGAAAGTCCTGCCATCCCAGGAATCAATCTGGTGAACTTTCTCTGTACTCCCTCTATGGCAAGAATGTCTTTCCTCAGATTAGGGGACCAAAACTGCACACAATATTCTAGGTGCGGTCTCACCAAGGCCTTGTACAACTGCAGTAGAACCTCCTTGCTCCTGTACTCAAATCCTTTTGCTATGAATGCCAACATACCATTTGTCTTTTTCACCGCCTGCTGTACCTGCATGCCTACCTTCAATGACTGGTGTACAATGACACCCAGGTCTCATCGCATCTCCCCTTTTCCTAATCGGCCACCATTCAGGTAATAATCTGTTTTCCTGTTCTTGCAACCAAAGTGGATAACCTCACATTTATCCACATTAAATTGCATCTGCCATGAATTTGCCCATTCACCTAACCTATCCAAGTCACCCTGCATCCTCAGCATCCTCCTCACAGCTAACACCACCGCCCAGCTTCATGTCATCCGCAAACTTGGAGATGCTGCATTTAATTCCCTCGTCTTTAATAGGTGGTGGGAGCTTATCACCACTACCTCCCCCAGTTATAACAACTTTAAAGAACACAAATGATAATGTTTTATAAAAAGACAGAAAAAAACAAGCATTGAGCTCTACCAGGATACAGCTTTCCAATGTCAAAAACCTAGCCACAAATAACCTTTTGCTCCCTGCCATTGAGCCAAATTCAAATCTAATTTCTGCTTTTCTTTCAATTTGTTTTACATCAACCCATTGTGTGTGTGCGCACACGCGTTCAACCTCCACACACAAACGCTTTGCCAAAATCAAAGTATACTAGATTAAATGTATAATATTCATCAACCTTCTTTGTTATCATCCCAAAATGTTCAGTCAGAGCAGTTCAGACACTATTATTCCTTAACAAATCCATGCTGTCTGCAGCTGATTAATCCATTCCATTCTAAATAATAATTTAAGCCTGCCTGACAGATAGTCTTCCAGAAGTCTTCCCACAAACAAAGATAGACTCAGGAGGCCAGGCCCAGCAGTGGTATGGAGAGAAAAGGAATAGTCCTGAGTGTTTCCAACATAGTCTCCAACAGGAAACCTGCACATGAAACCTTTGCCTTCTCCCCCACTCCACATCACCTCTCAGATTCTAAGACCCTTAATGACTTTCTCCTCCTTCTTTTCCTTTGGCACACACACACACACACACACACACACACACACACACACACACACACACACACACACACACACACACACACACACACACACACACACACACACACACACACACACACACACACACACACACACACACCCCCCCCCCCCCTCACTGCACCCCTTCAATCCCAGATCCATCCTTGATGTTTTTCCATCATTCTTCCTCAGCAGTGGCCTCAGCTACTTCCCTCCACGTCCTCCTTCTAGAACAAGAACTGAGTGCCCCTGGTCCTCATCTTCCACTCCTCCAAACTTAAGAGATTGTGCTACACGATTTTGGCCAGCTCCATTTCACTTTAAGTTGTCTGTTTCACTTCATTTTGACCTACTGCTTTACAGAGTAACTTACAACAGATTTTGATAGACAGGTATCATGAACTAAATGTTTGGGAGTGTACTCCTTTAGTCTTTTTTTCGCAACAGGTCATCAGTGTACTCACATCTCTTTTTATGTTAAGATTCAAAAATTAGCTTCTTGGTGTCGTCAAAGTCCTCTAAGTTTTCATTGCTGATGAGTGCCTTTATGGTTGTAGACAGGCAGAGTGCACACTGACAAGAGAGACGCAGTGGTAGTGAGGAGGAAGCTGTTGAGGGTGAATACGGACAGTCACTGCAACCAGAAGTAGTAACAAGCAAAGCAATATTATAAGTATTCTTTCAGTAGGAAAAGTGAAGTAATTTTGCCTTTAAGTTCTCTTTTAATGATTAAAGTGAAGAAATTGTCTAATTTATTCTTCAATCTATGAAACTATAATCATTTTTCAGCAGTTTAAACTGACCCTTGCATAATCCTTCAGAATAAAGTTGAATATATGTACAGTGATCTCACTAGATATGGATCCAAATCATTAAATGAGATCAGACACTTTGGATGTTCACTGAGGGTGGTGTTGAGGTTAGGATCCGTGTTTCCCATGCAGATAGTAGCTTCAGTTCTGCATTCATAATTATAAACCTCAAATGTATCAGCTTGATTAGATTTAAGACCGTTTGATGAACATAATACTCATTTTGCTTTTTTTTCCCCTTTATCTGAAAATATTTGGTGCTTTCTTGCAGTCACCGTGACTGAGTGAAAAATCACTTTTCACAGTGCTTAGAAGAAAGGAGGAAGGGATATAGGAATGTGTAGTAACTTCTACTTTACAAAAAGACCACTCGACAACTTGATGGCCAAAAGAGCACCTTTATCTGGGACGGCAAACGATATTTACAATACAGAGGCTTCCAGGTACCTCATGCGGCATGGGTGGAGGAACTATATACAATGCATACTGGGAGTAAAAAGAGCGGAAGTAAAGACCCCACCAACCCTGGATCCCGCCTCTTGTTACCAACAGCTTCTCGATTAGTATCAACTTACTTTTAATAATACTCACATTACAACACTTCTCCCCCTTTAAAATCCAATATTCCCCAAATATAGAAGAACTGGGAAATAAAAACAGTGGTATCATTAGCAACAGGTTACCAATACAAAAACACCTAAAAAAAAATGGCAAATTCAACATTCAATCTAACGACAAAAGAAACTATCCAATCAAAGATTCAGTCTGTCAGGTTTGCGAGGGCGCTATGATCTACGCACTATCCCGGTGACCCAGCAGGCACCACTGGTGAGGATGTTTTGGGTGGATCTAGTGTTGGGACACGATAGGGGTCTGTGTGTCCGCGTGAGAATGTCCCTCCTCTTCAGGGGACTCCGCCCCCTCCGTGGCTCCCGTGATCAAAATATCATCAAGATACACTGCTTCATGTGGAATCCCCTGCAGCAAACAGTCCATTGTCCTTTGGAAAATGGCGGTGTTAGACACCACTCCAGACACCAGGCGATTGTATTTGAATAACCCCTTGTGCGTATTGATGGTGACATACTCCTTTGAATCCTCGTCGAGCAGCAGCTGTTGGTAAGCGTGGCTCATGTCCAGCTTTGTGAACAGCTTACCCCCTGACAGGGTCGCAAACAGGTTATCCACCCGTGGCAATGGGTACTCCTCTACCTTAGAGACCTGATTCACTGTAAGCTTGTAGTCCCCACATATCCTCACCGTTTTATCCGCCTTCAAAACTGGAACAATAGGAGCTGCCCACCTTTAAAACTGGACGGGCTCAATGATGCCCAGCCCCTGTAAACGTTCCAGCTCCGCCTCGACTTTGCCTTTCATGGCAAAGGGCACCGACCTGGGCTTAAAAAAACGTGGTGTGGCCTCAGGTCGACATAGAGTTTCACGGTCACACTCTTCAGTGTGCCCAGCTCATCCCTGAAAACGTCACTATACCACTGCAGAATGTCCTCCATCGTGCGTGCATACTTAATTTCATGCCAGTTGAGCCAGATTTTGCGAAGCCAATCGCGGCCCAAAAGATTGGGCCCACTGCCCTTAGCTATCACCAGCCTGGCTTCAGCCTTCTGACACCCGGCTGAAATATCCACATGTAACACCCCTAAATGAGGTATGGGCTGCCCCGTATAGGTCCTGAGTTTGAGCTTAGATGGTCTGATGGGAGGCAGGTTGGATCCCCATGTCCTCCTGTAGGTCTCTTCACTAATGACCGATGCAGTAGCCCCTGAATCAATCTCGAACTTTATGTCCTTTCCCCTGACAGTAACTGTGGCATAATATGGTTCAGGTGGTCCCTCATCCGTTACCACCTCAAACATGTTGTAGGCACACGCTGCCTCTTCGTCTGCTTCTCCTAGGTGGTGTGTGACTGCCTGAGTCTGTTGAGCTTTCCCCTGCCCAGGCTTAACCTTACCCTTTATGCTCCTGCACTTTTTAACTAAATGTCCCTTCTTGCTACAAGCATGGCAGACAGTATCTTTGAATTTACAAACATTTGCATAGTGCGTTCCTCCACACCGAAAACATTCCACCCACTTTTCCTGTCTATCAGTCTCCCTCCTGACTTGGAGCACTGCCGCTGACTGCGACCCCCCATACCCTTTCTGTATATCCTTGGCATTATCAGCAGCCATCTCCATGCCTTGGGCAATCTCTAAGGCTTTCTTGAAAGTCAACAGTGGGGTTTCCCCCAACAAGCGGTGTTGTACGGCGTCATTATTAATGCCACATACTAATCAATCACGGAGCATGTCATCCAACATGGCTCCGAAATCGCAATGCTCTGATTGCTGCCGAAGCTCGGCCACAAAACCGCCCACAGACTGACCTGGCTTCCGGACATGGCTGTGATACTCGAACAGTCGAACTATCACCGAAGGCTTCGGATCATGGTGGTTCCCCATGAGCTTGACCAGTTCGTCGTATGGAATTTCTCCCAGTTTCCACGGCATAGCTAAGTTCCGTATCAGCTTGTACATCCTTGCCCCACACACACTCAGGAGAATAGAGCACTTCTTAGCCTCCTCAGTAATTCCATTAGCACAGAAAAAGTGGCCCAACCTTTCCTCGTACTCCGGCCACTCCTCGATTTGCTCGTCAAGCACACCGACCGTTCCAAACATAGCCATCCAAACATGAGGCTCCTCGCCCGCTCACAGCTCCTGATCGAAAACGGGGCTGACCCGTCCACAAAACCAGTTTACCTCATTGCCAAAAATATGTGGTAACTTCTACTTTAAAAAAAAGAACCACTCGACCACTCGACGGCCAAAAGAGCATCTTTATCTGGGACGGCAAATGATATTTACAATACAGAGGCTTCCAGGTACCTCGTGCGGCATGGGTGGAGAAACTATATACAATGCATACTGGGAGTAAAAAGAGCGGAAGTAAAGACCCCGCCAACCCTGGATACTGCCTCTTGCTACCAACGGCTTCCTGATTAGTATTACCTTACTTTTAATAATACTCACATTACAACAGGATGGATGGGGGTTAGGGTGTGGACATGGGAGGAGAAAACAGGATGGGAAGAGAACTGGGAAAAGGATAGGAGGAAGAGGACAGAAAGAGCTGGGAAAGATGCAGGGTGAGGAGGAGTTTAAGGTAAGAAATTGGAATAATAGTTATACAGCGATGTAACACGCTTTTCAGCCCAACTCGATCATTGATGGAAGTCATGTTGTTTGTTGCAATATTTGAAAACTTGACATTGTTGGTCTCCTTGAACAGAACGATACCTGCTACCCAACTCACCAACTCTGACTTTGGACAGTTCTGTGGTCCTACAGAATATGACATATTTTAACAGATCAAAGCTAATGTCTTTCAACAAATGGTGCTTCAATGCTTCAATTACAGTCTTGTCACAGATAAATGAGCCCTCAAATCTACTACATTATCTGAATGGGTTACATCCAGCTAGTAACACATAAAGCCACCTCTGGCATTCATTCCATTAAACACATCCAAAACCTTTGTTTTCAAAGAGCAACATAGTCCTTCCTGATCTACACAGCACTTACAAGTGCTAATCATTTCTCTAAACAAAATCATATTTCAAATCAATAATATATGGCCAGACCGCTTCCTAACACTATGTTGATTTATGTTGACATTAACATTCTTTCATATGGTAAAGGTCTCTTTGTTACATTCGGTTGATTCTTGGTGAATGTTATTCACCATTGATGCTGCTCTCACCCACATATCCTCTATTCCACAGACATGAGCATTCACTCCACCTTCCCACCACCTTAACAGTGATAGAGTTCCTCTTGTCCTTACTACCACCCCATGAGACTCCACATTCAACACATTATTCTCCACAATTTCTGCCTTCTTCAGCTGGATACTACCACCAAGCACAACTCTCCTTCTCAACTTTCCACTTTCTGCAGGGATCACTCCCTCTGTGATTCCCTTGTCCATTCATTCCTCTCCACTATTCCTCCCTCCTGGCACTTACTCCTGCAAGAAGTTGTTCTGCACCTGCCTATTTGCCCCCTCCCACACCTCTATTCAGGGCATTGAACAGTTCTTCCAGGTGAGGGAACACTTCACCTGAAAAGCTCTTGGAGTCATCTACTGTATCCCGTTCTCCTGATGTGGCCTCCTCTACACATATTGGGGGACCCAGCATAGATTGGGGGCTGCTTTGTTGAGCACTTTTGCTCCATCTGCAAAAGCAAAGATTCCTAGTGGCCAACCATTTCAATTTCAATTCCCATTCCCATTCCAACACATCAATCCATGGCCTCCTCTTCTGCAATGGTGAGGTCACTTTCAGATTGGAGGAGCAACACCTCAAATTCCATCTAGGTGGCCTCTAACCTTTTGCATGAACATTGATTTCTCCAACTTCTGGTACACTTTCCCCTTCCCTCTTCTTCATTTTCCTATTCTGGCACCCCTCTTTCCCCTTCTCACTGGCCTATCACCTTCCCTGATGCCCCTCCTCTTTCCCTTTTTCCCATAGTCCACTCTCTTCTCCCATCAGATTCCTTCTTCTCCAGCCCTTTACCTTTCCCATCTAGCACATCCCAGCTTCTTATTTCATTCCCCCTCCCCACCTACCTGGGTTCAGCTATTACTTTCTAACTTGTACTCTTTCCCTTCCCCCCCCCCACCTTCTTATTCTGGGATCTTCCCCCTCCTTTCTGGTCCTGAAATATCGACTGTTCATTCTCCTCCATATATGCTGCCTCAGTTCCTCCTGCATTTTGTGTGTTGCTCTGAATGTCATTATATAACTTCTATAAAGAATTGACAGTCGCCCAACCTACTGCATCTTGGTAATCTCAGTCCTGCAGGGTCTTGACCAGAAGGTTCAACCATTCTTTTGCCTCCACGAATTCCTCCATTGCTTTTTGCTTCTTGGCAATGGTCACAATTGATGTACTACCATAATGTGACACTAGATGGTGCTCCATCTCTTTTTCCTGACCTTAAATGGAGCTATTTCCATAAGACGATAAGATATAGGAGCAGAAGTAGGCTATTCAGGCCATCGTGTCTGCTCTGCCATTCAATCATGGGTTGATCCAATTCTTCCATCCGCACTCCCCTGCCTTCTCCCCCATACCCTTTGATGCCCTAGCTAATCAAGAACCTATCTATTTCTGCCTTAAATGCACCCAATGACTTGGCCTCAGCAGCTGCTCGTGGCAACAAAATTCCACAGATTTACCACCCTCTGACTAAAGTAATTTCTCCACATCTCTGTTCTAAATGGACATCCTTCAATCCTGAAGTCGTGCCCTCTTGTCCTGGACTTCCCTACCATGGAAAATAACTTTGCCATATCTAATCTGTTCAGGCCTTTTAACATTCAGAATGTTTCTATGAGATCACCCCTTATTCTCCTGAACTCCAAGGAATACAGCCCAGAGCTGCCAGATGCTCTTCGTACAGTAACCTTTTCATTCCTGGAATCGTTCTCATGAATCTACTCTGAACCCACTCCAATGTCAGCATCTACTTCCTAAAATAAGGAGCCCAAAACTGCACACAATACTCCAAGTGTGATCTCACGAGTGCCTTATAGAGCCCCAACATCACATCCCTGCTCTTATATTCTATACCTCTAGAAATGAATGCCAACATTGCATTCACCTTCTTCATCACCGACTCAACCTGGAGGTTAACCTTTAGGGTATTCTGCACAAGGACTCCCAAGTCCTTTGCTTCTCTGCATTTTGAATTCTCTCCCCATCCAAATAATAGTCTGCCCATTTATTTCTTCCACCAAAGTGCATGACCATACACTTTCCAACATTGTATTTCATTTGCCATTTCTTTGCCGATTCCCCTAAACTATCTAAGTCTCTCTGCAGGCTCTCTGTTTCCTCAACACTGCCCACTCCTCCACCTGCATATCTTTGTATCATTGGCAAATTTAACCACAAAACCATTAATCCATAGTCCAAATCATTGACATACATTGTAAAAAGCAGTGGTCCCAACACCAACCCCAGTGGAACTCCACTGGTAACCAGAATCCAGCCAGAATAGGATCCCTTTATTCCCAGTCTCTGTTTTCTGCTGATCAGCCAATGCGCCACCTACGCAAGTAACTTCCCTGTAATCCCATGGGCTCTTACCTTACTAAGCAGGCTCATGTGCAGCACCTTGTCAAAGGCCTTCTGAAAATCCAAGTACACCACATCTACTGCATCTCCTTTGTAATTTCCTCAAAAAATTGCAGTAGGTTAGTCAGGCAGGATTTTCCTTTCAGGAAACCATGCTGGCTTTGGCCTATCTTGTCATGTGCCTCCAGGTACACCATAATCTCAGCCCTAACAATCGATTCCAACAACTTCCCAACCACTGACGTCAGGCTAACAGGTCTATAGTATCCTTTCAGCTGCCTTCCACCCTTCTGAAATAGTGGAGTAACATTTGCAAATTTCCAGTCATCCAGTACAATGCCAGAATCTATCGATTCTTGAAAGATCATTGTTAATGCCTTCGCAATCTCTCCAGCTACTTCTTTCAGAACCCAAGGGTGCATTCCATGAGGTCCAGGAGATTTATCCAGTCTCAGACCATTAAGCTTCCTGATCATCTTCTTAGTCATAATTTTCACTGCTCATACTTTACTTCCCTGCCACTCTTGAATGTCCAATATACTGCAGATATCTTCCACTGTGAAGACTGATGTAAAATACGCATTGTGTTCCTCTGCCATCTCTGCGTCTCTCATTACAATATCTCCAGCATCATTTTCTACTGGTCTTATATCTACCCTCGACTCTCTTTTACCCCTTATATATTTAAAAAAGCTTTTAGTATCTTCTTTAATATTAGTCACCAGCTTTCTCCATAATTTATCTTTTCCTTCCTAATGACCTTCTTAGTTTCCTTCTGCAAGTTTTTAAAAGCTTCCCAATCCTCCATCTTCCCACTAGCTTTGGCTTCCTTGTATTTTGTATTTGGCTTCTTTTGCTTTTACTTTAGCTCTGACTTCACTCGTCAGCCATGGTAGTGTCCTTCTTCCATTCGAAAATTTCTTCTTATTTGGAATATATCTGTCTTGCACTTCCCTAATTTTTCGCAGAAACTTCAGCCATTGATGCTCTGCTGTCCTTCCTGTTAGTGTCCCTTTCCAGTCCATCTTGGCCAGTTCCCCTCTCATACCATTGTAATTTCCTTTATTCCACTGAAATACCAGCACATTGGAATTTAGTTTCTCCTCAAATTTCAAAGTGAACTCGATCATATTGTGATCACTGTTCCCTAAGGGTTCCATAACCTTAAGCTTTCTTATCACCTTTGGATCAATGCCCAACACCCAACCCAGCACAGTCAATCCCCAAGTGGGCTCAACAACAAGCTGTTCTAAAAAGCCATCCCTTAGACATACTACAAATTCTCTCCCTTGAGGTCCACTACTGGCCTGGTTTTCCCAATCCACTTTCATGTTAAAACCCCAATTATCATGAAATTGCCCTTCTGACACGCCTTTCCTATCTCCTGCTGTAATTTGTAATCCACATTCCAGCTGCTGTTTGGAGGCCTGTATACAACTGCCATTAAGGTCCTTTTACCCTTGCCATTTCTTAACTCAGCCAATAGAGACTCCACACCTTCTAATCCTATCTCATTAGTTTCTAATAATTTAACATTACTTCATATACACAGGGCCACACCACCCTTCTACCTACTAACTTACCTTTCCGATACAGCATATATCCTTGGACGTTCAGCTCCCAATGGCAGCCATCCTTTAGCCAAGTTTCGGAGATGGCCACAACGTCATACTTGCCAATCTGTAGCTGACTTTCAAGATCGTCCATTTTATTTCTTATCCTGCATGCATTCAAATATAGCAGTTTCAGTCCAGTATTTGTTGCTTTGTTTTAACTGCACCGTGCCACTATTGACCTGTAACTCATCCCACTGGTTGTGATTATGCCTCATCCCCTGCCTATTCTTTCTACAATCTCTGTTGCATGCTATCTCTGATTTATTTCTGTTTTCCCCTTCCTCAGCCCTATCACTCCGGTTCCCATCCCCCTGCCAAATTAGTTTAAACCCTCCTTAACAGCTCTATTAAACCTGCCTGCTAGGATATTGGACCCCTTTGGGTTCAGGAGTAACCCGTCCTTTTTGCACAGGTCGTACCTCCCCCAGAAGAGGCCCCAGTGATCCAGGAACCCAAAGTCCTGCCCCCTACATCAGTCTCTCTCAGCCACACATTAATATGCCTGATCATGCTATTCTTGTGCTCGTTAGCATGTGGCACAGGCAGCAATCCTGAGAGTACTACCCTGGAGGTCCTGCTTTTTAGCTTCCTACCCAACTCCCTGAATTCTCTCTTCAGGACCTCCCCCCTTTTTCTACCTATATCATTGGCACCAACGTGTACAAAGATTTCTGGGCTGTTCACCCCCTCCCTTCAGAATACTCTGCACCCGATCCAAGATACCGTACCCTGGCACTTGGGAGGCAACACACCATGTGTGTATCTCTATCAGGCTGACAGAACCTCCTGAATGTTTCCCTCGCTATGGAATCCCCTATGACTACCACATTCCTCATCTTCCTCTTTTGCTTCTGCACCATGGAACCAGCCTCAGTGCCGATCACCGTGGTATCCAAAACGAGATAACGATTACTGAGGGGGATGGTCACAGGGGTGCTCTCTACCATCTGAGCTCTTCCACTCGCTTCCCTGACAGTCACCCTCTTACCTAGCTCCTGCAGCCTCATGGTGACTAACTCATTGTAGCACGTATCTACCCCCTGCTCACTTCCCCTAATAAGCTGTAGGTCAGCAAGCCACGGCTCCAGATCCCTAACATGGTCTTATGGTCTCTCAGGAGCTGCATCTCGGTGCACCTGGCGCAGATGTGGTCATCTGGGAGACTGGAAGATTCCCAGGATTCCCAGAGCACAGTACTAACCCTACGGTCATGCTCTCTATTCCTCAAAAAAAATGCAAGAAAAAATAATGAAGTCCATTCACCTCACCAAAGCCCGATTGAGCCAAAGCCCTACCACTCCGACACAGACCACTCTGTCGATGGCTGCTCCTTTTATCTCTGGGCAAAGGTAATAAGAATCTTTTTTCTTGCATCCAATGTTTATTAGAAATATTGACACATACTATCAGAAGTCAGTAAAGTAGTATCATGCTTACAAACAAAAGAACAGAAACAACTCTGCAAACACGAGGAAATCTGCAGATGCTGGAAATTCAAGCAACACACACAAAATGCTGGTGGAGCACAGCAGGCCAGGCAGCATCTATAGGAAGAAGTACACTCGACGTTTCGGGCCGAGACCCTTTGTCAGGACTAACTGAATGAAGAGATAGTAAGAGATTTGAAAGTGTGGGGTGGGGGGGGGGGGGGAATCTGAAATGATAGGAGAAGACAGGAGGGTGAGGGATGAAGCTAAGAGCTGGAAAGGTGATTGGCAAAAGGGATACAGAGCTGGAGAAGAGAGAGGATCATGGGTCAGGAGGCCTAGGGAGAAAGAAAGGGGGAGGCGAGCACCAGAGGGAGATGGAGAGCAGGCAAGGAGTGACTGTGAGAGGGGCAGAGAGAAAAGAGAAAGAGAGAGAAAAGAGAAAAAATTGAGCGTCTGTTCTCAAACGCATCTCTCCCATTTCATGCACATCTGCTCTCACCCCATCCTCCCGCCATCCCACTAAGGATAGGGTTCCCCTTGTCCTCACCTACCACCCCACCAGCCTCTGGGTCCAACATATAACTCTCTGTAACATCTGCCACCTCCAACGGGATCCCACCTCCAAGCACATCTTTCCCTCCCCCTCCTTTCTGCTTTCTGCAGGGATCACTCCCTACACAACTCCCTTGTCCATTTGTCCCCCCCATCCCTTTCCACCGATCTCCCTTCCAGCACTTAACCTTGTAAACAGAACAAGTGCTACACCTACCCTTACACTTCCTCCATCGCCACCATTCAGGGCCCCAGACAGTCCTGTGAGTCGGCTGGTGTGATATACTGCGTCCGGTGCTCCCAGTGTGGCCTTCTATACATTGGTGAGACTAGGAGTCCGTTTCACTGAACACCTACACTCTGTCCGCCAGAGAAAGCAGGATCTCCCAGTGCCACACATTTTAATTCCACATCCCAATCCCATTCTGATATGTCTATCCATGGCCTCTTCTACTGTCAAGACAAAACCACTCAGGTTGGAGGAACAACACCTTATATTCCATCTAGGTAGCCTCCAACCTGATGGCATGAACATTGATTTCTCTAACTTCTGTTAATGCCCCCCCCCTCCCTTTCTCACCCCATCCCATATTTATTTATTTCCCCTTTTTTTCTCTTTTCTCTCTGCCCCTCTCACAGTCTTTTCCTATGATTTCGGATCTCCCCCCCCCCCCCACCCCGCCACTTTCAAATCTCTTACTATCTCTTCTTTCAGTTAGTCCTGACGAAGGGTCTCAGCCCGAAATGTCGACTGTACTTCTTCAAGAAACGATTCTGCTTCCTTTTGGTAGCTTCATATATATTTAAGCATATCCCTAAAAGACCATTTCTGCAATGATCTTTCATTCCAATTCCTTCCTTTCTTCTTCACAGATCTTCTTCTTCCTTCTAAACATGAAAAACATCTGGCAATAAATAGACATGAAACTGGATAATGATTGCAAGCATTGCTAGACAATGTTGACTCACATTTTGTTCTGTATTAACGGTGCATCTATATCATATTTGATGTAATAGGAAAAATATTGATTTTGGTCCAATAATAAATGTGTTTTTGCTATTTCCAATAAAGAACATTATTATAAACAAAAGAAATTCTGCAGATGTTGGAAATCCAAAGCAACAGATACAAAAATGAACATCCATGGAAATGAATGAACAGTTGACATTTTGGGCCAGTAAAGAACATTACTGCTCGGAACTATTGTTTACTCTCGTTTTCTCAAAACTCCTCTTCCTTCTGCACAGATGATACTTGTAGCTGGGGACAACTTTCCTTCTATTTGTTCTTCTCCCTTTTAAATGGGATCCTTGGATTGTATAGCCCAAATTTTTCAAAGAGGACTCAGAAAAAAAAATCACTCCGCAAAATCTATTCTTGATATGACCACTGAGAAATGACAGACAGCAGCTCAATTTTCCCCACAAGCTGACCTAAAGATTCCAAATGCACTTGGCTCCTGCTCAAATTAATTCCTCAATTCTAATTACTAAGATCAGCATATAAAGGCTGCCATCCAAAATGAACTTACACCTATGACCATTGCTGTCTTGTACCACTTGTAGTGTGATATGTCAGCTCTATGCATTCACAGGTTAGGAATAGCATAGATTCTGAGAAAAACTTCCCCTACTCTGCTACCAAAACATTCCATAATTCTCTATTCAATATATTATCTTCATCTGTGGACATTATCCATTTCTCACATTAGATGTCCGTGTGTCAGTACCTCCAGCTGAACTTTGTCTTTTTGTGTGTTTTCTCCCAGTCATCAGTCTGTGGTTTTGTATTGCCATGTGCTCTTGTTTGTTTTCATGCCCCATGTGCTCCTGTCCCCACTCCTGCTCTACTCCGGCTCCTGTATTACTGAGTACTCCGCCTCTCACCTGTTTCTCTTTATTACCTGTTTTGCTGCCACTTCTGTTTCATTGTGCTCCACCTGTCATCTGCCTGTTTATTGCTCAGTGTATTTTAGTTGTGTGTGTTCACCTGCTTGTTGCCAGATTGTGCCAGTGAGTTTCCCTGAGCCTTTTCAGCATTCGTATCTGAACTCTGATCACCCGAATATCGACTCTGCCTGTTTCCTGATTCTGGTTTTTGGATTTCTCTGGAATTTTTGATCTCTGCCTGAACTTTGACGCTGACTTTGTTGCCCCTCTGGATTTGCTACTCAGTAAATATCACAGTGTGCACAGTACTTGGTCTGCGATTGGGTCCCTGCTTCAACGCCCTGACACCATGTGGTTTTTCCAAAGGGAAATTGCAAAAGCTAATATCACATTTCCACAGTGTGTCCATATCTACTCAGAACTGAATAAAACTTGGTACATTTGAGATCTTTACAGCAAAGGCTTCTGTGTAAGGGGCCAAGCTCAAAACTGCAAATATTAACAGCAAACATTCTGTGAAGAATGTTTTGTGACCATAAAATTGCGGAATTCATGCTGATAATTCAGATAATCCTGTTAAATCCATGTGATATCCTCAACATGAAGAAAACTGATTTGAAATATCATGTTGTTAAATATCCACAACTGTGAAACAGATTACCAGTGCTCGAAAACTTTCATTTCTACTCTTGCTTCTCAGTGAATGCCCTCTTGTTCAAAGAAACATCAGTGGAAGCTGCAAGAATAGTTCACTTTTCACATGGGCACCTGCAACTTTGTGGTTTGAACAGTGGCTTTGATCACTTCAAATTTTGGTTACATTATCATTTTCAAACATTTTAAATTTTAATTTCATAAACACCCTTCAAATTTGCTCTTTCCTATCCACCCCCTCCCCCACTCACAACTCTGCCTTCACCCATTTTGTGCAAATGTTCTGTGGCTTTGCAACATTTCTATAATTCTGCAGGCAATTAGAATTGTTCACAACTGTTCGCTTTTTCCTATTTTTTATTTATAAAATATAACCCACACCAGACCAAGCTTTGATAGGGATGACCTTTTACCACAAGCCACTCCAGATTCCACAGGCATTTTGCCCGTGTTTTAGGCAACATAAAAACACAGCATTTAGAAAAGTGTAAATACAAGAGATTCTGCAGATGCTGGAAATCCAGAGCAACACACAGAATACTGGAGGAACTCAGCAACTCCAGCAGTCCTGATGAAGGGTCTCAGCCTGAAACGTCAACTGTATATTCATTTCCATAGATGCTGCCTGACCTGCTGCATTTAGAAATGTTCCAACCCTTCAAGTCAGCATGGCTTTACAAAAGGGAAGTCATGTTTGATAAATTTGTTGGAGTTCTTTGAGGACATAACATATAGGGTAGATAAAGGGGAACCAGTGGATGTGGTGTATTTGGACTTCCAAAAGGCATTTGACAAGGTGCCACACCAAAGATTATTACTTAAAGTAAAAAATCATGGGATTGGGGATAATATTCTGGCATGGGTGGAGGATTGGCTTTCTAACAGAAAACAGAGAGTTGGGATAAATGGTTTATTCTCAGACTGACAGTCGGTGACTAGTGGTGTTCCACAGGGGTCGGTGTTGGGACCCCAACTCTTTACAATCTATATTAATGATTTGGAGAAAGGGACTAAGTGCAACGTATCGAAGTTTGCTGATGCCACAAAGATGGGAGGGAGTGTAATGAGTGCGGAGGACATTGAAACCCTGCAGGGGGACATAGATAGGCTGAGTGATTGGGCAGACATTTGGCAGATGAAATATAATACTGACAAGTGTGAGGTCTTGCACTTTGGCAGGAAAAATAATAGAGCAAGTTATTATCTAAATGGAGAGAAACTGGAAAGTGCTTCTGTGCAAAGGGATCTGGGGGTCCTGGTGCAGGAAACACAAAAAGTTAGTATGCAAGTGCAGCAGGTGGTCAAGAAGGCCAATGGAATGCTGGCTTTTATTGCTAGGGGGATGGAGTATAAGAACAGGGAGGTCTTACTGCAGTTGTACCGGGTATTGGTGAGACCACACCTGGAGTACTGCGTGCAGTTCTGGTGTCCATATTTAAGAAAGGACATACTGGCTCTAGAGGCAGTGCAGAGAAGGTTCACTAGATTAATTCCGGGGATGGGTGGGTTGATGTATGATGAGAGGTTGAGTAGATTGGGACTCTACTCATTGGAGTTCTGAAGAATGAGAGGCGATCTTATTGAAACATATAAGATTGTGAAGGGGCTTGATCAGGTGGATGCGGGGAGAATGTTCCCAATGATGGGTGAAACTAGGACTAGGGGGCATAATCTTAAAATAAGGGGATGCCATTCCAGGACTGAGATGCGGAGAAATTTCTTCACTCAGAGGGTAGTGGGGCTGTGGAATTTACTGCCCCAGAGAGCTGTGGAAGCTACTACACTCAATAAATTCAAAACGGAGATAGACATTTTCCTGGATAAAAATGGCATTAGGGGATACGGTGAGCGAGCAGGTAAGTGGACATGAGGCTAGGTTTAAATCAGCCATGTGATCTCCTGGACCAGTTTTCGATAGCCTGGATGGGTCGGAGAGGAATTTTCCAGACTTTTTCTCCTCAATTGGCAACTCGGTTTTTTTCCCCTGGGTGATCACATGGGTTTGGGCGGGATGAATAATAAAATAAAATGGGCGGCATGGTGCCCTGTTGGTTAGCACTGTTGCCTTGTGGGATTCGGTGAAAGCTAGAGTTAAGATTGGATCAGCCATGATCTTGTTGAATGGCGGAGCAGGCTTGAGGGGCCGATTGGCCTATTCCTGCTCCTATCTCTTATGTTCTTATGTTCATTGTGCATCCATCCAGATCAACAAAATATCATGTAGCTTATTGTCCTTCAAATGATTCCAGTGCGTTTATGTCTACCACTAGAAGACTGGTTAAAGATTTGATCACTATGTGAAAATCACCTCCTAATATTAGTTCTGAAATTGTCCCTGCCCTCTTCTCCAATTAATACTGTCTAATTTATTATGAATTATTTTTCCCCAAATTATTTACTGGTTTACTGCTGTAAAACCCAAGGCCTCCTATTTAGAGGTGCCACCTGCACCAATATTCTTTTAAATAAAAAACAGAAAAATTGTTCGACAAAAAATGGATATTTGATGGTCAGCATGGATTCAGTGGGCCAAAGGGCCTGCTTCAAAGTTCATATGACATATATGTCACCATAAACAACCCTGAGTTTCTTTATCTTCATTTTCTTACAGGCATACTCAGTAAATCCAAGAACCATAACAGAATCAATGAAACACCACATGTAATCATTATGCAAAAGAGAACAAACTGGAAAAAACAAACAAACAAACAAATAAATAAATAAATAAATAAATAAGCAGTAAATGTTAAGAACATGAGATGAAAAGTCTTTGAAAGTGAGTCCATAGGTGTGGGTACAGTTCCGTGATGTGACAAAGGCCTGATGGTAATAATTATTCCTGAACCTGGTGGTGTGCCCTAATGGCAGCAGTGACAAGCAATCATGGCCTGGGTGGTGGGGGTCAATGCTCATGGGAGCTGCTTTTTGGCAACAGAGCACGGCTTTGCCTGTGATGGACTGGGACGTATCTGCTACTTTTTGTAGGATTTTCTGTTCATGGTCATTGGTTTTTCAATGCCAGGCTGTGATGCAACCAGTCAACATACTCTCCAACACCCATCTATGTAAGTTTTTCAAAGTTCTAGATGCCATGCCAAATCTTCATAAACTTCCAAGAAAGTAAAGGTGCCACCGTGCTTTCTTTGTAATTGCAGTTACGTGCTGGGTCCAGGACAGATCCTCTGAAACGATAACACCGAGGAATTTAAGGTTGCTGACCCTTTCCACCTCTGATCCCCTGACAAGGACTGGCTCATGGACCTCTAGTTCCCTGCTGTATCTATGATTCTCTTAAACTTGTTAAGTTTTCTATTCCTGTCCCCTTCCAATCTGCTTACATCAATTTTATCCAGTTCTTGGGAAGGTGCAGTATTTAAAAATGGAGAAACAGAGTTAATGTTTCAGGTTCAAATTATCCCACATATAATCGCTTTTCAAATCTCAGAAATGTTACTTGGAACCACTTTAAAAATTGGCCTGTAATCCCGATATAACAATGTTTCATTTTTTCACCAAAGAAATCTCTGAGGTAATTTATTCTCTAGATTGCTTGCTCACTTTTAACCTGTTTCATTTATCTTCCATTTGCCTTAGATACATTAGGTGCATTCTATTGATCTTTCTCTGTCCTTCTGAACATTCTATACCTTTAAATATTAAATTAATTTCCATCCCATGGGTTTAGTCATGTATTTGTATTCCCGGTCACATTCTCCTTTTACTCCCATAACAGTCTCCCATTTATTTTTAATGCTTATAGGATTTACATGTGAGCAGCCGGATTTAGACTTGCCTCATGTCTCTCAGGGGAAAAAAAACACTGCACCCTTTACTCTGTAGTTTTCTTTTCAGCTTTCTACCTCCTGTTGACTAACTCTTAAATCTGTAATCTGTTTCATCTGGATGCACTTATGTCCTTCCCCCACCTTTTTAGCTCAAATGGTTTTCCTTTGCTACTTCAATGTTGCTCACAATTTTTTTTGTTTCTCCAAGACTGAGGTGCAACCAAGAGTTACTTTTATGCATATAATTTTCTTGTGAGGAAACTTAGACTGTGATATGCCATTATTAACATTGGACATTTAAAATGTTGTCTTTAGTTTCCTTCATGTACTGCAGGACTATAAAGATCAGCTGGACAATCTCTTCTTCCAAAGCCAGAGGATGCTTCAAAATTATTTTAATTTTTATAGCCAAATTGGAACATGAAAAAAATACACATCCAATAATCCTTCATTTTCCATATTTCTATGGCCAAGTTGCAAAGGATTTTTATTTATAATAGAATCTAAAGAATATAAAATGTTCTCATATATATCGGTATTCTGTCATTTAAAAACACATATTCATGGAAGAACCACACACAAAATGCTGGAGGAACTCAGCAAGCCAAAAGATCTTTACCATAGATGCTACCTGGGCTTGCTGAGTCCCACCATCATTTTGTATGCTTTGCTTGGATTTCCAGCATCTGCAGATTCTCTCTTGTTTGTTCATGGAAGAAAAGTATTGAATGAACTTTAGTTATTCTACACTACCCTGAGGTGCTAATTTACTTTATAACTCACATCTGAATATTTGTGTAATTTATTTGCTTACAAAAATACTTAATTTCTAAATATGGGCATTTTTTCAATTATTAGTTTTTTTAAGAAGCAGAAACCATAAAAAGAATTTGAACATGTCCAAAAACTGTGTGCACAATGATCTACAATCACAGAAAAGTGATGTCCTAATGCACAAAAACACCACCTCTTGTGGACATGAGCAGCACAATTCCCAGCCTCTAACAGATACCACACATCACTGCTGGCATCACACAAGAGCCCAAGTTTCACATCACAATCTCTAAATATCTCTCAATCTCAATGGGATCTATAAATGCAAGTAAGAGGCCAAATTTAGCTCACTGGATGGAATAGGTGTAGGAGCAAACCTGCTTCTCTGACTGGCACTTGCAAGAGAACTTACATCAGAGAGAAAGATTAGAATAGGGACTTGTACAACCCAAAGTAAATTTTAATAACTCACTGCAAAACACTGAGGAATCTGGTCAATCAGAGAAGATTCCATTATCCTGCTCTAATGAGAGGTTGGTGATGAAACATATCAGCTCCTGCCTGAGAAGCAACTTGGATTTGCTCCAATTTGCCTATCAACACGACAGATCCACAGTAGATGCCATTTCATTGGCTCTTCACTCAACCCTGAAACAAATGGACAATGAAGATGCATATATCAGAATGCTGTTCTTTTCCTACAGCTTGGCATTTAATATTATCATCCCTCAAAACTAATCAATAAGCTTCAAGACCTTGCCCAGAATACCTCCTTGTACAATTTGATCCTCGATTTCCTCACTTGCAGAGCCCAATCAGTTTGGATTGGCAAAAACATTTTCTCCACAATCTCCATTAACACAGGTGCACCACAAGGCTGTGTGCTTAGCCTCCAGCTCTACTCACACGTCTGAGTGCACCTGGTACCATGTAACCCAGTAATACCTGTCGCATGGTGGGCGACTAAACCGGCTCCCCCAACAGGCTTGCCTGGTGAGGAGGGTGGCTAGACACCCTGCAGGACGAAAAAACAAGACCTGTCAAAGGGCAGATGAACCCTCTTGTAGGGTCAACAGCCATCTAGCAAATACGTGTCATGAAGCGCGGAAAGGGTATCCCTTGCATCAAAGCTTGGTCTGGCCATTCACTGCAACAGAACCGCCCCTCGCCATCTTGGACCCCACTGCTGGCTCCAGGATGGGATGTCAAGAGGATGGGGCTGGACCTGTGCAACCCCCTACTCACCTGAAATCCATTCACACACGATGTTCCTTTCTGAGGAGTGTGGTATCCTAAACCCCATTGACTGACTGAAAGCAACCATCATCATCCTATGGGATGGATAGCCAGAGAGAGAGAGAGACTCACTTTATACTTCTGATTTTGATGCTAAGCACAACTCTGTCATATTTAAGCTTGCCATTGTTGTTGGCCAAATCAAAGGTGGTGACAAATCAGCATATAGGATTTGCTCTCAATGTCAGCAAGACCAAGAAGCTGATTATTGACTTCAGGAGGAAGAAACTGTAAGTCCATGAGCCAGTCTTCATTGGGGAATCAGAGGTGGAGAGGGTCAGCAACTTTTAATTCCTGTTATTATTTCAGTGGATCTGTCCTGGCTCCGGCATATAAATGTCATTACAAAGAAAGCATGGCATTCCTCTACTTCCTTCGAAGTTTGCACAGATTTGTTATGAGGTCTAAAACCTCTACAGATGTTTAGCAGAGAGTATATTGACTGGTTACATCATGGCCTAATATGGAAACACCAATGCCCTTGATTGGAAAATCCTTCATAGAGTGGTGCTTACAGCTCACTGGTAAAGCCCTCCCCATCACTGAATACATTTACACAGAGCACTATTGCATGAAAGAAGCATCCACCATCAAGGCCCCCCACCACTCAGGCCATGTTCTCTTCTCATTGCTGCTATCAGGAAGAAGGTACAAGAACCTCGGGACTCACATTCCCAGATTCAGGAAATTATTACCCCTCAACCCTCAGGCTCTTCACTACACTCAACTTCATTCACCCTTTCACTGAACTGTTCCCACAACATTTGGATCGCTTTAAAAGACTCTTCATCTCCTGTTCTCAATATTTATTGCTCATTTATTCATTATTAATCTTTTCATTTTTATTTGTAGTTTTCTGTCTTTTGCATATTGGTTGTTTGCCCTATTGGGTGTGGTCTTCCATTGATTCTATTGCCTTTGTTTGCTTTACTGTGTATGCCCACAAGAAAATGAATCTCAGGGTTGTATATGGTGACCATAAATGCACTTTGGTAATAAATTTACTTTGAACTTTAAGGGACATGTCCACAAGTATGTCTGTCTGTCTATATCTACGTATGCATGTATGTGACAATGGCTCAAGTTTGATTCATCAATTAAAAAAAGCTCAAGCTGCTCTTTCTCCTTTTGTTAACATCTATACTGTATTCTTAATCAAGACTAGGCACAGTCCAGTGCTGCAGCGGAAAAGGCAAAGTTGTGTTCCACATAGATGGACACCATTAGTAAGTACCCTGTGGTCTCCACAGTCTGGCATGTACATGCCTGCAATGCATAATTACTTTCAAGTTTTATTTGCAATTAGCAACTAGGTATTTTTTCCATTTCAATCTGATCACATGATCACACTGATGGATGAAATTCAAGGTTAGCATCTGTGAAGTCAATTACAGAAAACTGAAAATGTTGGTAGCGATGAAGTTTTCAGACAGGAATCTTCTGACACCTAGTGGTATTTTAACATAATACCACACAGAAGCTATTTTCCAGGGAATAATTGGTATTGTTTTATAATCAAACTACATCTATTTTATTTATTTGTAGTTTGTAATTCAAAAATACTTTGTGTTTTTCTAGAAGTAATTTATTTTGCTAAGTATGTCCTATGACAAAAGGCCAGAATTTGCCATTAATAAAAACTGAAGACAAGTGTGCTTACATCTCTGTTTATAAAATCATAAATTTCATGGTAGCTACCTGAAGTCTGCCACCCCTACATTACTGTTACAGAAACATATTTTACTGCCAGCTTCACGATCTGAACACATTGCATGGTAGATGCCATTTACTTCAATGTGATTTTTCCTCTGTGTACTTTAAAGAATGTTAAGTATCTTCTGGAGAAGGTCTATAAAGAAGTTTTCAACAACTTAAGATTTCTGCTGCAAACCAAATTAAAACACTCCAGATCAACATTAAAATTAAAACCCAAAGTATGGATAATCTCCAAAAACTTTTGCATAAATGTAAATCTACAAAATGATGGAAGAACTGCAATATTAGCCTGCAGATGTAACTTATGTGATCCAATACCTCTTTGTAAGCTAGCCATCCAGTTGAACAATGGGGACATACATCTGGAATCCAGTAGGGAGGCAATAAAGGAAGTCTGGCTGCCTGTATTAGGCTGCCAGTATTATCAGTGGGTCTAGAAGCAAGTGCCAGTTTTGTAGGCAGCAATAGCAACCTGCCAGAAGAATGCCATCCTAGACCCACGGTTCTTTTCTGTATGTTGAGCAAATTTCACTGTACTGCATCTAGAAGAAACAATAGGTCAAAAGGGAAAAGGTGTCATCATTCAAGAAACAAAATCTAAGGGAAAAAAATCAAATTTAGAACTTGATACCAGCAAAATAGTTATTTAAGATGTTAATTGTTATAAAATGGTTTAAATGGTCACAAAATGCCAGGCAAAGTCCTTCTCTGACAAGTCTATTGACATACTTTTAACACTGGACATTTACCAGACATCAAAAACTTAATTGGAGCAACCACAAAATTTCAGTCAGAATCCAAGTATCCTGCATTGAATGGTGTATCTCTTGACACCCTCAAATTTTCCAACCACTTACACAGCACAGGTTTACAGTGTAATGGCATGCCCTCATTTGCTCAAATAACTGCACCTCCAACAAGTGATTTGTAGATTTCTCTCCATGAGATCTACTCTCCATTCCTTCATCATCGTGACTAGAATCCAGAATCACCTATCCAACAACACACTATGGACTGCAACAACTTAAGAAAATGGATCTTTTAAACTTCTCAAATGTAATTAGCAAAGAGTAATACATGCTGCCATCACCGAAAACATTTTTTAATACAGCCAACACGATCAAAGCAAATTCTTGAATCATATTTGTCTTAAGATTTCCATTTTGTGTCATTTTATGTTGTGAAACCTGGTTGTTTCATTTACCAAACTAATTATTTTACAACTTAATTGGCATTAAAGCACTTTTTGACATCTGGGGTTGTAAATGAGGCTATTCAAAAGTAACTTTCTTTGCCCTTTTACTTTATAACCTGTTACTTAAACAGTTAAGCCAATATTTCACTTTGGGTTATTCAAGCCTTCTTCGAGGCCTACTATGTGTTAGAGCAATTGCGGTGCATTTTTTTTTACAAAATATATTATAATCACCTTATGTTTGGTCTTCAGGCATCATTAACCAGTAGGTAAGAATCCTTACTGTACAACATGATGGTTCTGGTACTGAAAACATTGATCTGAAGTAACTCATGCTAGTATCATGTAATGTTATTGAATGAGATTGTAAAAATTAAAAGTCTTTCAAAGATAATATGGCTGTCTTAAGAATTGGTTGTTATATTTTAAAAAAATAAAAGTAGACCAATGTTAAAAAGAACCCCAAAAGATCAAAGTTTTGAATGGTAACTATTGAGTACTGGTATAAAATTTACAGCAGATACAGACAAATGGCTCAGATAGACATTAGCCATTGCTTATCATGTAAGCTTTCTCTTAAACGATATCATCTCACTGTAATAACATTATGTTTAGAACATAGAACAGTACTGGCCCTTTAGCTCACTTTGTTGTGCTAAAAATGGACTCCAAGATCAATCTAACCCTTCCCTCCCACATAGTCCATTTTTTTCATCCATACCGCTATCTAAGAGTCTCTTAAATGTCCCAAATATATCTGCCTTTACCACCACCCTTGGCAATCTGTTCCAGGCACTTACCACTCTGTGTAAAATACATACCTCTGACATCCCTCAATACTTTCCTCCAATCACCTTAAAATTATGCCCTCTTGTATTAGCATTGCTGCTCTGGGAAAAAGGTGCTGGCTGTCCACTCTGTCTATGCCCCTTATCATCTTATACACCTCTATCAAACCACCTCTTATGCGCCTTCACTCCAAAGGGAAAAGAAACCCTAGCACCCTCAAAGGACATGCTCTTTAATCCAGGCAGTTTATTTCTCCTTTTGTGTATCTACCTCAATTTCCGCTTAGTGCATAATTTGCCTGTTGCCCTACGTGACACCAAGTTCCACATTTTAGCAAGTCTGTGTGCAAAGGTTACACACTAATTTCTTATGGAAAAATAACTATCCCCTGCTCTTGCTTTTAGACATTCCCAAGAGTAAAAGCACCTCTTCTGTATCTATAAAATCCCTTCATAACTTGATTGGGGATGGGGGGGGGGGGGTGGCTTTATACAGTAGGAAGTCGCAACATACTGTGCAAGCACTGCTCATCACTAGTTTCTGAGCCTCTATTATCATATTAAAAAGGTGAACCATAATCACTTAGCTTTCCTTTCAAAATAATCTGTGGCATAGGTCTTCCAGCTCTTCAATCAAGTATAAAACATTAAACTTTTTTAGAATTTCCAACATCAAACTATTTGAATTAATAAAAGGGGTTATTTGAGATTATCATTTGTTTGATAATAATCTTACACATTTATAAAACTAAGCAAACTATTAATTTGAGCCACAGGGGTATTAACCTTGAAGTGACCTCTGGTTATACAGGTCTGATATCTTTAATTCAGAAAACTCTGTATTTGCAGCATTATTCCTAAATATAATGAACAATTTAATCAATTTTCCAATCAATATCTTCTTTTATCCTAACCTGAAAAAGAATGCAGTGTTTGCTTTTACTCTGACAATTTTCAGTGTAAGCTTGAGTTTATTATTAGAATATTTAAGCCACTAAATAAAGCTTACTAGTTTCATATCATGCAACATAAAATGGAATAAGAACTAAACTCCTAACAAATCCAATTATGGTATTATATTGTTCAAGGGTGAAAGGTGCAACTAATTGGATTACCTGTTCCATGTCCAGTAATACTTTTAGCAGCCTCAGAAGCCATTTCTACTTGTCAGGATAGACAAGGAACAATTTTATGGTAAAAACTTTATCTCCAATTTCAATTTACACAAACTTAATGTGTTTCTTAATGGTTAACATTTGTTTCGTTGTACTATGGTAAATCTAAGCAGTTTGCCACCATGCTTTACTTAGAAATTAGAGGGCTGCTGATTTCCTTTGTTTTAATTTAATCAAAATCAAGATCTACTCCATAAGGCCAGGTCAACTAAAGCTTTCAGATCCAACATTGTTGGTTGAAATTATGCTACAAATGAGCCATGACATAGATCAATGGCAATGGGTTGAATGTTCTCCAATTCCCATGAATAGGAAAGAACTCATATTAACATTCAGCTTTTCACAACCCCAAGAAATCCCAAAGCACTTTACAATCAATGCAGCATTTTAAAATTGTACTCATTATTTCAATGTAAGAAATACACTAACAAAATGAAGTATAATCACAGACAGCAGGATAACATCCAAAATTTGGCCTACAGGTTGAATTTAGCAGAAGAGAAATATGACAATAACCTTTTCTAAGTAATTTCCTGAAACACAGAAACCTGACGGGCACTTTGAATGCTTGTTGCAATTTCCACATCCTGAAAAAAACTAAACTAATTGTCTCCCATTAATTACACCTTGTTTGTATGATGGTCATTTCTCATCAAAGACAAACAGGTATAGTCATCTACCAATTCACATTTGATCAGACATAAATCATGAACATTTTAGATATGTGACAGTACCCCCAGCAACATTTTTTCTTAATCTTTCCTTGCAGATGAGCAGAATTGCTTTCGTTTGCTGTAAAGCAGGGGTGTCAAACTCATTTTAGGTCACGGGCCGGATTGAGCAAAATGCAGCTTCATGCGGGCCGGATCAGTCGGACGCGTGCGAACGCAGCTTTCGTTGCCTCCATTTTTTCAGCCTGCTCTCATGTGTCTCAGTCTCTGCTATAACTACAAAGTGTTTCACTTTACAAATTCCGTTTCTTATGAAGAAGACTGCCGAGCAAGACTGCCGAATAAACACTAAAAACCCTGAAAACCTGCTACCTGAATAAACTCAGCATTAGCCATATCATACGCCATAGGCGCTTCGATTACTGCGGCCAGCTTTAATAGTAATTAGATATTATCTCGCGGGCCAAAGATAATTCCACCGCGGGCCTTGAGTTTGACATATATGCTGTAAAGGATGCAAGTTTACAGTATCACTCACATTTTTATATACATATTATACAGATAATATCTGAAACACCTTATACATCTATAATATCAACTGTCAACTAATTAGAACCAGAGTATCATAAGTGTTCCAGGTAGTTTTATTACATAATGGTACCAATAATCCTTAGGTTCTCATTGCAACATTTTCCTTTGCTGCTTTCCATTGCTTTATGGTGCTATGCTACCCCACCATTAACTAAATATTGCAAATTACTGCTTACAAGAGAAATCTCTCATCACTCTAAGAGGTAACTCAGATATTAAAAAAAGTCCAAATCCACTATATGTCAACATCTGCGATGGCCTTCCTAAACAAATAGAGAACACATTTCCCAGTTTCCTCTGTTTCTTCAGGGAGACACATACTGGGGTATTAAAATAAAGTGCAAGTCCCTGGGCTTGGTTTAGATTGGGAACAGTTTTATTCTTTACATTGAAATGAACTAAGTCTCAGTACATTGGGAATTGATAGACATGCAAGCAGCTGGGGGAGTGCAGATAGCACAGTGAATATTACTCTAGATGGCTTTACTTAGTATCACAAATTAGCCTTGTTAAATTTCAAATTTTATTTTGTTCAGTCCACGTCACCAACCTGGTTCTGGGGAGGTAGAAACCGACTATCACAGTGTAACTGTCAGATTATCAGAAGTGTGTGAACTTCAGTGTTTGAAATTAATTTGTCAAAGCAGAAGAGAAACTGCCAACAGAAAATAGACAATAAACTTAATATTAAGATCAGCTAGAATGTGAAAGGGTTTCTTTAGATGAACTTTTAATCAGTATTTCTTAAAGACATATTTAAAAGTAACATGTCAACTGATAAAAGAACTGAGGAAATTTCATAAAGTATTTGAGAATGGCATTTCGGTTTATTTGTCAACTGGGTTTCAAAAGATTATTTTTCCTGAAACTAAACAATACATCAGAAATTCTGATTTGGTCTTGGATGGTAGGTAAACAGGCAGCACTTCTTTCACTTTCCTTCATTTTGAAGCCAGTTCCCCAAGTCATAGTGGCTACTTGTCCCAATACTGACTATGAGTCCAGGAGTGAACATCAGCAATAGTCTGTCCTGCTCTAACCATGTAGCTGCCACAGCCATAAAGTTCACCAGCACCTCTACTTCCTCAGGCGTGTCTCTTTAGACCCTCACCACTTTTTATCAATGCAATTAAAAGTATCCTATCCAGATCCATCGTGGCTTGGTATGGCAACTGCTCTGCCCACGACCGCAAGAAACCACAGAGATTTGTGGACACATACACCCACCCCAGTCATTGTCTTTTCTCTGCCCTCCCATTAGGCACATACCACAAAGCTCAAGGACAGTTTCTATCCTGCTGGTAAATGGTTCTCTAATACAATAAGATGGAATTTTGACCTCAACGTACCTCACGATAACCTTGCACTTGTCTCCCTGCAGTGCACTTTCTCTGTAACACTTCATTCTGCACTCTGTACGTTAGCCTTGTATTACCTCAAAGCATCGTTATAATGTATTGATATATGTAAACAGTTTGCAGGCCAAGGTTTTCACTGTTCCTCAGTACTTGTGACAATAAAAAAAATCAGTTTAGATATTTACCCCACTCATGTTAAAACTGTGCACTCTAGTTTTAGACTCCCTGTTCTGAGGGAAAAAACATGTATCCTATATATGTCCTTCATAATTTTATCAACCTCTACGAGGTCATCATTCAGCCTCCAACACCTCATTGAGAATAAACCCAATGTATGTGATCCTTCCAATCTAACACAGCCCACCCTCCTCATTCCAGACATTCTGATATCTCTCTTCAGCACTCTCTGTATTAATACCACATCCTTCCTGTAGTGCAGTTGCCAAAAATATATACAATAATCTAAGTGCAATCAAAACAATGCTTTGTATCACTACAACATGTTATCCAAACTTTTATAGTGAATCTTTGAAAGCAAGCATAACAAAAGCCCTGTTTTACTACTCTATCCACCTACATATATAGTCACTTTCAGAGAGCTCTCTACTAACATAGAACAGAACAGTACAGTACACAAAGGGACACAAACCAAACAGAGAATATTGCTGTTCTGTTTACTTTCATCCCTCTGTAACTGGGATTGCCAGTGGCACCCATGATACTTACAACTGCACTGCAGGAATAGTGCACATTAAATCTTTAAAAATGTTGTAAACCATCTAAAATCTAAAGCAATGGCAATTAAGATACAACTAAGCTAAGTCTGAATATCCAATTTAATCAGCTTTCCTTTGTTATAGTTATTCATTAAAAAATTTGCTCATTGTTACCTAGTCCCAACATGCACAGCACAGCCTGAGTAGAATGATAAGAGGTCAACTGAAAAGCTCACCTTCAAAATGTTTAATATTTCCAAACAAAATTCACATGAATGGGGATTTTACAAATTTAATAACCAATGAAACATGCCATTTCCTTAGTTTATTTTAATTAAGGCTGGGGATTCAACTCAAGGACTATTGTTGCTTTATGTGTATACAAATCTTCAATTTACTAACCTTAAAAATACATGACAAAATTAAGAATGTTTCATCTTTGGCAGGAAAACAATTAAACAAATGTTCACAAAGCATATTTTCTTTTAAAAGAAATAACCCCCATAGCACAAAACAATTTTTCCAATTTTCTGCCATCATTTAAGAATTCAAAGATTCTTAATGTTACTGTACTATCTAGTTATACCTATCACTTACTTTTCATGCAAAGAATATCAAAATAAATAATTACAACACAATATTCAAATAAACTGTAATATTGAAAAATGGTTGCCACTAGCCTGCAGTGCTACAAATCTGAATACACATATAATCTTCAATAAATTAAAAGACCAACACAAATCAGTTTTCTTGAATTCTTTGGCTCATTTGACAAGTTGATTCAGTGTTTCATTAGCATCTAACTAAAATACTTCTTAATAATTCACTCTGATCATGTTTTACCACACTTTATATATATGTACTGAACTAATATAACAAAAATAACTTTGACATTTCCTTTTTTCTGTTTTTTTACAAAAAATCTTTATAAATATTTTAAAAATGTGTACAAAGCATTTCTAAGGAGGACCAGAGCTGAACACTACACAGAGTTTAAAATAAAAGACACTGTACCATTTAGTTCATAAGTGACATTTTTTTCTTGTGATGTCAGTTTGTAAGGCCTAACTGATCTAATGGTGTATTTTGTGCTCTTCACTTATGCAAGGAAGCTTACAGTTGCATGTGCAAGACAAAAACAATAAAAATCCACGAAATGGGAACGGAATCATTTTTTAGATCTACAGTTTGACAAATCACAGCATGGACACCCACACTGTGCTTTCAGTTTCAGTCTTTAAGACCTAAAGTTGCCTTCCTTATATAATCATAGTGGTATTAAAACAGAAAATCAATAATAAAGTAGACTTTCACCTCGTCTTCAAGAGTTCCAGTTTTAAACTGACTTAAATGGGAATGTTTCTTATTAACTATTCAAAACAACTTATTGGCACTCAATTCTCAAAAAATCTTACATAATATGAAAGACAAAAATAACTCAAAAAACAATACTTTTACATTAAAGTATCAATTTAAAAAACATAAATTTCTACCACAAACTGAAAAGCACTCTTGAAATTGAAGAGTACACTTTACATGAAATTAGTCTTTAAAAAAGCAGTTAAATTAAATATCTCTCTTGACGACTTTTAAACAAATGACTTAATGCGCACCTTGTGCCACCATTATTTTCAAAGTACAAACTACAATAGACCTTCCTAAGCTCAAACTAGCCATACTTTAAAATAAATCTATTTCCTAGTTTCTACTGCATTCTTCCTCTTTCCAGAAAAACTAAAAGCTTGTTCTCAGTATTCAGTAATGTGCTACTTTTCCCATCTTTATCCCTCTAAGTTTTCAGTACAACTGACAATCTGTTATTTCAGTGTCTCTACAGTCACATTATCAGCATTCCAATATGCTATTTACTGCTGCTTCCAAGATGGAGTCAGTTTCTCTAATGCCTTCATTATGATCTGGTATACATTTTTCTACGTAGTTCTCCACGGGAGCTAAGGCTGAAAAATGAGGAGTTTCAGCTTCAGGTGAGCTATTTTTGATGGTTACATTATCAGAAGGTTTCTGAGCTTGCTGTAGATCCAAAATGCTATTGATTGCACTCTCCAAATGTTCATGTAGCAATGTGTCACACTGAGCTTCTTTACCATCTTTAACTTGCACACATGTAAACTCTTGCTGCTTAGAATTTTTAGCACTTTTGTCTTGTGACTGGTCATGCCAAGGCAACTGTGAGTCACCCTCATCGTGTTCCAATTTAATGGAATTATTTATTTTATTAATAACAGGGGTCTTGCCTTCCTTCATTAGACTTTCTACAGTGACTTTATCACAAGAATTACTGTGCTTTTTCTCAGTGTTGAACTTGTTTTCTTCTCCGTCACAAATCTGGTTAGTTCCAACAGGTTCACAAACTTTTGTGCTTTGAACCTCTACAGAATCAGACGTAGAGCCAGCATTATTTTTACCACCTTCCTTTCCAGTCCCAGACCATTCTTGAATTTCTGAAGATTTACTTGGTGTTCCACCTCTGTAAGCTGTCTCTGGTTTGATAGTTACTTTGAGCTCTTTGCTGCTGCTGCAAGTCTTAGCGATGCAGAGAATGTCAACGGAAGAATTTTTGACCCCAGCTGCCACAGAGGAAGCTAAATGGACCTGTTTTGAAGGTTCATTTTTTTGGTTGATTGTTGCATTCACTGGTGTGGGCTGCCTACTATGACTGCTTGAAGACTTGTGTGGCATCATATTAGTAGTTAACTGTTGCACTTCAGCAACAGATTTTACACAAGCAGATGAGGAACAACAAAACTTTGCCAAATAGCCATCTAAATAAAGGAAGGAAAACACGATAAGGATTACTGCAGTATAACATTAAATCAATACAATGATATTCAGCAAAAAATTAATTTATGTTGTAATAGAAGCATTTAGCTTGTCTAGTAAAAATAAAGAAGTCCCTGACCTAGCAGTAAATGGGAATTGTGCAGCTGGGGCCCTCCGAGAATTGCTAAATACACTTATAAAGCACTTACTAAAATTGTCATTGTCCTATGCAATCTGTAGGGCCTGCAAATATTTCTACTATTTTTGAAAACTTACACTTATTACTCCTGCAATCCAGGACGGCAAACAATAGTATTATCAGCATTGGTTGCTATAGTGCCAACAAAGTGTTCAGAAAATAAAGATTATGCACCTGTTTAGCTTTGTTGAATGGACATATTCTTTGCATCCTGTCTTTCACGGTAAGAGATCAGAAGTGTAGAAGGCAGGCACTGTCATACAGAGAAATCTTGGAGTACATAGTTCCCTGCAAGTGCCAGCACAGGTAAACAGGGTGGTGAAGAAGCATTTGGCATGCTGGTTTTCATCATTAAGGACACTAGGTTTTGTAGTTGGGATGTTATGTATGAGGTGCATGTGGGTGTGTTGTGTACTGTTTAGCATTCTATTAAAACAAAGATGTCATGAAGATTGAAGACTGCGAAGAAGATTGACTAGAATGTTACTAGGACCCAAGGGCCTGAGTTACAGGAAAAGGTTGAGCAGGCTATAGAATGTAGGAGACTGAAGGTTGACCTTATAGGAGTGTATAAAAGAATGCCAGTGAGAAAAAAGATGATTGCACATAGCCTTTGGGGAAAGGAAAAAGCAATCAAGAAGTTAAGGATGTATGTTAAAGGTGAAAGGGGAAAGATTTAAAGAGGACCTGAAGGGCAACATCTTCTCACTGTGTATATGGAATGAGCTTCCAGAGAAAGTGATTGAAGCAAATACAGTAACACCACTTAAAAAACGTTTAGACAGGTAAATGAATACGAAAGATTTCGAGGAATATGAGCCAAATACTGGTAAATTGAACTAGCTTAAATAGGCATCTTGGTGGGCATGGCGAGTTAGGCTGAAGTTCCAAGTAAATTTATTATCAAAGTACATACATGTCACCATATACAACCCAGAAATTCATTGTCTTGCGGGCATAATCAATAAATCCAATAACCAGATAGAATCAATTAAGGACTGCACCAACAGGGCAGGCAACCAGGGTGCAAAAGAAAACAAACTGCGAAAATACAAAAATGAAAAAACAGTAATAAAAATTAAATAAATAATAATAAACAAACCAATAAACAAACAGATGGGGTAAGTAAAGTTGAGTGAAGTTATCCCCTCTGGTTCAACAGCCTGATGATTGAGGGATATTAATTATTCCTGAACCTGGTGTTGTGAGTCCTGAGACTCCTGTACATTCTTCCTGACAGCAGCAGCGAGAAGAGAGGATGACCTGGGTGGCAGGGGTTCCCTGATAGTGGATGCTGCTTTCCTGCAACAAAGCTCCATGTAGATGTGCTCAGTGATGGTGAGGGTTTTACTCATTATAGGTTGGACCATATCCACTTCTCTTTGCAGGATTTTCCATTCAAGGGCATAGGTGTTTCAATATCAAGCTAAGATGCAGCCAGTCAATATACCCTCCACCACACATCTATACAAGTTTGGCGGAGTTTTAGAGGTCATGCCAAATCTTTGCAAACTTCCACAGAAGTAGGCGCTGCCGTGCTTTCTTCATCATTGCACTTACATGCTGGGCTCAGAACAAATCCTCTAAAATGATAACACCGAGGAATTTCAAGTTGACCCTCTCCACCTCTGATGTGGACTGGCTCAAGGACCTCCAGTTTGCTGCTTCTTTAGACCTGAAGGGGCTGTTACCATGTTGTATGAATCTATGACCAATTTCCTATCATTCCACACTGCCTCAGCAACTGGATCTTTTTTAAGTAACTTTATCTCTCCATTAATTGTGCTCCTGAGATGATTTTCAGAAATTAGAAAAACTAACGAGTATAGTTTGTGAAAACTTGACTGCATGAATGCAAATCATGTTACCTATATCCCCTGTGGTTGATTATCCTGGTCTATCTCATACAGAGTAAGTTTCCATGCTCCTCAATTATCTCAGGACCTCATTAGATGTTTATATTTCCCCCACTGTTGGCAAAGATAGGATGATCAGCCTCCACCTAGTTACTTTACAAGAAAACAGAATCAGAATCATGTTTAATATCACTGGTATATGTTGGAAATATATGTTGTTATGCAGCAGCAGTACATTGCAATACATAATAATTAAAACTGTAAATTACAGTACAGTAAATATATATATATAGTGAAATTAAGTAGTGCAAAAGGAGAAAAATAAGTAGTGAGGCAATGTTCATAGGCTCAATTTCCATTTGGAAATCTGATGGCAGAGGAAAAGAAGCTATTCTTATTCACTGAGTATGTGCCTTCAGGCTCCTGTACCTCCTCCCTGATGGTAGCAATGAGGTCTGCCCTGTGTGGTAGGCATCCTTAATAATGGAACTGCCAGGACAATCCTTGAAGATGTCCTGAATGTGGGAGAGGCTAGTACCCAAAACTGAGTTGACTGAGTTTATAACTTCCTATAGCTTATTTCGATACTGTGCAGTGTGCAGCCCCCACCCCAACACCATACTATACAGTGATGCAGCCAATTAGAATGTTCGCCATGATACTTCTGTAGAAATTTGCGAATGTCTTCAGTGATGTACCTAATCTCCTCAAACTCCTATGAAATATAGCCACTGTCATGCCTTCTTTGTAATTGCATTGATAAATTGGGTCCAGGATAGCTCCTCAGAGAGGTTGACACCCAGGAACTTGAAATTGCTCACCCTTTCCACTTCTGATCCGTTGATGAGTCCTGACGTGTCTTCCTCTTCTTACCCTTTCTGAAGTCCACAATCAATTATTTGGTCTTACTGATGTTAAGTGCAAGGTTATTGCTACACCACCACTCAATCAGCTGATTTATAGATGGTATTTGAGCTGTGCCTAGCCTCACACTCATGGGTGTAGACAGAGTAGAGCAGTGGGCTAAGCACACATCCATAAGGTGTGCCTATGTTATCAGTGAGGTGGAGAAGTTATCACCAATCTGCACAGATTGTGATCTTCCAGTGAGGAAGCTGAGGATTCAGTTGCAAAAGGAGGTACACAGGCCCAGGTTTTGGAGCTTTTTGATCAGAACTATAGGAACGATTGTGTTAAACTCTGAGCTATAGTCAATAAACAGCAGCCTAACATAATTATTAGTATTAGCATTAGTATTTCCAAAAGCGGAAGGCGGGCAGGTGCTCAGCACCATCTACCTGTGTGTGATCACTCGCTGCTCCTGGAGGAAGGTGCCTATGAACGGTCTCTGTCCCTCTTGCTCGATGCTGCCAGAGTCCATGAGTCTTGGGCAAGGTTTAATCTACGTGCTTGTGGACTGAACTCTGTAGTTCACATTATGATGTGTTTCTGGTTTCTGGACACTCCTTTTTTGTTGCTATTTTGTGTGATTTTGATTGGGGCAGGCTAGCACTGTAGCCTGCAGATAGCGAGAGTCTGGATTGAACTGAACTGTGCTGAACTGAATATGCCTGGATTCTCCCGATGCCTTTGTGATTTGGGGCTTTCTATTCTGTGTTTTTCAGTCTTTATTTTGCCGTTTGTTTGATTTGTTCTTTTTCTGTCTGCGCATTGAGCATTGATGTTTTTCTTTAAACGTGTTCCATTGTTTTCTTTATTTCGTGGCTGTCTGTGGGAAGATGAATCTCAGGGTTGTATACAGCATTCAGATATTGATAATAAATGTAATTTGAACTTTGAACTTTAACAGGACTAGTCAAGACTGAAAGTTCACAAAGTCAGCACTATAAGAATTGAGCAATATTTTAACTTTTCATTGTTAATGGAATTAATTATTTTAAAAGACATTTTTAATTTGCATATTTTTACACAAATAACAAATCATCAAAAGTGCCACAGCACTTACCAGAATCCTCCAGAGAAAACCGTTTGTCCTGGATAAGGGATATTTTCTCATCTTGATTGAACATTCGTTCAATCATAACCATTTCAGCAGAGGGATTTACACGCTAAAGCCAAGCAAATAAAAAATTAGTATAACTAAGCAAAGTAATATTCAACTTCACTTTCAATTACTTATATAGTGAAATGCTGATAATGCTATTTTATTTTTCATTTAGTGTATTTTCCCGCAGATCTTTGCAACCAGGGAAATATAGAATCTATGCTGTCTAAGAGACACATTCTCATTTTAATGGTACTTACCACTGCATCTTCCAACAACAGTTTTCTATACTTGCTCAGCATCATCTGAGTCCGCTTTAGCAATTGCACAGAGACATCTTCAAATTCATTATCCACTAGGTAAAAAAAAATGAATACAAGTAATAATAATTGTCAATTTCAAAGCACAATGATGGAATTTTCACTCCTAGTCAATCACACTAAGGGTATTTGAGAGCACTTCCTAATGGATTTACTCACCCTCCAGCATTCAGTTCCACTGACTTCAAAGAAAAAAAAACTGTACAGCATCAAATTCAAATGGCTGCACACACTCTCACACATCTGGTGTTAAAAAAACAATTTTTTTCTATTCTGTTACATCACTCCAAAAAAACATATTAAAAGGTTTGCAAGAAGCAACTCCTAAATTCTAGCTCTGCATATTCAAAAATAAAAGCCAATTGTAGCTGAGCAAAGGAACTGGATATGCTGAGATTGTTTACTTTGGTAAGACGGAGGCTGAATGCGCAGAGGAAAGTGTGTATTGAAGAAATCTATTTTCCTTCATGGTGATTGTGATATGCTCTATGGGGGGGGGGGGAGACATGATCAAATCAGGCAGCATAGTTTTAAACTAAAAAGGTTAGAAGAGAAAGGAGGAAGAAAAAATATCCTTAGGGTGGTTGACGTCTGGAACTCATTTCCTGAAGAATGAAAAAACTGGAAACTCTAAATGCATTTAAAAAGTACCTGAATGTCTCTCTGGAGCTGTAAATTGCAGGGCCACAGACTTAATGCTAGACACAGGAGATTCTGCAAATGTTGGAAATCTTGAGCAACATACAAAAATGGGGGAGGAACTCACCAAGTCAGGCTACATCAGTGAAGGGGGTAGACATTGGAATAAGGCTGGATAGCTCCTTCTCAACCAGTAAGACAAATGGTTGAGCGGCCATTTGTTATAATTCAATGAAAAGTTCATCTGAATACAGGCCATTTAAGAGGTGGATCATTACTAATCTCCATACCTTTACTATAAGGTCACTGATAGTACATTGGGTACATATTTCCTGGTGTACTACACAATGTATTGAGAAAAATACAGCCCAGACAAAGGCCAGATCTGGCAAGAGAAAATCAGCAGATAAGTTTTGGAGCAGGGTTACAAATTGGAGGCAGATGTATACTATTAGGGGAGGTGGGGAGGAGAGAGTGGTTCCCAAAAATTACAAGATATTAGGAATTATCTTACCAGAATCCTAGTCCAATTTAGTGCAATAAGAACACAATTGTTCTTAACATGATCATCAATGCTCTTTCCTCAGAATACAATCTAACCTCTCTAGCAGTGCAAAGGAGGAAGTGAAGTCATATGATCACATATACAGCATAAAACAACAATGTACATGTGGAGAAATATTGCTGTTCTAAAAACTGACTCAAACAGTTGTTAATGAGTCAGACCAGGGACAGCCAATTTTCAATTATTAGTACTGGTATGAACATCAGATATCAAGAAGTAGGTCCAAACCCATTAATAAATCACTGTCGTAAAGCCATAACATGATTCTGTCACACTTCAGGAATCTTTAAGCATTGTTCCAAAGGAAGAAATGTAAATATTTTAAAAATTGTTAGGTTCATTTCTTAAAAGAATAGCAAATTTGCACTTTTTTTTAAAATTAGTCACATCTCATAAATTGAAACTTTCCTACTGAAAATCTGGATATCCTAGTGAAATGGGGGAGCGGATTATGTTAATTAACTCTATACCATAACATAATATACATATTAATGGAAGCAATGAATTTAATTATAATCGTTTTTATGAATCTTCAGCATAAGGCAGCTGAATAATTTTTATTAAGCCATTTCTCTTCATCTGAATTAGACTGCCTTTAGACATGATGTACATGAGCAGCTACTCCAATTATCTGCTGTTCTTACATCCCAAAGCAATGCCATTCCACAAGTAGATGAACTACAGAAATTTATGAATCTACATTCAAAGCATCCTCAGACTGTTTAAGTACTGATTGATACCAATGAACCTTAAATGGACTTTACCTTAAAGTTATTTTTTAAGATGCTAATAATTATGCAAAACCTGACAAATATACTTGAGAATCAAGGATCCATTGAGAATGAGGAAGTAATGGAACTATTAGTAAAGAAAAAGTATTTGGGAATTTGGTGAATTATCTGAAAGCTGACATATCCCAACGTCCTGATAATTGACAGGCAAAACATTAAGTTACTACTGAAACATGAATACTTAAACACAGACATAAACCTAATGAACATAAGTAGTGCTGAAGCAAAACAAAGTTTCCTATACTTTAGAGTGCAGTGTTTAAAACAATTGAAGCAGCATCCTAAGAGTGATGAAAAATTGCAATGCACTCCTGGATTTGAACAAGTGAAAAGATTTTTTTTAAACTCAGATGAATAACAAAAATATCAAGACTGAAAAGGGAATGCAGAAAAAGTCATAAAATCATGCAGCATGGAAACAGGTCCTTCAGGTCAACTTGTCTATGCCGACCACAGTGCCTTCCTGAACTAATCCCATTTGCTTACATTAGATCAATATCCCTCTAAACCTTTCCTATCTTTGTATACATCCAAATGCCTTTTAAAAGGTGTAGCTGTATCCACCTCCATCACTTCTAACAATTCATAGAAACATAGAAAATAAGTGCAGGAGTAGGCCATTCGGCCCTTCGAACCTGCACTGCCATTCAGTATTATCATGGCTGAT
This sequence comes from Hemitrygon akajei, assembly GCF_048418815.1. NCBI lineage: Eukaryota > Metazoa > Chordata > Chondrichthyes > Myliobatiformes > Dasyatidae > Hemitrygon > Hemitrygon akajei. The sequence continues at coordinate 45,383,076 of NC_133130.1, forward strand.
CATCCAACTCAGAACCCTGTACCTGCTTTCTCTCCATACCCCCTGATCCCTTTAGCCACAAGGGCCATATCTAACTTCCTCTTAAATATAGCCAATGAACCGGCCTCAGCTGTTTCCTGTGGCAGAGAATTCCACAGATTCATCACTCTCTGTGTGAAGAAGTTTTTCCTCATCTCGGTCCTAAAAGGCTTCCCCTTTATCCTTAAACTGTGACCCCTCGTTCTGGACTTCCCCAACATCGGAAACAATCTTCCTGCATCTAGCCTGTCCAATCCCTTTAGAATTTTATACGTTTCAATAAGATCCCCCTCAGTCTTCTAAATTCCAGTGAGTATAAGCCTAGTCGATCCAGTCTTTCTTCATATGAAAGTCCTGCCATCCCAGGAATCAATCTGGTGAACCTTCTCTGTACTCCCTCTATGGCAAGAATGTCTTTCCTCAGATTAGGGGACCAAAACTGCACACAATATTCTAGGTGCGGTCTCACCAAGGCCTTGTACAACTGCAGTAGAACCTCCCTGCTCCTGTACTCAAATCCTTTTGCTATGAATGCCAACATACCATTTGCCTTTTTCACTGCCTGCTGTACCTGCATGCCCACCTTCAATGACTGGTGTACAATGACACCCAGGTATCTTTGCATCTTCCCTTTTCCTAATCAGCCACCGTTCAGGTAATAATCTGTCTTCCTGTTCTTGCAACCAAAGTGGATAACCTCACATTTATCCACATTAAATTGCATCTGCCATGAATTTGCCCATATATATAGTTCATTCATATATCCACTATGTTCTGTGATTGCCCTTCAGTCATCTTTAAGTATTTCCCCTCTCACCTTAAACCTATGCCCTATGATTTTATTCTCCCCTATCCTGGATAAAAAGACTGTGACCATCAACCTTATCTATGCCTCTCATGAATTATAAGCCTCTCAGATCAACCCTCAACCTCCTTCGCACGAAGGAAAACAGTTCCAGCCTCTCCAGTCTCTCCTTACAACTCAACCCCTCCAATCCAGGTGACATCCCCATGAATCTTTTCTGCACCTTCTCTAACGTAACCACATCTTGCCATAGTATGGCGACCAGACAGCACACAATATTCTAGATGCAGTGCCACCAAAATCTTGTACAGTTATAATATGACCTCCCAACTCTGATGCAGGCAAGCATGCCATTCTGCACTACCCTAACTGTGTCACCACTTTCAGGAAACTATGCACTTGTACCCCAGGTATCTGTTCTACAACACTCCACAGGGCCCTGTCATTCATAGTTTATGTTCTGCCCTGGTTTACTGTACCTTCCCAAAACACAACACTTCACAAAAGTGTGATTGCTTTCTTTTTATATGTATAGAAATCAAACTATAAAACTTTGTATTTTAAGAACAAAGGTGACCAAAGACCTCCACATCTAAAAAATACACTCTCAACTGTCCATTGATGTCAATGCACCCAGTATCATATACAATATGCAGCAATAATAGTTCCTTTATTTGTATTTCATGACTTCTTCATTCTCCGTGTTTAGTTACGGGCAATAATGAAAGGCTGCTGTACCCTTCCTACAGGAGATCCTTGCACAGAGGACGGTTAGCTGGCTATGGATACATCAATTCAAAATATTGCAGCCCATAATACTTCCAGAGATCTACATGTAGCTATATAAAATTAGGAGCTTGGTACATCTGATATAAAGATGAAACTAAAATACTCAGGAAACTGACCTTTCTGAAATTCTTCTTGAGAAGGTAATTTCCCTTGAAACACATGATATGGCAAAAGCCTTTGCATGGCATCCTCTTTTGACCTGAATGGTGTTTTATAGTCAGGTTGTAGAACATTTCTTTGTTCTTCTCGTAATTGCTGAAGAATCCTTACATAAAACAATAAAATAACACTACTTCTCAATCATCATTTTTAAAAACTTGTTTACAGATCTAAAACTCAAAAATGTGCCGTGCTAATTTTACAGTAATGGTAGCTGTTTAATAACAGAAATATTAAAAGATAATTTTCTGCTTTTATCACATGCAACAATAACCAACCAATGAAATGCTTGGGGTTAATATAAAAGGATAGAGCTTAGAGGAAAGTTAAAATAATGGCTGGAGAAACCCCCAACTTATCCCTCTACAAACATGAGAAAATCTGCAGATGCTGGAAGTTCAAGCAACACACACAAAATACTGGTGGAACGCAGGAGGCCAGGCAGCATCTATAGGAAGAAGTACAGTCGACGTTTCCGGTCGAGACCCTTCGTTAAGACTAATGGAAAAAAGAGATAGTAAGAGATTTGAAAATGGGAGGGGGAGGGGGAGACACGAAATGATAGGAGAAGACAGGAGGGGAAGGGATAAAGCTAAGAGCTGGGAAGTTGATTGGGAAAAGGGATACAAGGCTGGAGAAGGGTGGGTATCATAGAACGGAAGGACTTGGAAGAAAGAAAGGGGGAGGGGAGCACCAGAAGAAGATGGAAATCAGGCAAGGAGTTATTGTGAGAGGGAAAGAGAGAGAGAATTTTTTTTTATTAAAAATTAGGGATGGGTTAAGAAGGGGAGAAGGGGCATTAACAGAAGTTAGAGAAATCAATGTTCATGCCATCAGGTTGGAGGCTACCCAGATGGAATATAAGGTGTTGTTCCTCTAACCTGAGTGTGGCTTCATCTTGACAGTAGTGGAGGACATATCAGAATGGGAATGGGACGTGGAATTAAAATGTGTGACCACTGGGAGGTCCTGCTTCCTCTGGCGGACAGAGCGTTAAATGCTCAGCGAAACGGTCTCCCATTCCGCATCGGTTCTCACCAATATATAGAAGGCCACACTGGGAGCACCGGACACAGTATATCACCCCAGCAGACTCACAGGTGAAGTTAGTCCTGATGAAGGGTCTCAACCCAAAATGTTGACTGTACTTCTTCCTATAGATGCTGCCTGGCCTGCTACATTCCACCAGCATTTTGTGTGTGTAACTTATCCCTCTATCTGCTGCAATAGATCAGCTTAGAAATGATGGGGAGAAGCTGAGTTATACGGTAGGAATAAATACTGAAGAATACTTCAAAATCTACGGGTTTCTTCAAGCAGATGTCATGTAATCATGACATCTACTTGAGGAAAACAGTCCAGCTTAACAAATCAAATCACTACAATAAGCGAACACAGGTAATATACTAGCAGTTGTCCTTTAACTTTTCAATCAACATAGTCTGACTGATTGAAGATCTGCTCTATTTTTAGATGAACAGTGACAATGATCAGTGTGACCTTGTTTCCATTACTGCACTCCAAGGCACATAAGTTCAAATTTGAAACACTTCATTCAAGAGTTGATAAAGAAAGTTTAACATTACTGTTGTAGAAGTTCTAATATACACGTGGATGCAAATAATGCATTGTATAGAATACACTAATGAGTCATGTGAATATTGCACTACACAAAATATTATGAATAGTCTACAGTGACAAAAATTGCAGTGAATAAAAGCAATCAAAGATGCCAAGCCAGGCTGCATTATTACTGGTGACTTTACAAAATGATGTGGGTTCAAATGGGATGTGGATGGACTCTTGGCATGTAAATAATTAATTAGAATACTTAATTGTTGGAAATGATTCATAATTTTGAGATGAAAATGTACTTAAAATCAATGCGTTCTAATTGACCTTATCAGTGTAAAAATGGTCTTGAAATAAAAGAACATGACTTGAAGAATGAAAAAAATTGAAAACTCTTAAGAACTGAATCAAAAACTGATAGGTAAAAATGGACGACAGGCACAAAATCAAAGAAGCATGTTGGATTTTGTCAGGGATAAAACTAATGAAATAAGAGCAAAAATCTGAACAATTTTTTGAGGTCTGAAAGATAAGGGAGAAGCTAATGAAACTATAGAAGTTTGAAGTCAGAATTAATGTGACTTTAGTCAAAGAAGATGAGAAGTAATATCATAAATATAATAGATGCTGCAGATGCTGGAATCCAGAGCAACACACACAAAATGCTGGAGGATCTTAGCAGGTCAGGCAACATCTATGCAGAGGAATTGATGTTTCAGGCCGAGACCCTTCAACAGGACTCAGGGAAGTAATACTGTTTGAAAAGACTAAGCTAATTCTGGTAATTGATAACCAACCTAATCAGACAGATGCAAACAAACCTCGTATTGAGGATATGATGATAACAACTAAGAGTAGCAAGGACAACAAAGGACATTACTAGAAGAGGCTAAACATACAAAACGAAAGAAGTGACGCCTTAATCTTAAACAAATTGATAGGCAGATACAGAATATACCGGTAAATTATTAATGAAATGCTTTACTTAAAAAGGTCAGTATATATTTTAACAAATGTACATACAAACTTTCTTTAGTAAGCTGTATTGATGCAGTTCTCTTCTGTCCCACAATCTGACCTTCAAACTAGAATGAAACAAACACGGTATATAACTAAATGCCTACATATATACAAAATAAACAGCAGCACTTAGAACAATTTCATCAGTACGCCAATACACGTGAAGTTCTATACCTCTTACCACATTAGAACAAAAGTGGGAGATGCCCACTTTTGTGAAACAGCCTAAACACATTCATGTTTAAGTATGCCACTCCTGGCAACACCATTTAAAACTGTATGAAAACAAGAGGCCCATAGATTGCATTTAACTAAACAACCAACTAAAAAAATATAAACACTTGTACTCCATCAACAACACACACAAAATGCCGGAACTCAGCAGGTCAGGTAGCATCCATGGAAATTAATAAACAGTCGCGTTTCAAGCCGAGACTCTTGAAGGAAGGGGGAAGATGACAGAATAAAAAGATGAGGAGAGGGTTAGAACTCCATTATACCTGAACAAGCAAATATATTTAAGTACACTACCAAAGGAGGTGGAAAGCACTCCTTCCCTCCCCTGGCTTGCAGGTCACTCCCAGGCAAGGGTTAGCTCCCAATCAGGGTCATGTGAAGCCATGGAAGCTGGAGGAAGATGGTTATATGAGCAGCTAGTACTTAACACATGTCCTGGTTATACGATCACTGACCCCAGGCAGACAATCTCTGAAAAGCATTGATAATGGTTGGAGTCACCCCTCTTGCAAAGACACTGCCCAGAAGAAGGCGATGGTAAAACACTTCTGCAGAAAAATTAGCCAAGAACAATCATGGTCATGGAAAGACCATGATGGCCTACATTATAAGACATAGCACATAATGATGACAATGAGTTAAAAATTACCAGTAATACAGTTTCCTAACTAATCACTTAATAGTGTTTCTTCTCAAAAATAGTTCCAATTTCTAACAATATTCTACAATTTCAAGGAGGTCCATCTGAGTAAAATCATTCTTGAATATTCCTCACTAAAACTATTAAAGAGATTCAGAATAACTACATTTGAACAACTAGCATTTATCAAATTTTTGCAAATTTATTGCATGCAACATTGCAAAACAATGTACATAATATACTGTTCTAATTGACTGACATAACAAAAATAGAGAATTCCAGTTAATTGGGACACGTAGGGATTAGTACATTCTGGTCCAATTCAGCAGCTGACCCTATTAGCCCAAGTTTCATGGAAATAGTTAAATAGGTATAAAAAAAAGACAAACCACCATTTAAGTGAGTAACAAATTATGTATTTAAATGAAATACAGAACAAATTGGATCACTATTAATAGGACTAGAGTACAATAAAACTATAATTCATCTATAGTATGCAGGCGCATTCTTTTAACTATCTGTAAATGAACAAAATCAGCGCAGACACCTAGAACAAAAAATGGACTGCCTTCATACAATGCCTTCATGATTGCATCCTCCGAATCTTCAGTTTTATTGTAACATCCAAGATAATTGCCAATGCCTTCAAATTCTTCACAATTCCTAATCTGTTAAAGTAGTGTCGTCGTTTCACTTTCACTCCCAGCCGTTCCTGACACCTCTAAACTTGAATGCTTGAAACTGCAGTGAGCAAAACAGCTCTGACTTGCCATATTGCTTACTTCTCGCCAACTATCAGTGACAAAAATCACTGCTCCTTGAACACAACTGACACTATTTTAAAACTGTTTGCTCTAAGCACAGTGCAGTGTCTAATGGCCACACAAATGCACATGCCTGCCACTAGTTAGAAACTGCTTGGCAAGGCTCCTGTCCCAATTAAGTGGCCAAGTTCCCCAACTAAATAAAGGGAATCCTGGTTATTTTCCTGACTGGTTTTTGTACTTTAAGAATTGGCCCAAATAAGTGACTGCCTCGATTAACCGATTGACCAATTAACTGAAATCCACTGTATTTATCCTTTAACGTAGCAATATTTCTTATGGTGATTCACAAGAATAAGATCAAAGAACTTTTAACACCTCGTCTCATAAATACAGCTCACATAAAATTTGGTCAATGAGCAAAGAATGAAAGAGAGATAAAAAGGCAAAGTGTATTAAGGTTAGAATTCCAGAGCTTAGTGCTTTGGCAGTTAAAGGCACATGCATTAATGATGACATGGTCAAAACTGCATAAGTATACAACTATGGAAAACAATTTAATTCTACTGCTTATTATTTGGGGGTAAAAGTATCAAAGCAGCCCAGAGAAGTAATAGCACCATACTTCAAATTGTAAAAGTGAAGTTTAGATACTTTGAAAAACTTGGTAACAACACTGACCATTTTTAATTGCATCTTTACTAGAACTTCAAAGACTGGAGCCCAAAATCTATATTGGATATTAAAACAGATAAAATCCAGCAACTTACTTGTGAAATTTTCTGCATCTCTGGCTGCCCTAATATTTTATCCTGCAATGAATGTAGCTGTCCCATGTGCTGTTGTAAAGTACTGGAAGCTTTGTGAAGTTGACCATCACTTATTTGCATGGCTGCAATATATAAATGTAGAAAAAAGAATTTTACAAAGGACATTTAAGGAAGTGAACCGTGGAAACCTTAACATGAAATGTGAAGATACAAAGATGGCCAGTTGTTTTATTAAATAACAGATGTATGTACTGATTTTAATTTTGTTTTAATTTCAAATTACTGAATTCTATTGAGCTAAATGATGTTTTAGGGATGCAAAAATATCTTCAAGACAGTTAAGACATTAAAAGTTTTAAAATATATTTTCATGATGGATTTTCTTAAGCTGTTTACATTTTCCTGACTATAATGTATGCTAAAATTTAAAAAAAAACATTTTGTGAGCCCACAACTACAGTACACTGCTCTCAGTTCAGCTGCAGGTAAGCATAATGGGGAATAGCAGTATCACATAATCTCATCTGTTCCTATTTTACCAATTGTCTGAGAAATATCAGATATACAGGAGTATGAACACGTGGCTCCTCAAACCCAATCTACCAATCAACAACGTCCTGGCTTATCCACAACGTACTTTCCAAAAGGGACACAAAATTCAAAAATATACAAAAATCTCAACAATCTCAAATGTTTGATTCCTTATCCTGAACTAAACTCCATAGTTCTATGCTCTTCCACAATAGGTCTGTCAAATTCTCTTGGAATTTGAGCATCAAACAAGATGCCGGATGAATTCAAAATGTCGAACAGCGTTTGTTGAAGGAAACGGAAAGTCAATGTTTTGGGTTGAGACCCTTCATCTGGACTGAAAGAAAGGGGATAATAACCAATATAAAAAGATATTTAAAGGGAAGGGGTGGAGCAAAGGTTGACAAGCTCTAGGTGGATCTGGCAGAAGAGGCATTAGGCCAATGGAGGAGGGAAGAGCGGAAACGGCTTCAGAGTCTGGGAAGTGATATGTGGCCACAAAGATTTGCAGATGATGTAATCTTATAGGAAAGGAAGGGGCAGCAAGGATTCAGATAAGGAAAGTGCGGTGGGCAGATGGGAACGGTAGGTGAAGTTGTGGATGGAGCATAGAGGTGATAGAAATATGGACTGGGGGAGGAGATGGAAAAACAAGGAGCCTGAGGGTTCGTTAGGTATAGAAGGAACTGGGTAGGTTGGGAGAAGAAAGAAAAAGGTCAGAGCAGTTTACCTTGACATTGAAGAATTCAATGTTCATGCTGTTGGGTTGAAGACTACCCAGGTAAAATATGAGTTGCTTTCCTCTGGTTTGCATTTAGCTTCACCCTAGCAGTGAAAAAGCCAAGGGCAGACTTGCTGATGTTGAAATGAAGTAGAATTAAAATGGCTAGTAACCAGGAACTTCAGAAAGTCATATCGAACAGAGCACAGGCGCTCAGCAAAATCTGGTCTGTGCTTAGTCTCAACAATGTAGAGGAAGCAGTATCAGGGGCACCAGATGCATTAGAATGTCTGGCTCACCTGGAAGGGCCAGGAGAGTGGCAAGGGAGGGGGGGGGGGGGTGTAAGGATACATATAAGGACATGATTACAGGAGGAAGTGTCTGAGGAGAAGGATGGAAGGGTGGGAAAGATTTCAGAGACCAGGGAGCCACTAATTGAGCTCCGTTTTCAAAAATTGGAAGTGTAGTATTAATTACTGATTACAAGTTTCAACTGTGAAGTTTTTAACTTAGGGCTTTGATATTTTCTCATATTATTCATGCACAAATTAAATAACTTGTTTTGAAAATATAATCTATTTAAAACTGATGCTTTTAATCTGCATCTTGATATATACATATAATATATATAGATAGAAACTGCATATTTTCAAATTGTTTTTTGTAGATTTTAGCAGTTTCATTTACTATTTATCTCTGCTTTTTAAGTGTTCTGATTCAACGTGACCACACGATGTTCAAGGTGTAAAAGAAAACTTTTTACAAATTACTCTTAACAAAGCAATAATGTAATAAAATGGGTCCTGTTGCAATATCCACATAGTGAAATTTTCTATACATACCCATACATGTGGTTTTGCCAAGAATCCCCGTACTTGTCAATGAGCTGGATATTTGTGGCTGACGTAGGACATCGGGAGCATGAGCCTTTTGAGCAGAACTATGCAGAGTCTGACTTCCAAACAGTGAAGCTGAAACTTGATTGGAGAGCTGCCCCAAACCAACCAATGACTGGCTAGTGACTGGCTCCTGCTTACTTGCTATCATCTTCTTAGAAGCCTGTAACCATGTTATTGAATAAATAAAATGATAGGCTAATCCATCCAGCATCCCATTTAGCACAATCTAAACAGCTTTTTCTAGGTCAGAACAGTCAATTCATATTTAACATGGTATGTTTTGTAGTTAGATTTAGAAATCAACCATCTTACAACTTGTGGATGTAAGTATATTATAATTTATAAAAGACATAATATACATTAAGTACATTCTTACTTAAGTTTGAATTATCACATAAGTATACATATTTTGGAAAATATATCAACTTATAAATTAACTCCACGTTAATCACAATCATAATATCTTATAATAGAATACCAGCTACTTGAAAATAATTGATATCAGAACATAATAGTCACCTGTTAGACCAGCTTGTTACACTGCATTTCAATAAAATTTAAAATAATAAGCAAAACTCAAGGAAAAAGATCTGTTAAAAGGATATCAATGTAGAAATACTTCCATGTAGGAATCAGTAAATAACTGAAATTAACTTTTAGTAAGAAAATAATGGAAATGACGTAAATGAGGAAATAGTCATACATCAGTCACTATTACAATGACGACAGAAAAAAACTCAAAAGGGTGAAGAGCCTATTCATGATCCTAGGTTTCTAAGAAGACTCAATGTAGCATTAGAAGACTATACATTATTCGAGTTTCTTTGACTAGATTCACAAAATTAGAAAAAAATTAAACTATAATTCAAAAGAAAAATTATTGCAATTGCGGGAAATCTGAAAAAAGGAACATAAAATGCAGGATGGGCAGCATCTTTAGAGAGTGAAAAGTGGCATTAATATTTAAAGTTGATGAGATTTATTAGGTTTAAAAAACCTTTGACTTGAAATGTAAATTTTAACTTCTCTCTCCAGAGATGCTATCTTACCTGAATTTTGTACATGAAAAATTGAAGTGTTTTATATTGTATTACAATGTACATGCAGGACAAAATAGAAAAACCTATTAAGAACAATGTTTACACTTAGTTTATATCCATGCAGTTGAATTAAATATTTCATTTCAAAATGACTTGGCTTACGTTCATTTTGAGTTACAAAACTATTTAAAGAAAAACTGAAGTTCTCTCTCTCTTTGCAGTTTTAAGGCTATACAATACATAAAGTAAGTTTTTCACCAATACAGTACATTATTACTACTATTTTTCAACATTTTGCAAATTAAAATACAACAGGCCATGTAATTCAAAATGTTCTCCTCTCTTCTTAAATATTTATCATTGATAAATTTAGTACATTCATCACCTACTTGTGAACAAAGGAATTGATGCTGATTGCTGGGTTGTGTGACGGTCATCTCCGCCCGGCTGAATGTGACCTGCCGCGAAGGTTGCATTAAGTTGGCATTTTGGTGATAAGGATTGGTAATCCGGAAAATATGATTCATACCCATTTGTTGCTGGCACTGCTGAGGCTGCTGTTGTGCAGACTGTACAGTTACAGGCGATTGTTCACCCTGGCAAACCACTACAAGGTTACTACCAGAACTTGCTTGTGTATGGTCATCATTGTTTGCTGATGATGCTGTAGGTTGCACTGCAGACACATAGCTGTAGCTCATGGAACTGGGTGCGATTGAAACAGTCAGTTGATTTTGAAATGGCCTGCCTCGAACTGCATTCTGCCCAGATTGCTTAAATATTCCTGTATTAATGCTTGAGCCAACAGTGGGTTGTACACTTTGACAGGTTGGAAGATTAAACAACATCTGCGAAGCCTGTTGAAGTGGTACCTGGCCAGTAACTAGCTGTGATGAGCCATGATTTGATAACAGCTGTCCTGAAGAATTAACTACCTGCTCCATGCTACCCTGACCAGAGGTCAACTGTCCAGCAGAGTTCTGATTTAAGAACTGTCCTGAAAAAGACTGTGTAGCCAACATTGTACCTGAAGAATTGCGATTAGTTAGAACACATTCTGATGCTACTTGACTGGAGACCAACTGGGTGGGTACTGTTTGATTTTGAATAATCTGTCCGTTTGGAGTCTGAAGGTGCTGAACAGTTGAATTCATATTCAATGCTAGACTGGTAGGAATGAAAAACTGGCTCTGGGATGCCAGAGGATCATGTTGCCCAACAGGAGGTCGAATTATGATACCGCTTCCAGTTTGATTTAAAACTTGTGGTCTACCTGATTTTCTAGGTACTTGTTGTTTTGCAACATTAACACCCACTGGTGAGCCTATTACTGCATTTTGAGATGAGTTCGTAGAACTAAAAGGGAGATTATGTTGCATTTGCTGCTGCTGTAATGATACTTCATTCTGGATTTTGAATGCCGTCTGCAATTCCAAATTGTTTATGTTGTAAACAGTCTGTTGCTGATTGATCTGAGCAGGTTTCGGTTGAATACTAAGTGAAATTTTAGGCTGGCTTGGTACAGGACTTCTTTGAAGAATAATATTATGCAAAGGCAGTGCTGTTGGAATATTAGTACCACTAAAATGAACAGACATGGGTTGTGGGACCTGGCCAATATTAGAGGCCCCATAATAAGTGTTTCCATTAAGTGCCGTTACTCGCCTCTGAAGCAACAATCCACTGGCTTCATTTAAACCAGATGGGTTCAAAGACATGGGTTGATGGTTGGGAAGGGAGGGCATATTGTAATTGCCTACAGTCACTGAGTTTAGAGCAGGTAGCTGCCCATTGTCCTTTGAAATAAACTGAGACCCTTCAAGCTGATTGAAAGTCATTACAGGTTGCTGAGTATCTAATGAACCAATCAACTGGACTGGTCCAATTCCACCACCTGGGTTGCTACTGGGTACATGTTGAATGGCAACACTGTTGATGCCCATTTGTTGAAAAAAGCCAGGCTGTACATTAGCTTCATTATTTACAAAGGGAGTTCGCAAAACTTGCTGCAAAATGGGTGATGGTGTTACATTCATCTGCTGTTGTGTCAAGCCCCTTACAGATGATATGCCAGAAGACAGTTGAGAAACCTGAGAAAAGGATGTAGGGTGAATCTGAGGTTGTGGAAACTCCTGTGTAGAAGTAATACCAGCTGCCAAATCTGCTTCCTCCTGTAAGGTTTGTTGAGTAATATTGGCCTCCTGAAGAGACTTCTGCAGAATATCAAAAGGCTGGTCCCCATTTAGATTTGAAAGAGGAGAAGAGGTATCCAGCTCTTCCAAAACATTAAGACTACTCGCTAACTGTAGTCTTGAATTGGATTCTTCATCAATATGGTTGTGTGTATCTTTCGTAGAAGAGGTAGGATCAGCATCCTGAAAAATACAAATTAGAACATCATGCAATCATTCTTCTATCAGCAGGTAAAATGTTGGTTGAAATAAATATTTGGATTATTCTTAATTTTGGTAATTGAATTTTGTACTGAATTAGAAGTGGTTAAAATAATTGTCAGTAATAAGAGCTGTTATTCTAGAGACTTTACACAACAAAATCAGATTCTTAGCTACTTGTGGCCAGAAACAAGTATCTGACAGAATCTGTCCCAGACAGAAGGGATGGTATAACTACATAATACCTGGGGGGGGGGGAACAGTAAATAATTCCAATAAATATACCTTAGTCATATCTATTTGCAACCAAAACAGTGGAGGGAGCATCTATGAGGAAACTGTGTATATTTATTAGTTAGGGATCTATCCAAGCAGGTTCCCAAGGTCAGACTCCACAACTTGGAACCTAATCAACTGTATGTAAGAATGAAGCAGGCTACAGAAGTTCTGTGAAGTGCTGTGATGTTCTCACCATTAATAGAGCACAAGCATATTGATGAAAAGCTTAGACTGATGCCCACATGACGCAATGAAAAGCTAGATTCCACTGTGCATATGCTGGCTTATCCATGAGTCAATATGTTAGATGCAGAGAAGACCGAGAAAGAAAATTAAAGACCAGAAATTTCAATGACTCAAGAATCTACTTTCACAATTTTTTCAATATTCTATCATGTATTACAAAATAAAGTGCAAATGCACAATCTAATTTTGACGCAATGACTAACTCTGTCATCAGAAAGTACAACTGTCTTTACTACTACAATGAATTCTAAAGCCAAAGGTGCAATCAGGGTAGGTTATTTTACTATGTGAGAATAAAATATAACATTTCAAATCAATCAATTTCTTTTGAGCAGTTATGGATTTATTCTCAAAGGAACTTAGTCATGTCAGCTCTTAACCAGTGAGTGCCAGTAAGCCAAAATGGGAGCACATTTAGTAAATTTCTGTGGCAACTTAAGAACTTCCCAAGTAGATTCTGAAAGTGAGATTACATTTTTGGGTTGTTTAACTCATTCAAACGGAACTTAGGATAGACTGAAAACAGAGAAGAAATATTTTGTTTCTACATTCCAAAGTCCTGCAGTGCAGTCAGAAAACATCTTTCCTTTCTAACCATAACCTGAAAACAGAGCCTCAACAACACTAATGTCCTTTAAGCTTCACCCATTCATATATTATTACTACATTTTCCTTTCATTATCTGTTAATATTATTTTATGTGCTGTATGTGGTATTTGTACAGTGTTTTGTACCTTGATCTCAGAGAAACATTGTTTTCTTTAGCTATATAAATGTTTACGGTTGAATGACAATAAACTTGTATTTGAACTTAAACTTGATAACCTCAAATCATGAGGTACATAAATTCAATCAGTTACATGCTTAAACATTCCACCATACTTCAAGTCCCTTACAGGTACACAGAAACTATAGTTGAACTATCCTTGATTTGGGTATAGAAGAAAATGTTCGGTAGCTAATTACCAATAAACTTCTATTCTCACAATAACATTATCATTTCTTCGAGTATTTCTTTTAGTCTCTTATTGTACTATCTTACCTTTAACCTCATCAATTTATTGGTAGCTGAAGTGAGCCTGTGATCCATTTATCTTCATAAAATATATGTTCATTTTGCAGCAATGTATCAGAATGTTGTTACTGCTATTTAAATTGAGTTGCCTTTGTTTCAGTTGTTAAATTAAAAGGCTGCATCAGAGTCCACATAAACCCAAAGGGCTGAATGGCACTGTGTTACAATAACTAAAAGTTCAACTGGTGCCATAGACATGGGAGTTCCAGGATTTTGACCCTTTATTAATGAAGACACCAGATATTCTATTATTTTGCTGGCAAGATTTTTCTCATAAACAGCAAATTGCTGATTTTCTTTATATTTCCTTAGGAGTTTGTGAAGATTTGGCATGACATCTATAACAAGTTTCTATAGATGTGTACTGGAGAGTATGTTGACTGCCTGCATCCCAGCCAGGTATGGAAACCCAAATGCCCTGGAATGAAAACCCTACAAAAAGTAGTGGATACAGCTCAGTCCGTCACAAGTAAAGCCCTCCCCACTGTTGAGGACATCTACACAAAATGTTGTCTCAGGAAAGCAACAATCATCGTCTGGGATTCCCACCACCCATGACATGCTCTCTCCTCGCTGCTGCCATTGGGAAGAAGGTACAGGAGCCTTAGGACTCACACCACCAGGTTGGAGAACAATTATTACCCCTCAACCATTAGGCACTTGAACCAAAGGGGATAACTTCACTCGACTTCATGTGCCCATCGTTAAAATGTCCTCACAACCTGCGGACCCACTTTGAAGGACTCCTCGTCACATGTTCTTCATATTTACTGCTTATTTCTTTATATTATTTCTTTTTTGTATTTGCAGAATTGTCTTTTGCACATGGGTTGAACACCCGTTGGTGAGGTCATTCATTGACTCTATTATAGTTATTATCCTATCATGTATTGAATAAGCTCACAAGAAAATGAATCTCAGGGTTGTGTATGCTGACATATATGTACTTTGATAATAAATTTACTTCAAACTTTGAAAATGAAACAGCAAAATATCTCATAGTAAAAGGGCATTTAATTCAACATGCCAGTCGCAGTTCTTCCAACAGATGACCAAGCACTCCCACAATCCAGCTCATTTTCCATTACTAAGATTTTTAAATTTATAGTATTGTGGATATCTCTGGCAAGACAAAAATTTAATGTCCATCCCTCTTTTCATTCAAGAAGGGAACAGTGAAACCTCCCTAAGTCCAGATGTCTACATGTAATCCCCACAAGAGCTATGGGGTGACGGGAATTTCCAGAACTTTTACCTAGGAACAGATAAGGGACTGCAGTATCCGTTCGAGTAACAATGATGTATGATATGGGAGGAATTTGGAGACAGTGACTTTCCCTTGCACCTCTGGGCCTTTACCTTCTTTGAGCAGGACGCAAATTTTGAGAACTGCCGTTCATGAAGTTAGTGCAGCACATCCTGTTGATGCCATATGTTGCAGGCTGGAGAGAAGGGAGATTTAGGTGGAGAACTCATTACCAGTCAAGCAGTAGGTTTTGCCCTGATATCATTGATGTTTCTGAGTACTACTGGAGCTGTTCTCCATTACACAAGTAGGTAACAGTACCTCATACTACTACAGATGGTAAAAGGGCTTTGAAGAAATGGAGCTGTATTATTGACAATAACAGCTTCTGACCTCCTCTTGCAGCCATATTATTTGTAATAGGCCCAGTTTAGATGCAGATCCTAAAATAATGACTGTTTAGAACAGAATTATTCTTTATGGATATGGTGAATATCCAGCAAGTGTATGGCATGAATGCTACTTGGCACTTATTTGCCATAATCTTTGGTACGTTCCTTACCATAGCCTAGCTCAAACTGCTTCATTTTGAAGAGTTAGAAATTAAATTGGACAATGTACAATCATTGGCAATTTTCCCCATATTTGATCTTGTGGTGGAGGAAAGATTGTTGATAAAGATGGGGCTCCATAGGAATTTATTGAGAAATTCTTTGGCAATGCCTCGAAACTGAGATGATTAGTTTTCAAAATCCCTGAGAATTTCTTTCTTCCAACTGTGATTTCAGTCAGTGGTTGGCTGTTTCCATCTCCTCTCCACTCACCACCTATCACAAGCCACAAATTTCATTTTACCTGGGCTTCTTTAGGTGTCATATAAGCAAATGCACCCCTTGTGCAAAGAGCAATCACTCTCACTTCCATTCTAGAATCCACTGTTTTTCCAAGACTCTAATGAGACCAAAGCTGTGTTGTCCTGGTAGAATCCAAACTGGGCCTCAGTAAGCAGCTGAACTGGGAAGTGCCAACTGAAAGCAATATTGACAACCTTTCTGTCATTTTGCTGAAGACAGAGCACAGTTATGCAGTGTTAAGTGGCTGATTCGGTTTGTCCTTTCTCTACAAAGATTGGGTTGAAGGTAGTGTTGTATTTGTACTGAAGAGTATAACAAACTTAATTCTGGAGCACAAGTTTGGAATGCTATCACAGCCCAAAGCCTCTCCTGTATCCAGTGCCCTCAAACATTTCTTGATATTAAATTAGCTGACGACTAATTCGCTTGTGTGATGATAGGGCTCTCAGGAGGAGGCCACGATGGATCATCCAATTGGCATATCTAGCTGAAGACGGCTGCAAATACTTCAGCCCTGCCTTTTAAACTCACATGCTGGGATCTGCCATCGTTGAGGATCAGCATGTCCATGGAGCCTCCTCCTCCTGTTGATGGTTTAACTGCCCTTCACCATTCATTCATGAGTGGATATGACGTAATTGCAGAACTTTAATCTCATCCATTGGTGTGGGGATTTTAGCTCTCTCTATAACATGCTGTCTCCGCTGCTTGGCATGCATGTAGCCCTGTGTTGTAGTTCACCTGGTTGGCACAGTAAAAGTTAGCAAATTTAATATTTTTGTCTTCAAAATGCTATAAATACTCAAGTTTATTGGAGAAGGCAAATATATGGATGAAAGTTTCTTTAAAATTCATTTACAATTCATTTATTCCTCTTCTGGTCTCTAGTTTTGGTAGCTAATGCTCATTGGCCTTTTCTGATTGGAGATTTTTTGAAATTGTTAATTGGTAGTTTTCATGCTTCCCTTGTTAAATGCTGACCACCAAGTTTTGTAACTATTCCAACATGTTCAAAATAAACACATATTTAATTCATAAATACAAGAGATTCTGTTGAACTGATAAAGGGTCTCAGCCCCAAAAGGCGACTGTTTATTCCCATCCATAGATGTTACCTGACCTGCTGAGTTCCTGCAGCACTTTGAGTATGTTCCTGAAGTAACTTAATTCAATCATATACACAGTACTATGAAAAGCTGTGTTTTATTATATTTGCCTGTTACCTTAATTCAATGGGAAAATAACACAAAGGCAAGTCTCTGTTCTAAGCAGTGTTAAATTCAGTGTATATTGAATATTTATTGAATACTTAATATTGTATATTATAATACTTCGCACATCTATAATGCTCCTCATTTATGTTTCCCAATGGTGAACAGATGTTTCTGAACCATCTATTACAAACTACTCAAACTTTTTTTAAAATATTGAGCTGGTTCACTTATCTAACCAAATATCATCCTTCATCTCCTGAGACAAAGGATCTCTGCCCGGCCCAAAACAACACAAATTCTGTTTGCTGTATCAGAAATATATTTTAATGTCCACAATAACTCAATGATTGTTGGAATGATACTTAAGTTAAAATAAAAGCCTGTATTGCTATATGTTCTATTATTTGGATGTGATAATACAATGAAGACCCATTTACACTGAGAAACAATCATCCAATTTAAAAGGCTGAGGAGTCATTCTTGTATTCTGACCAGCATTTAATCCTCCATTGATATAACTAAATTTAACAATTATTGTATTTTTCCCTATATTTCATGGGAACAGGCTATGCACAACTTGGTTGCAGTGTTTCCCTATAACGACTGATGTTACTTCAATGTACTTTGAATGTATTTTGCAAAATATCTACAATGAAGTACCTTTTTTACTATTTCCTTGGAGCTAGTCAAAGAAACAATGTGCCTCCTTAAGACTTAATGAACCTTATCCTACTAAAAAGATAACTTCTCAACTTAATGTTTGAATTTCAGTGATACTCCATAACTCATGGTCCATATTTGCATTATTTAAGGAAGATGTCTTTTTATACTAACATATTAATTATAATATCTTGTGTTGGTTGGTCACTGAAATTGTACAGCAATTTATTTTTAAATTTTTAATTGAGGAGATTATATTCAGAAAACTAAAATACAGTGGATTCTGGTTAAGTGGGCCATCAGTTAAATGTTGGATATAATCCTAACTGTATTGTGGCATTGCTTCCAATATTTATAAGAATCACCTTGCAATCAAATATGAAGGACACCCTAGGGGACACTAAAATATTTTGAGGATAATAAGAGAGGTTGGAAGGGTTTAAACTAATTTGGCAGGGGAATCAGAAGTGGAGTGATAGGGCTGAGGACAGGATAGTTGGTAAACTAATAGATTTACGTTGTGTGTAGTGAGACTGTGAGGAAGAATTGGCAGATGATGGGGAAAATTGCAGTCTGTGGGATGAGCTGAAGTGTAACATGGAAGCACAATCAAAAGGGCTGATAAATACAAGTCTGAAGGTGTTATATTTGAATGCATGCAGTATATGGAATAAGGCAGATAATCTTGTAGTACAATTAGAGATTGGTAGGAATGACTTTGGGCATCACTGAGTTGCACCTGAAAGAAGATCATAGCTTAATATCCAAGGATACACATTATACCAAAAGGACAGGCAGGTAGGCAGAAGGTATGGGTGGCTCTGTTGGTTAAAGAAGAAATCAAATCCTTAGAAAAAAGTGACAGAGGGTCAGAAGATATAGAATCCTTGTGGGTAGAGTTAAGAAAGCACAAGGGTAAACAGACCATGATGAAAGTTATATACAGGCCTTTGAATAGTAGCCAGGATGTGAAGCACAAATTACAACAGGAGATAGAAAAGGCGTCTAAAAAGGGCAAAGTTTGATCGTTCTGGGTGATTTCAATAAGCAGGTAGATTTGGAAAATCAGGTTGGTGCTGGATCCTAAGAGACAGAATTTGTAGAGTACCTATGTGATGGCTTTTTAGAGCAGCTTATGGTTGGACCCAATATGGGAAAACAATTCTGCATTGGGTGTTGTGTAATGAACCAGATTTGATTAGGGAGCGTAAGGTAAAGGAACTCTTAGAGAGACATAACATGACGTAATAGAAACTGAAAGGAAGAACCTAAAATCAGATGCATCAGTGTTACAGTGGTGTAAAGGGAATTGGAGAGGCATGAGAGAGGAACTGGCCAAAGTTGATTGGAAGGGGACACTAGCAAGAATGATGGCAGAATAGCCATTGGAATTTCTGGGAGCAACTTTTGGACCTCATTTGGGGCAGGTGTGACCTGTACAAAAAGGATGGGTTGCACTTGAATCACAGGGGGACCAATATCCTGGCGGGGAGGTTTGCTAAAGCTACTGGGGGGAGTTTAAACTAGAACTGTTGGGGGTGGGAACCAAACTGAAGAGACTGGGGAAGAGGTGGTTGGCTCACAAATAGAGAAAGCTTGCAGACAGTGTGTGAGGGAGGATAGGCAGGTGATAGAGAAGAGACATGCTCAGACCGATGGTTTGAGATGTGTCTAAACGCAAGGAGTATTGTGAACAAAGCAGATGAGCTTAGAGCGTGGATCAGTACTTGGAGATATGATATGGTGGCCATTACAGAGACTTGGACGGCTCAGGGACAGGAATGGTTACTTCAAGTGCCGGGTTTTAGATGTTTCAGAAAGGACAGGGAGGGAGGCAAAAGAGGTGGGGGTGTGGCACTGTTGATCAGAGATAGTGTCACGGCTGCAGAAAAGATGGACATCATGGAGGGATTGTCTGCGGAGTCTCTGTGGGTGGAGGTTAGAAACAGGAAGGGGTCAATAACTTGACTGGGTGTTTTTTATAGGCCGCCCAATAGTAACAGGGATATCGAGGAGTAGACAGGGAAACAGATCCTGGAAAGGTGTAATAATAACAGAGTTGTCGTGATGGGAGATTTTAATTTCCCAAATATCAATTGGCATCTCCCTAGAGCAAAGGGTTTAGATGGGGTGGAGTTTGTTAGGTGTGTTCAGGAAGGTTTCTTGACACAATATGTAGATAAGCCTACAAGAGGAGAGACTGTATTTGACTTGGTATTGGGAAGTGAACCTGGTCAGGTGTCAGATCTCTCAGTGGGAGAGCATTTTGGAGATAGTCATTTCCTTTACAATAGCATTGGAGAAAGATAAGAACAGACAAGTTAAAAAAGCATTTAATTGGAGTAAGGGGAATTATGAGGCTATCAGGCAGGAAATTGAAAGCTTAAATTGGGAACAGATGTTTTCAGGGAAAGGTACAGAAGAAATGTGGCAAATAGTCAGGGGATATTTGTGTGGAGTTCTGCACAGGTACATTCCAATGAGAGAGGGAAGTTATGGTAGGGTGTAATAAATTTAGTCAAGAAGAAAAGCTTACAAAAGGTTCAGAGAGCTAGGTAATGTTAGAGATCTAGAAGTTATAAGGCTAATAGGAGGGAGCTTAAGAAGGAAATTAACAGAGCCAGAAGGGGCCATTAGAAGGCATTGGCGGGCAGGATTAAAAAAATCCCCGTCATTCTACAAGTATGTGAAGAGCAAGAGGATAAGAAGTGAAAGAATAGGACCTATCAAGTGTAACAGTGGGAAAATGTGTATGGAACCAGAGGAAATAGCAGAGGTACTTAATGAATACTTTACTTCAGTATTCACTATGGAAAAGGATCTTGATGATTGAAATGATGACTTGCAGCAGACTGAAAAGCTCGAGCATGTAGATATTAAGAAAGAGGATGTGCTGAAGCTACTGGAAAGGATCAAGTCAGATAAGTCATCAGGACCAGATGAGATGTACCCCACGCTACTGTAGGAGGTAAGAGAGGAGATTGCTGAGCCTCTGGCAATAATCTTTGCATAATCCATGGAGATGGGAGAGGTTCCGAAGGATTGGAGGGTTGTGGATGTTGTTCCCTTATTCAAGAAAGGGAGTAGGGATAGCCCTGGAAATTATAGGCCAGTGAGTCTTACTTCAGTGGTTGGTAAATTGATGGAGGAGATCCTGAGGGACAGGACTTATGAACATTTGGAGAGGCAAAATATGATTAGGAATAGTCAGCATGGCTTTGTCAAGGGTAGATCGTGCCCTACGAGCCTGATTGAATTTTTTGAGGGTGTGACTAAACACATTGATGAAGGTAGAGCAGTAGAAGTAGTGTATATGGATTTCAGCAAGGCATTTGATAAGGTACCCCATGCAGGGCTTATTGAGAAAGTAAGGAGGCATGGGATCCAAAGAGACATTGCTTTGTGGATCCAGAACTGGCTTGCCCACAGAAGGCAAAGAGTGGTTGTAGACCCGTCATATTCTGCATGGAGGCCAGTGACCAGTGGAGTGCCTCAGGGATCTGTTCTGGGACCCTTACTCTTCGTGATTTTTATAAATGACCTGGATGAAGAAGTGGAGGGATGGTTTAGTAAGTTTGCTGATGACACAAAGGTTGGAGGTGTCGTGGATAGTGTGGAGGGCTGTCAAAGAGGTTACAGCGGGACATTGATAGGATGCAAAACTGGGCTGAGAAGTGGCAGATGAAGTTCAACCTAGGTAAGTGTGAAGTGGTTCATTTTGGTAGGTCAAATATGATGGCAGAATATAGTATTAATGGTAAGACTCTTGGCAGTGTGGAGGATCAGAGGGATCTTGGGGTCCGGGTCCATAAGACGTTCAAAGCAGCAGCTCAGTTTGACTCTGTGGTTAAGAAGGCATATGGTGTATTGGCCTTCATCGATCATGGAATTGAATTTAGGAGCCGAGAGGTAATGTTGCAGCTATATAGGACCCTGGTCAGACCCCACTTGGAGTACTGTGCTCAGTTCTGGTCGCCTCACTACAGGAAGGATGTGGAAGCCATAGAAAGGGTGCAGAGGAGATTTACAAGGACGTTGCCTGGATTGGGGAGCATGCCTTATGAGAATAGGTTGAGTGAACTCGGCCTTTTCTCCTTAGAGCAACAGAGGATGAGAGGTGACCTGATAGAGGTGTATAAGATGATGAGAGGCATTGATCACGTGGATAGTCAGAGGCTTTTTCCCAGGGCTGAAATGGTTGCCACAAGAGGACTCAGGTTTAAGGTGCTGGGGAGTAGGTACAGAGGAAATGTCAGGTAACTTTTTTACACAGAGAGTGGTGAGTGTGTGGAATGGGCTGCCGGCAACAGTGGTGGAGGTGGATACGACAGGGTCTTTTAAGAGACTTTTGGGTAGGTATATAGAGCTTAGAATATTAGAGGGCTATGGGTAAGCCTAGTAATTTCAAAGGTAGGGACATGTTTGGCACAACTTTGTGGGCCGAAGGGCCTGTATTGTGTTGTATTTTTTCTATGTTTCTATGCTTCTGTTTAACTCAGAAGGCACAGGATAGATACATCCCAAAGATGAAGAAGTATTCTAAATGGAGGATGTTGCAACCACAGCTGATAAAGGAAATGGAAGACAGCATAAAACCAAAAGATAGAGCATATAATATAGCAGACATTAGTGAGAAATTAGAGGATTGGGAAGTTTTTAAAAACCTACAGAAGGCAACTGAAAAAGCTATAACGAGAGAAAAGAAGAAATATGAAGGTAAAATAGTCAATACTATAAAAGGGGATACCAAAGTTTTTTCAGATATATAAAGTAAAAGAAAGGCGGGTGGATATTGGACTGCTTTAAACTGACACTGGAGAGCCAGCAATGGGGGCTAGAGAAAAGGCAGACAAATTTAATAAATATTTTGTATCAATCTTCACTGTAGAAGACACAAGAAGTATGCCAGAAATTCAACAGTGTTGCTAAGGAGAAGATGCTTCAGAAGCTGTAAGATTTGAATAGATACGTCACCTGGACCAATGGAATACACCATAAGGATCTGAAAGTAGTAGCTGAACAGATTGTGGAGGCATTAATAATGATCTTTCAAGAATCTCCAGGTTCTGTAATGGTTCTCAATGGCTGGAAAATTCCAAATGTCACTCCACTCTTTAAGAAGAAAGGGATGCAGAAATAAGTTAGCCTAACTTCAGTAGTTGGGAAGAAACTGGAGTTCATTATTAAAGATGAGGTTTCAGGATTCTTGGAGGTACATTATAAAATAGGCCAAAATCAGCATGACATAGCTGATTTTTTGAGGAAATACTAAGCAGGATAGATGAAGGAGAGTCAGTGTATGTTGTGTACTTGGATTGTCAAAAGGTCTTTGACAAGGTGCCACACGAGGCTGCATTAACAAGATAACAGCCAAACAAAAGAAAATATGTAGATGCTGAAAATCAAAGCAACACTTCCAGCATCTGTAGATTTTCTCTTGTGATTTGAATACTATGAAGTCTCTTCCAGGAACGCCTACCCTGAAGAAATTTAAATCTTCCCTTCAACAGGAGTTCAGTGAAACCCTCTCTCACTGCTCTCCCTCTGTGATCTCTGCTGACCTCCCCAACTATTCAACCATGCACTCACCCAGACCGGCTATTACAACTTCTTGAACTTCTGGTAATTGCCCCCCTCCCCCGAAACATTCCCCATTCCTATTTCCCTCTCTCACCTTATCTCCTTACTTGCTCATTCCCTCCCTCCAGTGGTCCTCCCCATTCCCTTTCCTCTATGCCTTCTGTCCTCTCTTATCAGATTCCCCTTCTCTAGCCAGGCCTTTATCTCTTTCATCAATCGACCGCAGCTCTTTATTTCACCCCTTCCCCCTCTCAGTTTCACCTATTACCTACCATCTTGTACTTCTTCCTCCTCTTCCCCCACCTTCTTACTCTGACTTCTCATCTCTTTTTTCCAGTCCTGATTAAGGGCCTCGGCCTGAAATGTCGACTGTTTACTCTTTTCCATAGATGCTGACTGGCCTGCTGAGTTCCTCCAGCATTTTGTGTGTGTTGCTAAGATAACAGCCCATGCTATTACAGGAAAGGTACAAGCATGGATAGAAGATTGGCTGACTGGCAGGAGGCAAAGAGTGGGAATAAGGGGGATCATTTTAATGGTTCCTGGTGACTAGTGGCGTTCCACAGGAGTCAGGGTGGGACCCACTTCTTTTCACGTTACATCATTGCTCTGATGATGGAATTGATGGCTTTGTGGCTAAGTTTGCAAACAAAATGAAGAAAGCTGGGGGAAGGTAGTGTTGAAGAAGAATGGAGTCTGAAGAAGGACTTGGACAGATTAGGAGAATGGGCAAAGAAGGGGCAGATGAAATATAGTGTAGGGTAGGCAAGTTTATGGTCAGGCACTTTGATGGAAGGAATAAAGGCATAGATGATTTCTAAATGGGGAGAAAATTTAAAAGTTAGAGTTGAAAAGGGACTTAGGAGTCCTTGTGCAGGATTCCCTAAAAATTAACTTGCAGGTTGAGTAAGTGATAGGGAAGGCAAATACCATGTTACCATTCATTTCAAAGAGGTCTGGAATATAAGAGCATGGGTGTGATGCTGAGGCTTTATAAAACATTTGTCGGACCACACTTGGAGTATTATGAGTGGTTTTGGGCCCCTTATCTAAAAAGCAGTAATGGTATTGGAGAGTGTCCAGAGGAGGTTCATGAGAATAATTCTGGGAATGAAGCAGTTAAAATTTGATGAGTCTCATTCTGTATTTGCTGGATTTTAGAAGAATGAGGGGTGATCTCATTGAAACCTATCGAATATTGAAAGGCCTAGGTACAGTGGACCTAGAGAACATGTCTCCTATAGTGGGGGAGTCTAGGACCAGAAGGCACAGATACAGAATAGAGGGCCATCCATTTAGAACAGAGATAAGGAGCATTTTCTGTAACCCAAGGGTCATTAATGTGTGGAATGCATTATTACAGGCAGTTGGAGGTCAAGTCATTTGGTATACTTAAAGTGGAGTTTGATAGGTTCTTGATTAGTCATGGGTCAAAGATTATGGGGAGAAGGCAGAGGAACAGGGTTGAGAAGGATAATAAATCAGCCATGATAGAATGGTGGAGCAGACTCAATGGGCTGAATGGCCTAATTCTGTTCCTATGTCTTACAGTCAATTCAATGTCTGATCAGAAAATAAAAATGAAGAGATGAACAAAAAAGTTAATGAACAGATTCTTTTAAAACATTGCACGTATACAATAGCTTTATGGAGATGAGTCATTTAACTGAAATACTAAATCCTAAGTAATATACTTACAATGGCATCAGCAAAGAGTGAATGAGAGTTGTCAATTGTACAATCTGAACCAAGCAAATCATCCTCGTCTACCTGTAAAAATCAAACCATCAGAGAGAGCTTAAAAATAGGATTGGGCAACACAAAAAAAGGATTTTTTTGCACAGAAAAGACATATTTCATATTCAAGATTCACCCTTTGGTTTACAATGGATAAAATATGGGAAATTGTATGGACAGCATTTTTATGGGAGAATCATGCAAGCATTCTAAATACATGCTGGTGACCATAGGCAAGATTTTTTGTCATGGCTGCACAGAAAAAAGAAATTCAGAGGATAATTCAGGGCCTATTTAAGAAGAAATTCAGAGCTGTTTCAGAAGGGTGGGAGGCAGCAGAAAGAAAACTATAGACCTGTTAGCCTGACATCAGTGGTTGGGAAGTTGTTGGAATCGATTGTTAAGGATGAGATTACTAAATACCTGGAGGTACATGACAAGATAGGCCAAAGCCAGCATGGTTTCCTGAAAGGAATATCCTGGCTGACTAACCTACTGTAATTTTTTGAGGAGAGTAGATAAAGGAGATGTAGTAGATGTGGTGTACTTGGATTTTCAGAAGGCCATGAGGCTGCTTAGCAAGATAAGAGCCCATAGGGTTACAGGGGTGTTACTAGCATGAGTGGAGCATTGGCTGATTGGCCGAAAACAGAGAGTGGGAATAAAGGGAACTTATGCTGGCTGGCTTTTTACGTGGAGTTCCACAGGGGTTGGTGTTGGGACCGTTGCTTTTTATGATGTATGTCAATGATTTGGACTATGGGATTAATCAATTTGTGGCTAAATTTGTCGATGATACAAAGATAGGTGGAGGAGCGGGCAGTGTTGAAGAAACAGATCTTGCAAAGAAACTTAGTTTAGGGGAATGGGGAATGAGCAAAGTGGCAAATGAAATACAATGTTGTAAAGTGTATGGTCATGAAATATGGTGGAAGAAATAAACAGACGGACTATTATTTAGATGGAGAGAGAATCCAAACTGCAGAGATGCAAAGGGACTTGGGAGTCTTGGTGCAGGATATCCTAAAGGTTAACCTCCAGGTTGAGTTGATGGTGAAGAATTCTTGAGGTATAGAATATAAGAACAGGATGTGATGTTGAGGCTCTATATAGCTCTTATGAGATCATACTTGGAGTATTGTGTGCAGTTTTGGTCTCCTTATTTTAGAAAGGTTATACTAACATTGGAGAGGGTTCAGAGAAGATTCACGAGAATGATTCTAGGAATGAAAAGGTTACTGTATGAGGAACATCTGGCAGCTCTGGGCTGTATTCCTTGGAGTTCAGGAGAATGTGGGGTGATCTCATAGAAACATTCTGAATGTTTAAAGGCCTGAACAGATTAGATATGGCAAAGTTATTTCCCATGGTAGGGGAGTCTTGGACAACAGGGCACGACTTCAGGATTGAAGGGCGTCCATTTAGAACAGAGTTGCAGAGAAGTTACTTTAGTCTGAGGGTGGTAAATCTGTGGAATTTGTTGCCACGAGCAGCAGTGAAGGCCAAGTCACTGAGTGCATTTAAGGCAGAGATAAATAGGTCCTTAATTAGCCAGGGCATCAAAGGGTATGGCGTGAAGGCAGGGGAGTGGGGATGGAAGAAATGGATCAGCCCATGATTGAATGGCAGAGCAGGCTCGATGGGCCAAATGGCCTACTTCTGTTCCTATATCTTATGGTCTTGTGGTCTACGTCAGACAAGAGTTTTGAGTATTCAAGGGGAATCCAAAGCACCATAAGTACAATCAATCACTCCCGGAACCACCAGGAAACCCTCAATCCTGGAAATCTCAGTATCCATAGCCTAATGGCCCTTGGTCAAGTAAAAGGAGACAAAATCTATTTTCCTTGACCAGAGAGCATAAGACCTCCATAATATTGCATTGTCCAATAAACTGGCATACATGTCACAAATTAATTGTATCACCTGAAATGATCCAGAAATTCCCAGTGATGGTGTTCATGACTCACAGAGGTACAGGTATCTATCTAGTGCTCGGACAACAAAAGTCAAAGGTCTCTCCACCACTGATCTACAGTGTCTTGAAATTGTATTCTGCCTCCACAACTATTTTCACATTTTACTGTCTCATTTTCTAAATTTCCAAGTAGAATTTTTTGAGCTAATCATTGCTCATTTCAAATAAAAATAAAAATTCCAAATCCTGTCAACATTTAACTAAAAATTAAAAACTAAAATTGTGAGGCTGAAAAAGTATTCATCCCCATATTATTACTACACTATCTTTTCTCAGGTGCAATATATTACCTTACCAACTCACTCAATTTGTTGATGTAAAAAATTGGAGGATCACCAGTTTTCAATGAATTCACAAGGATAAATAACCCCTCCTCTGTGAGGTCCAACAGTATGGTAGATCTTCACTGACCAAACCAAAATGAAGACAAAAGAGTATTCAAAACAAGTTAGAAAAATGATAATAGAGAAGCACAAACCTGGGGAAGGGTACAAGACCATCTCAAAGCCACTGAACATACCTGAGAGTTCAATGCAGTCCATTGTAAGAAGTGGAAAAAAATGAAACCGCAGCCGCACTGCTTCGGTCAGGCCACCCCTACAAACTAAATCACTAAAGAAGAATGCCACTTGTAAGAGGCTACTGTGACACTACAGTCACTCCTAGTGAGCTGCAGAAGTCAGTGGCTGCAACTGGAGATTAAGCTTATGGCGCCACATTCTCTAAGGTTTTGCACAAAAAGGGTATTTAAGTGGCAAGGAAATAACCTTAGCTTTAAAAAAAAAAGCAAGATACTGCAAAGACTCGAAGAATGTCTTGTGGTCAAATGAACTAAAGTGCAACTCTTTGGTCTCAATACTAAATAGTATATGTGGCGTGAATCTAATGCTGGGTATCAGCCAGGTCACACCATCCCCGCTGCAAAGTACTGTGGAGGTAGCATCATACTATGGGGTACTTTTCAGTAGCAAGGTCTGGAAATCTAGTCAGGATTGATGGGAAGATGAATGCTGCTAAAATCTTGCTAGTGTCTGTCAGAAAGGTTAAACTGGGGAGGAAATTAGTCTTTCAACAGGACATTGACTCAAAGCACACTGCCAGATCAACCACAGAGTGGCTTCAAATGAAGAAAACTTCTGTCTTTGATGGCCTAGTCAGAGTCCTGACCTTAATCCAATCAAATATCCCTGGCAAGACTTCAAGATTGCTGTCCACTGCCACTCTCCAAATAACCTAGCACAGCTCATGCAATTTTGCAAGAAGGAATGGGCAAATCTTATCCAAAAAGACTACTGACTGTAATAGCTGAGAGAGGTGGTTCAACTAAGTACTGACTTTACAATGCTTTACAATCTTCCCTGTTTTTAGGGCTCTCCTGTGAAAAAAAGAACATGTGATTCACAAATGAAAATTGATTAAAATCCCTGGTTGTAATACTCATTTATGTGAACAAAGGGTTGGGGATTGGAAACTTTAACAAGGGATGTAGATAACCTTGGCTTCCAGAAACATTTCTCTTCTAAGAGCTGGAAAAAGGAAGAGTGTAGCTTCCAGAACAGTCTTGCGTCTTGGGTGGGGGTGGGGATGCTAGCATCTTTGTATATCAGCCTAATACCTCTTCCCCTCTTCCATTAGAATCCAAGTATGTCTGTCCTGACTCTGCTTGGCCTGTACTCCCAGTTCAAAGTTTCCAAATACTTTTATAATCAAAGAATGTATAAATTACACAACATTAAGATTTGTTTGCTTACAGGTAGCCACATTTAGTTTATGAGGCACATTTAGCAAGACTACAGCAAAAACACCAACCGCAATGAGATAATGTGTAGAAATGACAATGTAGCTCAACATAAAACTGCCTTTCAACTTGACTGGACTACTGAATAGCTAGTTAGCATCTACAGTCCACTCCAGCATATACACCTAAACATAAAAATTCAATTACATTGCACTGAAAAGCATATCACTATATAATCCATTTTCTAGGCCTGCCCCTTTTTGAATTCATAATATCCATCAATACTTTCAATAAAAGTGCTGCAAAATGTACCAGTGAGCATAAGGCATAACTCAGTAGATGATCAATTCCACATGAACCATGGTCATTTCTGATTTTAAAATGTATTTTACACCATCTAGATACACTTAATGTAACTTTACTTGACAAATAAATTTGTGACATAGCAGTGAATAAATTAATCAATAAAATTTTCAATAGACACATAAAAATACTTACTTCTTGACTACCAGATCCATGCAGAAAATCATTCAATGCCTGCACATCACTATTAAAAAAGAGTAATCAATGAATTGATATTAATTATTTCAGTGTCCGGTCATTGCCAAGATAAAAAAAATGCTGATGCTTACTTTACAAATATAAATCCCAATGCTATTTTTGAAATAGACTGAACTCAACCACTAACATAATACCTCCCCATAGCGTAACATGAAAGTGATTACCTGGGCACTAAAGCCTCATTAAATCCACACTTCTAAAAAGTATTAATTACATTGAGAGTAGAATTTTAATTTGGTAGAGGAATTAAAAGGAGAGGTTTTTGAGCCTGAAATCACTGGGACTATTATGTAAAGCAATGTTTTGCCATTTCAAAATAAGGGTAGGAAATCAGGATGGTTTGGATTTCAGTAGTAAGCATATCCAGTGAATATTATAAACACAGTAATCATTACAATTGTATGGAAGTAGATCTCAAAATATCTGAAGTGCAGTTAAGAAGGATCAGGTCAAAATCTTTCTTAATTGCTCTCTGAATATTCAAGCTAATTCTATCTGATGCTACATTACAAAACAGCTGAAGTGGTAGAACACGAAAAAGGTGAAGCATGTGAAGATTTTGTCAGAACATCTTTTAAATCTCCCCACACCATGGCAGAGGTGTAAAAAATAGTGTATGCCTATTAAATGTCCTTCATTATGCTCATGTGCAATTAACCACAATGAGTTTGAAAGTTAAAAATTGGGATTCCCTCTAACTTCCCCTACCTTCTTATGGAAAAGCATCTCACTTCTAAACAAACACTTCCCCCTTAAGATTATGAAATCATGAATTCACTGGGCAGTCTAGGAGAGAACAAACCCTATTGTGACATGGTGTATTGGCATACCAAGCTAATGCAATCAAGATTCCAAGTAATAAAGATGAAAGCTACACAGAAAAGAAGGATGAGAGAGAAAGAGACAAATAGAAAGAACTGCATGTAAGAAAACAAACTGAATACAAATTAAGAACTTACTGAAATTTAGAATAAAGAGTAATTTAGCTCCAGGCAGGTGAACTTTAAAGGTGAACAATATTTTTCCTGTCAATAACACACAGCTTATATATCTAAGATAAAGGATCAAAGCTAGGCAATTCAGCCCATCAAGTCTTTGCCACCCTTTAATCATGTTACCCCAACTTCCCCTAGGAACTTTTAATGCTCTTATCAATCAATACTTATCAACCAATGCATACAAGAAGCTGGAGGAACTCAGCAGACCAGGCAGCATAGATGTCTGGCTTACATTCACCCAAAGACCTGGCCTTCACAGCTCTCATGGTATCAAATTCCAGATTCACTACCTTCTAACTGAAGGAAGTTCACCTCATCTCAGTTCTAAAGGTACATCCTTTTATTCTCAAGCTGTGCCTAGACTCTCCTACGAAGCAATATTTAGTCCACACCACTTCACAGAGCTAAAATGGTATGCATTTTGGTAGACATAAACTTCTATGTTTTTGTTAAAACTATCTATTATCGTATATGAAATGAAAATGTTGTTTATTATTTTCTCTAATATTAACTCTGAAAGCCTTCTTTATAAGGTCATCATTTGTGGCAAAGCTTCTTGGAAAAAAGCTTTTACATAAGGCAGTGAATGTGGTGATTAAGGATTTTAGTAAGGCCTTTGATAAGGTTCCTCATGGAATGCTCATTCAGAAAGTCAGAAGACATATGATCCAGGGAAACA
Source organism: Hemitrygon akajei (assembly GCF_048418815.1). NCBI lineage: Eukaryota > Metazoa > Chordata > Chondrichthyes > Myliobatiformes > Dasyatidae > Hemitrygon > Hemitrygon akajei. Next base: position 45,414,279 of record NC_133130.1, read on the forward strand.
TGGCTATGTGGATTCAGAATTGGCTTGTCATTAGAAAGCAGATGGGTGGTGGTAGATGGAGTGTATTCTGCTGGAGATTGTGACCAGTGGTGTTCCACAGGAATCTGTTCAGGGACCCCTGCATTTTGTGGTTTATATAAATTATATAAGGAAGTGAAAAGGTGGGATGACACGAAGGTTGGAGGAGTTGTGGATACTGTAGAGGGTTGTTATAGGTTGCAGCGGGACAATGACAGGATGCAGAACTGAACTGAAAAGTGAAAAATGGAGTTCTCCAACCGGAGAAGTATGAGTTGATTCAAAGTTCAAAGTAATTTTTTTTATCAAAGTACATATATGTTGCCATATATTACCCTGAGATTCATTTTCTTGTAGGCATTCAAAGTAGAATGAATAAATACAATACAGTCAATGAAAAACGATACAAAGACTGACAAATTATCAATGTAAAAAGACAAACAGTGTACAAAACATATAATAAATAATACTGAGGGCATGAGTTATAGAGTCCTTGAAAGTTAGTCCATAGGTCGTGGAATCAATTCAGAATTGAGATGAACACTTGTTCAGAAGCTTCATGGTTAAAGGGTATTAACTGTTCCTGAACCTGGTGGTGTGGGATATAAGGCTCCTGTACCTCCTGCTCGATGGCAGAAGGAAGAAGAAATCAAGGCCTGAATGGTGGGGATTCTCAATGATGGATGCTGCTTTCTTGTGGCAGCACTCCCTGTAGATGCGCTCAATGGTGGGGAGGATTTTCCTGTGATGGACTGGGCTGTACCCACCACCTTTTGTAGGCTCTTCCATTCTTAGGCATTTTCCATACCAGGCTGTGATACCAACAGTCAGGATGCTCTCCACTGAGCACACCTATACAAGTTTGGAAGGCGGAATTTGAGTACAGAATTAATGGTAGGACTCTTAGTAGTTTTGAGCTTGGGGTCTACATCAATAAATCCCTCAAAGTTCCCTCGCAAGTTAATAGAGTGGTTAAGAAGGTAAAGGGTGTGATGGCCTTCATTAGTTGGGGGATTGAGTTCAAAAGCCATGAGGTAATGTTGCGGCTCTATAAAACCCTAGTTTTCAAACCACACTTGGAATATTATGTTCAGTTCTGGCTGCTGAGGTCCTTTAACATCTGCCAGACGATGCTGAGGATGTTCTACGAGTCTGTGGTGGCCAGTGCTATCATGTTTACTGTTCTGTGCTGGGGCAGCAGGCTGAGGGTAGCAGACACCAACAGAATCAACAAACTCATTCGTAAGGCCAGTGATGTTGTGGGGGTGGAACTGGACTCTGACAGTGGTGTCTGAAAAGAGGATGCTGTCCAAGTTGCATGCCATCTTGGACAATGTCTCCCATCCACTCCATAATGTACTGGTTAGGCACAGGAGTACATTCAGCCAGAGACTCATTCCACCGAGATGCAACACTGAGCGTCGTAGGAAGTCATTCCTGCCTGTGGCCATCAAACTTTACAACTCCTCCCTCGGAGTGTCAGACACCCTGAGCCAATAGGCTGGTCCTGGACTTATTTCCACTTGGCATAATTCACTTATTATTATTTAATTATTTATGGTTTTAAATTGCTATATTCCTACACTATTCTTGGTTGGTGCAACTGTAACAAAACCCAATTTCCCTCGGGATCAATAAAGTATGTCTGACTGTCTGTCTGTCTCATTATAGGAAAGATATAGTAGCTTTAGAGAAGGTACAGAGGAACTTTACCAAAATGCTGCCTGATTTAGAGAGTACATCTTATGAGAACAGGTTGAGCAAGCTAGTGCTTTTCTCTTTGGGCAAAGGAGGATGAAAGATGACTTGATAGATGTGTACACGATGATAAGAAGCATGAATTCTATGGATAGCCAAGCCTTTATCCCAGGGCAGAAATGGCTAAAACCAGGGGGCACAATTTTAAAGTGACTGGAGGAAAGTATAGGGAGGATGTCACAGGTAATTTTTTTAAACACAGAAAGTGGTTGGTGTCTGGAACACCCTGCCACGTGGTAGAGGCAGATACATAGGGACTTTTAATAAACTCTTAGATAGGCACATGGATGATTTAAAAAAGAGACCCACCTTGGAGGGAAGGATTTGATTGATCTTAGAGTGGGCTGAATGTTCTGTACTGTGCCATAGTGCTCTATGTTTCATATAATTTGGAAATCAAAGACAATTTTTCCGAATTAAAGAACACAATGTTCTAGCTGTCTACTGTGTATCATTAAAATAAAACAAGTTACATTAACCTCAAGTCAAAGATTCACTTCACAATCAATGTGAGCAAAATTCATGATGGAGAAAAACTCAAGGGAAAATATCTCCTTGAAACATCAGTTAACCCAGATTTCATGTGTCATATAAAAAACATTTCCTTTGTTGAAATATTTGCTCATTTCATTCAGCCACAGATTTTAGTTATCTTGTAACATGTAACCTTGGGTTGCTGCTTCAACAACAAAAACAGGAAATTCAATGGTGACATAGAACCAAGAAGTTTGTCTTCATGGAGACCTACATGGAATGTAAAACTCATGCCCCTCACTCCTATTACATAGGAGTTCCATGTGTTGAAAATATGAATTGCACATCTGACTTGAATGTTGGTCAGCCAGATTTTTCTTATGAAAATTCTCTTTTTAAAGCTGCTGATCATCTTTATGGGTGAGATGTCTTTAACTGTCACTTTGAAGATTGGCAAAAGCAAGAATGATGCCAATTCCTCAGCCACAAGTTAGGTGTGTTGCTACAACAAGCAGTTTAATCTGATACTGAAACTGCATCCATCAAATAAATCAGATGAACAATACGTGAAGGTAGCCCACTAAATAAATGCAGTCTCTAAAATACAGCAGCAAGTATGGATGAAGTTCAAACACTGAGGAAAGCAAATGTAAACTTAAAGACCTTACATTCACATATGCTGTTCCTTCATAAAGAACAAGAACCAAGATAAAATTTCATCTGCTACACCTTCATCACATTATCTTAAAGCCTCTGCAATGTATTTATATCTGTCTTAAACATACCTTCACTCAAAAGAAAACCGGATGGCAAAATTAAATTGAAGAACAATAATGCCACAGATATAACAATTTGCCATTCAGCTGCTACATTGGTAAAATAAAAATTAATTTACAAACTAACTTGAAACAAGAGGAAGCTGACAATCCAAATACAGTCATGCTATTTGAGATGTTCAGGCACGTGTTCACATTTTTATACAGGAATTGTGCTACATAGCCAAGACAAATCACACATATCAGGATAAAATCTGAATGGGTGTGACTTGCTAAAACTATTGACGGAATTATGACAAAGCAGTCCTTGCCTTTTGTGGTCAGGTGTGTAGACGACAACAGTGGAAATAAGGTTAGAAGAATGCAGCCATTAATCAGCAAATATCCTCCATATATTGTCATACTTCATGGAATGATTCACTTCCTAAATCACAACAGCAAAAATATTTCACAAAATAGCTCCTATCTTATGTTCTCCCATGCTTGAAGCACTCTTTGGAGGGCATTATGTTATCTCAATCTAAAGAAGAGAAATGGTGCCATGAATCCTGGCAATCCAATCATGTTGCAACAAACCCCAAACCTCCCCATGTACAGTAACAGCACAGAACAAATTCATCAGAAAATTATAAAAGTGTATTCAAGAAAGGTATACAAATGAGGATGAAGTAATATTGGAGAGAAGAGGAGAAGAAGAAAAAAATCAAAAGTAGCTAATGTTTGCCTGTTTCATAAACATGAGATTAGTACTTTAAGGGGCCAGCAGTACTCAAACAGTAGCACAAGGCACAAATATGTGTTCATACTTTGAACCCATGATCAGCTGGCTGCAACATCTGAAGATAATAACCATTCTTAAATGGCATAGCAATTGTGAACAGAAGATGAAATATTGCCCTCAGTAAGTGCATGTGAAGATACTGTCCCCTTGTTATTTATGTTCATCTTCGAAATCAGGTAGCATACAGGTCAATCAGCTCTAGTCCACTATTGTAATGGAAGAACAGACTTACAATTACACAGTAAATTTCATGTTATAAGGGCATTCTGAAGCATGCACCGTTAGTTGTGTTATATAACAAATAGGCAAGCAATTTGGGTCTGGTAAGGTTCCCAAATAGCAAATAAATTAATATTTAAATAAGCACTTTTCTGGTGACGTTTGTTCAATGGCAGCCAGGATGTTGTGAGAATCACTCCTCTTCTTTAAGTAGCTCCACAGTGTTGCAACAAACTGAGAGCACATCTTAATAATCAGCTGAAAACTCAATTCACATTGTCAGCAATTATCTCCTCCAGTATTAAAGAATTTCATCAGTATGACTTTAAAGTGTTAATCTAAGTTGTGCTCAAATCCTGCAACCTTCTGGCTCGATGCTGAGACTTGATACAAATTTTAAATCTTTTCACCAATGAACATTATGCAAATTTAAGAGAAAACTTACCCTATAACATCTCGCAAATCACGGTCATCATCATCATCCATGACAGCTAGAAAAGGTAAAAGAATAAAAACAAATCATATTTTACATCTCCTAGTGCAATTAACAAACATTCTGCCCAGAATTTTGCACATCATTGAAGAGCAAACCAGGTATGAATCCTGTTATTAGTCTCTCCAACAGAATGAACAAGTTCTTAATAAAATGTCCAGTACCACAGATCTCTGAGTCTTCAATTCAAGGCCTCTACTGTCAAATAAAACAAGTGAAACAGAAGAAAAATTGCTGGATATTGCAGAATTTGTTCATCATGTCATTGTAAGAATACTGAAATACCTTAGAGCATATATGTCAAACTCAAGGCCCGCGGGCCAAATCCGGCCCGCGGTGGAATTATCTTTGGCCCACGAGATAATATCTAATTATTATTAAAGCTGGCCCCAGTAATCGAAGCGCCTATGGCGTATGATATGGCTAATGCTGAGTTTATTCAGGTACCAGGTTTTCAGGGTTTTTAGTGTTTATTCGGCAGTCTTCTTCATAAGAAACAGAATTTGTAAAGTGAAACACTTTGTAGTTATAGCAGAGACTGAAACACATGAGAGCAGGCTGAAAAAGCAGAGGCAACGAAAGCTGCGTTCGCACCCATCTGACTGATCCGGCCCGCATGAAGTTGCATTTTGCTCAATCCGGCCCGTGACCTAAAATGAGTTTGACACCCCTGCCTTAGAGGCACCCATACAATAATTAAGACTTAAGACACAAGAAACTGCAGATGTTGGAAATATGGATCAACAAGTAGGATTATCATTGATCAAAATGGCTGATAAATTACACGAGGATAATGGCAACACACACAAAATGCTGGAGGAACACAACATCTATGCAGGAAAATGAACACTCAATACTTCAGGATGCAGAAAAGGGAGCAGAAACCAGAATAAAGGGGTAGGGGAGGGGTTGAGGACCATGAGCTGGCAGGTGATAGGGGAATCTAGGTGAGGGGGGAAAGCAGGAGGATGGGGAGGAGAAATGGGAATAATATGAGAAGCTGGAAGGTGATAGGTGGAATGTGAAAGAAGAGAACAGTAGTACATGGAACAAAGGGAAGGTGGCACTATTCAGCACTATTTCTCAATGTAACTAATTCAAGATCAAAAAAAGTTCTTAATTCCAAGCATCTCTAACATGGGAATCAAAACCTAACATCTTTTACAGTATGGTCCAAATCGGAAAGTAGTAACAGCCGTAATTTTCAACCTTCATAGCTAATACTAGAGTCAAATTTCTGAGAAGCTGATGCAATATTGCCTTTCTATTTGGATTCCTTGATATAAAGTAGACATGTTATTAATATGAAATCCAAAGGTAATCATTGGTTTTACATATCTACTCCAAACTCTAGTTAAACCCACTCTACCATCAGACACAAGGGTGCAGTAAAAGAGAAAAGGGTTTAAGATGACAGCTTGGAGTAGATAAATAAGCCAAGTGTTATCTTTGCATTTCATATTAAGGACAATTACTAACATGTTATTTTCTCCTGCTATTTTCTTTTCATTCCTCAGCTCCAAATGTGAAGTTTCCACCTCCACCACCTCCCCACACCCCTTCACCTAACTGTGCAGCTGCATTCTTCACTAACTTATTTCCTATTACCTTAAAATAGACTTTGAGTCTTTACACTAAGACTGATTTATGTTGCTTCCAGGACCCTATTCCCACTAAACTGATAATCATCTAATCTTCTTCTAGAACCCATCAGAGTGGATAGCTTAAACAATTCTCACTTCTTGGGTACTGTCCACTTCTTTTTGAATCTGTCAGAACTCAATTTCTACCCCACAGTTATGCTTTTACCTCCCAAATAATGCCCATGTTTCCTGAAATGTAATTCCTTCATTTAGAGTGAAACCTCAGTGAGGAGTTATAATGGCTTCACTGCACTCATTAATGTCACCACATTTGATTGTAAGAAAGCCACTTCACCTCTTCTTACTTCGGAATTCTACAAAGAATAACCACAAAGCTTTGCATCGTGACCTCATGCAAGGTGTTGGCCCAAAATGTTGACAATTCATATTTTCCTTCATATGTTGTTCTACCTACTGAATTCCTCAAGCAAATTGTTACTCTATTTTCTATCATCTGCAGTCTCCTATCTCTCTACTATTATCTACCTGGAAATGATCACTGGATCGTTCTCATCTATCGAGATTCAGTTTGGCCATGCAGCTCCAGAGCATTCTCTTTCTCCAGTTGCAACATTATGTCTGGTGCCTCCTGTCATTCCAGTCTTGGTCCCTTCCTATATCCCAGTGTCTGTATGCCCCCTTCATAACCAACTCTTTAGTCCACTGCACGGCCTGTATTTCTAAACTATCTGTTTGATATCCAGTATGGATAAGTGAAAACTTTCCTCAACTACATATGAGAAAGATCAAAACTGTTGACTGCAGACCCAGTCACAAACTCTAGCCACTGACTCAACTCCTTTTCCTGTCAACAACCTGAAAATCAACCAGATCATTCACAACTTTGATCTCACTCATCTGTTGATGAAACCCTCATCCAAGTCTTTGCTAATTCTAAACATGGCAAAAATAGAAAATAATGCAGAAAAATGTGGTCAGACATGTGAGAAATGTGTACTGAGTAGCAGTGAAATGTGGGTGAAACACAGGGCCTTCTGGATTAACATCTTTTTTTTTACTTCGGATAACGAACTCTTTCTTCCTGTTAATATAAGAACCATTTCTTAACACATCTCTGCTGGATATGTTCCAGTACTCAAACCAAAGTAGCTTAATCTCATCTCACCAGTGCAAGGTCATTGCTTTATAATGAACACAGACCTCCAAACACAAAGTTTAACCTCATTCTCTGCCTCCTACTAACAATCCAATTTTGGACTCAATTTGCCAACTTGCCTTGGACACCATATGATCTAACCTTTAAAGCCAGTGTTGAATGTGAAAACCTGTTAAAAACCTTAATGAAATCTATACAGACTACAACAACACCCTTCAATATATTTTGTTACCTCATTGAGTCACACTATATGGCACAGGAACAGGCTCTTTAGCCCAACTCATCCATGCTGACTGAGGTGCCGATCTACGGTAGTCCCTTTTGGTACATATCCCTCCAAACCTTTCCTATCCTCACATTATCCAAATACCTTTTAAACATTGTAACTCTATCTGCATCCACCAATTCCTCCAACAGGTCATTCCAACTACCAACCTAACTTCCCTCAGTATGTAAACTTCCCCTCAGAACCACTTTAAATCTATTGTCTCTAGTTTTAGACTCTCCTATCCTGGGAAAGAAAGTACTATCACTATCTATCTCTCCTATTTATGCCTCTTAAGATTTTATAAATTCCCATAAGATCACCATCAGATTTCTTAGCTCCAATGAAAACAGTCCCAGCATATCCAGTCCCTCATTCTAACTCAAGCCCTCTAATATCGGTGACATTCTTGTGAATTTTTCTCCACCTGTCTAGCTTAATCACATCCATCAATAGTGTGTAGCCAGTTCTGCACACAATATTCCAAGTGAGATCTCATCAACATCTTGAACAGCTGTAGTACGACCTCCCAAATCCTGTTCTCAGTTATCCGGCCAATGAATGTCATATACCTTCATTATCCTGTCTACCTGTGTGGTCAATTTCAGGGAATTATGTGCTTGTATCCCAAGGACCCTCTGTTTAACAACACTCCATCAGATCCTATCATTCACTGTCTATGCCATACCCTGGTTTAACTTCCTTAAAATGCAGAACTTTGCACTTGTCTAGTTAAATTCCAACTCCTATTCCTTCCGCCACTTTCCCAGTTGACTACCTAACTCATGCTACGTTGAGAGCCAAAATAATTATCAAAAATTGCAAGAAGAAAATAAGTGAAAGTCAATTTTCTAATGACCAAGAATGGGTAATAACAGATTTATTTGTCCTTTTTTGTGTAAGAGTATATCACAATTCCAGCTGCTGGAATATTTCCGTGGTACCAATGACTTTGGTTCTTTGAGCTTTTATCACTTTTTCTTTGGCACTCGACTCTTCCATCCACATCCAGATTAAAGCTCAACTTTCTGTAACTAAAAAACTTTAATTCATTTAAAAAAGCGTACCCTAATATTCCAGAGATTTTATCTAGTGAGTAGCTGAAAGGTGCATAAGAGCAAGAGAAAATAGGAGCAGGGATAGACCACTCAGTCCCTCAAGCCTGCTTCCACCATTCAATATCATGGCTGATTCATGCTGGCCTCAATTTCTCTTCCATGTCAGTTCCCCATTAACTTGCAATTCCTTGATCTTTCAAATATTTATCTACCTTCATTTTAACTATATTTAATGATCTGGCCTCATCTATAGTGGCAGAGAATTCTGCTCAGCCGTCTACCATCTGATAAAAATCTCTACCTCCCCAACTTTCAATGTTTCACCCTGTACAGTATTGTACAGCTATGCCCCCTTGTTTACGACTCCCCCTTTCAACATCTACAAGTCTCCTTAGGATTTTATACATCTGAATCATCACCATCATTCTTCTCCAACTGTAAAGGACGTAGGCCCAATCTGTCTAGCTTCTCTTGATCAGGCAGCCCCTTCATCCCAGAAATTAGCCTGCTCAATCTCCTTTGAAGTACCTCCAACGGTACTAAATGCTTTTCTAGTTAAGGGGCTCATAACTGTCCACAGTGCTCCAGGTGTAAACTCAACACCTGTACAACTGCAACAAGACCTCAATATTCTTAAACACTAAACCCTTTGCCTACGTGTTGGACCTGCTCAATGTGACCTAATGTGGCTCACGCACTAGAACACTTTGATCAATCTGAACTTCACTCATTCATCTGTCCATTCGGTTTTGATAATAATTCACTTTTTGTTTCTATGTTTATTCTCATCTATGTCAGTGTGGTGGTAGAGTTGATATCAATAGGTTCTGAAGGGGAAAACTGTACTGGGGGTTGCTATCTGAAAGAAAAATTAAGGATTTTCTATTCAGATTACTACCTACAAATCATAAAATTGTACACAAGATACTATTCCGCTGTAATTCCTTCATTAGGTTGAAAGCTGAAATGTAAAACTTTAAAATGGATAATAGTTATATGTATCATCAATAAGCATTTCTGGGCATTGTGCGTAATTTAGTATCACAGCAAAACCTAAGCGTATGTTGTCTGTCACATATCATCAGTTTAACATGCCTTTGGAGGTGTGGAACAATATCTAGACTTATAATTATTGTATATTTTACAGTGATCAATGTGTAAAACAAAAATAAATCGCTGCATTTATATTGTGCCTTTCATCTCGAAATGTTCCATGCAAGAGTTGTTCTGCAAGATAGAATGGGATAAATATTGACCAGAATATCCAATGACATTCAAAGTTTTTCTTTGAAACCTAGAAACATAGGATCTTACACAGCCAACTGGAAACCTCAGCGAATCTCAGTTTAATGTCTAATAAAGTAGGACTTGAACTCACTATTTTCTGATTCATAGGTTAAGTCACCATTGAAAAATTATTATACATAGCAACATTCACAAAGAAGTATCTTTATTGCTATTAATACCACTAAAATGTGCATTACTATTTACAGAAAAATGAAAGCAGAATGTTTGGCCAGTATTTTGAGTGTGCTATTGCACATAATGTTTAAATCAAACATGAAAGAATATGCTCCACCTCACCAACCCTTGCACACTGCAAGATGAACAATATCATTTACATCTCATTTGCAACTTCATCAATCATTATGACATATTACCATGCTACTGGACAAACTGTCCTGTCTAAGCAAGCTTCTCTCATCCATATAGTGGCTACAAAAATTGCTTATTGGTATGCTAATTGCACTCCATGAGACTAATTAAACTTTTATCTCTGGTATAATTTTCTATTTAAGGCGAACACATTTATCCTTCTTTCAAAACTTCACAATACTGTGCAGATTCATCCCTTATGCTATTGGGGTTCCATGATGCTCTAAATGTTTCAATTTACCTTTCTATACATTAAATCATTTTGTTATCTCCTTGCATACTTCCACCTTACATATTAAGAGAATGCAAATTGTAGATGGCAGATCCATAAAAAGATTGTAAAGACCTGGCAATTAAATGCATGCCTTTCACATTTCAGGATATCTCAAAATGCTTTACAGTAATGGAGCACTTTTGAAGTACAGTAGTACTGTCTTCATGAACCTTATAATCTATGTGATTCATGTATTATAATATCTGTTCAGATGTATCCTGTAAACATTCAACATAAGATAAATTCAACTGCCCATGAAGCAGCAACAGAAAATGGAGATAGGACCAAAACTGCATTTTTGGCAAAAAATGACAAACCATACAGTTAATTGCTACATTATATAATGCATTGAATATTTACCAATTACATAAATAACGTTTAAGACAAAAGTTATCTTTTTTCCCAAAAAAAAACACATGGTGTACAAAAAAAAAGGTTTTTGCATACTCCTGTGGTTCAAGCAAGTTTTAAACATTTGTACTGTGAAAATCATCTGCTTCAACAATATTTTTGCACTTTTTGTGGACGCTTTAATAAAGGGTGCTAATACCTTTAAAAGCTCTTCTGAGATTTTGTATCAAAACAAATTCATACTTTAAGTTAAACGCTGCTAAAAAAAACTTGCAATTTATGTTTCAGAAACACTAACACTTGAACTCTTTGAAATAGTCAGCTATATTATAATGAGTAATATTAAAACAATGAAAATTTAAGAAAATTCAAAATTTCGAAACTTTAAGGGACTGCGCCATACTAAACTTTACTGGAAAAAAACAAGTTTCAAGTACCGAACAAAAACACACACAAGTGCATATATTTTTATTACATTCAGTGGAAAAACAATATGTTAGCATTTAAAACATATCGTGCTACAGACAAACAGACAGCCAACAAGCCACATAACGACTTTACAAACAGTTTGTGATTCTATATGATAAAATGTTTGGAAAAAACGTTGGGCTTCTCAAGCAGTGAAAATGGCGTCGCTTCAGCAAATTTAAAGTGCGCAACTGCTGTTGGCACGGCGCCAGTTTGCTCATCCCCACTACTTGAGTTTTAGATTAACATCGTCGCTTAATGAAAAATTCTGTTCTGTGCATTGCCGACGTGGTTAGAGTATAGTAGTTTGTTACAGTACTCTAGATTTTCAAACGGAAGCAAAAGGCCGTTAAGGAAAGCATCCCGTTTCTCCGGGAGTACAGCCGTCAAAAGTAACGAAATAGCTACAACAGCCCAGCTGTCTTTTTTTTTAAGACGGTTTAAAGGTAAAAGAGAGAGCAGTTCCAGTTCTTTTGAAAAAAAGATGGGTTGAAACCCAACTTCAAATCCCGCCCACTGCGAGATACGGTGGTTAAAACATATTCCACAAACTGAGCATCAGATAGTATTTTCTTTCCTGGTCTTTAACAACTATACTTGGCGTCGTAAAGGGGGGAAAAAGAAAATAATTTCTCATTGACATCAAGATGTAATTCCGACGAGGTAGGACGAGCGCGAAGTAAACATAAGTGAAGGGCCGAATGCAATGAAGGGAGAGAAGCAATGCGCGATTCCGAGCCCAGGCTTTATTATGTTTTATTTCCAGAGGCCGATACAAGCAGCACGAGGGGGGGAAATCGCCTTAGAACTGAACGATTTTAAGGTAAAGGGGGGAAAACTGGTATCGCCATGTTGTACGAAACCAACCACCACCAAAACACTGGAAAAATAAGCCCTTAAACAAAAACTCGAACGACTCGGGTAGAAATTAATGAGAGACCTTGAGAAAGGGAAGAGGGAATTAAATATCGGAAAATAAAAACAAATGATCGGCCTCCAAACCCGCCCATCACCATGAACAGGAAGAGTAGACCAAAGGCTTCATTGTTTTTTTTTTCCTCGGGGTCGGTTTAGGTTTGTTTTATTTTAGCTGCTCAGGAGGAAGCAACTGCTCGCTAACAGTAGAAATCGGCAGGTGTGCGGGGGTGTTTCTCTTCAGCGGAGCGCTGCAAAATGTGGGAGAAGCCGCCGAGCCGGGCTCCATCCATCTTAGACGGGCTGCTCCTTCGCTGGAGGAAAGACGAGCAATGGTGGTGGGAGGAAAAGGAGGGGAAAAATCTACTGGGAAAATCTAGAACCGTCGCTTTGAAAAATAACCCCGTGAGGTCCATTTACCAAATGGCGCTTCCAACAACCGCCCGTGACTCCAGATAAAACCGCTTAGAAAGCAGGAAAAAGAGGGAGGGATTTCAGACGATTATTTCCCTCTCCCTCTCGGGCGTCTATTTTTTTAAACTCATCGTGATCACGGGGGCGGAAAGTAAAACTATATTTTCGAACGGCTCTTTACAATCAATGAGTCATTTAGATTGGGGAGAGGGTGGAGATGAGGGGCGAAGAGTTTTTTTTCTCTAAATTAAACAGTGCAGTAGCTTTTCTTTTGGTGGTGGTGGTGGTGGTGGTTACTGTTGTCGTTGATGGGTGATTTGTTTTCCCTCCTCTTTCTGCTGCTGCTTCTAAAGGCGGGGAGGTGATTTTTCTAAGAAAAAATATTTCCCTTAGACCCTATTTTTTTTCCTTTCCCCCCTCCCCGAAGGAGTTGTTTTTTTTCCTTGAAATTTTTATCGCAAAATTATAATACACTGAAGGAACTCACCGTCATGAAGCGTGCCTTGTCAACGGGGTTTCCTCGCCATCAAATCAGGGGCGAGATGACCAAGAACAAAAAAAATCCGCTCAACACACACACACACACAAAAATAAGAGCTGTTCAGGGCATTTTCCTGCAAGGAAAATATTTTAGCATCTCATATAAGTTATATACGTCCTTTTTTAAAAGCGACATCTCTCTATTTTTTAATTAAATGCATCTTTTCCACTTTGTCCTGTTTATTTTTTTTTAATTTGGAAGGAGAGGGGGACACATTTGAAACTTCTTTGCGCCTTTTTTTCCCCCTTGAAAAAAAAACACTGACAGCTGTCGTTCTGGAAATGCTTTTAATGGTGTGTTTTATTTTCCTTCTCTTCCCTTATTCCTCTCTGGGGGTGTTTTTTTTTCGATGAATGGTAAAGATGGTGTTCAGGTTTTCCATTCTCTCCACCCACCCTCATCAGTTACGGAAAAGGGTTTATAAATAGAAGTCTCGGTTACGTTGCTTCTTAATTTGCGTTGATCTGTTCAAATGCTAGAAATCTATACGAACAAATTTGGAAACAGATTGAAGGACATTCAAATATTAATGAAATTAGTTGGGAATGTATTCCGAGGGGGGTGTCACAAAAGACATTTGAAGGATGATTTTATTCAAAGTTAAATCGTCTCAACTGTGTGTATATTTTAATAATTTTGAGTTGTGTACAATAGCTATCTTCGAGAAGAAAAGTGAAATGCTGCCATTCCCCCTCCCTCCTTCCACTGCTCGAAGCACTAAGCATGGCGCCGGGGTCCTTGCCCTGAACAAAGGCATCGCGCGCACCGAGACCACACGCGGCACCTCATTGGTCTGCGAAAGCAGCCCCGCCCACAACCACCGCTCATTCGCCAGCTTCTCGCCAAGAATGACAGCTCCGGAAGGGTGGGGTTCCCGGTGGTTGCGGAGGAACTTCGGAGTTTTTTCATTTAAAGTTTGGTCTTCGACTGAGTTCTGGGCTACTTCTCTAGAGGCATAACTTTTTTTTATATATTGTATCCGGTTCTTCAGTAGGAGGAACGTATCTGTGCTTAACGAACTTCACTCTGCGGTGTCGGAATTCTGCTTCGTTACAATAGAAGTTGGGAGAAGGAGAAAAGTGTTCAACTTTCTGTAACTCATTGAGATTACAATGTGGTGTGATTCTTTTGTGTTGCAGTGCAGATTGCAGAATGGCTTTTGCTTAATTATACATCTTGTTATATTAACGGTAGTACTTCGCCGTTCCGTAAAATGAAATTCCTCTTTCTAAGATACTGTTGTGAAAAGTCAAACAACAAGTTTGGGGAATCTCATTCAGTTCAAGAATTTTATTTGTCCTAATTAGATTAAAAAGGACTAAATTTTGCGACATTCTGTTACGATTGAATGATATTTTCACATGAATCAACTACTGGTTATCGGATTTGAAGTATGTAATTTATTTCTGTAGTTCCTTTCATACATTAAGATGAAGGCTTAAAGTACATGGATTGTAAAGATATATCAATGTAGTCAGAAAAATGAGACAAAATAAAAAATCATAAGTAGAGACACAAAATGTAATCATAAACCGTATAATATAAATATAATCAACATCAACAGGCATTAAGTAATCATATAAGTAGGCCATTTTTTTTTTTTAAAGTTGGTTTTAGAAGTGTTTTGAAACTTTCTACGGTACTAATCCGTTGTAGAGTATTCCAGATTTTTGGTACATAAAAGCAGGAGACCCCATCACTAGTTAGCCTTAGAAAAGTACAGCACTGAAACAAGCCCTTTGCCTGTCCTAGTCAAATCACTTAAACTGCCTACTTCCATAGACCTACACCAGGACTATAGCTCCCTATACCATAGTGTCTATGTAAAACTTAAACGTTGAAATCAAGCTTACATGCACCACTTGCTCTGCCAGTTCATTCCACACTCTCATTGCCCTCTGAGTGAATAAGTTCCCACTCGTATTCGCTTTAAACTTTTCACGTTTCACCCCTAATCCACGACCTCTAGTTGTAGTCCCACAAAACTTAAGTGGAAAGAGCCAGTTTGCACTTAGCTGATCTATACCATTCATAAGTTTGCATACCTCTATCAAATCTTCCCTCAACCTTCTACATTCCAAGGAATAAAGTCTTAACCTGTTCAATCTTTCCTTATAACTTAGATCCTCCAGACACAGAAACATCCTTGTTTTTGTATGCTTGGCTCTTGGAACAATAAGCAAATCAATATTTGCCGATCTAAGATTACAATTAGGGATGTAAGAGGATAGACACCAAAATATATGGAGGAGCTAGATCATTTACAGTGGAACGTAAAAAAAAAATGTATGCCTGCTTAAAGTATCGTGCTGATTCTAAACTTTTCTTTCTGTTGCAAGTGAAACATGTACAATAATGGAAGGAATGTCAAGTTCCTTAAATTGTTTTCTCTGGAGTATCAGAGGCTGAGGCACAACCTGAAAGAAGTATTTAAATTTTTCAGAGATATAGATGTGGTTGATAGGAGGATCTTTCCCAGAGTCAGGATGTCAAGTACTAAAAGACACATCTTTAAGATGGTAGGCAGTTTAAAAGGCAAGTTTATTTTACACAGAGTGGTAGCTTCCTTCCAAATTCTGAAAAGGCACACTTGCTACATTTGCTAAATCAAAGAAAAGTCTTGTATTTTTTTTGTAACAAACAGGTCTGTAACAAATCAAAGTAATAAAAAGGTGGGAAATAATGACAGGTAATTGCAATGTTAATCAGTTTGCTCACTGAATATGGTAAAACAAAAGTTCATGTTTAATATTAGGAAAATAGATACTGTAAAAGATCTTTCAATTTTTAATATTGACAAAGATCCATAGTTTATTTTAGTCTGTAACTTTGATACACGATGAAACTGAGTAATAAATAGACCCTTTGGCTCACCTAGTCTTTGCTGACCATGATGCCAAATTAAACTAATCCCATCTGCTGCACATGGTAAATATTATTCTGTTACTGTCTACTCAAGTGCCTGTATAAATGCCTCTGAAATATTTGCTATCTGCTACCACTACCTCTTTTGGCAGTATATTACAGGCACCTACCACTCTGTGTAAAAAAAAGAACTTGTCTTATCCTGACTCTGGGAAAGATCCTCCTATCAACCTCATCTATATCTCTGAAAATTTTAAATACTTCTTTCAGTTGTGCCTCAGCCTCTGATACTCCAGAGAAAACAATTTAAGTTGTCCAGCCTCTTCTTATAACTGGAAATTAAGGTCATGTTCAGGTGAATCTCTTTTGCATTGACTCCAGAGCTTCAATGTGCTTCCTGGAATACATCGAATGTGGCCTAATCATAGCTTTATACAACTGTAAGGTGACTTCCTAACTTCTATACTCAGTGACCTGATCAATGAAGAGAAATCCATGCGGTATGCTTTCTTTACCACTCTATTGAATTGAATTGACTTTATTTCTTGCATCCTTCACATGCATGAGGAGTAAAAATCTTAATGTTACTTCTCTTTCTAAATGCAATTTAAAGTAATTTGTTAGAAATAGTATTTACAACAGGACAGTCAATGTAGCATAGAAATACAGTTGTATCAGCTTGAATTAACCAATCTGATGGCCCGGTGGAAGAAGCTGTCCCAGAGCCTGTTGGTCCTGGCTTTTATGCTGTGGTACCATTTCCCAGATGGTAGCAGCCGAAACAGTTTGTGGTTGGGGTGACCTGGGTCGCCAATAATCCTTCGGGCCCTTTTTACACACCTGTCTCTGTAAACGTCCTGAATAGTGGGAAGATCAGATCAACAGATGTGCTGGGCTGTCCGCACCACTCCCTGCAGTGTCCTGCGATTGAGGGAAGTACAGTTCCCATACCAGGCAGTGATGCAGCCAGTCAGGATGCTCTCAATTGTGCTTCTGTCGAAAGTCTGTAGGATCTGGGGACCAAACTTCTTCAACCGTCTGAGGTGAAAGAGGCTTTTTTCACCAAACAGCCGGTATGTACGAACCACGTGAAATCCACGGTGATGTGTGTGCTGAGGAGCTTAAAGCTGTTCACCCTCTTCAAACCCCAGATCCATTGATGTCAATAGGGGTTAGCCTATCTCCATTATCTACTTCTGTTACCATTTTCAGGGAGTTTTGCACCCAAAGTCATTCTGTACATTAATGATGCTAAAGGTCCTGCCAATTATTATATTTTTCCTCTTGCATTTGACCTCACACCTGTCTAGATTATACACCATCTGCCATTTCTGTGCCATATTTCCAGCTGATCTATTTTTTCTATATCCTTTGACAATCTGCCTCACAAGACATAACTCTGCCAATTTTTGCGACATTTGTGAATTCACACCTGTAGGAAAGAGTTAAATTTGATTCTTCCTTAGTATATGGTCAGATGTGTAAGACAAAATGGCGTCAGATTGGTATGTAGTGATAGTCATAGAGATGTGCATGAACGTACATCCTTGAGATTAGATATTAGAGTCATAGAGCACTCCAGCTCTGAAGTGGGCCCTTTGGCCCATCTAGTCCATGCTGAACTATTTTGCCTAGTCACATCAACCTGCACCTGGACGATAGCCCTCCATACCACGCCTATCCATGTACTTTTCCAAAGTTCTCTCTTGTGTTCCCTTAAACATTTCACCTTTCACCCATGACTTCTAGTTCAAGAGTCACCCAACCTCAGTAGAAAAAAAAGCCCCTATATACCTCTATCAAATTTCCCCTCAATATTCTACATTCTAAGGAAAAAAGTCTCAACCTATTCAACCTTTCCTTCTAGTTCAGGGTTCTCAAGTCCTTTAAATTTTCTGTATGCTCTTTCAATGTTATTTACGTCTTTCCTACAGGCGGGTGATCAAAACTGGGTACAATACTCCAGACTAGGCCTCATCAATATCTTAAATGATTTTGACATAACATCCCAAATCTTGTACTCAATACATTGATTTTTGAAGGCCAAAATGCCAATAGCCTTCTTTACAACCCTATCGACCTGTGACACCACTTTCAAGGAATTATTGATCTGTATTCCCAGATCCCTCTGTTCTACCACACTCCTCAGTGGCCTACCATTCCCTGTGTTAAATCCTACCCTGGTTTGTCCTCCCAAAGTGCAACACCTTGTCTGCATTAAATTCCATCTGCCATTTTGTCAGCTAGTCCAGATCCTACTGTAAGCTTTGATAATCTTCCTCACTATCCATTATGCCCCCAATATTGAAGAATATTTTCCTCTTTAGAGACCTGTTGTTTCAGTTTCTAAATTATGGGCCTAGGCCAAAGGTCAGGGTCAGCACAATTCATCACAATGTTGCACCAACAAGAGGACATTATAGAATTCTAGAGGTAACATGAGCAAGTATTCTGAAGGCATTATCAGTCAGCATATATGCCCAATGTTTGAGTAACATCAATGATGATGACCACAGTAAGATTACAGATCTGTCAGGTCATTCCTTTGTGAATATCGATTGGGGTGGTTACACGAAGTGTTTTTCAAAAATTGCTTCAATCATGAACAGTACACACAACAGAAAATAGGGAAGTGCAGTGAAAATAGCATTAAAAGACATGGGAAGGAGTTTCTGTCAGGGGCTAGAACCCTTCCAGATTCTCAAAACTACCAGAAAACCCATTGCCCCATGCCCTCAAGTGACTGAAACCTGAGTGTAGTGAGACCCAACACAATACAAAGGGGGTGGGACTAGTGTCAGAAACTATGTGGGAAGCTGTCACTGTTGTACCAGGATATCAAGATTTATTTATTTAGAAGTACAGTGTGGAACCGGCTCTTCTGGCCCAACGAGTTGCACGGCCCAGCAACCTACCTATTTAACCCTAGCCTAATCACATCTAGTGTGACAGTGTAGTGGGTAGTGCCTGATTCTCTCATGTTCAGCTTTCATTGCTAGCTAGCAGTGTCGCAAAAAGGAGAGCTGAATGCACAAGTCACCCTGGCAGTGCGTAGCCTCATGTAGTGCTTCCTCACTGAACTCCTTTCAGACTCAGGCTGAACTACAGAGGACGGGGAGGAGGTCTGGCCCCTACATACGTGGCACATGGACATGCCCTGGTGTTCATGAACCAGATCTCCAGCTACGGGTAAATAGCCCCACTGTGGGGGCAGCCTTGGGAGAGATGAAGGCTACAGGACTAAACCCAAACAGGAAATCTGGAGTGGAACCCATAAGGTGGCTGCATCACTGAACATCCTTCCTGCAGCCAAGCTGGTGCCAAACATATTGCTTTGCTTTGCTTTCCTTTGGACTACATCGCTAAAGCCAAAAGGCAGATCTTGATGACTGGGCATCCCAGGATCTCATACCTTCCACTCAGGCTTGTGCCTTGGAGAGATCACTCCATTGTCCTTCGAGACAGATGGATGCCATCATCATCATCAATCACAGGAGAATTTACAACCACCAATTAGCCTACTTAAGCCGGCTGGTGGTGTAGTGGCATCAAGCACTGGACTTGAGGCAAATGGTCCCAAGTTTGAATCCTGCTGGCTCTTTGCACACTTTCCATTCGAGCTGGGTTGAGCATCAGGCTAGCAATTTGGCCTCATAAAAAAAGTCAAATGCCATGGAAATGGTGACAATGATGGCCAACACGCCATAAGCCATGAAAAGGAACAACAAGTTAACCTACTAACTGCTACGTCTTTGGGATGAAACCGGAACGCCAGGAGAAAACCCATGTGTTCACAGGAAGGACTCATTACAGAGGACAAACTCCAAACTCAGACCCTCTGCTGTAACAGTGTCGCACAATCTGCCACACGCCAGTGCACATACACTAATCAAAATAGTGGTGCTTGCCTGTAAAACAGCTGTTCACCCATCTCCTTGGAAGGGTGAACAATGAAACAGGAATCAGTCAAAAACAGAAGGAAGAGAGGACTATTGGAATTGGTAGGAGTATATTCTGCATCGGGGTAGTAACAGTCAGTACCCTAAATATAGCAGAATTAGATAACCTGATAGTGCCTCTCCAGCAGAAAGTGTGGGATATTACGGGGGAAAGTTATCAGCGTCAGATATGAACTAACTCACTGGGTTGGGATGCATTCCAGGTAATTCTGGGTACAGTTACATTTCTGAAACCCTTTCAAGATACAACCAACTTGAATATTGAACATTTAGTCATCACTTCTAGAACAGCACTTGGTGCTGAGGCATGTGCTACCTATACTAATTGTCGCAGATATGAATCAACAACTGTGAAGGTATGTTGCCACCCATTATTCACTGATACAGACTGGATACAAGATGTGGAGGTGGCAAGGAGATAATCTATCAATGAGCTAAACGCACTAAAGTAATTTAAACATAGGGTGATAAAGCAATTGAAGTGTTGCATAACCCAGATTTTTTGGTTAAGTCCTTGGAATTGGGGAGCATACATCAGATACATCCCTGGCTTGGGATCTTGTGGCATTTTGTCGTAATTGTAATATTAGTTGTACCTTGTAATGCAACCTCCATCTGGAGAGACCATTGAACCTGAAGCTACTGTGGGAAGCTATTCCCAAAATGCTACTCTCCCTTGGATCACATAGGCTCTTTTCTGACCAGTGTGCCAATGGAAAGACTTGTCAAAAGTTTTGCTAAAATTAATGTAAAATGCATCAAGATACTTCCTTGTTACTTTTACGTAATTCTGTTCGGTCAGTCAGTCAAAAACTTCCTTTAGCAAACCCCCATGCAGATGCAAATTATTCTGTGCTTTACTAAATTAAAATTTAAACTGATGCTGAGAATCGATTTGAATAATTTGTCAATCACCAAGAGTAAACAAGTTGCTAATAATTATTAGTTATTCCCTTTAAAAAAAAATAGCAGTCATGTAATTCTCCAGCAGCACTTCTGTAACCATGGAGGATTTTAAAATGGTAAGTGAACACTTATGCTCGGTCCACCAGAGAAAGCAGGATCTCCCAGTGGCCACACATTTTAATTCCACTTCCCAATTCCATTCTGATATGTCTATCCATGGCCTCCTCTACTGTCAAGATGATGCCACACTCAGGTTGGAGGAACAACACCTTATATACCGGCTGGGTAGCCTCCAACCTGATGGCATGAACATTGACTTCTCTAACTTCCGTTAATGCCTCTCCTCCCCTTCTTACCCCATCCCTGACAATATTTAGTTGTTTGTTTGTTTTTTCTCTCTCTTTCTGCCCATCACTCTGCCTGTTCTTCATCTCCCTCTGGTGCTTCCCCCCCTTTCTTTCTCCCGAGGCCTCTCGTCCCATGATCCTTTCCCTTCTCCAGCTCTATATCACTTTCACCAATCACCTTTCCAGCTCTTAGCTTCATCCCTCCCCCTCCGGTCTTCTATCGTTTCACATTTCCCCCTCCCCCCACTACTTTCAAATCTCTTAGTATCTTTCCTTTCAGTTAGTCCTGACGAAGGGTCTCGGCCCGAAATGTCGACAGTGCTTCTCCTTATAGATGCTGCCTGGCCTGCTGTGTTCCACCAGCATTTTGTGTGTGTTGTTAAAATGGTAGTCTTCTTTTAACATAGCCTCCAGTGTTATATATTACATCTAGTGCTTTTCTTGTGCTCCTCAACCCCACTCCTCAGGATTGATGAGACCAACTGCAGACAGAGACCACATTGTCAAGAACTACACTCCATCCACCATGGCCAACTGGCTCTCCAGGCTGCCAGCCATGTTAATCCTTCTTAACATTCCCTCACCAACATGTCTGTCCTTGACCCCCTTTACTGTCAAGTTGAGGCTCTATGCAAACTAGTGGCTCATATTCTTCTTGGACACCCTATTATCTGGCAGAATGAATATTGAATTCTCAAAGATCCAGTAACTGTTTTCCCTTTGTCCATTTACCCTCCTCTCCCAATCTATCTGAGCCCATCACTGTGTCTCTTACCCCTCCATCTTCCCATCATTGAACTCCTCTCACTGGTTCCCTTCACCTTCTATGAAGAAGGTGGCCTCCCCATCTCTCTCTCTTTATTCTATGCTCCTATCAGATTCAATCATATTAAGACCTTTGTCACTTCCACCTATCACCTCCCAGTTTTCAGTGCCATCCCTTCTCTCCTCTCCCCTATCTGCCAGTCACCCCTACTCCACTCCTGGAACCACATATCACTTGCCAACTCTTGCTTTATCCCTTCTCTCCACCTTTTTACACTGGCTATCCACCTCACCTTTCAATGCTGACTGCCCATTATATAGAAATTGCCACTCATTGAGTTTCCCAAGTGTTTTGTATGTTGCGCTGGGATTTCTTTTAGTTGGTGTTGACAATCTGTCCATCTTCAAAAATGAAAAACCCTTAATGCTACTTATTCTAACATAATTAGCCTGCCATTCACTGCGCCCACAACATTGATATTAGTCACACCTTTCTCCTTCTTTTAGTTATCTTACTCCTTGTGAACCAGTAAAATATTTTTGGTGTGTTATTGATATCATACATTTTCCTTTGCCTTTCCAATTTTCCTCTTAATTGAGTTCCGATACCTATACCTTTCCAGATATTGTGCCGTATTAACCTCTTAGTGTCTGGCAAAATATTTCCTTTCTTGTCTCATCCAACCCTCTGCTCATTTTGTCATCTGGTGCTCCAGGTTTAATCATGTTATTTGTGGTAACCTATATATGCTAAATCCCTTGAGTTTCCTGAGAATGAATTACCATCAAAAAGTTGTTTCTTATCCATTTCTGCCAGCTCACTTTAGTCCAGTGAAATTGGCCTTAGTTCAATCTAGAATTTGTAGTACTATCTTTGTTCTTTTCTAAAACTATACTAAATTTAACTATGCTATGGAAATATCGTGAGTTTTATTCTATCTACTCAACCTCATTTCCTAGAATAAACTAAAATTGCCCTGCTCCTTTTATATATTGGTGAGAATGTGGCCTTTTACATATTGGTGAGACCAGACGCAGACTGGGAGATCATTTCGCTGAACACCTACGCTCTGTCCGCCAGAGAAAGCAGGATCTCCCAGTGGCCACACGTTTTAATTCCATGTCCCATTCCCATTCTGATATGTCTATCCATGGCCTCCTCTACTGTCAAGATGAAGCCACACTCAGGTTGGAGGAACAACACCTTATATACCAGCTGGGTAGCCTCCAACCTGATGGCATGAACTTTGACTTCTCTAACTTCTGTTAATGCCCCCCTCCCCTTCTTACCCCATCCCTGATATATTTAGTTTTATTTTCCCCCTCCTCTTTGTTTTCTCTCTCTCTGCTCATCACTCTGCCTGTCTCCATTTCCCTCTGGTGCTCCCCTCCCCCTTTCTTTCTCCCTAGGCCTCCCGTCCCATGATCCTTTCCCTTCTCTAGCTCTGTATCTCTTTTGCCAATCACCTTTCAGGATCTCAGCTTCACCCCACCCCCTCCAGTCTTCTCCTATTGTTTCGCATTTCCCCCTCCCCCTCCTACTTTCAAATCTCTTACTATCTTTCCTTTCAGTTAGTCCTGACGAAGGGTCTTGGCCCGAAACATCAAGTGTTTCTCCCTATAGATGCTGCCTGGCCTGCTGCGTTCCACCAGCATTTTGTGTGTGTTGCCTGCTCCTTTTTGTTGGGTTTACAACATATTGGTTAAAAAATACTTATTAATGCAATTTAGGAAATATTATTCCTCTGAATCTTTTCTACTGATCTATTGGTCATGTATTATTACCATGTATACTGCTTACTCTGTGAGCTTCAAGCAAGCAAGGAATTTCATTGCACCCTGGTGTAAATGACAACAAACTAAGCTCAGGCCATGACAACAGGAGCTACCGTCAGTCGCATCTGCAGGAGGTGCTGCCTCAAAAAGGCAACTTGCATCATCGAAGATCCCCATCATCCAGGCCATGCCATCTCTTCAGCTTCCATTGGGCAGGAGTTACAGAAGCCTGAAGTTCCACACCACCAAGTTCAAGAACAGATACTTCAAATATTTGGTTCTTGAACCAACCTACACAGGCTTAGTCAATACATACAGCAACACTATGTCCACCTTGCACTAAAATTGACTTTATTTTGTTCTACCTGTATCTTCTGGTTTTAAAAAAAGTGTATAATTTATATTTATGTCTTCCTTATGAATGCCAGTTCTTTTAATTGTACCTGGTGCATACATATATTTGTGCATCTGACAATAAGCTCGACTTTGATGGAATCTGAATCTATTACCTACTAGCTTGGACTATTTCCCCTCCCCCAGCTACTTACTCTGGTTTCTGCTCCCTTCCTTTTCTGTCCCAGTGAAGGGTCTTGGCCCGAAACAACTGTTGATTCACCCCACAGATGTGGCCTGACTTGCTGAGTTCCTCCAGCACTTTTATTTTATTTATGTCCAGTGCAGAACAGACCCTTCGGCCCACCAAGCAACCCACCGATTTAAACCCAGCCTAATCACTGGACAATTTACAATGATCAACTAATAACTTACTAACCAATATGTCTTTGGCCTGTAGGAAGAAACACACACTATTTGCTATTCGACAGCCTTTTCCACCCGTGATAATCTTGTGATTTTTTCCATTAATGATTCTATATAAGTGGAATGCTGTCAAAACCTTTGTGACCCTGAGAAGGTTTGTCAAAGGAGATATTGCTTCTTCTGGTTGGTATTCCATGAGGCTGGACTGTACTCTACTCTGTAAGTAATGACATTTCACTGTCCTGTCAAACAACACCCTTATCCCATGCAACACACGCACACAAAATGCTTGGATGAACTCAGCAAGTCAGGCAGCATCTGTGGAAATAAATAAACAATTGACTTTCAGGCCCAGACCATTCTTCAGGACTGGAGAGGAAGGGAGAAGACTCCCGAATAAAAAGGTGGGGGGAGAGGAAGGAGGATAGCTAGAGATAGCGAAGCCAGGTGAGTGGGAAAGGTAAAGGGCTGGAGAGGAAGGAATCTATTGGGTGCAGCGTGGACCATAGGATAAACGGAAGGAGGAGGGGTCCCCAGAGAGAGGTGATAGGCCAGATGAGGAGAGGTAAGAGGGCAGAGTGGGGAATAGAAGAAGAAAAAGCGGGAGGAAATTTCTTTTTACCGTAAGGGGAAATCAATATTCATGCCATCAAGTCGGATGCTATCCAGACGGAATATAAGGTGTTGCTCCTCCACTCTGAGCGTGTCCACATTCTGGCACAAGAAGAGGCCATGGACCGATATTTCGGAACGGGAATGGAATTCGGATTGAAAATGTTTGGCCAGCGGGAAGATGAGCTTTTGGCGGTTGGAGCGGAGGTTCTGGACGAAGCAATCCCCCAGTTTACGACGGGTCTAGCCGACGTGGAAGAGGCCGGATACAATAGACGACCCAGCAGATTCGCAGGTTACTTCACCTGGGGAAGGACTGTTTGGGGCCCTGATGGAGGTTAGGGAGGAATTGAATGAGCAGGTGTAGCACTTTGAACGCTTGCGGGGAAGGAGATTAATGTGGGGTACGAATGTACAAGGGAATCACGGAAGCAGCGATCCTTGCGGAAAGCGGAGTATGGGGGGGGGGTTAAAATTGGTGGTAGGATGCCTTTGGAAATGGCAAATGTTGCGGAGGATGACGTGTTGAATGCGAAAACTCGTGGATAGTAAGGAAGGACAAGAAGAACTCTTATCGCGGTTAAGTGCGGATGTTTGGGAACGGAGTAACCCAGTTCTTTGAAGAAGTGTGGCAACTCAGAAGTCCTGGAAAGGAAAGTCGCATCCTGGGAACAAATGCAACGGTACGAAGGGACTGAGAAATGGGAATAGCATTTTTACAAGAGATAGGGTGGGAAGAGGTATAGTCGAGATAACAGTGGGAATCGGTAGGTTTATGAAAGATGTCGGGGGACAGTTTGTCTCCAGAGATGGAGACAGATCGAGAAAGGGAAGGGAGATGTCAGAAATTGACCAATGAATTCAACGGCAGGGTGGAAGTTAGGGGCAAAGTTGATGAAATTGACGAGCTCAGCATGGGTGCATGAAGCAGCAGCGATGCAGTCGGCAGTTTGGCGAAGGGAGAGCTGGGGAGCATTAACCGGGGAAGGTTTGAAGGCAACGAAGCCAACGAAGAGGCGGGCAAAGCTGCGTCTCGTACGTATGCCCATGGCTACCCCTCGAGTTTGGAGAAGGTGGGAGGAGCCGAAGGAAAAATTGTTGAGGGTGAGGACTAGTTCTACCAGATGGAGAACAGTTCTTGAGAAAGAAACAGGGAGCATTAAGGCCTTCATGATGGAGGATGTAAGTGTAGAGAGACTGGACTTCCATGGTGAAAATGAGGCGAACAGGGGCAGAGAATTAAAAGTTACCGTGGAGAGCGAGTGTATGTGAATTGTCGCGGATGTAGCTGGGACTGAACCAAGGGCAATAGAATGGAGTCGAGGTATGAGGACACAAGTTGAGTGGGGCAGGGGCAGGCTGAAACAACAGGCCTACCCGGACAGTCAGGTCAGGGTTGTGGATACTGGGTAGGAGGGCAAAGCGGACAGCGAAAGATAAGGTGAAACAGGAGTTTGGCGACAGGGATGGGAACTTTCCGCCCATATCCCTTTGAACCCAAGACGCAATCCAATCAGAATTGCCAATACGAGGAGGCGCCGGCTGCCAATCGGACCAATAAACGTTGCTGCAGCGGGACTTCTGGTCGAGAAGGATCCTAAATGGCGCTGGTGGGGGAGAGTGAGGAGCCAGAGCAGTTAGCGGAGGAAACCCCTGAGTATGACCGGCGCAAGGAGAGGATGGTGGAGACCCTGCAGCGACGGGACCAGGAGCGACAGCAGGGCATGGAGCGGAGGAAACTGGCCAAAGACGAGATGGCGGTGAAGGAGGAGAAGTCCAACGTCTTCAGCGCAGCTTTTTCGGAGGAGAGGTCCTCTATAGAGGCGCTGCTGGCGGGCTGCGAGGGCGCCGACAACGCGGCGCTCACCCACAGCTTCGAGGAAATCGTCCAGAAGATACAGCGGCTGCAGAAGTTCGTCAACGACAGCATGATGTTCCTGTCAGCCTACGAGCTGCGCCAGGCCCAGACCGCCTTGCAGAAGTTGCAGGCGGCGGTGACGGAGAAACGGGACGAGTGCCTACCCAAGAAGAAGTTCGCATTCAAATCGCGCAAAAAAGAAAACGTCGGCCCCAGGGAGGCCAAACCCTCCTCCGCTTGTGACGGGAGCACCAGCCAGCCCAGGTTGATCGAGCAAAACCTCTGCGGCTTCTCGGACGCTGACTCGCAGGTACTGGTCCGCTTGGCAGACGAGATCAGCGGCAAGGACGTGCTTTTAACCAGGCTGTCCAACTGCATAGTTAAGCTCCTCGGCTCGCCCAACACCCTGCACATCAAGAATATCACCAATTCCAAGGTGTTGTGCGGACCTGTCTCGACCTCTGTGTTTATTGACCAATCTTCCGGCTGTACATTTGCTTTCGCATGCCAGCAATTGCGAACCCATAACACTAAGGATGCAGAGGTGTACCTGCATGTAACCAGCAGAGCCATCGTGGAAGATTGCACTGGAGTTTCTTTTGCACCGTTTAACTGGACGTATGAAGGCATCGAGAGAGACTTTGAACAGGCAGGGTTAGACAGAACAAAAAACAATTGGAACGCTATTGACGATTTCAACTGGCTTGCGTCTGATCATTCCCCTAACTGGAGTATTTTGCCGGAGGAATCTCGAATAACTGATTGGGATGAAATCTTAGCTCCTTGATTGTGCCTATTATGCCCAAAGTTGGTGTTCATTGACCAATCGCAGGAATTGCTGCTTGGTTTCTGCTGTGTACCTGTACTTGAATAAATGCAAAATAAGCCTTGTGACAGAAAATCCGTTGTTTAACTTTTTTGGCCAATTTTATTTAAAAGATGTTGTGGGTTGAATGTGATCTTTAATAGTTGGCATGTTATTTGTAAAATGTTTTCTGTATTTGGGAATGTTTCATCCACTGTACCTCTGTCAGTGTTTTGTTCTCAGTGTTTGCACCTCAGTTTGAAAATGTTTTATTGTTGGAAGTAGATTTCAATTGAAACAAAGTTAAAACACATGTCAGAATGCATAAGGTTAACGGATAAAATAAAAGAAGAACAATCTTGAACTGGTTTGGTTTGTTTTTAAATAAGAACTAATAAAATCCATAGACTTGAAATTGAACTTCCATTTGCCTTTAATTGTAAACAGTGTACTACTAAATTTGTGCTTTAACATTGGGAAGACGTCCAAATTAAATCGTGGTCTTCTACTCACCGATTAAAGTGGGGAATGTTAACAGAATTTGAAACATACTTTTAAAGTAGTAGTTGTCTTTAGCTATGATGGCAGTAATGGTGTGGTATTCAAGCCCTGCTCAGTTCAAATTCCCTGCTTTCCAGATAGAATTTGTAATGGAATTACAGTTGTCTTAAGTCAATTTATTGTTTGTTTCCTTTTCAAATTTATTGACACTTAGCCATATACAACCAAATGAAACTGTTCCTCCAGACCAAGGTGCACAACACAGTAAATATAACTCACACATAAGCAATATTATCACAAATAAATTAGCAAATAACAAGGTGTATTTATGATGCAAGTTTTTAAAAGTTCACAGTACTGGTGCTTCATATCTGACGAGACCTGGATTCTGGCAGGGACTTCAGTGGTCTCACAACCTGGGGGAGGAAGCTGTTTCCCAACTTAACAGTCCTTGTCCTAATGTTACGGTACTTCCACCCAGAGATGGTAGAGGATCAAAGAGCTTGTTATATGGATGGGAAGGATCATTCACAATGCTAAGGGCCCTGCGTACGGAGCACTCCTCATAACTAACACTATTGGGTGAAAGAGAGACCCTGATGTTCCCCTCAGCAGTTCTCACAATCCTTTGTAGGGACTTGCGCTCAGATGCCTTGTAATTCCCATACCAGATGGTGATACAGCTGGTCAGCACACTCAACGTGCTCTACTGAACAAAGTAAAGTGTGGTCTATATTGAATCTACCTTGCCAGGTTGCAAACCACAATAAGTACAAGTTGGAGGAGAGGAGCATTAAACTTAGCCCAAGAAGATTTCTACACTGTCAACAGTATAAATATATAATAACCTGAAGCACCAATGTCAAAACAATTTTGCATCAAAATTAATTGGTGGTAATTTTAATTGTACAAAACAGTATGTTCAATCTTTTATCTGTCGTCTTGGTCTCGTATGCTGACAGAAACATAAATTTCCATACAATGCATTTCTTTAAATCAGTCACAGTGGAGGTGTGGATAGGCAACTTTCTTTGTTAGTAACTTGGGATCAAAACAGAAGTGATGTCCCATCTAGGCAACAGCATCTTTTTTTTCTGTTAAAAGTATTTCGGATACTGGTTGGAAGAATTGTTTGTTATGAATATATGAGTGTAGAGAATGCCTCTTTATTGTCTGTTAAACTCATGCAACTTTGTTGTCTTGATACAGATTTATTCTGAGCTCACAGTCCACAATGCAATGACTGGAGGAGTTGATATGAGTAAATGTCAATTATGTAAGTATTTTGGTTTTATATTTCATATAGAAGCTGCTAGATTTTGTATAGACCTTGTAGAGAAAGTAAGAATAAGTGAAAGAATTTCTCATGTCATTTGAACTGGCCTTGAACAAGAATGTTCTTGTCAACAAGGTGTTATGTGGAGTAAGACAGTTCCCCAGACAGTCCTTCCAGGTAAGGCGACACTTCACCTGTGAGTTGGCTGGTGTGGTATACTGCGTCCAGTGCTCCCAGTGCAGCCTTTTATATATTGGCGAGACCCAACGCAGACTGGGAGACCGTTTCGCTGAACACCTACGCTCTGTCCACCAGAGAAAGCAGGATCTCCCAGTGGCCACACATTTTAATTCCACGTCCCATTCCCATTCTGATATGTCTATCCATGGCCTCCTGTACGGTCAAGATGAAGCCACACTCAGGTTGGTGAACAACACCTTATATTCCATCTGGGTAGCCTCCAACCTGATGGCATGAACATTGACTTCTCTAACTTCCGTTAATGCCCCTCCTCCCCTTCTTACCCCATCCCTGATTTATTTATTCCCCCCTTCCCCTTGTTGTTCTCTCTCTGCCCGTTCTCCATCTCCCTCTGGTGCTCCCCTCCCCCTTTCTTTCTCCCGAGGCCTCCCATCCCATGATCCTTTCCCTTCTCCAGCTCTGTATCCCTTTTGCCAATCACCTTTCCAGCTCTTAGCTTCACCCCACCCCCTCCTGTCTTCTATCATTTCCTCCTCCCCCTCCTACTTTCAAAACTCAGTATTTTTCCTTTCAGTTAGTCCTGACGAAGGGTCTCGGCCCAAAACGTCGACAGTGCTTCTTTCTATAGATGCTGCCTGGCCTGCCATTTGCTATGATTGTTAATGAAATAATAAAACTTTGTTTCATTCATCTGAAGACTTTGACAGTTCATTTACTTGTCCTCCAGAATAATTTTTAATAGTTGACAATCAAATAAAGGTACTGTAGCTACAAAGAAAACAATACACTTCCCACTGAATCACATCAAGAATTTCGCCACAATCAGTGGTACATATTTACAAAGAGTGACATAATTTTCAATCAAATTTGGAACATATTGTTCAGAACTTCAGTGATATTCACAAGTTGACAAAGTTGGTCTGCCAGACTGAGAAGTAGTTGATTTATTCAATGTGTATATTACAGGCAAGAGCAGCACTTAACACCTATCCATAATCACTCTTGACAAGTTGATCTGAACTGCCTTCTGGAACTGGGCTGTATCTTCACTGTGCTGTCTCTGTCAGGTGAAGTTGTTCCCACATGTTGTTAAATGTGGGTTCCATAAATTTTACTCATTAATGAGGGCTTTAGTTTTGAGGTTATTTCAAGGTGGCTTATTATGGAAAACCCTGAACATCCTCTACATAGCACCATCCAGAGACAGAGAAGCAGTTTCAGCGACAGATTGCTATCGATGCAATGCTCCTCAGACAGGATGAAGAGATCAATACTCCCCAATGCCATTCGGCTTTACAATTCAACCGCCAGGAGTAAGATATGTTAAAGTGCCGGGGTTAGGACTCAATGTATTTAAGTAAACTACTTAAGAACTTTTTAAAAGCTATTATTAATGCTTTTTGAGAGGGCGATTTTAGATGCATATCATATTTTTACTGAGTTAAGTATTGTATGTAATTAGTTTTGCTACAATAAGTGTATGGGACATTGGAAAAAATGTTGAATTTCCCCATGGGGATGAATAAAGTATCTATCTATCTATCTAATATGAAGGGGCTCCAGCTGAATATCGGCCCCACTGTGGGGTGGTTTTATGTGATTGTAAATCTTCCATAGGTTCATTTCAATATCTCAGTGCTAATAGATAAAGAGTATTATGCAGAAGGGGTGCATGTTTTTAACACAAATAACTTGTATAATTCCTAAACTGACTACCCAAGGCAAGTTTTGTTTTTTTTGGAATATGCAGATTCCTTGTGGTCTGGATTCACAGAGTGGCTGCAACAACACAGGGTTACTTTCTATCCTAGAGGCCCACAACAGTCTTAGGTAAAAGTAATTCAGTCAGTTCTAATTTCCTGGTATCTCCCTACAGATTCTTTCAGTCTGAACTAGAGCATGTTAAAACAAATTTCTGGAGAAACTCAATAAATCAGGCAGCATCTACAGAGGCAAAAGGATGATCAACATTTTGAGTTGAAACCCTACATTTGAATCACCACCTTTGAAAGAAAACAAGTTGGAGATAATTTCAGATGAAGTCTCCGAGAATTTAGAATCTGCCCAATATACAATTTCTGTACATAAAACATGCAATTAAATAAATTTTAAATCACATTAGACAGAGTTCACACACTTTTTTCTCCCTCTATCTTTATAAATACTCCACAAATCTATAAAATCATTACATTGTCCTCATTCCTTCCATCCCAATTACAGCAAGGATGATTTCTGATCTCTTGATTGCCAGCGCCTTTCTGTCGCACCCAAACCTTTCCTGTGTCAACCTGTGGAACATGCTTCCTCTCAAGTTACTTGCATTTGCAAGTTTTAAGCTATCCAATCTTTTGTCTCCAAATACTGTGCCTCAAACTTTTCTAATACAGTTCTCACTCAAATTCGGGCTGCTGTTTCATGACTGCGATTGATACAACCACAAATTAATACAATAACATTTTAACGGGAAATGAATGCAGAGAGTTAAAAAAATATATATTTGTTGGCTCTAGGTGAGTCAGGTTGGGAACTCTTCTTAGCCAACACCCCGTAAAATAAATAAAAGTTCTGGACACAGCAATGAAACCAACTGTTACCTCCCTGTCCTGCATGTACCAGTGCTTGCAATCCACTGGGAAGCTGAAGAGAGTGGAAAACGGGGAAGGGTAGCATGAAATTTGGAGATGTAAACAGGAGGTGCAATAATTAACCGTAGCTGTTTTTTAAAAAAATCAAGTAGCAGTCCATTCTGTTTCCAGTACAGGTCTCATCTCCATACGTTTACATCCAAGGGGCTTAGACTTGAACATCATCTGGTTTAACCACAGACTGTCCTATTTGTTTAGTGAATCTTCCTCTCTTACTGAATCCACTCAATGTCCAAAATCAATTCCTGGCTCCTCATTCTGATGTGTAACATATCTTTATGGTTTTACTTTCACACCTGTTCTGTTACCTCGAGTGTTCTCCAGTGGTCTATCCATTCCTATATATGATCCATGGGAAGTTTTATTTCTAAGCAACATCAATGGCCTCAGGTGCACTGACAATATCCGGTGTACCTTTCTCTTTGCCTCTCCGCTCTCTAATATAGTTCTTCCAAGTAATCATTAAGCTGGCTAAAATGGTTTCAAATATCGCCACAGACCATGTTCTCTGATCTCCTGACCCATTTCATATGTTAATGTGCACTGAACAGTATATAACCTTAGGACCACCTTCGACCACAACGTGAGCTTTGGACCATTTATATAAATAAGATAGGGTCACAACTGCTTACCTCCACCCCTGTGACACATTGTCTATTCCAGATCATCCCTTCTAGTTCTGAAATCCTAATCTGTGCTCACTTTCACCCCTAGATATGATTATTCTAACACAAAGGTTGAAGGTGGTGTGGATAGTGTGGAGGGCAGTCAGAGGTTACAGCAGGACATTGATAGGATGTAAAACTGGGCTGAGAAGTGGCAGACTGAGTTCAACTCAGTTAAGTGTAAAGTGGTTCATTTTGATAGGTCAAATATGATGGCAGAATATAGTATTAATGGTAAGACGCTTGGCAGTGTGGAGGATCAGAGGGATCTTGGGGTCCAAGTCCATAGGACGCTCAAAGCTGTTGTGCAGGTTCACTCTGTGGTTAAGAAGGCGTATGGTGTATTGACCTTCATCAGTCATGGAATTGAATTTAGGAGCCGAGAGGTGATTTTGCAGCTATAGAGCACCCTGGTTAGACCCCACTTGGAGTATTGTGCTCAGTTCTGGTCGCCTCACTATAGGAAGGATGTGGAAGCCATAGAAAGGGTGCAGAGGAGATTTACAAGGATGTTGCCTGGATTGGGGAGCATGCCTTATGAGAATAGGTTGAGTGAACTCGGCCTTTTCTCTTGGAGCGACAGAGGATAAGAAGTGACCTGACAGAGGTGTATAAGATGATGAGAGGCATTGATCGTGTGGATAGTCAGAGGCTTTTTCCCAAGAGCTGAAATGGTTGCTGCAAGAGGACACAGGTTTAAGGTGCTGGGGAGTAGGTACAGAGGAGATGTCAGGGGTAAGTTTTTTACTCAGAGAGTGGTGAGTGTGTGGAATAGGCTGCTGGAAACGGTGGTGGAGGTGGATGCGACAGGGTCTTTTAAGATACTTTTGGATAGGTACATGGAGCTTAGAAAAATAGAGGGCTATGGGTAAGCCTAGTAATTTCTAAGGTAGGGACATGTTTGGCATAACTTTATGGGCCAAAGGGCCTGTATTGTGCTGTAAGTTTTCTCTGTTTCTGATGACTGTTTCCATTCAAGATCAGCCCAAAATCCGATGCTCTTGTCCCAGTTCACTACCCATTTCCATATGGTTGTTTTGCTATGTTGATGTCCTACTTAGCAATTTCTTTAATATGTGTGCCTTAATCCTCCTGCCCTTCCCTTTCCGTGGCATATTTTCTAGCCCTAAAGCCTTCAGCATCAGTAATTTTGAGCAGCAGCAAAATTTGTAATCGCACTATTGACATCATTACTAGTTGCCAAGGTCCCAAACACCAGAACTTCTTCATTTAAAATGCCCTCCTCCGTGGCCAAACCTTTGGCATTGTCCTACTCTTCACGTGGCTCGGGTTTGCAGTATATTGCAGTTCCTACGCTGCTCGTTTTATTCCAGTGCTCGTTCCAGGCTGTAACCTACATTGAAGCTTACAGAGTTTATTAAGTCGAACCTGCTTTTGTGTTCATTCCATTTTACCAGTAAACAGGCTACAGAAAACACGGCACAGCGCAGCAGTGATTAGATGCAGATTTAGCAAAGTGATAACGGCAAACAAATCAAATACAGCGGATGCCTCCTTGAGTGAAGTTTTACTGAATATCCTTACTCGACTTTTTAAATGCAAGGAAACTTTCCGAGGTAAGGTGCAATCACTGACAACTTGAGGGTAAAGTAATTACTCGGTAAAAGGACGGATTACTCTCATAGCTCATCTGGGTCAGGCTTTCTCTAAATGATTAGTGGTAAAACCTATTACTGGCATTAAGGTGACGTCTTGTAGCTTCAGATTTTCTCAGATAGATTCTGGAAGAACCAACTCCCTTGCTGGGGGAAGCTCTGGCAACATTAGCTGCAGTCGCGGACAATTACTTTTTCAAAACAAAAATCTGGCTTCGTAAACTGGAAAACGCTTCGTCTTCAGTGTGTCCTGGAATCAGCTGCACCTTTGCTTTTCGGCTGGTCAGCATGGAGGGACCTACAGTAGAGTTAATTTCAGTCGCACTGTTTCCCGCTCTTTCTGTACCCGTGCGCAAATCTTTCTAATTCGTTGAGAGCTCAACCTTAACGTTGGAACTCAGCGGAAAAGAAAAATGGCCATTCTGAAAATCAAGTTCAACGTGCAGAAAAGGGTGAAATTGGCCCAGGGTCTGTGGCTGCTGAACTGGTTCTGTGTCATAGTGGGAATCGTCATCTTTGGAATGGGCTTGTTCCTCAAGATCGAGCTCAGGAAACGGAGCGAGCTAATGGACAACGAAGAGAGCCACTTGGTGCCCAACTCCCTGATACTGGTGGGTCTTACGGCCTGCGCCATCAACTGCTTTGGTGGCAAGTTTTGCTACGACTCACTCGATCCGGCTAAGTATGCCCGATGGAAATCGGTGCTCAAGTTCTACCTGGCGTTCTTTTTGTTTTTCGCTTTCTTGACCTTCATCGCTGTGTTGTTGTGCTTCATGATGAGGATTTACCTGGAAGACACTCTAGCCAAAGGGCTGAAAAACGGCATGAAATTCTACAGGGATACCGACACCCCGGGCAGGTGCTTCATGAAGAAAACCATTGACCAGCTGCAGATAGATTTCCGCTGCTGCGGGAACAACGGCTTCCGTGACTGGTTTGAAATCCAGTGGATCAGCAACAGATACCTGGACTTCAGCTCCAAGGAGGTGAAAGAGTAAGTAAAAGCAGCAGATGCATAGGAAATTGGGACGAGCACATTTAAACCTTGTACAGTAGCTATGTTAGATCTTACTCCAAACTCTGGCCCGTGGTTCATCACTCTCTCTATGAGGAATGTCTCTCCGCGCAGTTTGAGCTTTCAGCCCCCAAACCCTCAATTACTTGCCTTCTCTTCCTGCAGCCGTGTAAAGAGCAACGTTGAGGGGAAGTATCTGGTGGACGGGGTCCCGTTCAGTTGCTGCAATCCGGCTTCTCCTCGACCCTGTATCCAGCAGCAGATCACCAATAATTCAGCCCATTACAGCTACGAGTTCCAGTCAGAAGAGCTGAACCTGTGGACACGAGGATGCAAGCAAGCACTGCTCAATTACTACGCCAATATGATGCACTCAATTGGAACTCTCGTCTTATTTGGTTGGGTACTGGAGGTAAGAGGTCTATAGGAGTTTACTTATTGTAAATCTCACAAGAAAGAAAATTCTTTATCAAAGGAAGTTTTACACCAAAGTGAGTTTCCACCAAGAGGGGCAAACATGTTAGAATTTAGAGTGTACTTATTGCGTTCTTTTGATTGATATCTTCAGGAAATCAATTGGCTTTGAGTCTGTGCGAGATATAATACACAAGGACACTGACCGCATGATAGTTAAATATTTATTTCAGCGCTACAATCTTCTTGCTGGTCGGATCTTGCGTATACCCTAGAGATTGGTCGTGAATGAAAATGTTTTACGCTTTACATTTTCACTCTTCACATAAAGCGACAACCTTAACCTTGCCTTCGTTAAGTTTAGTAGTAACTTTCTCGGCAAGGTGACTAAAACGGACAGGGAAAACAAATTTTCTGAAAGGTCGAGTCGGACAACTTGGGGTGAGGAGGGGAGAGAGAAAGAATTACTGAGTTTTATATTTCCTCTCAATAGTAAATTGAGTTTTACTTTAGACCAGGTAGTGGTTTTGCAACATATAGTATATTTCTACTCTCACACCGGAGGAAGAAATTTGCTTTCCTGAAGAAATATTCCATCTTAAAGCCTGATCAATTTTAAACCATAAAGTAATACAAACGGTAAATGAATTTACACATCGTCATTAATCCAAAACACTTAAGTCGGATTTTCTCTCCACCAATGTTTTCTAGCTTGCTGAGTATTTCCAGCATTTTCAATTTTTATGAAGATTTTCAAGTTAATTTAAATGGATAGGAGAGACAGAACCCCTTTAATAATAACCAAAGGATAACAGAGTGCTGCAGATTTGAAGAGAGATCACTTGGGTCTCATGTAGCTTTAGATTCTATGGCAAAAATGCATCCCAAGTATTAATTTGATAAATCTGCAACTTCACCAGTTAAAGTCTTATAGACATCTATCTATAATGAAATCATTGATCATCTCTTTTAATGATGGGTTGGAGCACTTGCTAAATTGTCCATAACAATGAGTGTTTTAGTAAACATGAAACTATCTGTAGTGATAAGACCCAGGTACCAGATTAAGGAAATCAGCAGAAAACTGGAAACAATGGGAATTTCTTTTTGCAATAAGTTCTTATCCATAATGTATTTGTAAATATCACATCCCTAGACCTATACTGTACTAGATATCCACAAATAAGACTGGTTTTTGTGTAATGCAGACCGAGGGCCATGCAACATCTTTTCACAAGTTCAGATTCACACATTTGCAGAAAAACACAAACTCGTCTTTTACGTAAAATTTCTTCACAGTTTATTTCAGCTTTTGTTTCACACCAAAGTGTATTTCCACTGGAGGGGCAAACATGTTAGAAGTTAAACCTGTGTACTAATGCAGTGGTGTTGTGTGGTGGAAAGAGTTGTGAAGGTTATGCTCATCGGTCTCCTTAACTATGAAATTCAATTACATGTGCTGTAGAATTTCAGATCTTCCCAAAGTCCCCAAGCATTCTCTATTTTAGTGACCTCTTATCGAGGTAAAATCTAAAACAATGACTTAATTTAATCAAAAATGTTATGAACATATCCCCTACTATTTAAGAACACACAAGTTGACAAGTTGACAGAGGTATTGTAAAACAGGGAGATTATTCTACTATACCTAATATGAGCAAGTGGCATGAGGCAGCACTAAAATAAATAGTGATCCACCATTTTTTGGCATACATCTGTGGGCTTAGGAGGGATCACTCAATTTACAGTTGCTTTAAAGATTCAGGCTGTGGTAAAATGTTCGCAGTGCATTTCTGTTTAAGTGTTACCTCAGAGTAAGATTAGATTTCTATATTAAAGCATATAATCTAGCAATACATCAATGCAGCATTAAGAAAGCTTTGTAGGTACAGAGGAGATGTCAGGGGTAGGTGTTTTTTTACGCAGAGAGTGGTGAGTGCGTGGAATGGGCTGCCAGCCGAGGTGGAGGCGGAAACGATAGGGTCTTTTTAGAGACTCCTGGATGGATACATGGAGCTTAGAAAAATAGAGGGCTATGGGTAAGCCTAGGTAGTTCTAAGGTAAGGATGTATTCGGCACAGCTTTGCAGGCTGAGTAGCCTGTATTGTGCTGTAGGTTTTCTATGTTTCTATGGTTCAGATAAGATTGTTTTAACAATTGTCTGCTTTCTCAAGGGTTTATAAAAGTTTCCACTGCTTTGCCAAGATTCAAAACATAATCCAATATTTAAGCCTCAGCAAACATCAAAGATAACATAGTATCCAGTTTTTTATGTTACTGCTGTTTGTCATGTTTCGTGGTATGGATATGAGTTGTCATGTTTCCGTACATTACCACAAAAACTACATTTCAAAAGTACTCCTTTGGCTTGTGTGTTTTTGGATAGCTAAATTTGTACACATTATACTCAGTGTACTATCTGAATAACCAGCATCTAAATCCACGTATAAAAATTTTGATCCCCATCATCTCTCCATAAACTAGAGGCAGGACAGACGGAAAGAAGAGAGATGTTTAATTGGTACTAAAGAAAGGTCGCTTGTTAAACATGTTCATGAACTAATTGTGCAAATACCTAGACAAACTCTTATAAATGCATGTATTTACACATAGAGTTAAGTCCAGGTAACCCATAGGGAAGGTGATCGTTGAGGTGGACGGGTCATTAATAATCCTTCATGATCTCCAGCTGGTGCAGGTTTAAGTAGCATTTTCATGCTTAAGACAACACAAAGCATAACAAACTTGTCATGATTCCAGACTTTGACATTTTCACACTAAAGTTTTGATTGCTTTCACACATTCCACACTACTGCTCAACAATCCAATTTTTCCTCAAATGAAATTACAATAGAGGTAGGTAATACCAAGTTAGATGACAGCATGATTGCTAGTCAAAAACAAGAATTCCAAAAGCAAATATGTCAAGATTCAAACAAAAAGCATTCATTTAAATAATTTATTCTGACAAACCATCTTTTAATCTCTAAATGCAGTGAGATATTTATTGTTTGTTGGTCTATTTATCTGCATGAGCCATAATGGTTTGAGTCAGAAATAATGGGGTGAGTTATGGAACTGGATGAGATCGATGCTGGGCTACTGTGGGAAGCGAGGGAGGAGATTGCTGAGCCTTTGGTGATGATCTTTGCATCATCATAGGGATGGGAGAAGTACCAAAGGATTGGAAGGTTGCAAACATTGTTCCCTTGTTCAAGAAAGGGAGTAGAGATAACCCAGGAAATTATAGACCAGTGGGTCTTACTTCAGTGGAGGGCAAGTTGTTGGAGAAGATCCTGAGAGACAGGATTTATGAGCATTTGCAGAGACATAATCTGATTAGGGATAGTCTGCATGGCTTTGTCAAGGGCAGGTCATGCCTTACAAACCTTATTGAATTCTAGGAAGATGTAACAAAACACATTGATGAAGGTAGAGCAGTGGATGTAGTATGTAAGGATTTCAGTAAGGCATTTGATAAGGTTCCCCATGTGAGGCACATTCAGAAAGTAAGGAGGCATGGATCCAATGAGACCTTGCTTTGTGGATACAGAATTGGCTTGCCCACGGAAGGCAAAGGGTGGTTGTAGACGGTTTGTATTCTACATGGAGGACAGTGACCAGTGGTGTTCTGCAGGGATCTGTTCTGGGACCCTTCCTCTTTATGATTTTTATAAATGACCTGGATGAGGAAGCAGAAGGGTGGATTAGTAAGTTTGCTGATCATACAAAAGTTGGGGGTGTTATGGATAGTCTGGAGGGCTGTCAGAGGTACAGTGAGACACCGATAGGGTACAGAACTGGGCTGAGAAGTGGCAGATGGCGATCAACCTAGTTAAGTGTGAAGTGGTTTATTTCAGGAGGTCAAATTTGAAGACAGAATATAATATTAATGGTAAGACTCTTGGCAGTGTGAAGGATCAGCAAGATTTTGGGGTCCGAGCCATAGCTCAAAGCTGTTACACAGGTTCAGAGTGTTGTTAAGAAGGTGTATGGTGTGTTGGCTTCATTAACTGTGGGATAGAGTTCAAGAGCCGTGCGGTAATGTTACAGCTATACAAGACATTGGTCAGACCCCACATGGAGTACTGTGTTCGGTTCTGGTCACCTCATTACAGGAAGGATGTGGATGCTATAGAGAGAGTGCAGAGGAGATTTACAAGGATGTTGTCTGGATTGGAGAACATGCCTTATGAGAATAGGTTGAGTGAATTTCGCCTTCTCTCCTTGGATCAACAGAGGATGAGAGGTGACCTGATAGAAGCGTACAAGATTATGAGAGGCATTGATTGTGTAGCTAGCCAGAGGGTTTTTTCCAAGGGCTGAAATGGCTAACATGAGGTGGCATAGTTTTAGGTAATTGGAAGTAGGTACAAGGAGAATGTCAGAGAGAGTGGTGGGTGCATGGAATATACTGCAAGTGAAGGTGGTAGAGACAGATACAATAGGGTCTTTTAAGAGACTCTTAGATACATGGAGCTTAAAAAATATATGGCTAAGTGATAGGGAAATTCTGGGCAGCTTCTAGAGTAGGTTACATGGTCAGCACAACATTGTGGGCCGAAGGGCCTGTAATGAGCTATAGAGTTTCTATGTTCTAATTGCCAGTCCACAAAATTGAGCATAAAACACAGACTGGTAAAATCCAGAAGAATTGAGAAAATATTGCACATTTGGCAATGCCTACATTTAGATGTAGGTTTTGACTAAATCTCCTTCCCCATTCACAAATCCAATGCCATGGTAATATTTTCACTCAGGTCCTAGTTAAAATCTGGCTGTCAACTTGAACTACTGAAGGAGAGTTGGCTAGATTGCCCAACGTATTGTCCGGTTCTTATAGCCATAATAACTACCATAATTATCCTGGTTTCCATTTGGAAGGTGGCAGAACAAAGCTGGTTTACTAGTTACAGAGCTAACCACCTTCACCCATGAAATCCATGCTCCACCATGCTGCCCCTCTCACTTGACAACCCCTCTGCACAACTGGACACTTGAGTGGCAAGAGGTCTCTAGCTAAACAAAGATCTGTTTAGGGTCAGGACCTCTGTCTCAGTCTGAGATCATGGGTTGGGTGCCCATTATGGCAGTGATGAGGCCAGTTCTCTTCAATAAAGGAATGAGCCACAAATTGTCACCTAGGCTGTGAAAGATCACCCATAAGGCAGTTTCATGACCTCCCCAATCACAAAAGATTAAACAACATAGAATCAGCTATGGGATTAGCCTGTTTTGCTCAGGGAAAGTTGGGGGGAGGGGAGGGGTTGCACTCGGGTGTCACCATTTGATGGTAACACATCTCATGGCAGAACTAAACAGTGACCAGTGGGTTGTGGTCAGGTTGTCAGCCTAGTTAATTACCTGGCCATTAAATCATTGCTGTTTCTGGGACTTTGTTGAGAGCAAACAGGCTACCAAACTTCTAACAATACCAGTGTGTTTGCATAGGCCAGCAAAATAACTTATATAATTGTATGCTGTAGATATATCCACTCAGTGGCCACATTATTGGGTACCACCTGTACCTAATAAAGTGGCCACCGAGTGTATGTTCATGGTCTTCTGCTGTTGTACCCCATCCATAAGTGTCAGGAGCAGTATTAGGCCCTTTGACCCATCTAGTCTGCTGCACCATTCCATCATGGCCGATTTATTATCCCTTTCAACCCATTCTCCTCCTTTCTCCCCATAACTTTTGACAATTTGATTAAACAAGAACCTGTCAACCACTGCTTTAAATATGATGTGGCCTGCACAGAATCTGTGGCAATGGATGCCCTTCTATTCTATTCTAAGGCTGTGCCCTCTGCTACTAGATTCCCCCACTATAGGAAACATCTTCTCCGTATTCACTCTGTCTAGGCCTTTCAGTATTCAATAGGTTTCAATCAGCTCCCCCTTCGTTCTTTTAAACTCCAGTGGATATAGACCCAGAGCCATCAAATGCTCCTCACGTGTTAACCCTTTCATTTCTGGGATAATTTTTTGTGAATCTTCTCTGGACCCTCTTCAATGCTAGCACATCTTTTCTTAGATAAGGGGTCCAAAACGGCTCACAATATCTCATGCAGTTTGACTAATGCCTTATATAGCCTCAGCATTACGTCTCTGCTTTTGTATTTGTATTCTAATCCTCCCAAAATGAACACTACTAATATCACATTTGCCTTCCTTACCACAAACTCAACCTGCAAATTAACCTTCAGGGAATCCTGCATGAGTCGTCCCAAGTCACTTTGCACCTTGGATTTTTGAATTTTTTCCCCATTTAGAAAATAGTCCATGCCTTTATTCCTTCTCCCAAAGTGCATGACCATACACTTCCCTACACTATATTCAATCTGCCACTTCTTTGCCCATTCTCCCAATCTATCCAAATCCTTCTGCAGACACCCTGCTTCCTCAGCCCTACTTGCCTCTCCACCTATCTTCGTATTGTCCACAAACTTGACCACAAAGTCATCAATTCCTCATCCAAAAATTGACACATAGCATGAAAAGAATTGGTCCCAACACCAACCCCTGCGGAACACCACTAATCACCAGCAGTCAACCAGAAAAGGCTCCCTTTATTCCCATCTTTGCTTTCAGCCCATGTTTTATCCATGCCAATATTTTTCCTGTAATACAATGTGTTCTTATCTTGTTAAGCAGCCTCATTGCGGCACCTTAATTGTTAAAGGCCTTCTGAAAATTCAAATAAACATCCACTGACTCTCCTTTGTCCATTTCCTCAAACAATTCCAATAAAATTTATCAGGCAAGATTTCCCCTCAAGTAATGTTTGATCACTTTGGCCTATTTTGTCATGTGCCTTCAAGTACTCTACCCTGAAACCCTCATCCTTAATGATAGATGTCAGTATCTTTCCAACCACTGTTCAGGCTAACAAGCCTATAATTTCCTTTTTCCTGCCTCCTTCCCTTCTTCAAGAGTTGAGTGACATTTGCAATTTTTCAGACCTCAGGAATCATTCCAGAAATTCTTGAAAGATCATTACTAATGCTTCCACATTCTCTTCAGCTAGGTCTTTCAGAATCCTAGGGTGCAGTCCATCTAGTGCAGGTGACTTATCTACTTAAGACTTTTCATCTTCCAAAGCACCTTATCCTTAGTAAGAGCACTGAAACTCACTTCTTCCCCGATACTGAAGCATTTCTGGCACACTGCTAGTGTCTTTCACAGTGAAGACTGATGCAAAATACTTACAACATTTGGCTGCCATTCCTTTGTCCCCATTACTACATTTCCAGAGTTATTTTTCAGTAGTCCTATATCCACTCTTACCTCTTTTACCCTTAATCTGAAAATATTTTTTGTATCCTCATTTATATTATTGGCTAACTTACCTGCATATTTCATCTTT
Source organism: Hemitrygon akajei (assembly GCF_048418815.1). Taxonomy (NCBI): domain Eukaryota; kingdom Metazoa; phylum Chordata; class Chondrichthyes; order Myliobatiformes; family Dasyatidae; genus Hemitrygon; species Hemitrygon akajei. Next base: position 45,457,854 of record NC_133130.1, read on the forward strand.
TCATTCCTTATAGATTTTTTGTTGTTTTTTTTTAAAAACTTCCCAATCCTCTACCTTCCCACTTAGTTTTACTATATTATATGCCCTCTATGTTGCTTTTATACTGTCTTTGACTTAACTTGTCAGTCATGGTTGCCTCATCCTCCCTTTAGAATACTTCTTCATCTTTGGGATATACCTTTCCTGCACCTTCCAAATGGCACACAGAAACTCCAGCCATTCCTGTTAGTGTCCCCTTCCAATCAACTTTGGACATCTCCTCTCTCATGCCTCCAATTCTATTTTCTGCACTGTAATACTGATACATCCTATTTTACTTTCTACTTCTCAAACTGCAGTGTGGATTCTATCACATTAAGGGTTCCTTTACCTTACGCTCTCTAATCAAATATGGGTCATTACATAACACCCATCCCAGATTTGCCATTCTCCTAGTGGGCTCAACCACAAGCTGCTCTAAAAAGCCTTATCTCAGGTATTCTACAAATTCCTTCTCTTAGGATCCAGCAACAACCTAATTTTCTCAATCTACCTGCATGTTAAAATTCCGCCATAATTATCACAACATTGCCCTTTTTACCTTTCTTTTCTATATCCTGTTGTAATTTGTAGCCCATAACTTGGCTACTGTTCAGAGGCCTGTATATAACTTCCATCAGTGTCTTTTTATGCTTGCAGTTTCTTAACTCTACCCACAAGGATTCTATATTTTCTGATTGTAAGTTACTACTTTCTAAGGGTTTGATTTCATTTTTTTAACCAACAGAGGCACCCTGCCCCCTCTTCCTACTTGTCTGTTCCTTTAATACAATGTGCACTTCAAGGTTTGACATGTTGTGCATTCAAATATGCTCTTTTGTATACCACTGTTACAATACATGAGTATTGGAGTTATTGTTGCCTTCCTGTCATTTAAACCAGTTTGGCCTTTCTCCTCTGACTTCTCTCATTAACAAGGCATTTTTGCCCACAGAATTGCCATTTGCTGGATGCTTTTTTGTTGTGGGTTTTTGTATTGTTCTCTGAAAACTCTAGAGACTGCTTGCTGTGCATGAAAATCCCAGGTGGTCAGCAGTTTCTGAGATACTCAAACTGTCTGGCAGCAACAATCATTCCACGGTCAAAGTCACTTAGATCACATTCCTTCCCCATTCTGATGTTTGGTCTGAACAACAACTGAACTTCTTGACCATGTCTGCATGCTTTTATGCATTGAGTTGCTGTCACAGGATATTGATTATATAATTGTATTAACGAACAGGTGTACCTGATAAAGTGGCCATTGAGTGTAACACTTGGATAGTCCACTATTGTGATTGTCCCAAAATAAGGACGCCTGCATTTAAAAGTTTCTGTCTGTTTTGCAATCCATTAGCAGATTTTGTTATTCTGAGATGTGGGTAACTCATAACAGGTCTATGTCACTATGTTGGATTGAAACTGCAATCAATACAAATAACAGTTAGTGAACAGTACAAGTTAAAGTCTCAAATTCAGTCAATTAATTAAAAAATTCTTGGTCAGCTGAGATATCAACAAAAAGTAAACCATTAATCTTAAAATCCTAAATACGGCAAAGGAGTCAACCATTTTGCCTGTCAACCTTGCTAATTCATATAGGCATATAGATGGAATCTATGTTACATTTCTCAGTTCACACCCAGATACTTTTAGAATGGGCAAAGAATTGAATTACCACAGTGAATTTCAGATCACCACCATCATTTTAAAAATATTTTCTTAAAACATCTCCACTCCTATTATCTCAGATCAACAGGAAGAATCCACCTCAGTGTCTTAAGAGTTTTAATTCCTTTGATTAAATTTCGCCTCCATCACAATTTCCTCTTTTTTCCCCCTGAAGAAACAACTATATACAATTTTGAGATTTGTTTTCTTGCAGGCAGACTCAGCAAATCCAAAAACCATAATAGAAATAATGAAAGGCCACACCCAATAGTACAAACAACCAATATGCAAAGGACAAAAAACTGCAAATGCATAAGAAAATAATAATGAATAAATAAATAAACAATAAATATCAAGAACATGAGATGAAGTGTCCTTGAAACTTAGGAGCAGTTCATTGTTGGGGCAAGTGAAGTTATGCACCCTGGTTCAAAAGCCTGACGGTTAAAGAGTAATAAATATTCCTGAACCTGGCAGTGTGGGCCCTGAGGCTTCTGTACCTTCTTCCTGATGGCAGCAGCGTTAAGAGAACATGGCCTGGGTGACGGGGGTTTCTGATGATGGATACTGCATCAAGGCGGCTAGAATTAGTCATCAGGAAGGCTTGAACCCAGTCAGTGAGAAGATCATTAGGGCAATCTTCTTTTGTACACCAAGGATAAACATTTCCACATCCAGAGTAGAGAGACTCACTTGTGCTCAGGACATCTGTTGCTGAGATTGGAATGAGCATAATTTGTATGTTTGCTGTTATTTGTCCAGCCCAAACTGAAAATTTAGAGTAAAGATTTAAAGAGCCAGGTGAGCCTTCCAACGTCATGTATGTGTTCACCTAACAAGCTGTTCTATTAATCATATTAATGTCCAGAATAACTGGAGACTTGGCTGACTCGATATAGGGATGTTGTATTCTGCTAACACACCAGCTAGCAAGTCTTCTTGACCTAACAGAGCCATTCAATCCACAAGGGTGGTCTTACCCAAGGAAGATAATCTCTCTTAAGAGTGGTATAGCTGTGGAGTTTTGAACCCTGGAGAGTTGTGGAGATTAGATTACTGCAGCTACTTAAACAGGGATATTTTTGAAAGCTCACAGAACTGAAGGTTTATGAGAACTGGCAGTGCAGTGTTGGGGCAGATCATCTTGAATAGTGGGATGGGCTTGGGCAGTCAGGTGGCTTATTTCTGCTCCTACATTCTTTTGATTTGCCATTGTTCAACCAAAGATGAGGCAAGAGGATCACCAGGTCATTCAACTTTCTCCACCTCCATGATCACATCTTGACCTCCACTTCCTTGCTTGTTCTCATCATCCTCAACAGCCCTGGTCTATCCATTCAACACCTCAGCCTCCACAGCTTTCTAGAAAGGAGGATTCAAAAAGTTCACAATCCTCAAGAAATTCTGTCTCATCTCCACTTGCAATAGCCAATCATTTAATTGTTAAAGTTATGCCCTCAAGTTCCAGATTTTCCCCATCTTACAATGAGGGGAAAAAAATCCTCACAGTAGCTACCATCTCAGAGCCAGCTCAGAATATCTCTGTAAGATCACACTCTTGATTTCGGCTAAGAAGGTCAGTTTCAGTTTGCAATGTTCACTATTTGGAGTCTGCTATGGCAGTTCATTTCCTATTGTTAAACACTTACATGCTTGAGTAATATCTTCATTTTGAATGTAAAGGGCTTGAGTTTATTTACAGGCAAACCTATTCTATATTCTTTACTTTAGGTAACAGGGATGGTCGGGATGCAGTATTTGCACACAGCCCTAGACAGCATTGCAAACCCTGAAGATCCTGACTGTGAAAGTGAGGGCTGGTTAATGGAGAAAGGCCTGAAGGAAACAATTAAATCTATGCTGGAAAGCATTAAAGAGCTGGGTAAGTTTAATCAAGTAGCCACAACAGCTGAAGAGGAGAAAAAGCAAGAGGATACGACTGTTGCCACAGTCAGCTGAAGAGATGGCAAAACAATATGTTTGGGAGAAGGCATGGATATAGAAACAAGTTGGAATGAGAAGGAAATGAAAATTGAATAAAGGTGTAATACAAGATCAGATAATTAATTCCCTTCACTGTATAACATATAAAGCATTGTGTTAACAATTTTATTCTTCTGTATTTTGCATTGAAAGATAAACCAGACCTGTCAAATTGTGTTAAACTCTTTTTTGACAATTGATTATACAATGCAGTCAGCAGGAATCTTTTTCAATGCTTTATACCATATAGAATGTAAACTACAAACAGTGTATTGCCTCTGAATCTGGAAATAAGGATGTGATAAAGGCATGTTTTAAATATTCCAGACATCTTTAATATTGCTCATTTGCTGTGTGAAATTATATAGAATATAAACTGCTATAAATAGGGCTAAACATTAAAAAGCATATTTGAAAAAAGATTAACTTATTAGAATCATGAAGTAATACAGCATGGACACAGGCCTTTGGCCCAACTGGCTCATGCTGACTACATCATCCTCCTTGCTAGTCCAGGCTGCCTGTGTTCAGTCCATAAGTACTCTTCCCCTTCCAAGTCCCTATCCAAATGCCTCTAAAATATTGCAATTGTACCCACTTTGACCACTTCTTCTGGCAGCTCATTCCAGATACTTGCTATGCTCTTTCAGTTTAAGAATATTGACCATTAATGTAATTTCAACAATCATTCTTTAGAAACAGAACAAAATCAAAGAGAAAAGTGAATGTATGGATGGCACTGCAATGTTGCTTAAATCAGAAATGTTATCAAGGGCCAGAAACTCTCAAAGATACTGGCTGCAATTTCAGAAGACACATCTAAAGCCAATTCAAAATGCCATCTGCTAAAACATTCAAGACACTCCCATTTTCAGATCCTCAATAGGTTTGGCCAGTCAATTTGAGACAAAAGTATAATCTTTTGTGATTTTGTAAAAGAAATATACATATTCACATCCAGTTAAATCTAAACCATGGTATGGTTTGCGAATTAGATGCGAGATTATGATAGCTATAAGTATTGCTGCCAACATTAGGGTTGTATTTAGGTCAGAGTCCAAATGTAGTTAAATTTTCTACAAGATATGTTTAAATATTTCTGCGAACTATTTCCATACAGATAATGTAACATCTCTTAGCAGAGATACAGAAATTTGGAATGTCTTCTGAAGGAAGTTTCATTAAGCAAACTTTTATGATCACTTTAAATATATATATATGTTAGCAGTTTTAAATGTAACTGTCTACAGTGGCTTCAAGGATAAAATCCTAAGTACGTTTAATGCCAGTTTATAGGATTAACTTTTGTAATTCTTTTCCAAAGGAGACGAACTAATTCACCATGACATCTAAATTGTCGCGCAGATCTGTGATAAATATAAGAGGAAAGAAAAGCTTTTATCCTTTCATTGTCCCATATTCTGCCATACTAAATATCCTCAAATATTCTGTAGAATTGTTATGGATATGAGAATATTAAAAACATAAATTGTCTATTTTTCATTTTACAATTTTCTAAAATTCACTCCTGAACTAACGAATTCCACTTCAAACTGTTTGAAGACAGTAAATCTTAAAAAATATGATGTAAGAATTGACTCATACTTTTATAAAGAAATACATTAACGTAGGCATCCAAACCAAAACAGTGAAGCAAATAGGCAAAGCAACAGATTTGGGCACAAGATGCCTGAAAGTTCTATCTTCAACTGATGAATATTAGGCGGTAAAGAAATATGTGCACATCAAATAAGAAAGACTGTTAAGCAAAGGTTGAAAATTGTTGTAGAATAATGTAGGTCTAGCTAATCATGTGATTACTAACTGGAATAATGAAATCACATTCGATGTTTAGTATCTCTAGGAATATAGTTTTCTTCACATTTCATAGGATAATTAATTCTCCATTCCAGGAAACAGTCCATGATCTTCCTTTACACATTGCTCAGGGTATGGTTTCAATAAACCTCTATCAAAGTGCAGTAAAGCTGCATTATTTCTGTACTCCAATCACTTTGTAATAAAGGCTAACACAATTTTTTTTGGACCTGCATGTTAATTTCTGCATTTAGTATGCAAGGTAACAGAGGTACCCTTGGAGTACCAAAATCTTTCACAATTTAAAAACTGTTATGCTTCTCTGTTTTTCAAAACAAAGTGGCTAACTTCACAGTTCCTCACATTCTGTCCCAGTTGATATGTCTTAGCCACTCACCTTACTACACATATCCCTGTTCTCTATCTCCCTCTCATGACCCATTTTCCCAGTAATCTGAGGCATAGTACACTTTTTCTCTCCATCAGCTAAATCATAAATAGGAAAACCTGGTGGCACGTTATCAAAAGCACTTCGAAAATCTGAAAATAGTTACCTTGTTATTTACACTCTCAAGAAATCATCAACTTCCTTTGAATTTGTGTATGTTATGCCCGGTCCTATGATAATATAAAGTGCTTCAGAAAATAGCAAATTACAGGGAGATGGGCTCACAGAGTTCAGTGTTAAAATAGAATTCTTTATAGATAAAATTGCTAACATCTCATTTTTAATTGAATAATCCTTGTGTACTACAATAACTTAAAATCCATAACCATGGCTGTGTCTAAATTAGATGTATTCAGTAGAGAAGCTTAATCTTTGTTCTTTAACACAACACTGTAAATGTCTGTTTCTTGTTAAACTTAAGTACTGTTTTGTTATGAGCTGTTAGTATAAGCCATTGATATGACAACAAAGTGAGTTGGGCATCATTGAACAAGGCCGTGGGGATAAAAGACAAGATAGTTCCATAGTTCTATTTGGTCAGTGGATCTTATGTAGTATCTGATAATATTATCAAACATCTCAAATATCTAATGCAAAGGATTACATTTTAAAAATACATTAAGTGGGAAAAACATGTTTCATACCACAAAAATATGAATTAAATGAATAGACAGGATTAAATGAGAAAGGTTCAGGTATAAATATGGCATAAGCACCTCAAGTGTTTTTCTGGATTAAAAACTGCTGCCTAATATATTTGAAAAATTCATTAAATGTAGAGGAGAAAATTAATTTGTGCATCCAATTTGCAGCAAACATTTAAAAAATTGAATCAGTATACATTTACGTGTATATTTGCAGCTTACAAAATACTCTTGTAGGGTAATTTTTAATCTGCATTATGATAGTCCAGTGGTTGTATTTCTGGATAAGCAGGCAAACTTCTGGACCAATGATCCAGAGAAATGTTCAGATTCCACCATGGCATCAGGAACAGTAACCTCAAGCTATCAGTTGTTATGTGAACCCACCTAGTTTACTTGTATCCTTTAAGGAATAATTCTTCCATCTCCAGTCCAGCTTATGCATGAAAGCAGACCTACCAATATTGTTGACTTTTAACTGCCAGTTTGATTTAGGAACCATTAAAAATGGGCAATGCTGGAATTGTGAGCAACAGTAACATGAAAAAAATAAGAGTTAATGGTACCACATTTCATTGTTAGTCAATTTTTCCATATAGCTTATTATTAAAAAATACACAATAACATTTTTTGTATCTATGAGCAGCATAGTGAGGTTGCAAACAAATGGCTTGGCATTTTGTACATTGAGATATCCAACATTAATTCTTTGTTTCAAGGTGGCTAGGTTTATTCACAGAACTATGCTGTATCTGAAAGAATATAAAGGTTGGCATTCATCCATGATCAACCTTCAAAATAGTAACTGGTTATTAAAATTTATATTCCATGCTAACCCTATATATTATGTTTAAGTCAGAAAAAAATCACTAATCTTAAATCAGCTCTCTTTTCCATTTATGTATTTTTACTCTGAAAATAGTAGCCAAATAATGTATTTAAGTACTGTACTATAAGTGAATAGAAGATATAATGAAATTAATAAAAACTTGTGGTTATTTCATCGCTTAAAAGGAATACGCAAGAAAAATACACAGAAAAGGAGGGAACAGGGAAGTTTTGCAAAAAAATCATGTTAATAATTTAAAAATTTGCTTCATGAATTTTCCCTCTCCTTAGGGGAACTCATGGTAAGAAATTCTGTGGAAACTGTGCTGTCTGAGGTTGCCTAAATGGAGCTATTTTTAATGTGAGCCCAATCCTGAGCATTTGTAGGTTAACTAATCTGTGGCAAATCCAGAGTCAAACTTTATCCCCTCACAACTGGAAATCTCACACACATCCAGCAGATCTAGATCACAAAAAATGCCCTGATCACTTTTCCCTTCTGTAAACCTTCCCCAAAAAAGTTAATTGCATTACTCATCCAGCTTCACTTAAGGTCACCTATTTTCTCACAACCTCTCAAGACAAATGTGTTAAGAAAAATTCAATACCATACACAACTCATATAGTTAAGGGATTGTTCAAAATTATAGTGGATAAACTTGTGAACTTCTTATAAAATGTGCAAGTTTGTGTTCAATTGAAGAAAAAAAACACATTTGGAAAGATGATATCTACAAATAATCAAAATACAATGTCAAAATGGAGATCATTACCAATGAAAATTAATCCAGAGGTCACCTGATTTTTATCGATGTTGGGTGATAAACTTCACATTCTCACAAGACGTTTTATGAATAACAAAGTACAACAGTTTTTAATGGCTGAAATTAACACTCGAAAATTTCTATAATGACTTTATCTATAATTTCCCATCTGCAATGTCCTCAAATGTTACTTCAAGGATGAGTACAGAAGATTAAGGCTAATATAATAATCATCTTAAATTTCAATACTCTATTAAAAACTGCAAATGCACAATAGGCAGGAATAATAGAAGTACTATAGTTCATTTTGACATATCTGGGCCATTAAGACTGTATTCCTGTAAGACATATTCACAATTATGCAAATAACAAGCTGTTTTCATTAGGAGGATTGGGACAGATTTAAACTAATTGTTAAAAGGACCAGCCCAATAAAGAGACGAAGCGGTAACCATCCAAAGGTATTTAGATATAGACTCAAAATCGTTATCATTTGCAGTACAATGTCCAAGTTCCATTAAAGAACTGTCACAAAAACAAATAATGTCAAATTTCTATTTGAAATTTTATTCAAAAGATAATTTAGAAAGTTATAAACCAAAGATGTATTGTTGCTTGATACCACCACACGAAGTTAATTTAAGATAGTAATTAACTTATTAATGAGCCTTTATTCAAAGTTGATGATGTCCATTGACTTCAGTGGCCATATAATTGGGCAGGGAAAAACAGGAACCACCTTCATATGGTTGTGCAGTGTGCCTCTGACGTGACAAGAGTCAGGTTCCATTCCTATTTCCTCTCATCCCCGATATTTGCACACTAATGTGCAAAATGTTTGGAAAGTTTCAGTCAGTACCTCTCGAAAGTAAAAATAATAGAATCTGATGTTTGTGGAGAAGTGTTGTTGAAACTAAGATGAATAAATTAATTTGAGAAATTTTGCAAATAAAGCTCCTTTGAAAGAAACATTTCAAACCATTCCAGAAATTGAATGAAGACCACATTCTCATCAAAATAAGGAGAATCACAGTTTAAAGATTCCATTTTAAGAATATTTGAAGCAAATGCTATTCAAATACATGATGATGTGATTTGCAGATCAGGTACTTCACTGCCAGTTTTAGATCCCCTGCTTTCAAATAACCTGTTTACTTTAAACAACTAAGTATTTCATGTTAATATGATAATTCTTTCCAAAGTATATTTCTGTATATTTAACAGCTGGTACATGGACTTTATTTTCATAATATTTGAAAACACATATTATGATTCAAATGATCAAATGCCCTGCAATTAAATATTTTAGAGCCAATGTCAAGGAGTGAAGGGAAAACGAGGCCAATCAGGCTTCTAACTTAATAACCGTCCCTTGAAAAAAACATTAAGCTATGGCAAATGACTTGAAAATTTACTTAGATAGGAAAACAGATACAAACCACACTAGTTTGCTATCTTAACACCATTCTCTTCCCTAAAGATGTTGGTTGACTCACGTTCACATTTCCATGGATACCAGCCAGTACTTGTTTAAACTGGCATTTCAAACTCTTTACATTAAAGGAAGCCTAAATTAACTTTAATTCATTTTTAAAAATTCAATTTCATGGGTTATCAAAAATGCAATCCTTGGCCTGATTTTTCTTTACAGCTAAAGTTATAACTCAGTAGAAAATAACTTTACCTGAATAAAGTCCATGAAGATAAAAATCAACAAAAATTTTGTGAGACAAATACCCATTTGGAAGGTTTATCCATTATGAACAGAGACAAAGATTTTCAACACCTAAAGCATTTATTTGAATCTTCAGCTTTTTACATATAGTACATAGTACCAATTATACATGAATTCAACATATATTAACAGCCCATTTATTACAAGAATTCTCCCAAATATCTAAAGTATTTGTTTTTATAAACATTTCTACAGTGAATGTAAATGCATGCTAAATGTTTCCATGAGCGAAAATTGCACAATACGTGAGAATGTGGTCAATTTAAGGTATTAACAGGACAAGTGAAAGGAAGAAATGGGTGTGCTTTCTGTTTCAGCAAATTATGTACATTACTTTAAAATTAAAACATTTAAATTTACTATATTGGGCTTTTGTTAGGCTTTTTGTCTATAGTAGATCCACATCAGCTTCAGCCAAGGGTATGCAAAGGAAAATGATCTCACTCTCACAGTAAACTGCATTTAAGTCAAATGAAAATAAATTTTCTGGAAGACCAGGTACATCCTTTCAGGAGTGGTGAACCTTTTTGAGAACGTGTGCCCAAATTGGCGATAATCTTCTAAAAATTCATGTGATATGGTAATTTGGTGCAGAGATGATCATTGAATAATGAATTAGTAACAATAATTATGGACATTAAGGAAAAAAATGATGATTCAGGTTACCTATTTACATGTATTCATTGTTCTACTATTAATAAAATTATAGCAGAGACAGATTGAAATAAATGAAGCATTTTAGAAAACCTGTTAAAATTATTAATATTTTAAAAAGATAATTGAAAAGTAACAATTTTAAGTAGAATTGTTATTGCAATCATTTACTATCCAAATATTGATGCATACTGAGTTCAAAATGTATCATCCCATGTCACGTGTTTTCACAACCGGCTAAGCTGGCGCTCAGCTGGTGAGAGACATTTCCTGTGAAAACATCTCACTACTCTCAGACTGTAAAAAATCATTGGTGCTTCATACAGCAGTAAAGATAATTATTATGCATCCTTTTATTATGGGTGGGCTTTAAAGAATTAAGGGCTGGCACTGCATGCGGTGTGTCAATAAAATTTTATGGGCGTGCCATCTTAGGCACACCTGTCATAGGTTCGCCACCCTGTGTGTTATATTCAAATTGCAGCACCTGTGAAATTTCATGTTTATTCACAAACTAAAATTTTTATTCTTTGATGCCATTCAAAATAAGAATACATCCATTTGCAAAAGATATAATATTGCAAGTTAGATTGCATCTACTGCTTCATACACACAAAGTTTGTTTATTTCACATACTTATGAAGTCACTGTTAAATCTTTTTTCTGCACCCTGTCATTGACTGAATGGAATCAAATATTTTTGCAGCTGGTATAGACTTAGCGAAGCTGGAATTCTTAGCAGCGTGAGATCAACTTCAACAAGAGAAAAAGCATTACTTGAAAGGCAATCAGCTCTGGATGAAGCAATGATGATACAAGAAAAAAGGCAAAAACATCCTCAAAACTTAATACAGTAAATCTCAAAATGCACCAAATTAACGTGTGGAGTCTAATATTTTAAATCACATTTTCATTTCAAGCACTGTATAATACTCCAACTTCATCAACGCAGCCATAAAAAGCCTTGCCTGATAAATGCCTCCATTTTCCAGTAGGCACTAATCAAAACAATAAATGAAAAATGGTTCCTCTTTAAAATTTATAAGGTAAGGCAAAAAATAAATAACGGCAACAACACTTTAGAAATTCACCCCAAACTGAGACCCTTCTTCAGGACTCGAAAGCAAGGGGGAAGACTGAAAAGTAAAGGGAAGTACTCTTTAGCATTCAAAGGCTGATTTCTCAGCATCGACTGGAGATACTTGAGCTCTTCAAGCTTGAATAAAATTGAGAATGTATATTAGATGATTGGTATCAATAAATGAGAAAACCAAACTGCAAATCCACGACTTTGGATTACATGATCAAACCAACAGGAAATGCATCCGATGTCAGAGCAACAAGAAATTAAATGGAGTTTTAGTCAGGACGAAAATGAAAAAAACTCTTCAGAAGTAATTGCTGTCATTCTAACAGTATCTTTTGAGGTGCAGGAACTAAATGGTTTTTCTCATCCATTTCCATCTGCTGAAAGAATGATAGCCAGGATGGAAAGAGCAAGGGTTATGAAAGGTACACAATCAAGGTATCATGCCTGAAGTTTACAGCATTAAATAAATAAGAACTTACTTGAGATATGATGGAAAACAAATGATCTCTCTGGAACAAATTTTCTGATTTTGGGTGCCACGGTAGCATAGCAGTTAGCTATTACAGCTTGGGGCGTTCCAGAGTTAGGAGTTGAATTTCAGTGCTGTTCTGTAAGGCGTCTCTTTATTTTCTCCCCATGGAATGCTTGGGCTTTCTCTGGGTCTCCCAGTTTCCTCCCACAGACCAAAGACATAACGGGTAGGTTAACTGGTCATTGCAATTGTCCCCTGGTTAGGTTAGGGTTAACTGGGGTTTGCTGGGACAGTGTGATTCAAAGGGCTAGAAGGGCTTACTCAGCCCTGCAGCGCTAAATAAATAAAATAGTTTAAATTCTATGTTTCTGTAACCTTTGTGAATCCTTATTCATTAAAACAAAATTATTTATTATTGCACTGTATTTCAGTCAAGAATGGATTTGTGTCTTCTTTATTTTAGGATGGTTCTAAGCAGTGTTGTTGAAGAGTAATCACATATTTTGTGCTGAAACATGGTCATCAGGCATTACCTATTAAAAGGCAGTACTGATTTTTCCTCCTTCCCATTTTACTACATCTCAGGAATATCACTTAATTCAATAAAACTACGAAATATCACTCTGGGTTAGACAAATATGTCAGGTTCCTCATCACCTTAAGTACTGATAAACACAAGATGATTAAAGGTCTTCCTCTGTTTGATAATGGCTTATCTTTTAACCATTTAACTTTACAATTATGAAGTTAGATTAAAATGGCACATGGCATATTTGCATGCTAAATCATTTATCCTAGTATACAAAGGCATAGAAGTGCAAATTAGAAGTTAAATTTTTAAACACACGCACAGTCTGCCATAGTCTGCTTGAATGAGTATTTTAAAAAGGTATAACACAATCCATTTCCTCATTTTACTAAACTATCATAACAGATGATAAAATCTTGTACTGGTGATACCGATGGGATAAAATGCTTAAAGGTATGCTGAATGTTCTGCCACTTTCCAACAACCCCCCCCTCCCCTCCCAGGAAAATACCACTTATATGACCCATTTTCAGTTTATTTCATTCTGATAGTTTTCTAGAAAGCAATACCTGAAATAATTCATTATCTACTCCAACAAAAGAACAAAGGAATTAGAGTTTTACACGGTAGTTGTTGCTAGTTGTCTCTAACTGGTAAACCAGACTTCATCCATTCCTCATAAGCAAATACTTATTAATGGAATGCTTTACATACACAAAGTTAAAAAAAAATTAAAAATGGAACCATTTTCTCTTCACCTACCATCATTCCTAATAATAATATTTTAAGATGATTAATTGTCACTAAAATTTTCTATCAACTACCCTGATTTCAGTGACCTCTTCAATAATGAGGCTATTTTTAAAATAATTATAAAATGCAAGTTATAAAATAGCTCTATAGATCCTTCAAATGCATTTAGAACATTTTCCATAAACTATTAAATAGTAAGATTCTTATCCTGAAGTGACAACTAACTTTTTTCCAATGGAGGGAACATTTACATATGCTCAGTTTTAGATAAGTTGACTGAAAGCAGATGCACACCTTAAAATGCATTTTAACAAATTGGTGCAAATTGATTTATCCTACTAAAGAAAACATGATAAAGAGGGGAAGAAAGAACTAAAATAAAAGGTTCCATTTGAAGTCCAGCAACCTATTTCTCACTTGACCTGACATTGTTCATTAAACACCACTGACTATATAGAGCACAGAAACACACTTTGGATGTCAATATTGTATTAGTCCAAAACCTGATAAATAATTTGGATTCAAAAAAAAAAAATTCAGCTCTTTTGAAAATGTGGGCTTTATTACCCAAAATGCTTCACTGTCGAGGAGACTTTAAGTGCAAATAAAGCAAATGACATCTAAAATAATGCACTTCACATGCGATCCACATTTTCTTAATGACAGGTGAAAAATTATGCAACATTTGAAGTTACTGTAATTCAGGAGCAAGTATTCCAAAAATGGGTAGCCTGAGGTGTATTTCATCTAACCTGATCCTCCGACTTCCCTTGAAAGTTTTTTTTTTGCTTCAGATGTGCCGAGTGTCTACAGTTCTATTGAAAACAAATCACAAGTGCTGCCAGTCAATGCCAACTAGTGTTTGATTCGCTTCTTGTGCACGACCAATCTCTTCTGTAATGCTATGCTGTTGCCATAGTTTTTGTAGTTTTCTGTATCGTTCTTTGCACAGATGAAGGGGGTTTCCTCGCCTGTAAAATATAGTTCATATAAGGTTTCACTTTTAACATCAACCTTTCCTACAACACTAGTCGACCAAGAACCTGTTTAAGGAACAAACAATTGTATTGCGTGGAATGTTCATCACATTGAAGCTGTTGTGGAAAATATATATAAATTATTCTAAATAATGCTTTCTCATACTGTATATGTCCACTATATTCAAAATACCATAAATTCCGGTGTATAAGCCAAGAATTTGGCCCTAAATTTTGGTCCTGAAATTAGAGGGTCAGCTTATACAGAGGGTGCCAACTTTGGAAAAATGAATACACGGAAGACAGGTCGTATTGGCTGTTTTTGAGTCAAATTGGTTCCACTGTCGATGCATGAATTCTTTGAATGGTTTGTTTAAACTCACATCTCGTGGCTGGAGCACAGACGTCAAACCACTGGGGATGACTGCAATGTCCATATTTTCAGCTTTCAATGCTGCTTTTGTCTCACCTGACAAGTGCATTTTGAACATGTCCCAGACAAGTAGTTTTCCATCCTGAAACCTTTGGGACATCAACGCCAAACCTCTTTAACCCACTTCGTCCATCCAGCAGCATTCGTGAATGTAAACAACACCCCATGGGAATTTTCTGAGCAATCCTTGTTTTTTTGTCTCAACACAAGATCACTTCTATTCATAAATCAGGAGCACCAACTTCGCGTAGCTTTGAAATTTTTGCTGACTTCACTGTTTTTCAGCCCACTTAAACGCTTGAACTCGAATCATTTCTCTGGTAACGATGTATCCAGACGATTGCTGGTGATTCACCCACTCTAAAACTTTTTCTTCGAGTTCTGGCCACTGGCATGTTTTCCCGCGGTTTGCACATTTGTCTTTGGCATTTCCCTCAGCGTGTCCTCTGCCTTTCTCCACTCTCTCACTTGTTTCTCATTTACACTAAACATCTTAGCAGCTGCAGAATTATTCATTCCTTTAGCAAAATCAACAACCTTCAGCTTGAAGCCAGCATCATATCACATTCGATTTAATCTTTTGTACATGGTGGTTGCAAACTCAATACTGAGTACACGTACTGATCCCGCCACCCCGTGTTATGTTTTAACGAGATTACAGTGGGCGTTAAATGGTTTCATGGCGGTTACACTTCAGAGGATTCTTTACCATTGGGAACCTAATCCAAAACTTCCCTCCCTGATTTATTTATTAAGAATTCACTTATAACGCTCTTATTTTCTTAGCAGGGACTGGTTCACAAAATCTCCAGGTTCTGGATCTGACAAAGCTGAGTACCGGCATGTGAGATCTTGTGATCTTTTCTGGTTAAATCAAAAACCTCTACAAAAGGGGTCAGCTTAGACAAAGGTAACATGAAAAAGTCACTTTTTTAACCTTGAAAATGGGGGGTCGGCTTATACACTGGAATTAAAGGTACTCAAATTTCATCAACCATTACAAATACATTTTTGCACTAATTAGTAAGAACAAGCTCCCCAAAAATTCAAATAGGTTTAGAATCTGATATTCTTCTGCCATTACAGTAAAAGCAAACAGCATGGAATTAACATTTCTACATGTCACTGGGTTGAATATAAAATCTCAACTAATTTGTACTCTTTCACTGAAATGCATTTCCTGTTTTTGGAAGAATAAATATTTTAAACTGTTTACCTAAGTCCTTGATCTGTCTCTCCATAATCATCAAGGTAGGGTGGTGGATAAAAGCATCCTTTTGTTTTTCCAGCTAGAAAGAGGACCTGACTTTCTCGAACTCTGTGAATACACAAGAGTACAAATACATCATTTTGTTTTGACTCAGGGAAAAAGAAATCAGGTGACCATTTTAATCTAGTTTCTTGATCAAGAATCTAATAATCTTATTCAGGATAAGTGTTGAAAGTCAGCTAAGGATGAAAATCCAATGGAACAGGAAATATTTCTAGAACTCATTCTCTATAGTCACTCAGCCATGTTCAGTTCCGGGTTTACTGATGAACACATCAACTATGATTTATATAATGGTCACAAGTGCCATTTGTGGACCTAGCTAAGACTCTAGTTCTAAAGGTTTATGGCAATAAGATTCAAACTCACCGCAAAAAAATTCCAACTCCACAACCGCAAGTATAGGTATGAGCAGTGCAAGCACCAACGTCTTCACCTTCTAGCTCTGTCTGACAGCAATAGCTCTGAGAACAAAGCATTCCTCCACACACCAAGCAAAGAGTTGGTGCACGACTTTTATCGCCACCAGATTTTGGACATCTGTTTATTATTGCAAAGAGAAAAGGAAAACCTTGCATTGTAATCATGAGCAAAACAAATGTCAATATTTTAGTGTTATCTTACAATTCTTCATTACATCACCTCTGTTCATAGTTGATGAGTGCAACTAAATCTGCTCAAAACTTTGAATGGTCTTTCAAAGAGAGGAAGGGAGAAAAAAGCTCACAAAATGTAAATCTGTACCAGAGCAATGTAATTTGATATTGCGTAACTTATTTTAATGAAGACATTCAAAAAGGAAACTATTTTCAAACAACAAATTCACCCAAATATTTATAAGTATATTAAAATTAGGAAATGTAGCACCCCTCCAAAATCAACAGGCTTCTAAATCCAGATCTACTGGAAAGACAGGGTGTTGGGATTGGAGGCAAGAGCCGATTCTGCTCACTCTCCCATGAGGTTCATTCCTCTCTCCGTGGCACTGGGGCAATGAAGACTGTCCTCAGTTATTGTGCTCCGTGTCCACCACGATGGACTGATACCAAGGCTCTGTACCTACTCCAGGGTTCGGATCTCAGGAATGTTGTCACTCGGTTCTACTGTTTGCACCCTTTGTGTTTTTTTACCCCTTTTTCTTTGTGGAATGGGTGTTGGTTTTCATTTTTTAAAATTGTATTCTTTTGGGTTTCTTGCTTTGTGGCTGCCTGTCACAAACAATTCTCAAGGTTGTACAATTTAAACATTCTTTGATAGTAAACCTACTTTGAAATCTCAGTAAGATGGATAATTCAGCAGAAAAGCACAGCAGGGAAACAGCCGGCAGGACTTGGTCAGAAAATATGGGGGCCTTGATACTTGTGGTTATCCTGAAAAATGTGTGGTTTTCTAAATGAAGCTGGTGACATCCCCTGTGAAATCAGTGTTTCACTTTTCTTCAGCACCACCCCCCACTGCTTCCTTTCTGTTCAACATTAGGAACTATTTTCAAGTTCACATATATTGGGGAGGTGCTTTCAAGTTGTCATAGTCAGGGAGAGAGAAGGGGCTTAGCTACTAAGTGTGGTGGAACCGTTTCTACTGACAGGAGAAGCGGCAAAGGTGGGTTACTGATGCCTTAAAACCAGTCACTTCAGGCGGATGGAGTTTATCAGCTGTGGTTGACAGCTTATTTAGGAGAAGGAAAACTCTGATCTCAAACCATCACCATCTTATGGTTGTACCCACTTATGGGGAAGGCTTCAGGAGTAATTCCTGCGATGCCACTGGTGTCAAATGGTATTGCTGTTACTTTGGATTCATCAGCTGCATAGATAGATGGCGCCTTTTGCACGGGCGACAGCTTGCTCTCCTGTTCTCATACTGCCCGAGAGCTAGCACGTAATATCATGGTTGTCCCTAACCAACAGAGGGACTCAACCCTCATATATTGGAAAATCTGGCTACCTTTTCACATTATTTACTTCTGGCATGTTATACAACTCCATGAATTCCCCCCCCCCCCCCACCCCACCACCACATCTTCGGGATGCAGGAGGAAAACAGAGCACCCAAACAAAATCCTTGTGGTTACAGCAAGAATGTGCAAACTCCATAGACAGTACCAGAAGCAAGGATTCACCCTGGTCGCTGGTACTGTAAGGCAGGAGCTCTATTAGCTATACCAGATTTATTGCAATCAGTGGATTTAGTACGAAACCTTTCTACCATTTTAATCACTTTTCCCAATGACAATTGGAAATGAGGATGCGAATGCCAGCATTTATTGGCGACCCTCAAATCATTGGTATTGTACATGCATTAGAACTACAAAAATAAACAATGGATTAGCATTCTAAAGAAGAAAGACAAATCATGGCTGAAAATAGCTTTGAGAAACTACATAGAGTCAAGAACATCGTTTTGCCATACATTCCCCTGATCATAAGTGTTCACTGACTTGAATATAAGATTTAAAAACTGAAATATGTACACAATTCTTGTTCTTTAATCTTTGCAAGCATTAAAACAAAGATGGATGTGTTTACATTGAATAAACTACTAGCCATTAATTAAAAATTAGATCAATGTTAAATGCAAATAATTAGAATTTGGAAAGTATTTAATTTACTCACATAAAACAGGATGCCTGGTTTATAAGGCAGCTGTAATCATCAGGAAGGTCTATCAATTTATTTGACTCTCTAGGATAACTAGAAATAGCAAAGTGGAAAGGATGGGATAGTGGAGAAGGGAATTGAAACTGTTAATATTTTGCAAACAGTAAATTTGAAGAATTAATGTCAACGTAGAAAATGAATTATCACAAAATCACCTACCTAACAGCTGTTCTCTCCCCTTTCACAAAACTCTGCACTTCTGCAGCTCCACACCACCTACAAATTCAAAGTTATATTGAGATGTTAGCCTCCAACAAAATATTAATAGAATCAATGGAACCCCATTAAATATTTGCAATTAGGCTAATGAATGAGCCTAGGCCTATTATACTATTTAATAATAGTAAAGCTGACCTGATTGCAACCTTAGCTCCTTTCTCTTGTCTACCATGGTAACTATCCACTCTTTTTCAAGAAGTTACTTATTAAACTTACTAACTGTTGATATCAAGAGACAGCTGATCACATTGTCCTTTGAAAAAATGAATTGATCAGTTTATTAAAAACAGCAGACTTTAGAAGTAATATACTGCATAAAGAATGTGTTTCCTTAATCAAAGCATTTGCAATGGCAACACCAGAACCATTTGATTTATGCAACGTAGAAGCAAATATTTCTTGCATATCCTCACTGTATAGAAAGTTCAGGTTTTTGAGCCTTACCTTTGCATCAATGGCTCAATAGTATCACTGTTTGTCTGGAATAAACTCATTAGGTTTATTGGCAGAGAAAGATAACGACATAGTAGTTCAAAGTGCTGTGGTCCATTCTCTGTTAATTAAGAGAAATTGTATTAATTTAGCTAGTAGACATAAAAAAATTTAGATTATTTCAAAATATTTTTCCACTCAGATTCAAATGTTAGACATTTTTTTGTTCTATGAAATGCTATACTTAACAGTATTGGTAAAGTAGTTGAAATAAAATGAATGCAATGAAAAAGAAAAACTACCAAGAATTTAACAACATATACAAAGTAAGAGAAAATTTATGTTCTTCTGAATTTGGTATGGATGCAATTGCAGGATTTTTCTAAAAGAAGCTCATTCAAAATTTATTGCTGGAAAGGATTTTTCAAAATATCATAGTTAAGCAAGGAGAACCAACCCATAAGCACTAAAATATGTAAATCTGTATAGGTGCTTCTGAGATGGCTTCCTTGTTCCTTAGCCCTAGTTTCCTCTCCAACACAGTGGATAGAGGCCTTGACTGCAGCTCATTTATTTTCTGCACCTCTGCTTTCAGCCTTTCCTGGATAGAACAAGGAGAGAGCTCAATTATAGTACCCGGATGCAATGGATTAATTATCCCTTGCAACTTCTGATAGCTCCAGGAAGAACCCACCACCAGACACATATTCCAGCGGCTCCACTGATTTTGTGAACATAGAGATCTTATGAATGTATAATAGGACTGAAGTTTCAGAATGTATAATGCCTTGAAAATGTATTCATCGCCCACAAATATTTCCACATTTTACTGTCTTATTTTCTAAATTTGAAATATATTTAAGTAGGATATTTGAGCTAATCTACAAAACATTGTGCATTATATGTTAAATCAAAAGAAACATTTAAAAACCTGGCAACAATTTACAAAACATTAAAAATCAAAATTGTGAGGCTGAAAAAGTATTCATTCCCTTTGCTTACTTTTCTCAGGTACAATACTGTACATTACCTTACCAACTCACCCAATTTGTTGATGTAGAAAATTGGAGAATCACCTGTTTTCAATGAATTCATAATAAATACTCCTTATCTCTAAGGTCCAACAGTATGGCAGATTTTCAACAAATCAAACCAAAATGAAGACAAAAGAACATTTAAGACAAGTCAGGGAAATGACAATAGAGAAGCACAAATCTGGGGAAAGGTACAAGACTATCTCAAAGGCACTGAACATTCTTCGGAGGTCAGTAGAGTTCATCACGAAAAAATAGAAAAAGTAAGGAACAACAGCCACACTTCCTAGGTCAACCCACCCCTCCAAACTTAAGTCACTGGAGAAGAATGACTCTTATCAGAGAGGCTACTGTAACAGCAACAGTCACTCTGAGTGAGCTGCAGAAGTCGGTGGCTGCAACTGGAGATGAAGTTCATGGCTCGACAATATCCAAGACCTTACACAAAAAGGGTATTTATGGAAGAGTGGCAAAGCAACAGCCCTGGCTTAAAAAAAAGGCATATCTTTGCCCATAAAGATGTTGTAAAGCATCACAAAGAAGACATTGGAAAGATATGTGACAGCAAGTGAAAAGTTGTAGGTATATTTTTAACCCACAGTTTATTGTTTTTCCTTCTTCATATTTGCTCAGAACAGTAGGGAAGGCAGTCAGGATAGTTGAATGTTCCTTTTGCAGGAGATAGGAAGGCAGGCAGACCTCCAGTGTCCCTGACAACCTCACCTGCAAGAAGTGCATCCAGCTGCAGCTTCTAACCCTCCACTTTAAGGAGTTGGAGCTAGAGCTGGATGAACTTCCGATCAGTTGAGAGGCTGAGGAGGTGATAGAAAGGATGTACAGAGAGGTTGTTACATGCAAAGTGCAGGACACAGGAAACTGGGTGACAGTCAGGAACAGGAAAGGGATAAAATAGCCATTGCAGAGTACTCTGTGGTCATTTCCCTCAACAATAGGTATACTACTATTGCTGGAAGACAGAGCCGAGGAAGGTCACAGCAGTTAGGTCACAGGAACTGGGTCTGGCTCTGTGACTCAGAAGGGAAGGGGGAGAAGAGGCGAGCTGTGGTGGTAGGGGATTCATTAGTTAGGGGAACAGAAAAAAGGTTCTGTGTCAGAAAACGAGATTCCTGGATGGTATTTTGCCAGGGTCAAGAACAACCTGGATTGAATCCTCAGCATGCTTAAGAGGGAAGGTGAGCATTCTTTAGTGTCCATGTAGGTACCAATGACATGGGAAGGAAGAATGACGAGGTTCTACAAGGTGATTCAGGGAATTAGATACTAAGTTAAAGGACAAGATGTCCAGGCTTGTTATCTCAGTATTGCTACTTGTGCCATGTGCTAGTGAGGCCAGAACTAGGATAATTATACAGTTCAACACTTGGCTAAAGAGTTGGAGTAGGAGGGACAGCATAAGATTTTTGGATCATTGGGCTCTCTTCCAGGGAAGGTGCGATATGTACAGAAGGGACAGCTTGCACCCAAACTAGGAGAGTAATATTCAAACACACACAAAATGCTGGTGGAACACAGCAGGCCAGGCAGCATCTATAGGAGAAGCACTGTTGACGTTTCCGGCCGAGACCCTTCGACAGGAGTCCGAAACGTCGACAGTGCTTCTCCTATAGATGCTGCCTGGCCTGCTGTGTTCCACCAGCATTTTGTGTGTGTTGTTTGAATTTCCAGCATCTGCAGATTTCCTCGTGTTTGCCTTTTAATATCCTAGCAAGAAGGTTTGCTAGTACTGCATGGGGAGGGGGTTAAGATTAGAGTTGCAGGGGGATGGGAACCACAATGTCAGAACAGACAGTGGAGAGGTTGTGGAGAGATATTGTTAAGACCTCAGACAAAGTCAGGAATCAAAAGATTGATCATGTTGCAACTAATGCCCTGAGCTGCATATATTTCAAAGCAAGAAGTACCGTAGGAAAGGCAGATGAGTTCATGGAATTATGATATTGTAGCCATTAGTGAAACTTGGTGACCGGAGTGGCAGAACTGGCAGCTCAATATTCTGGGGTTTTGTTGTTTTACACGAGACAGGGTGAGAGGGATTAAAGGAGGAGGGGTGGTGTTACAAATCAGGGAAAATGTCACAGCAGTGCTGAGTCAGTACAGACCGGAAAACTCGTTGGAACTGTGGAATAAGAAAGGCATATACACGCTAATGGGGCTATACTGCGGACCACCCAACAATCTGAGGGATTGAGATGAACACATTTGTGCAGAGAAAGCAGACGGGTTGCAAGAAAAATAAAGTTATTATAGTAGGTGATTTTAACTTCCCACCCATTGACCGGGACTCCCATACTGTGAAAGGACTAGATGTGATAGAGTATGTCAAATGTGTTCAGGAGAGCTTCCTTAATCAGTACATAGAAGTCCCAACAAGAAAATGTATGACACCTGATCTGCTATTAGGGAATGAGGCAGGGCAGGTGACAGATGTTTGTGTAGAACACTTTGAATCTAGTGATCATAATGCCATTAATTTCAAAGTAAATATGCAAGAACTAGGAGAAAAGCCAATTTTGATAGTATCAGAAAGGATCCAGCAAGTGTGGATTGGGACAGGCTGTTTTCTGGAAAAGTTGTACTTGGAAAGTGGGAGGCCTTCAAAAATGAAATTTTGAGCGAACAAGGTTTTTATGTGCCTGTCAGATAAGAGGTAAAGATAGCAGATTTAGGGAACCTTGGTTTTCAAGATATATTGAGGCCCAGGTTAAGAAAGAAAAGGAGGTATATTGGAGGTATAGACAAGTAGGAATAAATAAGGTGCTTATGGAGTATAAAAAATGCAAGAGAAAGACATCAGGAAGGCTAAAAGGAGGCATGACGTTTTTGCATCTGTATTTACTCAGGAGAGGACACAAAGTCTACAGAAGTGAGACAAAGTGCATCAATTTCATGGACCCTATACAGATTACACAGGAGGAGGTGTTTGCTGTCCTGAGGCAAAATAGGTGGATAAATCTCCAGGGCATGACAAGGTGTTCTCTTAGACTCTGTGGTAGGCAAGTGCAGAAATTGCCTGGGCTCTGGCTGAGATAGTTCAATCATCCTCAGCAACAGGTGAGGTTCCGGAGGATGAAGGATAGCCAATGTCGTCCTGTTGTTCACGAACGGTTCTAAAAATAAACCAGGTAATTATAGGCCAGTGAGCGTGATATCAGTTGTGGGAAAGTTATTGTAATTTATTCAAAGGGACAAAATATATGAATATCTGATTAGTCATGGACTGATTAAGGATAGTCAGCATGGCTTCGTGCGTGGTAGGTTGCAACTAACCAACCTATAGAGTTTTTTTGAGGAAGTTACCAGGAAAGTTGATGGACGCAAGGTAGTGGATGTTGTCTACATGGATTTTAGGAAGGCATTTGACAAGGTCCCACATAGGAGATTGGTCAAGGAGGTTCAGTTGCTCAGCATTCAAGATGAGGTAGTAAACTGGATTAGACATTGGCTTTGTGGGAGAAGCCAGAGAGTGGTAGTAGATGGCTGCCTCTCTGATTAGTGGATTGCTGCAGAGATTGGTGCTGGATCTGTTGTGTTTGTCATCTATATTGACGATCTTGATGATAATGTGGTTAACTGGATCAGCTAATTTGCAGAAGACAGCAAGACTGGGGGTGTAGCAGACAATAAGGAAGACCATCATGGCTAGCAGCGGAATCCAGACTAGCTAGAAAAATGGGATAAAAAGAAGGGCAGATGGAATCTTACACAGTGAACAGCAGCAAATTGAGGAATGCTGTAGAACAAAGTGATCTGGGAATAGAGGTCCAGAATTCATTGAAAGTGGAGTCACAAGAAGATTAGGTTATAAAGAAAGCTTATAGTACACTGGTCTTCATAGTTAATACTTAATTTATGAGTATTAATCCTTGAGTACAGGATGTTATGTTGAAGTTGTACAAGATGTTGGTGAGGCCTAATTTGGAGTACTGAATGCAAGTTTGGTCCCTACCTACAGAAAAGATGTATACAAGTTTGAAAGGGTACAGAGAAAATTTACAGGGATGCTGTTGGGCCTGGAGGACCAGAGTTATCAGGAAAGACTGAACCAGTTTGGATTTTATTTCTTGTAATGTAGAAGATTGAAGGGAGAATTGATTGAGGTATACAAAATATTATGAGGGATATAGGTAGGGTAAATGAAAGCAAGCTTTTCCCATTGAGGTTGGGTGGGACTACAAATAAACATCATGGGTTAAGAGTGAAAGGTGTAAAGTTTAATGGGAACCTTCTTCACTCAGAGGGCCATGAGCATGTGGAACGATATGCCAGTGCGATTGGTGCATGCAAACTCTATTTCAAAGTTTAAGAGAAGTTTACGTAAGTACATGGATAGTAGGGGTATGGAGGGCTATGATCCTGGTGCAGGTCGATGGGAGTAGGCATGGACTAGATGGGCCAAAGAGACTGCTTCTGTGCTGTCCTATTCTTAAACTCTACGTGGAAGAAGGTTTAATGGGTGGACAACTAAAGTAAAGCTTTTTGGCCTGAATACTAAACAGCACATGTGGCGTAAAAATATAATACTATGCATCAGTCAGGTATCACCATCCCTACTAAGTATGCTATGGGGATACTTTTCAGCAGCAGAGACTGGAAATCTGGTCAAGATTGATGAGAGAATGAATGCTGCCAAGTACAGAGAGATCCTGGATATAAACCTGTTAGACTGACAGAGAACTTAAACTGGAGAGGAAGCTAGTCTTTACTCAGGACAACAACCCAAAGCACACTGCCAGAGCAACCTTGAAGTAGCTTCAAATGAAGAAAATTGTTGTCCTTGAGTAGCTCGGTCCTGACCTTAACCCAATCGACCATCTCTGGCAAGTGCTCAAAGCTGCTGCCCACTGCCACTCCCCAAATAATCTGGCACAGTTTGAGCAACTTTGCAAGGAGAAAAGGGCCAATCCTGCTGCATCACATTGTGCAAAAAGACTACTGACTGTAATAGCTGTGAGAGGTAGTTCAACTGAGTACTGAGCAAAGGGAGAATGAATACATTTGAACTACTGACATCTCAGTTTCTGAATTTTTAGTTTTTTATCCTTTACAACTTACCCTCTTTTTGGGTTCTACTGTGAAAGGAGCATGTGATTCACAAACAAAATTTGTCAATTAAATTGATCAAAAGCCCTGGTTGCAATACTCATTTAAGGGAACAAAGGGGTGGGGACTGAATACATTTACAAGGCACTGTAACAAGTAATAGGTTGCACTCAAGGCAGCTATCCTATTGGGCTAAAAGACCAGAAGACTATAAAACAAAGGAGTAGAATTAGGCCATTTGACCTACGGATTCTGCTCCACCATTCCATCACGGCTGATTTATTATTCCTCTGAACCCTATTCTCTTGCCTTCTCCCCACAACCTTGATGTGTCAAATAATCAAGAATGTATCAACCTCTGCTTTAAATATACTCAGTGACTTGGCCTCTACAGCCATTCGTGGCAATGAATTCCTCAGATTCACCATCCTCTGGCTAAAGAAATTCCTCTCATCTCTGTTCTAAATGGTTGTCCCCCTATTCTGAGGCTGTGCTCTCTGGTCATTAGACTCACCCGCTATAGGTAACATCCTCTCCACATCATTTCTATCTAGACCTATCAATATTCAATAGGTTTCAATGAGATTCCCTCTCATTCTTCTAAACTCCATCGAGTACAGGCCCAGAGCCATCAAATGTTCCTGATATGTTAACTCTTTCATTCCTGGAATCATTTTCATGAACCCCTGATCCTTTCAAATGCCAGCACAACTTTTCTTAGATAAGGGATCAAAAATTGTTCATAATACTTGAAGTGTAGTCTGACCAATACCTTACATCCTTGCTCCTATATTCTAGTCATCTTGAAATAAATGCAAACATTGCATCTGCCTTCCTTATCATCGAATGAACCTGCAATGTTAACCTTTATGGAATCCTGCACAAGAACTCCCAAGACCCTTTGTACCTCTAATGTTTGAATTTTCTCTGTTTAGAAAATAGTTTATGCCTTTATTCCTTCTACTAAAGTGCATGACCACACACTACCCTGAACCATATTCCATCTATCACTTCTTCTCCCATTCCCTTAATGTGTCTATAAGTCCTTCTGCACTTCCACATTTCTTTGTATCATCTGCAGACTTGGCCAAAAAGCCATCAATTCTGTCATCCAGATCACTGATGGATAATCTGAAAAGAAACTGTCTCAATAATGACCTCTGTGGAACACCATTCGTTACTGGCAGCCAACCAGAATTGGCTTTCTTTATTTTCACATCTTTGCCTCCTGCCATTCCTGTAATACCATGGCAGCTTAATGTACAGCACCTTGTCAAGGGCCTTCTGAAAATCCAAACAACATCCACTGACTCTCTTTTGACCATTCTGCTTGTTCCAACAAAAGGTTCCAAAAGATTTCCACTTAAGACAACTAGGCCTATTTTATCATGTGTTTTCAAGTACCCTGAAACCTTATCCTAAATAATGGGCTCCAAAATCTTCCCAAACACTGAAGACAAGCTAACTGGCCTATAATTTCCTTTTTTATGCATACTTCTCGCCTTAAAGAGTGGAGTAACATTTGCAATTTTCCAGTCCTCCAGAACGATTCCAGAATCTAGTGATTTTTGAAAGATCATTACTAATCTCCACAATCTCTTCAGCTAGCTATTTCAGAAGCCTGATGTGTAGTCTATCTCAGTCAGGAGACTTATTTACCTTCAGAACTTTCAACTTCCCCCTAATAATAGCAACTACATTCACTTTTGCTCTCTGATGCTCTCAAATTTCTGGCATACTATTAGTGTCTTCCACGATGAAGACTGATGCAAATTACTTAGTAAGTTCGCCTACTATTTCTTTGTCCACCGTTACTATCTCTCCAGCGTAATTTCCCAAAGGTCTGATATCCACTCTTGCCTTGTTTTCACTCCATGTATCTGAAAAAAACTTTTGATATCTCTCTTATATTACTGGCTAGCTTACCTTCATATTTCATCTCTCTCCTTATGGCTTTTTTAGTTGCTTGTGCTGGTTTTTAAAAACTTCCCAATCCTCTAACTTCCCATTAATTTATGTTAAATTTTATGCCCTCTCTTGCTTTTTGCTGTTTTTGACTTCCCCCGTCAGCCACAATTGCCTCATCCTCCCTTTAAATACGTATACCAACTAATCCGCATTTGTCTTTTTGGTTAAATCTATTTCATTTAGAGCACAAAACCTAAAGCTTGGAGAAAATGTTAACAGTACATACTTCAGCTTAATATGCAAAATAATTTAGTACTGTTTATCCATAATACCCAAATGAAAAACTTGGTTTCCAGACCTAACCCTAACACCAACAAAATAAAACTCCAAAAATTACCTTGCAATTCAACTGGTACTGGGACACCATTAAGATAGTGAAAGAACAAAGCAGAACATCGTAGATAGGGCATAATTCCAGTCTTGATATATTGCCAAAGGTGCCAACCCGAGGCCAAGAAATTCAAGGCACTATTGGAAATAAAACGCAAAAGCAATGATTCTTTATGAAGATGATGCGTACTTAAAAAAAACAATATAGTAATCTGTAGCATGTCATCATATACCAACAGCGTACAATTTGAAATCTTATTTTATAACAATGTTCTCACAGCCATTCTGATGTTGTCTTAAACTAATTTCATACTATCAGACAGCTTCTCCCAGGCTATCTTATATGGATTCTTTGTAAGAACATCTGTTCCCCAAGCATTTTAAAGATCAACTTAATTTCAAGCCACTGAAGGCAGATTTCTGTTTATCAACTTTACGATGCCCATTGTCATGACTTGTATAAAAGACTGGATTAATTTATTGCCAAGATCTCACCATAAAGTCTTTCTCCTATTTCATGTTATATTCCACAGAAATATAATCCCTCAAGTAACTGTCCAAATGATGAGTCTTCAAGAGTCTAGATAGTGTATAATAGTACAATACTGGAATGGCCTTGAGGAGGATAACAAGGGGTCACCTAGTAATGAGAAGCTATGTCGGGTGGTTTTCTTCTTTTCACTCCAGAAAAAAATCTGCAGGATAATTTTAGCCAATTTAGTTTAACACAGCATTCGGAACACTGAGCTATCAAGGATCTTCTCTGAAACTATAGTCTTAATTGTAATGAAATTAAAAACCTAATGAACAGCCAATAAATAACTTGCAATCGACTTTGTGATGATATTGAATAGATGTTATACCCGGCTGAATACTAAAGATCTGTGTAAACTAACTGTCTGGAATACTTATGGATATATTCAAACTCTTGTTTCTGCAGTTTGAGGTTCTGTTTGCTTCAAAATTGCACATAATGTTTTGGCACCCAGGAAGAGCTAGATGATCTGGCTCAATGTCTACTGTTTGGTAGTAGTTACATCAACTGTAATGAAGTGCTTCAAAAGGTAGGTTATGGGACGAATCAACCGTTGCCTCAGAAATAGCCTGGATCTGCTCCAATTTGCCTACTGCCACAACAGATGAACAGCAGATGTGATTTCTATGGCTCTTTACTCTGCTCTAGACCATCTGGAGACCAGGAACTTGTACATCAGGCTGCTATTCATCAATGATGCTTGGTGTACAACACAATCAGCCCACCCAAATTCATCAAGCTTCAGGCTTCCATATTTCCTTCTGTACATTCAACTTTGTTACTGGCAAATCTCAGTCACTGAGGATTTGTAACAACGACTCACCTTCACTGATGATCAACATAATCTATACATGGATCTGTGTGGCTAAGCACAGCACTAATGCCACCGTCAAATTTGTCAACACACAGATGACAATCAGCTTACTGGAGCAAGATCCAGTAATGGTTGAACAGTAGCACAACAACATCTTGCTCAACATCAGCAAAACTAAACAGTTGATTGTTGACTTCAGAAAGGTGAAGAAGGGCCAGTCTACATTGGGGGAACGCAGGGGAGTCAGCAGCTTTACATTTCTGGGCATTAACTTATTGGATGACCTGTCCTGGGTCCAGCATATAGATACAATCATAAGCGTGCCAGCATCTTTACTTTCTTAGGAGGATAAGGAGGTTTGGCTTGTCATTGAACCCTAACAAACTTCTACAGATGTACTGTTGGAAGTATCCTAACTGTTGCATCATAGTCTGATATAGTAACTCAAATGGTCAGGAATGTAATAAGTTGCACGACTTTACCTAATACATCATGAGCACATCCCATCCTAAAATCAGTATTATCCATAGAAGGCACTGCTTCAAGGCAGCAACATCCAAAAGTCCCTACCATCTGGGCTATGCCATCTTTTTGAAGCTATCAATGAGAAAGAGTGACAGAAGCTCCATACCATCAGGTTCAAGAACAGTTATTTCCCCTCAATCATTTGGTCATTGAACCAACCAGAAAAAGCATAATCATCATTGCAACACTAAGACAACACACATCACCTTGTATGACAATGGACTTTGATTTTTTTCTACTGTTTTTTCTTGTGAAGTTGTGTATAACTTAAGTTTCTGTTTTTCTTGTGAATGCTGCTTATATAGTGCTATGTTCCTGTGATGCTGCTGCAAGTTTTTCATTACACCTGTACATACAGTGCTTCGTGAAAGTATTCAGCCCCAACCCTTTTTTCACATAAATAAGGATTACAACCAGGGATTTTGATTAAGTTAACTGACAATTTTTATTACTGAATCACATGCTCCTTTTTTCACAGTAGAGCCCAAAAAACAGGGTCAATTGCAAAACATGAAAAACTAAAAACTCAAAATCTGAAGTGTCAGCAATTCAAAAGTATTTATTCCTGCTATGCTCAGAACTTAATTGAACCATCTCTCGCATCTATTACAGCCAGTGGTCTTTATGGATGTCTCTATTGGCTTTGCACAATGTGATGCAGCGAGATTTGCCAATTTCTCCTCGCAAAATTGCCAAGCTGTGCCAGGTTATTTGGGGAGCAGTGGTGGACTACAATTTTGAGGTCTTCCCAGGGATGTTTGATCAGGTTAAGGTCAGGACTCTGACTTGTCAATCAAGGACATCAATTTTCTTCATTTGAAGGCACTCCAAGATAGTTCTGGCAGTGTGCTTTGGGTCGATGTCCTACTGAAAGACAAATTTCCTCCCCAGTTTAAGCTTTGTGGCAGAGGCTAGCAGGTTTTTATCCAAGATCTCTCTGTATTTAGCAGTATTCATGATCCTATCAATCCTGACCAGATTTCCAGTCCATATTGCTGAAAAGCATCACTGTAGCATGATGTTACCTCCACATTCTTTATAGTAGGGATGGCGTTACCTGGCTGATGTGCAGTATTGGATTTATGCCACATGTGCTGTTTAGTGTTGCGGCCACAAAGTTCCACTTTACTCTCATCCAACAATAACACCTTCTTCCACATCTTTACAGTATCTTTGCTTTGCAAAGTCTTCACAGGCAAGGATACGCTATTCATTAGCCAGGGCTTCTTCCTTGCAACTCTTCCATAAATAACCCTTTTTGTGCAAGGCCTTTCAGATTGTGGAGCCATGAACTTCATTTCCAGTTGCAGCCCTTGACTTCTGCAGCTCATTCTGAATAAGTGTTGACATCACAGTAGCCTCTCTTACAAGTGCTGTTCTTCTTCGGCAAGTAAGTTTAGAGGGGTGGCCTGATCAAGGTAGCGTGGCTGTTGTTTCATATTTCTCCATTTTGACACAATGGACAGCACTGAGTTCCGAGGTATGTTCAGTGCCTTTGAGATGGTCTTGTACCCTTCCCTGATTTGTGCTTCTCTATTATCACTTCCCTAACTTGTCTTGAATGCTCTTCTGTCTTCAGTTTGGTTTGGTCTGTTGAAAATTTATCATACTGAAGGACCTTACAGAGAAAGGGCATATTTATTCTTATGAATTCATTGAAAGCAGTTTATCCTCCAATTTTCTACATGAGCAAACTGGGTGAGGTGGTAAGGTGATATGCAGTATTGCACGTGAGGATAGTTAACATAGTAATTTCAAAGGAATGAATACTTTATCCAGAATCAGATTTAATATCACCTGAAAATGTTGGGAAATTTATCTTTATAGCAGCAGTACAATAAATACATGACAAATAAATATAGAGAAAAAAACTGAGTTACATTGAGTATATGTACGTCTATTAAATAGTTAAGTTAAAATAAGTTGTGCATAATAACAGAAATAAAAACATAATGAGGTAGTGTTCATGGGTTCAATGTCCATTTCAAAAAACAAATGGCAGAGGTGAAGAAGCTGTTCCTTAATCACTGAGTGTGTGCCTTCAGGCTTCTGTACCTCCTTCCCAATAGTAAAAGTGTGAAGAGGGCATGTCCTGGGTGGTGGGGATCTTTAATAATGGACGCTGTCTTCCTAAGGCACCGCTCCTTAAAGATGTCTTGGCTACTACAGAAGTTGGACGCATGAGAGAGTTGACTAATTTTACAAGTTTCTGCAACTTATTTCGATCTTGTGCAGTAGCCTCCACATACCAGTCAAGATGTTCTGGTCATAATTTTGGTTTTTAATTTTTAGTAAATTGATGGCAAGTTTTTCTTTTGATTTGACACGATGCACAATGTTTGGTAGATTAGCTCAAAAAATCTTACCTGAATACAGTATGTTTTAAAATTAGAAAATAAAACAGTAAAATGTGAAAATAGTTATGGGAGCTGAATACTTTTTCAAAGCACTGCACATGCACTTGTGCATAGGACAATAAATGACTTGAATACATAACACTGTATCTAAACAAAAGACTTCAATTTAAACCTCATAATAGCTTACTTTTGTATTACAAAGTTGCTAACCTAAATTAATAAACATATTTTCACGTCTGCCTCCAATCACTAATTGTATTATGCTTTCCACATAAAATATATGTTATGTTATCTTGACCTTCAGACCTCTCAGCAAGCAAGCAACATTACTTCTTACTTCAATACTATTATAGTAGGGAGCGGAAGTTAATTGAATGAAACAGAAAGTACAAGTGGGAAATACAATTAGGAATATTACAAAATTTTAAAAGCTACATTTTCAGCATGATGAACCCTGGTTTTACAGAAAGCATTGTATTTGGTTTGGAAATGCAAACTTTAGAGTTCTGTTAATGTCCAAGGGGAAATTGCTTTGTGGATCCAGAATTGGCTTGCCCACAGAAGGCAGAGTGGTTGTAGATGGGTCATATTCTGCATGGAGGTCGGTGGCCAGTGTTGTGCCTCAGGGATCTGTTCTGGGACCCCTACTCTTCGTGATTTTTATAAATAACCTGGATGAGGAAGTGGAAGGATGGGTTAGTAAGTTTGCTAATGACACAAAGGTTGGAGGTGTTGTGGATAGTGTGGAGGGCTGTCAGAGGTTACAGTGGGAGATTGATAGGTTGCAAAACTGGGCTGAGAAGTGGCAGATGGAGTTCAACCCAGAAAAGTGTGAGGTGATTCATTTTGGTAGGTCAAATATGATGGCAGAACATAGCATTAATGGTAAGACTCTGTGGAGGATCAGAGGGATCTTGGGGTCCGAGTCCATAGGACACTTAAGGCTGCTGCGCAGG
Organism: Hemitrygon akajei; assembly: GCF_048418815.1. Classification (NCBI taxonomy): domain Eukaryota; kingdom Metazoa; phylum Chordata; class Chondrichthyes; order Myliobatiformes; family Dasyatidae; genus Hemitrygon; species Hemitrygon akajei. The sequence goes on from NC_133130.1 coordinate 45,490,832, forward strand.
TTGACTCTGTGATTAAGAAAGCATACTGTGCATTGGACTTCATCAATTGTGGGATTGAGTTTAGGAGCCAAGAGGTAATGTTGCAGCAATATAGGACCCTGGCAGACCACACTTGGGAGTACTGTGCTCAGTTCTGGTCAACTCACTACAGGATGGATATGGAAACCATAGAAAGGGTGCAGAGGAGGTTTACAAGGATGTTGCCTGGATTGGGGAGCATGCCTTATGAAAATAGGTTGAGTGAACTCACCGTTTTTCCTTGGAGTGACGGAGGATGAGAGGTGACCTGATAGAGGTGTATAAGATGATGAGAGGCATTGATCACATGGATAGAGGCTTTTTCCCAGGGTGGAAATGGCTAGCATGAGAGGGCACAGTTTTAAAGTGCTTGGAGGTAGGTACAGAGGAGATATCAGGGGTAAGTTTTTATACACAGAGAGCGGTGAGTGCGTGGAATGGGCTGCTGGTGACGGTGGTGGAGGTGGATACGATAGGGTCTTTTAAGAGACTCCTGGACAGGTACATGGAGCTCAGAAGAATAGAGGGCTATGGGTAACCCTAGGTAATTTCTCAGGTAAGGACATGTTCGGCACAGTTTTGTAGGCCGAAGGGCCTATATTGTGCTGTAGGTTTTCTATGTTTCTAAGTAGACTGTTACATGTTTTAACCCCATTCAAGCCATCGTTCAAATTACTTCTGAATGTGGACCAGTTTTATGACCCTAGCCAGGGTCTAGGAAGGGGACCCAGTGTGCAGTTAGGTTCAGTAGTTGGTGACTGGGTGAGGTGAAAAAGGAGGCAAATGCTGCTTTATCAGAGACCATACCCTGTGCATGTGCATGCATGTTCAAAGACAAGTCTAACACTACCCAAACAGCAGAGCCTGATCTTTTTATACCCCATGTCATTGGATCACGATTTTCCATTCTGCAATATGAAGTTCTAGACTTGGAAACCAAGATCCTCATGGACTATTCCAAAAGTGCCAGACCACAATGCTGCACTGCCTTAAATATGTGAGAAGATGGCCAGTTAAAATAACAATGTGGTGGATACACCTTCCTCTAGAGGAGCATACAGAACGGGAAACATTCACTTCATTGAGTGGGCTTCTCCATCCAGAATGATCTAGTCTGGCATCTTAGTGATGCCTCCCTCCCCCAACCCTGTTAGGGGGGACTGCAATGCAATATGCTAGTGGACACAGGGGCCTTGGTATTGATAATGGACATACCGTTGCCAACAACCGGACAGGCTATTTATATTCGGGGTGTAGGAGGGAAAATAGTGAAGGCAGAAAGAAGTGAGTCGCAAATAACTCAAAGTCCGGGAAGTGCAGCTTCCAGTGTGTTTCTGGGTATGTCTAAATAATGAGGGCACTATCCTTGGAATTACATCCTAAGGGAAGCAGGGGCTGTTATAGATTCAGGAAAGGGAGAAATAATATGGACAAGCCAGGGGCAGTGAACATGTATAACCAATAGAATACAGAATCTGGCTAGCATAGTCGCAGCTGTCCCGATCATTAGAGACTGGAGCCAACGGTTCCCAGCAGTGTGGGGTAGACACAAACAAGATTGTGGTCAAGTAAAGATAAACCTAGTTAAATAGAGGAGGATCAACCGAACAATCAAGAACACCTTAGGCAAAACTATAGTTGAGACAGGAAAGACATGGGTTGATGTATTATCAGGAATCCTGATGAGATTGAACAACCCCAAAATGCACACTGGGTTTCAGCCCCTATGAATTATTGATGGGACGAGCAATGCGACTCCCTTACTGGGTTCTTACGGGTTTTTGTGAGTCCGAGGCTTACAGGGATAGAATGACACAGTATGTGATAGACCTTTGCAACCAACTTAAAGTATTGAAGAGCCGAGCAAAACAACAGCAGCGAATCGCTGATCAAAGAGAGCCAGAGGGAAAGAAGATAGTCCTTCCACAGCCCAGCGACCAAGTCATGGTAAGGGTGTTGCAGGAAAGGCCAGAGTTTGTCCCCAGATGGATAGGGCCATAGATGGTACTCTTAACCAGTGATACTTGTGTCTGTGTGCAGACTTGGCGAGGCAGCCAGTGGAAACACTGGACTCAGATTAAAGCATAGGACTGTGTACAGTTTTGGGCTCCTTATTTAAGGATGTGCTGACGTTAGAGAGGGTTCAGAGAAGATTCACTAGGATGATTCCAGGAATGAGAGGGTTAACATATGAGGAATGTACTCCTTGGAAGAATGAAGGGGGACCTCATAGAAATATTTCGAATGTTGAAAGGCATGGACAGAGTGGATGTGGCAAAATTGTTTCCCATGGTGGGGGGAGTCTAGTACGAGAGGGCATGACTTAAGGATTGAAGGGCGCCCATTCAGAACAGAAATGCGAAAAAAAAAATTTTAGCCAGAGGGTGGTGAATCTGTGGAATTTGTTGCCACGGGCGGCAATGGAGGCCAAGTCATTGGGTGTATTTAAGGCAGAGATTGATAAGTATCTGAGTAGCCAGAGCATTAAAGGTTATGGTGAGAAGGCGGAGGAGTGGGATTGAATGGGAGAATGGATCAGCTCATGATAAAATGGTGGAGTTGACTTGACGGGCTGAATGGCCGACTTCTGCTCCTTTGTCTTATGGTTTTATGGACTCACCCTCGTGTTGCTCCTACAGTCAGAGTGGGGGATCAAGTGTACCCAGTAACCATGTAATTACAGAGAACCTAAGAGAGGAACACCACCCAGCCATACCAGACTGACCACAGCTGATGAAAACACACCCAGAGGAAACGAAAAGGCAGAAGACCCTGAGAGCGTGGCAGAGGACACAAAGCGTGTGACAGAAAACTGTGAATAGCTTGCTAAAGTGTGATGATGACGGTACTCTGTAATGAACACTGGTTGCTGAAGGTGGACGAAGAATTTAATAGCATAGAATAGAAAAGATATTAGAAAATAGATGGGGAGGGATTTTAAGTTAAAGCAGAGGCAGCAAGTTTCACAACTTTGATGGCATTTCAGACTGTACACGGCATCTGAAGGCAGTCACCCACAGTCTGAATGAGGAGCTGGGCCCTTTCAGCTGTCGCGCCAGTCATCAACTGGACAGTTCAGAAGGAGGTGCCACTGGGGAGAGGTCTTTGCAGACATTGGCAAAGAGACCATCCTAACCCCTTCCTGTACATCAATGACAGGGCCTGTGGGTGCTGCTGGAAAGAAAGAGCTCCAGCGACCAGAGAATGAAGGGGTGAAGACAAGGAATGTGATAAAGCTGCAATCGGTCTGCAGGGAAAGAGCCAACAGGCACACAAAAGAAGCAGCATTTCTAAAGACGTTCAAATTTCTGGAACAACCACTCTGATAAACATTTGGTAGGTAGCGATTAGGGAATGCTAGGGTAGATATTGACACACAAAATTGGGTGGGGGGGGGAGTTTTCTATTTGAGTAGATCCTCTTAGTTTGGCCTTTAGTGGTACAAATTTTTTTTTGTCCAAGAGGGCCAAGAGGAGGAATTTTTAGAGTGATTTTTGGGTTTAGGTTATTTACATTTAGCAAATGGCTTTGGCTACCAGTCTTCTGTTTCTTGATAATGTATTGTGGATTCAGTTCGGGATAATGAATTCCTAAAAGCTGTGGATCCCAGTCCAGATGCTGCTGGTGTCTGTGGGATGGATGCAAATCAGAAGGTGTGAAGTTTGTATGTAGTTTCAAAAGGAAGCATTTTCTACACTTTTGTAAATATGGAATTGTCCTTTGCATTTAGCAAATAAATATCAAGCCCCACGTTGGGCCAGCAGACCTTTCCACCAAACGAGTCTCCATATTATGCCTGCCGTACCTTGTTTTGTTGAATAAAGAAGCTGCTTTGCATCTACCAGTAATTCTCTCTGGTGATTTCATTTACACAACAACACTCCCCACCACCTCCAAGAGTTAGCAAACCCCTTATGAAGCTGTGACTCATTCCAACATGGAACCAAAATACTCTGATCATCAGTGCATATGCTCCAACACTAGAAGTTTTGGTGAACCGAAAGAGGATTTCTACTCCAACCTTGAAAAATACTGCTTTGCATCCCAAAATAGGACAAACCATTCTCCTGGGCAATTTCAATGCCAAGGTGAGAAGAGACCCAGTTCTCCGACATAATTGATACGGGAAGAGTATGGAAGACCAATGCTAATTAGCATCCTTTCACAAGATGAGCATGGTCATTCTGATGAAACAGTGCTTATCATGAAATGACAAGCACAAGGTGTCATGACATCACTCCAGCCCAAACACAGACATCTGTTAGATTATATCAAAGTAAGAAACTGCAATGTGCACATCACCCACACAGAGAGGTAACAATGACCATTTCCTAGCATCCAGTCCATTCTAAAACACCACCAAGCTGGCCCTAAAACATCAATATCAACAGAAGTGTTGCTGTAAAAAATCAACATCAAAGCTTTTAAGGACCTGTAGACCCCACAAGAACAAGTCCTCTTAGACAGAGACTGCCTCACCATTCAAGATTTATGGGCAACCCTGACAAGTGGTTTGTGGGAATGATAGGGAGATCGTCTACAGGAATAAGGCATTCTAGATTGGAAGCTCTACTTTTACTCAAGTGAAAAGAAGCAGCTCTACAAACACCTAACCACTGACATCCAGCAAAAAGATCTGTGAACTCATGATGGGAAAATAAGAGCATGCAGCAGGCTCAGCAACTTGCTGGCAACCATAACTGAAGGTTGAATCTGACCAGGATTATTAAATAGGTATTGCTTGCAGCAAAAGCATCATCTGCAACACTCACTTTAAGTTTATCACTTTTAACAATGGGAAAACTCTTTTCATTCAAATGCTTAATTTCAATCAACTTTTCATTGCTCGATGTAGAATGATTTCAGAATTTTAATATGATATGCTAGGTTGGAAGATTGCTGAGATATACAAGATGCCACTTTTGACAATTAACATGAAGATACCTTAGCCCAGGGGTGTCAAACTCATTATAGGTCACGGGCCGGATTGAGCAAAATGCAGCTTCATGCAGGCCGGATCAGTCGGACGCGCGAACGCAGCTTTCGTTGCCTCCGTTTTTTCAGCCTGTTCTCATGTGTCTCAGTCTCTGCTATAACTACAAAGTGTTTCACTTTACAAATTCCGTTTCTTATGAAGAAGACTGCCGAGCAAAACTGCCGAATAAACACTAAAAACCTGGTACCTGAATAAACTCAGCATTAGCCATATCATACGCCATAGGCGCTTCGATTACTGGGGCCAGCTTTAATAGTAATTAGATATTATCTCGCGGGCCAAAGATAATTCCACTGCGGGCCGGATTTGGCCCGCGGGCCTTGAGTTTGACATATATGCCTCAGCCAGCATGAACAAGTTGAGCTGAGGGACCTGCTTCCATGCTGTACGACTCTGACTATATCAAGTTGACCTTAAACGTTTTCAAGTTATTGTTCTTGACATGCTCTTCAACATTCTTTATTGAGGAGAAGTGAGCACATTCCTAGTCCATGAGGTTTACAAGCGCAGAAGCATCTCCATTGTCAAAGGTCAAGTCACGGATCAAAGATTTCATATTGATGGAACACCTGTCCCAACTGTTTCAGAAATGCCAGTGAAGAGCTTGGGTCGATGGTATGATGCTAAGCACAAGGACACCGAGCAGTTTAAACAACTCAAAAAGGATACCATCACGTACAAAGCTCGCATCAACTAGACCTTGCTGCCAGGAAAACTCAAGCTGTGGTGCTTCCAGTTCGGCATACTCCCAAGACTCATGTGGCCTTTAACAGTGTATGAAATCCCCATCAACAAGGTGGAAAAGCTCAAAAGAGTGATCAGCACACATGTGAAACAGTGGCTTGGACTTCCACGATACTTAAGTCCTGTTGGACTGTATGGGAATGGCAAATTGGAACTACCAATTACAAGTCTTATGGAAGAATTCAAATGCACCAAAGCAAGGTTGGTTATTACCCTCACTGAATCTGAAGATACTGTTATTCGAACAGCGGCCCCCCCGTGTGGCAACGGGGAGGAAGTGGACCCCATCTGAAGCCGTTCAGAGTGCTAGGTCTGCTCTTCACTTCAGGGATGTGGTTGGCCAAGTCCAACATGGGAGAGCCGGTCTCGGGCTCGTCCCAAAGGCTCCTCAAAGGCACAAGGCAACATAAGTGCAGGAGACGGCTCGTGGTAGAGGAAGTGAGGAGACAGGAGGAGGCAGAGCGACATGCCAGAGCTGTTTCAATGGCCAAGCAGGGCCAATGGACTAATTGGGAGAGCCTGGAAAAGAGGAAACTCAGTTGGCCTGACATCTGGGAGATGGAGGGATCTCGGCTAAGTTTTGTCATCAGAGCCACTTATGACCTCCTACCAACACCTCAAAACCTGAACCAGTGGTGGGGAGAAGACCCCACTTGCTCTCTTTGTCAAGCACCTGGATCACTAAGGCACATTTTAACAGGATGCACCATGAGCCTCAGCCAGGGGCGGTATACTTGGCGGCATAACCAAATTCTTAGACAGCTGGCATCAATCTTGGAACAGAGACAAACCACCGTAAATGCTCTCCCACAAACATCGGCAGGAAATATCCACATTACACGATTTGTACCAGCAGGCCAACCTCCAGAGCACCAAGTAACATCAAGGGATATAAGCAATCTGCATGTTGCTCAGGATTGGAAAATGGATGTGGACTTGGAAAGAAGCTTGCGTTTCCCCCAGACGTTGCGGTTACAACACTCCGGCCAGACATAGTCCTGTGGTCTACAACAGCCAAGCTGGCATATGTTATGGAATTGACAGTACCATAGGAAGATGGTGTTGAAGAAGCTTATGAGAGGAAAAAGACCAAGTACTCTGAACTGGTAACTGAAGTTGCTCAAAACGGCTGGAAGACCAAGATTTTCCTTGTAGAAGTGCAGGGGATTTGTTGCTACATCTACGACCAGTCTATTGAAGAACGCGGGGGCGAGGGGTGTCTCCCTCCAACAAACAATCAAGTCCCTGTCAAATGCAGCAGAAGAAAGCAGCAATTGGATTTGGATTAAAAGGAAAGACAACAACTGGGCTGCAAGATGAAGACAGGAGGGTACGGAACTGATGGGGGTGTATCTGGGACGCCAGGTAGCACCGTTGAGCCCTCTAGAGACATCGTGGGCTTATCAACGAAACATCAAAAAAGGAGGGTGCCCACCTAATGACCCTGATGACGTAGCTACCCTCCTCGTCACCACTCCAAGCCTACTGCCAACATCGAGAGTGCTGACTTTATCATTGGGATTGAAACATCAAGTCCTAGTAGCTCTACATCTACTGGTAAACTATTCTTCTGTGATATTTGATACAATTGCTAGTCACTTAAAAGAGAACTATATTGACTGTGATTGATATTAGTTGTAGACAGATAGATGACAGCCTTCCATATTGGATATTAATAAGCTAACTGGACGTTTACAAAAGCTGCCATGACCTCATGATAAACTTTCAATAATAAGATTTTGTTTTAGAAATTATTTTTTAAATTGACTGCAAATCTTTGAACTACCATGATGGAATTTTAAGTAGTCTCTGAATTATCAACAATCCAAGAAAATATTAGCAGGTACGAAGTTCAAGAAAAATAAATACAGAAAATTAACATAAAACATGAATTAACATTTAAAACTAAAATTAACATAAACATAAACACAAGTTGGTGAACAAAGCAAATTAACACCAAAAGTTCCTTTATTTACCAAAATCCAATACCTCCCCATGCATTTCAAATGTTTTCCCAGATGATTTTAACCCCAAAAGAATACTTATCGTATCAACTGCATCTTACCTTCCTGAGTATTGCCTGAGTTTGTCATACAAAGTAAAGGCAGCAGCTTCTTCTTCCCCATCAGTACTTTCTTGGTCCATATTATTTTCCTCTAATGCAGTGAATAATGAAGTTAATACTTTCACTTCAGCATGCCAAAGGGAAGCTTTTCAAGTACACTCAATGTAACTCATTTATTAAACTAGACATCTTGCTCCCAAAAATATATAATACTAAAATGTGATAACCCCGTGTTAGATATAACCATCATGCATACAGCATTTTCCCAGTGTTATTCAATCTTTTAAAAAAATTGGAATATTTCATAAAGTACCTGTTGAAGATGTAAGTAGAATCTGTACAATATGTGCCATGGTAACTAAATGAAAAAGATGAAGAACACCAACAGCTAAGCTGACTCCTGTGAAATCATGACAGTGCACAGTTGGGAATGAAAGCACCAAGCTCACCTGCAGGCAGAATGAAAGAACTGTCACTCTGATCAGGCCATTTAGAAAAGCAATAGAAATACTTTATTTAATATGCAAACTTGAAAAATTGAAGACAGAAATTTAACCAATCAAGTAATGTGGTATATTAGATAAATATTAGGATGTTATCAATCAATACTTGAACTTGCCACGTAAGTAAAAAAAAATGCTTGAGTAAACAATCAAAAATGAAGCTAATTTAATAATTCAATGGAGATTTGAAGTCCTTTATAGTTACTGCCACTAGTCTCTGTCAGTTTAAACATAAAGTGGATAACAAAGCCAAATGTTCATGACAAGGGTTAACTGGACTTGCAGTAGAATAAAACTGCATTTAACAACTACAAACCCTGGCAATGGTTAATTTTGTTACAGAATTCTACTTTCTGGGAATATAAAAGGCTTGCCATTTATAATTTAGGATATAATTTTACTTGAAGATATATTAACATTACAGTGATATTCCACATGGTCTTTAATATTTTTCTGAATTCAGAATATCAAAGCATTTTCTTCTGTCAGAGGTAAAAATTAAAATGAGCTGTATTTTTAAGTTGAAATGATCCCAGAAATGTAATGCAATCACTCAAATTACAGCTTATTATCTTTAATTAAAGACTCTCTTGGAGACATGGAAGCAAATTAAAGTGGCAGCTCAACATTCTTTTTCCTAAACTTCCAATCCAACATTCTTCACTTATCAAGACTTATCTCAGTGAACAAATAGAAACTATCTGCAAAATAAGAGAATGTTAGAAGAATAAAAATAGATTGCTCACATACCAACAAATGAAACATATCAACATCAAGAATAGAAGGAGGAACCTGCGTCTTATCATCATCATCAGGTATCAGAACTGAGAAGAGTAAGGGAGAAAAATGACAGGTTTCATTACATATCTAAATGAAAGTGGGATAGGAGAGTGAGACCTGGCTGACAAAAATCTGAGCTTCGATTTTACACCTTCTACTGATGCCATTATTTTAATCATTCGGAAACAGGCAATATCTTAGAATAATGCAGCTCTTAGTATGCACAAGTTGATGTTTACTTTTTCTGAAATTTCATTTTCCATTGTACTATCTGGAACTGAAAAAGTTGTAGAAAAACACAACTGTTGCAGTAGAAGGTTACTTGGCTCATGGTGTGCATACCAGCTCTCCATCACAACTGTTCTTTAGTACTACACACAGCACCTTGCTCTTCACCCTTCAATAATTCCCTCTTCAGGGCTACAATGAAATCTGCCTCTACCATATCCTCAGGCAATGCGCTTCAAATTCCATACACGTGCTGTGTATAAATGTTTTTAATCATATCACTTTGAATTCCCTGTGCCTTTATTCTATACCTGTCGCCTCATCCAACAAAGGGAATACCCTCCCACTGTACTATGTCTAGATATTATGCTCTATTGAATCTTCCCTTCTAATCTATCCTTGTAACTCTAATTTCTCAAGAGGTGTTCATGGAAATTTTTTCTGGACCCTCTGTAACGCCTTTTCATCCTTCCTATAATGTGGCAACCACAAGTGAACACACTATACCAGCTGAGGCCAGACTAGTATGTTACACAGTTCCAACATTAATTCCTTGTTTTTATATTCTATGCCTTTTACTGAATTATGTCAGTTTTTGCACTCTTTTTAATCTATTCAATATACATATAACCATATAACAATTACAGCACGGAAACAGGCCATCTTGGCCCTTCTAGTCTGTGCCGAACGCTTACTCTCACCTAGTCCCACTGAACCGCACTCAGCCCATAACCCTCCATTCCTTTCCTGTCCATATACCTATCCAATTTTACTTTAAATGACAATACCGAATCTGCCTCTACCACTTCTACTGGAAGCTCGTTCCACATATATATACAAACCCCATTTCCAGAAAAGTTGGGATATTTTCCAAAATGCAATAAAAACAAAAATCTGTGATGTTAATTCACGTGAACCTTTATTTAACTGACAAAAGTACAAAGAAAAGATTTTCAATAGTTTTACTGACCAACTTAATTGTATTTTGTAAATATACACAAATTTAGAATTTGATGGCTGCAACACACTCAACAAAAGTTGGGACAGAGGCATGTTTACCATTGTGTTACATCACCTTTTTAATAACACTTTTTAAATCGTTTTGGAACTGAGGATACCAATTGTAGTAGATTTGCAATTGGAAATTTTGTCCATTCTTGCTTGATATAAGACTTCAGCTGCTCAACAGTCCGTGGTCTCCGTTGTCTGATTCTCCTCTTCATGATGCGCCATACATTTTCAATAAGAGATAGACCTGGACTGGCAGCAGGCCAGTCAAGCACACGCACTCTGTGTCTACAAAGCCACGCTGTTGTAGCCCGTGCAGAATGTGGTCTGGCACTGTCCTGTTGAAATAAGCATGGACGTCCCGGGAAGAGACGTCGCCTTGATGGCAACCTATGTCTCTCTAAAATCCTAATATACGCCTCAGAGTCAATAGTACCTTCACATACATGCAACTCACCCATGCCGTGGGCACTGATGCACCCCCATACCATCACAGATGCTGGCTTTTGCACCTTACGCTGATAACAATCAGGATGGTCGTTTTCATCTTTGGCACGGAGAACTCGACGCCCGTTTTTTCTGAAAACTAGCTGAAATGTGGACTCATCTGACCACAGCACACGGTTCCACAGTCTTTCGGTCCATCTGAGATGAGCTTGGGCCCAGAGAACTCGCCGGCGTTTCTGCATAGAGTTGATGTATGGCTTCCTCCTTGCGTAATACAGTTTCAAGTTGCATTTCTGGATGCAGTGACAGACTGTGTTAAGTGACAATGATTTTCCGAAGTACTCCCGAGCCCAGGTGGCTATAATTGTCACAGTAGCATGACAGTTTCTTAGGCAGTGCCGCCTGAGGGCTCGAAGATCACGTGCATTCAACAGTGGTTTCCAACCTCGCCCTTTATGCACTGAGATGTCTCTGAATTCTCTGAATCTTTTCACAATATTATGTACTGTAGATTTAGAAAGACCTAAATTCTCTGCAATCTTGCGTTGGGAAATGTTCCTTCAGAAAACGGGACCTTTTCAGAATGGCAAGCAGTGACTAGTGGGGTACCGCAAGGCTCAGTGCTGGGACCCCAGTTGTTTACAATATATATTAATGATTTAGACGAGGGAATTAAATGCAGCTTTTCCAAGTTTGCGGATGACACGAAGCTGGGCGGTGGTGTTAGCTGTGAGCAGGATGCCAAGAGGATGCTGGGTGGCTTGGATAGGTTAGGTGAGTGGGCAAATTCATGGCAGATGCAATTTAATGTGGATAAATGTGAGGTTATCCACTTTGGTTGCAAGAACAGGGTAACAGATTATTATCTGAACGGTGGCTGATTAGGAAAAGGGAAGATGCAACGAGACCTGGGTGTCATTGTACACCAGTCATTGAAGGTGGGCATGCAGGTACAGCAGGCGGTGAAAAAGGCAAATGGTATGTTGGCATTCATAGCAAAAGGATTTGAGTACAGGAGCAGGGAGGTTCTACTGCAGTTGTACAAGGACTTGGTGAGACCACATCTAGAATATAGTGTGCAGTTTTGGTCCCCTATTCTGAGGAAAGACATTCTTGCCATAGAGGGAGTACAGAGAAGGTTCACCAGATTGATTCCTGGGATGGCAGGACTTTCATATGAAGAAAGACTGGATCGACTAGGCTTATACTCACTGGAATTTAGAAGACTGAGGGGGATCTTATTGAAACGTATAAAATTCTAAAGGGATTGGACAGGTTAGATGCAGGAAGATTGTTTCCGATGTTGGGGAAGTCCAGAACGAGGGGTCACAGTTTAAGGATAAAGGGGAAGCCGTTTAGGACTGAGATGAGGAAAAACTTCTTCACACAGAGAGTGGTGAATCTGTGGAACTCTCTGCCACAGGAAACAGTTGAGGCCGGTTCATTGGCTATATTTAAGAGGAAGTCGGATATAGTCCTTGTGGCTAAAGGGATCAGGGGGTATGGAGAGAAAGCAGGTACAGGGTTCTGAGTTGGATGATCAGCCATGATCATACTGAATGGCAGTGCAGGCTCGAAGGGCCGAATGGCCTACTCCTGCACCTATTTTCTATGTTTCTATGTTTTGAACTGACAAACAATTCTCTCACAAATTTTGGCACAAAGGGGTGAGCCACGACCCATCCTTGCTTGCAAAGACTGAGCCTTTGATGAATGCTACTTTTATACCCAGTCATGACACCTCACCTGCTACCAATCAGCCTGCTTAATGTGGAGTCTTCCAAACCGGTGTTACTTGAATATTCTGTGCACTTTTCAATCTTATTTTAACTCTGTCCCAACTTTTGTTAAGTGTGTTGCAGTCATCAAATTCTAAATTTTTGTATATTTACAAAATACAATTAAGTTGGTCAGTGAAACTATTGAAAATCTTTTCTTTGTACTTTTGTCAGTTAAATAAGGGTTCACGTGAATCAACATATCACAGATTTTTGTTTTTATTGCATTTTGGAAAATATCCCAACTTTTCTGGAAATGGGGTTTGTGTGTATATATACACTTACTAACCGATTTACTTACTTTTTTCTTTCTATATTATCATATATTACATTGAACTGCTGCTGCTAAGTTAACAAATTGCATGACACATGCTGTTGATAATAAATCTGATTCTGATAAAATCCAAACTTGTGCATTCCTTATTAACAACTTTCTCAATCTGCCTTGTTACTTTCAATAATTTGTGCGCACATGCCTCTAAGGTCCTGTTTTAGCATCCTTTAAAAGATATATCCTTCAAACAAGGAAATTTCAAAGTGGACTACCTAATTGCACTGAAGTGCATCTGCCAATCTCCTGCTCATAGCACCAGCCTTATTTTACCTATCTCCAATCTAAAAGCATCTTTGTAGTTTACAAAATTGCCAAGTTTTGTATCATCTGCAACTTTGGAAATTGTGACTAGTATGCTATGGTTATTAGATGAACTTATTGTCACTGAAGGCAACCAGAAGGCTGGAGGACTCCAAAGAAAAATTAAAGATCTTTCATTCATTTGTTCTCAAAGTTAAATATAACAGAACAAATTATCCATATTACAATTTTGGTCTACAGTAGTGTATCTAATATAAAAGCTGAATTAAAAATGTAAAATAAAATTTACAATAAACAAGTCTTAAATAATTATAAAAAGTCTCTTGGTGAGACAGCACCAGAAATGTAGCATACAGCTGATCATAGTGGGACTGAGAATTCTCGCCAACACTTTGGCAAATGAAACAGAGGTGTGATGACTGTTTTGTATACCACTCTCCTCATTCTGACTTTGGCCTTCAGCACTGTTCCAGTGAAGCCCAACTTGAGCTCACACAACAGCATCTCATCTTCTGGCTATGCATGTTGCATCTCTTATTGAATTCAACAACTTCAGATAATCAGCCTTTCTGATTTATGTCAGAACGATCAGTTCTGTGGCAAGTCATCCAGCTGTAACATTAATTCAGTTTTTCTCTCTCCACAAATGCCACCTGATATGCTAAGTATTTCCAGCATCTGTTTTGCATTTTAGCATCCAACTTTTTGTGTGAGTGCCTTTAGTTATTTCTTTCTATTTGCACTCCTGAAGACTGATCAACTTTAATAAACAAGCATTCATCTTTGGAGAGTAGGTCCTGAAATATTAGTTGTTCATCTTTTCATACTCACTTCTGCACCTGCTAAGTGTATCCAGCATTTTCTGGTTTTATTTCAAATTTCCAACTTGGATTTCTACCTGATCACAGACACTCCCTTTGTTCTTTCACCCATCTTTTCCATGTTCCAATTCTGATGTAAGGTCATCAATCCAAAACATTAATCAGTCATCAACTTGAAATATTTGTTTCCCTCTCTATAGTTGGTGCTTGGCCTGCTGAATATCTCCAGCATTTTTTGTTTTTTATCTGCAGCATCTGAAAAATTTTTGCTTCTTCAACAAGAATTTCTCCAGTTAAAATTAAGTACTCAACAACTATAATATACAAACCTGCTAACAGTCGGGCATAGTGTTGCTGAACCACAGACAGAAAACTCACAGTCCAGTGTGATGCAGCAAATCGGGTTAATGCCTTCAGACAGTCATCCTACAATAAAGTATAGCTAGTTAAAACACGTGAAAATATATGCCAACAAAAGTGAAATAACTTGTATCTGATTAGAGCCTTTCAAAGACATAGAAGTTTATGACACTAGTGGCCATATGGCCTGCTGTGTTCATGTCAGCCAACCAACTTGATCCCACTTTGTTGCTGAGTCAACAGCCTTGCAGGCTGGAGCATATAAATAGCTTATTCAAGAAATTAAACACATGTTCTCAATTCTAGCACCTTTCAGAATCACTTTTTTGACACCCAGCTTTTTGTGGCTAAAAGATCATTTACTCAACTTCTTATGTGCCTTTTATTTTTCTTTTAAACATAACTCAAGTCATAATCCCCTGATCTACAATAATCCCAGCATGGTCTTTCTTTCCAACATTCTCTGCTCCATTATTTCTCAAGTACTAACACCTTGCTGATATAATATATCTGCTATGGGATAACTATTGTTTTTATAACATTCGAGCTTGGTCTCTCTACTTTTACATCCTCTACTTTGGTGAATAAAGAGCCCAGCTAACTTGCTTAATCACTTAGTCCATTAGTCCTATTACTTCAGGCATCTACAGACATGTGTCAAATTCCCTTTCATCAAAGTACATCAGTCACGTAAAACTGTTTTTCCTCAGTTGAGAACCATTCCCATTGCTTTTTAAAAAATTCCATTTAAATAAAACCTTTCAGTCCAGTTGAAATATGCAACTGCAATCTGAACATGCCATTTCTAGACATGCAGGCAAACCAAGCATTATTGGTGTGGTGGGCTGCATTCCTAGGAAATGAGCAAGAGTTATAAGAGTTATACAGCACAGATGAAATAGTATTAGATACTCTCCAGATTTAGTGGCTAACAACAAAGCAAATATCTCTACACTGCCTCTGCGTTTTCTCCCCTAGCCTCCAATCTGGTTCGGTCTGCACTTGGTCATGCTCAGGGGATCTGCCCCATTAATGATCTTCAAGACTCTAAATACCTTCTACATTGTAATATGTATAGGATCTAAAACCTCATCACTTATCACTCTCATGTCTCCTTAGTAAACACTAAGGAGAAATAGACATTAAGAAACTCAGCCATCTCCTGTGGCTCCACACATAGGCAGCCCTGATGGTCTCTCCCTAGTCACCCTTTTAAAGAGGTCTTTGAGTTATCTTAAACCAGGCTTGCCAAATCAATCTTGTACAAGTTTTTTGTATTCAATTACCATAATACAAAGGCACATCACATATAGCAAGTTGAAAAAAAAATTGTATTATTTATTTTTAATCCCACACAGAAACTACAAGAGTATAAATTTTATTTGTATCTCCAATTTTTATTAATTTCTGAATTCTGTAAAGGCAAATATCAATATCCCCAATGGTCATAATGTGATGATGACCAATAGTAAGAAAAAAATGCCATAAATACTCAGCAGGTCAGCCAGAGAGGAAGAATTTTAGAATTTTAGATCAATGACCATTCAACCATGAGAGGTTAACTGTTTTTCTCTCCACAGATATTGCCTGAATTGCTAAACATTGAGTATTTTCTATTACTAGCATCTAGCTTTTGACTTTTCAAATACCATTTTCAGATTCATATTTTTACTTTGTAATTGTGCATAGAGTCTGTACATTTTTATAATACCTACCTGTCTACATGGTAGATGGCCAAACAGTGGCTTTTCTTCATCTGCCAGGAAGCGCTCTGGAAATAAATGCAAGAGTTTACACATTACTTGGTCTTAAAGAAAGTGAATTTCAGTTGTCTAAGTAATACTAACATTATCAAATAAATTTAACCACGTTTTAAGACTACTACCCAGACAATGATTCATTCATCAAATACAATATTTAAAAATGATACAGTTTGATATTCACCTTTTCACAGACTATGCTTTTAGTTCTTTCAATTCCCTTTTGTCTTTTTAGGTAACATAACCTCTTTTCTATCTAATTCTTCCCGATTCTAATGAAATGCAAGTTGTTCCTCTCTCAAAAGAAGTTGCCTGGAATGCATTTTTCAGCACTTTCTGCTCTGAACACATATTCAAAAACATTTTATTTCACTTCCTGCAAAATCTGCATTTAAGTAATAACTCTCTCTGCTGGCATTCACCATGACTAACCTGTTGCTTGAATTGTGTATGCACAGCTTCCCCAGCACATTATAGGGACGCGTGGGTCCTGATCATTAGGATGAACCTTCAGTCCCACTTTGTATGCTGCTGTAGCCAAGGTTGTCAGCATCTCCTTGATGCTATCTGAATAAGGATTCCTAACAAAAATAAGGCACCATTGCAAGAAATATCTAAACAACAAATATGTATTAACCAGCTACCACAGGTTGCAGGTAATTTAAGGAAACAACGAGCAAGGATATAAATCTGGCCAAGTGAGTTTTAACCTAGCACTAATCTTAATAAACATTGCAGTAAGTGGTGAAATTAAAGAGGATTGCATGCGATACTTTATGTATACATTTCTTCAGCATTCAAGTTCTTTTCTTCAGCATATTACTAGGAGATGTTGCATTGTGTGTAATTAGGCACTTAGCATGGGCCAATAAAAAGAATTCAGGTTTAAGTGGAATGAGTAGGCCAGTGTTTTAGAGTGAGGTATTGATCTTTGGCTCATAGAGGCACTGGTGAGGAGAGCAGAGGCAGTAGAGAGACTACTTGTTTAATATTCTTTCTTTCTTGTTGTACAGTTAAAGCAGTGGGGATGTCAGACAGGATACTGAAATGTTCCTCTTGCGGGATGTGGGAAGGCATGGAGGAGCTCCAGTGTTCCTGATGATCACATCTGCAAAAAGGTGCAACCAGCTTCAGATTCTTATAGACCATGTTAAGGAATTGGAGCTGGAGCAACTCTAGATCATTAGGGAGGCTGAGGGATTGATTGATAGGTGATACAGAGAGGTAGTTATACCCAAGGTGCAGGACACAGCTAACTGGATGACTGTCAGGAGGAGGAAAAGAGATGGGCAGCCAGTGCAGAATACCCCTGTGGCTATTTGTACCACATGGTAGTATGGCTGGGAAGAGGAAGACAATATAGTGTAACACATGGCAAAGGAGATGGTGCAGAAGGGATCTGTAGAGGCAGATGGTTTGCACCAGAACTGAAGGGGGACTAATAACCTTGCAGGAAAGTTTGCTAGGGTTGCATGGGGGGGGGGGGGGCGTGTAAAATTGAATTGCAGAGGATGTGAACAAGAGCGCCAGAACTGCTAGGGTGATTCTGGGAAAAGTTGATGTTAAGTCTACATACAAAGTCAGGAATGGGAAGGCTGAGCATGGTGGGATGAATGTTCTGCATTATGCATATTTCAATGCAAGGAATATTGTAGGAAAGGTAGATCAGCTCAGGCCATGGATCAGCACATGGTATTATGACATCGTAGTCATGGGTGATAGACGAGATAGAACAGGAGGGGTTAAAGGGGGAGGGGTGGCATTGTGGAATGAGAAATGTATGGCTATGTCCTCGAGAAAGGCCAATTTTGATAGTAATCGAAAGATCTGGCAAATGTGGTTGTACACATTATTTTCTGGCTAATATATGCTTGGTAAGTGGGATGCCTACAAAAGTGAAA
Organism: Hemitrygon akajei; assembly: GCF_048418815.1. Classification (NCBI taxonomy): domain Eukaryota; kingdom Metazoa; phylum Chordata; class Chondrichthyes; order Myliobatiformes; family Dasyatidae; genus Hemitrygon; species Hemitrygon akajei. The sequence continues at coordinate 45,508,836 of NC_133130.1, forward strand.
TTTTGAGAGTAGAGTTAGTATGTTATTGTCATAAAAAGACAAGGATAAAAGATTAGAGAACTTCTGTTTTTGAGAGATGCTGAGACACTGATTGTTGAGGTGATGCATAGCAGGTCTCAGGCAGGAAAAACAAATCAGGTACTTGAGTATAAGAAATGCAAGAAACCACTTAACAAGGAATCAGGTGGGATAAAACAAGAAATGAGGTTGCTATAGTAGGCAAGTTGAAGGAGAATTCCAAGGGCATTTACAGATATATTAAGGCAAAAGTATAGGAAGGGACAAAATTGGTTCTCTTGAAGATCAGAGTGAAGATCTATGCATAGAGCCAAAAGCGATGAGGGAGATCTTAAATGGATTTTTACATCTGTATTTACTCTGGAGCTAGCCAATTCTATAGAAATGAGGCAAAACAGCAGTTAGGTCATGGACCATATAAGGATTAGCAGAGGATGTTTTGCTGTGTTGAAGCAAATTAGAGTTGATAAATACACAAGGCCTGACAAGGTGTTCACTTTGACCCTATGGGAGGCTAGTGCAGAGATATTTAAATCATTCTTAACAACAGGTGAGGTGCCAAAGGATTGAAGGATAGCTAATGTTGTTCCATTGTTTAAGAAAGGCTCTAAAAATAAGCAGTGCAATTACAGCCAGGTGAGCCTGACATCAGTAGTGGTAAAGTAGCTGGAAGATATTCTCAGGGACTGAATGTATCCAAGTACTTGGATAGACAAGGATTGATTAGGGATAGCCAAAATGATTTTCTGTGTGGTAGGTCATGTCTAACCAATCATAAACAAGAAAAAGAATCTGCAGATGCTAGAAATCTAAGCAACACACACAAAATGCTGGAGGAACTCAGCAGACCAGGCAGCATCTAAGGAGTGAACAGTCGACATTTCAAACCGGCACCCTTCATCAGGAAGTCAGTGCAAGAAGATGGGGGAAGGGGTGGAAGAAATACAAGGTAGTAGGTGATAGGTGAAACCAGGAGGAGGGTGGGGTGAAGTCAATTGCTGAAAGAGATAAAGGGCTGGAGAAGGGGGCATCTGATAGGAGAGGACAGAAGGCCGTGGAAAAAAGGGAAGGGGGAGGAGCACCAGAGGGAGGTGATGAGCAGGTAAGAGAGTATGGCGAGAGAGGAAAATGGGAATGGGAAATGGGGAGGGATGGGGGGTAGCCTCTACTGAAAGTTTGAGAAATCTATGTTCTTGCCATTAGGTTGGAGGCTACCCAGGCAGAATATAAAGTGTTGCTCCTCCAACCTGAGTGTGGCTTCATCACGGCAGTAGAGGAGGTCATGGACTGACATGTAGGAATGGGAATGGGTAATAAAATTGAAATGGGTGGTCATTGGAAAATCCCCTTTTTCTGGTAGACAGAGCGCAGATGCTCAGCAAAGCTGTTTCCCAATCTAGGTCGAGTCTCACCAACATACAGGAGGCCAGATCAGGAGTCATCTACACCCCCAACAGATTCACAGGTGAAGTGTCGCCTCACCTGGACAGACTGTTTTGGGTCCTGAATGGTACTGAGGGAGGAGGTATAGGGGCAGGTGCAGCACTTGTTCCACTTGCAAGGATAAGTACCAGGAGGGAGATCCATGGAGAGGGACGAATGGGCAAGAGAACCGGTTAGGGAGCGATCCCTGCAGGAAGTAGACAGCGTAGGGGGGCAGGGAAAGATGTGCTTGGTAGTGAGATACATTAGAGATAGAGGAAAGTGTGGAGAATTATTTGCTGGACTCTTGTCCAAGCTGCACCAACTGCCCGTTAACACCCCGTAAGCTTTCTTAACTACCCTATCTACCTGTGAGGCAACTTTCAGGGATCTGTGGACATGTACTCCCAGATCCTTCTGCTCCTCCACACTACTAAGTATCCTGCCATTTACTTTGTACTCTGCCTTGGAGTTTGTCCTTCCAAAGTGTACCACCTCACACTTCTCCGGGTTGAACTCCATCTGCCACTGCTCAGCCCACTTCTGCATCCTATCAATGTCTCTCTGCAATCTTCGACAATCCTCTACACTATCTACAACACCACCAACCTTTGTGCCATCTGCAAACTTGCCAACCCACCCTTCTACCCTCACATCCAGGTCGTTAATAAAAATCACAAAAAGTAGAGGTCCCAGAACAGATCCTTGTGGGACACCACTAGTCACAACCCTCCAATCTGAATGTACTCCCTCCACCACAACCCTCTGCCTTCTGCAGGCAAGCCATTTCTGAATCCACCTGGCCAAACTTCCCTGGATCCCATGCCTTCTGACTTTCTGAATAAGCCTACCGTGTGGAACCTTGTCAAATGCCTTACTAAAATCCATGTAGATCACATCCACTGCACTACCCTCATCTATATGCCTGGTCACCTCCTCAAAGAACTCTATCAGGCTTGTTGGGCACAATCTGCCCTTCACAAAGCCATGCTGACTGTCCCTGATCAGACCATGATTCTCTAAATGCCCATAGATCCTATCTCTAAGAATCTTTTCCAACAGCTTTCCCACCACAGGTGTAAGGCTCACTGGTCTATAATTACCCGGACTATCCCTACTACCTTTTCTGAACAAGGGGACAAAATTCGCCTCCCTCCAATCCTCCGGTACCATTCCTGTGGACAACAAGGACATAAAGATCCTAGCCAGAGGCTCAGCAATCTCTTCCCTTTCCCCGTGGAGCAGCCTGGGGAATATTCCATCAGGCCCCGGGGACTTATCCATCCTAATGTATTTTAACAACTCCAACACCTCCTCTCCCTTAATATCAACATTTTCCAGAACATCAACCTCACTCATATTGTCCTCACCGTCATCAAGTTCCCTCTCAGTGGTGAATACCAAAGAGAAGTATTCATTGAGGACCTCGCTCACTTCCACAGCCTCCAGGCACATCTTCCCACTTTTATCTCTAATCGGTCCTACCTTCACTCCTGTCATACTTTTGTTCTTCACATAACTGAAGAATGCCTTGGGGTTTTCCTTTACCCTACTCGCCAAGGCCTTCTCATGACCCCTTCTTGCTCTTCTCAGCTCCTTCTTAAGGTCCTTTCTTGCTACCCTATATTCCTCAATAGACCCATCTGATCCTTGCTTCCTAAACCTCATGTATGCTGCCTTCTTCAACCTGACTAGATTTTCCACTTCACTTGTCACCCATGGTTCCTTCACCCTACCATTCTTTATCTTCCTCACCGGGACAAATTTATCCCTAACATCCTGCAAGATATCCCTAAACATCGACCACATGTCCATAGTACATTTCCCTGCAAAAACATCATCCCAATTCACACCCGCAAGTTCTAGCCTTATAGCCTCCTAATTTGCCCTTCCCCAATTAAAAATTTTCCTGTCCTCTCTGATTCTATCCTTTTCCATGATAATGCTAAAGGTCAGGAAGCGGTGATCACTGTCCCCCAGATGCTCACCCACTGACAGATCTGTGACCTGACCCGTTTCGTTACCTAATACTAGATCTAGTATGACATTCCCCCTAGTGGGCCTGTCAACATACTGTGACAGGAATCCATCCTGGACACACTTACCAAACTCTGCCCCATCTAAACCCTTGGAACTAATCAAGTGCCAATCAATATTAGGGAAGTTAAAGTCACCCATGATAACAACCCTGTTATTTTTGCACCTTTCCAAAATCTGCCTCCCAATCTGCTCCTCGGTATCTCTGCTGCTACCAGGGGGCCTATAGAATACCCCCAGTAGACTAACTGTTCCCTTCCTGTTCCTGACTTCCACCCATACTGACTCAAAAGAGGATCCTGCTACATTACCCACCCTTTCTGTAGCTGTAATAGTATCCCTGACCAGTAATGCCACCCCTACTCCCCTTTCCCCCCCCCCCCCATCCCTTTTAAAGCACTGAAATCCAGGAATATTGAGAATCCATTCTTGCCCTGGTGCCAGCCAAGTCTCTGTAATGGCCACTACATCATAATTCCATCTATGTATCCAAGCTCATCACCCTTGTTCCTGATGCTTCTTGCATTGAAGTACACACACTTTAGCCCTTCTACCTTACTACCTTTATTCTGCTGCTCTTTCCTCAAAGCCTCTCTATATGTTAGATCTGGCTTTACTCCATGCACTTCTTTCCCTGCTCTATCGCAACGGGTCCCATCCCCCTTGCAAATTAGTTTAAACCCTCCTGAACCATGCTAGCAAACCTACCAGCAAGGATATTGCTCCCCCTCGAGTTCAGGTGCAACCCACCCAATCTGTACAGGTCCCACCTTCCCCAGAAGAGATCCCAATGGTCCAAAAATCTAAAACCCTGCCCCCTGCACCAACTCCTCAGCCACGCATTCAAATGCCATCTCCTCCAATTCTTCCCATCACTATCACATAGTTCTGGCATGTACTATGCATGTACTGGCATAAACTGAATGAGTTTCCTTGTAAATTGTAGTTAGCCTGGCTCGGCGGATAGTGGGGTGGTAGGTGAGGACAAGAGGAATCCTATCTCTGGTGGGGTGGCGGGGGAACAGGGTGACAGAAGATATGAGAAATGGAAGAGATGGAGGTGAGGTTAGCATTGATGGCAGAGGAAGGAAAGTCCCTTTCTTTAAAGGATCAGGACGTCTCATTAGTTCTGGAATATAAAGCTTCATCCTGAGAGCAGATGTGGCAGATATGGAGGAATTGAGAGAAGGAGATGGCATTTTTACAAGCGACAGAGTAGGGTGAGCTATCGTCCATGTAGCTGCGAGAATCAGTAAGCTACATGGTATATCAGTAGATAAACTGTCTCCATCCAGAGATAGAGACAGAGAGATTGAGAAAGGGGGGAAGGTGTCAGAAATGGTCCAGGTAAATTTGATGGCAGAGTGATTCCTGTGCTTGTGTTTTGGTCTCCTGTATATCACTGAGACCCGATGAAGATTGGGAGACCGCTTCGCTAAGCACCTATGCTCCATCCGCCAGAAAAAGCAGGAAATCCAGTGGCTGCCCATTTTAATTCTACTTCCCATTCCCACATATGAGTCCGTTCCTCCTCTACTGCCATGATAAGGCCACTCCCATGTTAGAGGAGCAACACCTTATATTCTGTCTGGGTTGCTTCCAACCTGGTGATATGAACATTGATTTCTCTAACTTCTGGTGATGGCCCCATCCTCTCACCACTTCCCCATTTCTGTGTCACTCTCTCACATTTTTCCTTACCTGCCCATCACCGCCCTTTGGTGCTTCTCCTCCATCTCTTTCTTCCATGTCCTTCTGTCCTCTCCCATCAGAATCTCCCTTCTCCAGCCCTTTATCCCTTTCACCAATCGATTTCCCAGCTCTTCACTTCATCCTTCCCCCTCTCCCGGTCTTACCTATTACCTACTACCTTGAATTTCTTCCTCCTCCCCCCCCCCCCCCCCAACACTACCTTCTTACACTGACTTTTCATATTTTTTCTCCAGTCTTGATGAGGTGTCTCAGCCCAAAATGTCAACTGTTTATTCTTTTATACAGATGCTAAGTTCCTCCAGTATTTTGTGTCATGTCTAACCAATCTTACAGTTTTCTTACCAGGAAAGTTAATGAAGGCAAGGCTGTGCAAGTTGTCTACATGGACTTTAGCAAGGCCTTTGACAAGGTCCTGCATGGGAGGTTGGTTAAGAAGATTCAGTAGTTTGGCATTCAGATTGAGGTAGTTAATTGGATTAGGCATTGGCTTCATGGGAGAAGCCAGAGAGTGGAAGTAGATGGTTGACTGGAGACCTCTGACAAGTAGTGTGCCACAGGGTCCGCTGTTCTTTGTCATCTGTGTCAATGATCTCGATAATAACGCAAACTGGATCAGCAAATTTACTGATGACACCAGGATTGGGGGGGGGGGGGGGGGGGGGCTGTGGTGGACAGTGAAGAAGGTTAAGTTCACAGGATCTGGACCAGCTGGAAAAATGGGCAGAAAAATGGCAGATGGAATTTATTGCAGACAAGTGTAACATGCTGCCCTTTGGGAGGACAAACCAGGGTAGGACTTACACAGTGAGCAGTCTGGGAATACAGATTCATAATTCCTTGTAAGTGATGTCACAGGTATGTAGATAGGGTTGTAAAGATAGCTTTTGACACATTGGCCTTCATAAATCAGAATATGCTGAAGTTGAAAAAGGTGGTGAGGCCTAATTTGGAGTATTGTGTCCAGTTTTGGTCACCTACCTACAGGAAAGATATCAATAAGATTAAAAGAGTGCACAGAAAATTTGCAAGATTGTTGCTGAGACTTTGGGGAGAGATATAGGGAAAGGTTAAATAAGTTAGGACTTTATTCCCTAAAGGTATACAAAATTATGAGGTGTATAGATAGGGTAAATGCAAGCAGACTTTTTTCCCCACTGAGATTAAGTGTGACTGCAACTAGAGGTCATGGGTTGAGAGTGGAAGGGAAAATATTTAAGGGGAACACGAGGAGAAATTCATTCACTTAGAGGACTGTGGAACAAGCTGCCAACAGAAGCGATGGATATGGACAGCTACAGTCCAAGTGCAGGTTACTGGGCTGAAGGGCCTGTTTCTGTGCTATAGTTTTCTATGACTTCATGAATCTATAGATAGCCAGTGCCTTCATCATGTTGTTACAGAGCTACAGAAATGGGACTCTTGAGCTTGCATCAGCTGAAATGAACTTTAAATTATATCTGCCTACAATTATAGTTAACCAGCAATATAACTATTACATTGAAAGACAAAACTGCTATTCCCATTAAATGCTGTCAATTAATTTCAATTTACATTTTTATTTATCTAAACTGTCTATTGTGAACAAATCTTCTACAAGAGCACTGAAAAAAAAAGATATTTTTGAGAATACCATAATGCTCTAAATACATACTTTGGCTTTATGTCAGGTCTAAATCCCTCAGGGGCTTCAATTCCTTCTAGACTGGCACTGGAGGAGTTATCTGCTAAATCAGGAAATGATACATGGTTGACATACTTTTAACTTAATTTCAAACATCCATTTTTTTAAACTTTAAACCAAAGGCATCCATGAATGTGCAGAGAGCTGCCAGCAATATATATTCAAAATCCCACTTAGCCAGAAAGATGGAGCAGACTTTTTAGTGATATTTATGGGAATCACCTTGACTATATCCCTTGTTTTGGTTTTAATATATTTACTCCTTAAAAGCAGTATTCAAAGTTATTTATCATGTAACAATTGCTAACTGTTCAGATTTGAGAATTAAGTTGAATGTGTATGAATCAGCCCAGATTGTTCTCATTCAGGGAACAAATGTTTATTGCATATATTTTGATAAATATATCACTTATGATAATCAAGAAAAACTAATTTAACTTGGAAGTGGATATAATGTGGTACAAGTTTTAACAACTAGTAAAAAAGCAACATCAGTATAGAAACCAATGAATCAATGATTGTTTGCAAAAGAGTCTTAACATGTATCTCACCCAATTAGTGTTTCCAACCTGTCCTGTTAATAGTGTTTGTAAAGATTTATATAATGTAACTGGACAGATATTACATTTAGCAAATGCTATGGGTTGAAGACAACAGAAATAAAATTGGAATGCTGAATCATAAATAAAAAATAACAATAAGGGTCACCACTTTGTTTTTTATTTTATTCAATCACAAATTGTGGTTATTGTGTACCAGCATTTATTTCCCATTCCTGTGTGCTCTCAAGAGAGTAGTTATGAGCTTCCTCACATTGCTGCTGGCTTTCAATTGAAGGTGCAATCAGAATATTATTAGGTTGCAAATTTCAAGATTCAGTCTCAAAGACAATGAAACATGAGGATATTTTGGGAGGTACTACCGGAATAAATCAGGCAAGTAAATACAGTGAACTTTGGGGATGGATCATGCTGTAGTGTCAGAGAGCAAATGCTTGGAATAACAGAGTGCCAATCAAATGGGTTGTTTTGTCCTGCCTGGTTTTGCACTGCAGTGCTCCTTGACATCATGACTTATATCAAATTACTTTGGAGCATAATATTTTAAAAATACACCATTCAACTTCAAGTGGTTTGCATTTATGGGAAAAAACTAAACAAGGTGCTCACGCATCATACAAACTCGCTTGATATACTTCATCTTAATATTAAACACACAGTTTACCTGAAAATTATTGGGTTAAAGAGAGATTGGATAAACATCCTATAGTTCTGACTATGACTCAGCAGGAAAAGGATAAATAATGGTTCCTTTCAGAAGCAGTGAAAGATTGCATTTGCAAGCTGCCTCTTATGCTGAATATGGGGTAGCTAAGAAGAGCTTTAAGTTTGCTTCCATTAAACATATTTGATAACAATGTCATTATATGGCCATTAACAGTTAGTCTAAATCATATATGTCAAACTCAAGGCCCGCGGGCCAAATCCGGCCCGCGGTGGAATTATCTTTGGCCCACGAGATAATATCTAATTACTATTAAAGCTGGCCCCAGTAATCGAAGCGCCTATGGCGTATGATATGGCTAATGCTGAGTTTATTCAGGTAGCAGGTTTTCAGGGTTTTTAGTGTTTATTTGGCAGTCTTCTTCATAAGAAACGGAATTTGTAAAGTGAAACACTTTGTAGTTATAGCAGAGACTGAGACACATGAGAGCAGGCTGAAAAAACGGAGGCAACGAAAGCTGCGTTCGCACGCGTCCGACTGATCCGGCCCGCATGAAGCTGCATTTTGCTCAATCCGGCCCGTGACCTAAAATGAGTTTGACACCCCTGGTCTAAATAAATAGAGCAGAACAATAATAATTAGTCTGTATGGATTGAAATCTTTTTTCTCTCAGTAAGTTTCAGTAACCTTTGCTTTGGCTTGTATTGTATCATAGACATACAAATTATCTTGATTATGAAAGATGAAAAAAAATCACAGGTAGACTATTTTTCATTTTCATTATCATAATTCTGTTTATCCAGAAAATACATGCATTAATTGAAATTCTTTAAGAGCTTACCAGATACTGGCTGCTTATCCTGGATTTTTCTTAATACATTCAAATGTTGCAAAGTACACTTCAGCCATTGAGATAAAACAGGAATGCCCGAAAAGCTTTTTGAATTGTTACTGAAAACACAAAAATACAGGGCTGATTTTTTGCTACAGTAATGCTACCCCAATGGATTCATTATGCAGAATTCCATAATGCTTTCAGTGAAACTAACATTTTTATCACATTTCCTGGTCCTTAATAGGTTTAGTGTAGAATACTAAATCAAACAAATTTTAACAGGATGGCATAATTCTAAACTTTTCTTTTTGACTATGAACCTTAGTACATAGTACTATGCTTTCTTTAACATAATTATGCTGAAAGAGATGACAATTATATCCAAGAGGACCACAGCCTTATTGTGATTTGAAGGTGACCCTGGGGAGCTATGTTTGCTGGAGTCAGGGCCTTGTGCTTTGGCACTTAGTTTGGTAACCCATGCCAAACAGGTTAAAGGATAGCAGCCAGACTAAGAGTAGTCCAGTAGTTCTCCAGGTTCGGGGTTCAGAGTAGGGCTAACAGCTCTGACTGGTCAAACAAAACTGTTACAGAAACAACAATGAAGAATCCTTCTACATCTGTGTGTGATGGCACCCCTGAGTCTCCAAACAGGCCTTGTATAGCTGACAGTACTGAAAATCGAGAGGAAGCTACTGGCATGATGTAGCAACCAAATAGCCAAGGGCAGACAGAGATGAAGGAACTTTACTGCTGCCCTAAGCGCCTTTCACTTAGAAAGGTTCAAAGTAAATTTATTATCAATGTATGTATATATTACTATATACATTCTTCAGATTCATTTTCGTGTGGGCATTCACAGTAGGATAAAGAAATAAAGTAGAATCAATGAGAAATTATACACAAAAATTGACAAATAACCAATGTGTAAAAGGAGACAAACCAAATAAATACAAAAAAGACAAATAAATAACAGACAAATAAGTAAATAAATAAATAAATATTGAGAACATGAGCTGTAGTGTCATTGAAACAGTCCATAACTTGTGGAAAAAGTGAATGAAGTTAGGCACTCTGGTTCAGGAGTCTGATGGTTGAAGGGTTAATACTGTTCCTGAACTTCATCAAGTTTATTGTCATTTAACTATATACATGCATATTGTCACAAGACAACATTTCTCCAAACAGGGTGTATAGCACAGTCGTACACATAACACATATATAGCACACAATAACTCGGGAAAGTGGGAAAGTAAGAATTAAATCTACAAATGAATTACACATAAACAAAGTAAAGTGCATAAATTAAATATTGCAGAGTACAAAATAAATTAAACAAAGACACTTAGCGGTGTGCAACCTATAGCTCCTGTATCTCCTTCCAAATATCAGCAGCAAGAAGAGAGCACGGCCTGAACGGTGCGGGTCCTCGATGATGGATGCTGCTTTCATGTGCCAGCACTCCTTGCGCTCGATGGTGGTGAGGGCTTTGCCTGTGATGGATTGGGCTGTTTCCACCACTTTTCAAAGGAAAAACTGAGGGGAATTCCAAACAATTGGAAGAATATATTGTATTAGGTAGGGCAAAGAAAGTGGCCATAAAAAGCCAGTGTCAGAAGATTCAGGTATTGAATAGTGGCAAGAGAAAGTTTCAACTCTCTGCAATTACCTAGTATTCTGCATTAATTACTCATAAAGTTGGATCTGATCTTCATTCAAGTCACAATAATATACAAACACAATCTGCCTAAGCTAATGACACACAAACAAATGTACTTTTCATATGTTTATTGAACACATTGTTTAACCTTTCACACCCCAGGCTGGAAAAAGTATGTGAATTCTTGTATGTAATAATTGGTAGAACCTCCTTTAGCAGCAATAACCTCCACCAAACGTTTCCTGTAGTTGCTGATCAGACTTGCACAATGGCGAGAAGGAATTCTAGACCTTTCCTCCATACAAAACTGTCTCAATATTTCTGGGATACCTTGCATGAGCAGTCCTCTTCAGGTCATGGTACAGCATCTCAATTGAGTTACGGTCAGGACTCTGACTTGGCCATTTCAAAACATGAATGTTCTTTTTAAACCACTCTGTTGATTTACTCTTGGGTTTTGGATCATTGTCTTGTTGCATCATTCAACTTCTATTAAGCTTCAGACGATGGACCACTACCCTGATATTCTCCTGTAAAATGTCTTGATGCAATTTTCAATTCATGGTTCCCTCAAAAATTCCAAGCTGTCCAAACCCTGAGGTGGCAAAGCAGCCCCAAACCACGATGCTACCACCATGCTTCACAGTTGGGATGAGGTTTTGGTGTTGGTGTGTAGTGCCCTTTTTCCTCCAGAAATAGCAGTATGCATTTCTGCCAAAAAGTTCAACTTTTGACTCATCTGTCCACAGAACATTGTTCCAGAAGCATTGTAGAACATCCAGGTGGTCTTTTGCAAATTTGAGATATGCAGCAATGCTATTTCTGGAGATAAAGTGGTTTCCTCCATAATGCCCATCCACGAACACCATTCTTGTTCAGTACACTTCTTATAGATGTCCTGCAAAGATCGCACCAAGTTCTTTTTCACTTTCAGCATGGATGAAAGTAAAAAAGAACTTGGTGTGATCTTTGCAGGACATCTACAAGAGTAGCAAAAGTAACAAATATCTTCTATTTGAAGACAATTTCTCTTACTATGGACTGAGAACATTTAAGTGTTTAAAAATGCCTTTTGTAGCCTTTTCCAGCTTCATGCATCTCTACAATTCTTCTTGTTCGGTTCTCTGAAAGATGTTTTGATTGAGGCATGTTGCACATAAACAGATCTAACAGATCTTTCTTGAGAAGAGCAGGTTCTGATTTTGTGTGTCTTTTTTTTTATATATAGGGCAGGGCACCTCTACAACCTGCACCTCCAATTTCATCTCATTGACTGGAACACCTGACTCCAAACAGCTTTTGTAAAAGGCATCACCCCAGAGGTTCACATACTTTTTTTGAACTTAGACTGTGATTGTTTAAATGGCCTACTCAGTATTGACGAGAAGTACAACTGTTAGTGTTATTAGTTTAGGCAGATTGTGTTTGTCTATTATTGAAACTTGAAGATCCCACCACATTTTATGAGTAATTAATGCAGAAAACCAAGTAATTGCAAAGGTTTCACAAACTTTTTCTTGCAACTGTTTATATGGCAAAACTGGTGATGATTTCAGAAAATCATCCACAGCTTTGAGAGAGTTTTTGGAGGAATCTGCAAAAATAGCATATTTTTGTGCTGTATTACAGGAGTCAACTTTTATTTGCAAGGAAATGTAGTGAATGAAACAGAGAGGCAGTAGCAAAGATTAGTGTAGCTGACTGAATTGATTAGCATACAGCAATGTGCTACTGATAAATAGGATGTCATTCATATTATTGTTACAGTTAGAATTATCAAACCTTAAATACACTTGAAAGTTTCTATTACACGTACTTAAAATTATCTGGAAATAAGAGGTAGAATTGTTACTAGATGCTGCTTGTTTGCAAATGCTGGAACTGGAGCAAAAGATAAACTGCTGGAAGAAGTCAGTGGATCAAGCTGCATATTTGAAGGCAAAGGGATGGTCATAGTTTTGGGTCAAGACCTATAACCATGGTAGAAAATCGCTGCACTTGGCCCAATGTACCAATATTCTGAAATTACTGTGGAGCATACCACTTTAAGATTCACACCAACAGTTGCACTGTACTATTTGAAAACAGTAGGTCAAGGAATAAGATAAAGATAGTGGAGTGCCAAGTGCAATAATAGCAAAGTGGACCCTTCAAATTTGCCCATCAATGATAAAGCTCTTGGAATCTAAGATTTTGCACAAGACATCAAAGTTTTCAACTGGCATATGAATATATTTGCTCATATTCAGACTTCAAAGTATACCTGCAACTGTTGTTCCATTGTCTGTAGTTGCTAATTAGCGGTATAATGGCTATATGGAGAATAGAGTTACCGTACTCAACACGCATAATACTGGACACAATAATACAATCTAACCTGTTCTGTGGGTTCCAAGATGAAGGAAGCAAAGGGATTACTGTATTGCTCAAACATTCACAGAGAGGACAAAGAAACTCTCCATTCTCCACATCGTAGCTAGTGTGCACCCTTAATCTCTGTTGTCTACGCTGTTCTTTTGCTTGAACTGCATCAAAATAACTGCAAAAAGAATAATATTTAATTAGAATTTTTAAACTTACATAAAAATAACTGTAAGCTCAAGAGAAATTATAATTGTATTTTAGCTCAATGTGTGCATCCGTGTATATAAAAATACTACTTTAAGAATTAAAGTACTCTAACCCATATGTTTTGGTCATGTGTAAGTCTAAATAATTTTTGGAGGGATGTGTTTGAAATATTATCTAAAGTTATATATATATGGATGTTCAACCTAATCCACTTACAGCAATTTTTGGGATTTTTCCCAGAGGAAGCAAGCAAAGAGTCTGCTTCCGCCCAACATGTGATAGCTTTTTCAACTTTACTGGCTAGGAGAACTATTTTGCTACACTGGAAAGAATCTAACACACCTACTGTTTTCTATTGGCTCTCCTCCATTATGTCATGTCTAAGTTTGGAGAAAATTAGAAGCCGGACATTTGATACATCCTTTGATTTTGAACAAGTCTGGCGACCCGTTATTCAATATTTTCACATGATTTAATTTATCTTTATTTATTTATTTTTCTTTATTCTCTTTGGAGAAAATCCTTATCCATGAAGGTTTGGAGATGACTGGAAGGATGTGTTTTTTTTCCTCTCTTTTTTAAAAAAGTTTATCCTCAACTGGACTGCCCAATCTTTCTTTTTCTTTTGTTTCAGTTTAGTTAGTGGGGTTTTCTTTCTTTAGTAATAAAATTTTCAATCTTTCTTTACAATTGCTATGAGGAGTTATAATTTCTTTCTGACCATTGTATATATAACAGCATAATATATTACCTATTTGATTCTGATATTATATACTTTCTGTTTTTACTATTGCTGTTTATATGTCTTTTATATTATCTACTTGTTAAACTCTTTCGATTTGTATATTCTTTATTTGAAAATCAATAAAAAAGATTGAAAAATGAAAGAATTAAAAATTCAATTCAGTCTACCATTTGAAGAGCTCAGTAGAATATAGGAAAGAATTGTAAAGGAACTTAATCTTTGACCCAAGATCCTGCTGGGCACACAAAGGGCTAAAGGGTTCCCAACCTGGGGTCCGTGGACCCCTCAGTTAATGGTATGAATCTTTGGCATAGAAAAGGTTGAGCACCCCTGAGTTAAAGGGTCAGTAGATATAACTAAATAGAATGCTGTTAGTCCTGAGTATTTAAATATCTTGACAAAATAGGAAGAATATTTGTTTCTAATTGATAGTAACATGGTTTAAAATTACAGTAAACTAAGCTAGAGGACAGAAAATTAAATAGCTTACTGTGAAATGTTACATAATCATATAGCTTCAGCAGATTATGTGAAATATGCCATAACTAATCATTAAGTAATTTATTTATACAGCTGAAGTATCTTTCTGGGCAAGAACAATAGATAGTGACCAGTGAAAACAAGAGAACCTGCTTGAAATACCCAGTAGGCCATTTTGCATTTGTGAAAAGAGAAGCAGAACCAATTTTTCAGGATAACTCATCAGATTTTAGCTGTGGGGAAAAAACTTGTTTCAGCATTGAAAAATTCACTGATCACCATTTGCGAAGATCAGTGGAATGTTTCAGACACCAGCCTAAACTTTTTGAATGGTGAAGGGAACTACATTTGTTATGAAGATTTTGTACTAACCTCTGCCAGCAGTGGGCATGCATGATGTGTCCACAGCTACCTATATGGGTACCACAGGTCAAATCTGGCTGCATGATCAATGGGTCATAGTTTTCTAATGAAGAGAAATAAAAACACATTGAAAATGAACCTAACACTTAATAAATGGTGAATTTGAAAAAGCATGTTTTCCAATAAACATGAATTTAAAATTATGCTGATTTCAGGAAAACAAAATACACCCATTTAAAATATTTTAGGCCAACAAGGTATATTATGTAATCAAATTTAAAGACTCTCCTAATACAGCTAAAATCTGCCATTTTCCTGACTTAACAACAGTGAAAACATAAATAAAATTGTTGAAATCCCAGTAAAGAATTTTTTCCTTCGATGATAACTCATAGTTTCAAAAAAGTGAAGTCACCTGGATCCTGAATGGTTCTTGTCCTGTTCTTTGATAAGACAGTTGACCTTTGAACAAATGATGCCAAAACCATTGCTTTGTTATTAACTTTGATCTCTTGTTCCTCCTGACACAAGATGCATGTCACAACTTGCTTCTTTTCAAAAACCTTTGTTTGTCTGGGACCCAAAGCAATCAATGCAGCGTCAGGAACTATTGGGCTACAGGGGAAAACAAAATGACAGTATTAGTTTACCTGGGTTTAAAGAAAAATCATTCAATTAGGTGCCACATGAGAGATTATTGCACAAGTTTAGAGTAATATGATTGTGGCTAAGGTGTCAGCAGAAATTAATTAAAATAAAATAAAGGATGGAATAAGCAAAACATTTTTATTTTGGTGTCACTGGTAGCAGCATTTATAAACCATACCGAAATGTCCTAAGAATCTGATAATTAAGCCAACCTCATGAACCACTGCAGGCATCCAGAAGGTGAAGACACTTCTGCAGAAATGTTGTGTTGTCAAGTTGGATTAAATGGTAATTTTTGTGCTGCTGAAGGATCAGTGCTTGGTCCTCAACTGGTAAGAACTAATATCAATTTATGGGAGGAGGTTGAGAGCAACAAGTTCACTGACAGGATAGGGAAATGGGATCATAAACTGAGAAGGCGGCATAAAAAGACTGCAAGTGGAGAAGGAAGTCAAATAACTGGACAAGATGGTGGCAGATAAAAATAATGTAGGGAAATATAAAATTAGTCATATTAGGAAAAATGGCAAGCCAAATTTTATTTTTAAAAGGAGAGATGAAAGTAAATGTAGAGTTTAATATATTTACACAGAAGTCACAGTAACAACAATGCAGAAGTTAAGCAAATGGTACATTAACCTTTATTACACAAGGATTAGAGTGCAAGACTAAATAATTAATGCGACAACCACATAAACCACTGATAAATTATATTTAGATCTTTGACTTTGTCATCTATTAAGGGATATGTTTAACTGAGCAAGGTTTAAGTAAAATGTAGTGGATTTCTTTTCTGGGAAGAGAGACAAGTCCCTATAAGTTATGCTCCCTAAACTTAGGGGAGTAAGAATGATCAAATCTTTGAAGGATTTGACAAGACAGATATTGAGAAACTATTTTCCTTACTCTATTTCTAATATCTGCAAAATTACACAATATTGGGCTGGTTATTTACTACTGAAATGGGCTGTCGAGCCACTCTTATTGTAGTATTTACAGTCACTTACTGTTTCTATTCCTCAAGTTCTTAAAAACATAACATAACGAAAAGCAGGAGGATGCAATTTGTTCCCTTGCTTTCATTTTACTATTAAGGTCACTGTCAGTTGAGGATGACACTCCACCACCAGCATATTTGCGAAGAACCTTCCTGAGACACAGAGTGGGATTTGTCGAGTTACGCCACCATCAATATGATCTTCTGAGTTCGTCAGGTTCAGAAAAGTGTATTGCTCATAACCTACACTTAAACACAGCCTTTGTAGATCTAACTAAGGCACTTGATACTGTAAACAGAGGGGCGCTCTGGACAATCCTGTCAAAACTGGCTGACCAAGCAAATTTGTCAATCTCATCTACCTTTTTCAGAACAATGTGCAATGCCCTGGTTCATATTTTTTGCTATTAAGCTATATGTATTTCATTTAGCAGCTCTGTAAGAGCAATCTGTTCTGCTGTCAGCCTGTTTGGGTTACTGTTGAAGATAAGGGATGACGAGGAATGTGTACCATCCAATTAGGATGGTAGAATTAGGGGGAGGCTTTCTTGGTGAGGGACATTAAAGTTGGTCTTGGGGATTTTTGGTTCGGCAGGAGATGAAGAGAGAAGATGCTGGGGAGAACCAGTCATAGTGCACAATTTGGCGGGAGACCCAATTGTTCGAGATGGATTGCGAGTGAAGTTCGGAAGATGGTGTGTGCTTTCACATCAACTGAGGGCCCAGCATGTGAGTGACCGAGAAGTTCAAGATGAGCTCCAACTTGTGCACATTGACTGTTTAATTAAAATAGGCCCTTTTCTTTTTGCTTGCTAACCCTTCAGTTAAGATTCCTTTAAACATATGCAGTGTACTGTCTGTTATTTCATGGCACTGATTAGTAACTAGGTAGCAAATTACACAGAATCCACACAAACTGATGTTTGGGGCAGGAGAGCCTTCTCAGTCTCACGAGTTTGGCGGGACCAGAGAGTGTTTTCCCGAGACCTACACAGCCAAATGTGACTGGCCATGTTCTCTCCAACAGAGATACCTCAGAATTATTCAGTATTTAAAATGGAGAGTGGCATGGTTTGTGCTGGCTTCTGTGCAGTTTAGCATGTTCTTCAAAAATGTGCTGAACCATGCAGTCAGAGATTTTGAATGTGGTGCCTATCTGAAGTTCAGGCTTGATGGATCCCTCTTTGACCTGAGTTGTCTGAATGTCAGAACAAAGATAGTTAGGAAATTCATTGCTCTGATGGCTCATATTGAGTCTGAACTTCAGCTAACTGTTGACAACATTGCCAAAGCTTTGTGCTTCTTTAGTCTTACCATCGGCCTCGGCAAGACAACCTGCTCCTGAATATGCTGCTACTGCCTTCCCTTTCACTCTGAAAGGAACAAGCCCAAAGATGGTGGAAGAATGCAAGTATCTTAATGCCAGGATTTAAGGCCGGCCAGAGCTTTGGTCAGTACAACATCCACATGTCTACAAAACTAAAGGCATACAAAGCTTTTGTTCTCAGCAATCTCCTGTGTGGATGTGAAACTTGAACCGCTTATAGAAGACACCTCAAAATGCCAGAGGGCTTTCACATGCATAGTCTGAGGTCAATTCTTAGCATCCTATAGCAGAATCAAGTCACAAACATAGAGGTCCTCAACAGGGCAGGGAGCACAAGCTTCGAGGCCATGATTGCAAAGCACAACTTTGGTAGATAGGGAATGTCACATGTATGAAGAATTCCCAAATCCCCAAACAGCTACAGTATGGTGAGCATTCTCTGAGCAAGAGAAAATGAGGTAGGTCTTGTAAAAGGTTCAAAGACTGCATGTAGAGTAATACTGCACACGTTAATCTTGTTCCCAAACAGCTGGAACAGAGACCAGGGTGGTTGGTAAGCCTTGGCTGGAATTGCTCACAGCCACCTAGAGGAGAGGCACCAAGCAAGACAAGTCACTGCACGACAGAGGAAAGTAAATGGTAGCTCCACTACCAGAACTAGGACAGTTTCCATGTCCTTATCGTGGACATACATGTCACTTACAACTTGGACTCAACAGCCACCTTTGAATGCACAACAAAAGAACTGCACAAATCTGTCATCATTGAATCAATCAAGATCATAGCTACTCTTTTACAAGCAAAATTGTTTAGCATGAATCCATATTCTTGATGTTTTTAATATACAACTATCCATAAATCATAGGAGAGATTTAGGCCATTTAGCCCATTGCTCACTCCACCATTCAATCGTAATTGATTTCCCTCCCGACTACATTCACCTGCCTTCTTCCCATAACTTCCCTATCAACCTCCACTCTAAATATACCCAATGACTCGAACTTCACAGCTGTCAGTGTGAATTCCAGAGATTCACCACCCTTTGGCTAAAGAAATTCCTCCCCATCTTTGTTCTAAAGGTACATCCTTCTATTCAGAGGATATGCCCTCTCGTCTCAGACTCTCAAACTAGAGGAAACATCCTCTCCACACTTTTTAATATTCAGTAGAATTCAATGAGATTCTCCCCTCATTCTTCTAAACTCCAGTGAGTCTAAGCTCTAAGCTTAATCTAGACCTTCTCCACTCTAAATATACCCAGCAAATACTTTCTAAGATCCAAATATTCTAAATGTTGTTTGACCAATGTCTTATTAGTAGGCCTTCGCATTACATCCTTGCTTTTATATTCTAGCCCTCTTGAAATGAATACTAACATTATACTTGCATTCCTTTCTACCAATTCAACCTGCAGTTAACCTTCAGGGAATTCTGCACAAGGACTTATAAATCCCTTTACACCTCTGATTCTGAATTTGCTCCCTACTTAGAAAATAGTTGAGACCTTTATTCCTTCTACAAAAGTGCTTGGCAATACACTTCTCTGCACTGCCTTCCATCTGCCACTTTTTTGCCCATTCTCCAAATCTGTTTAAGATTTTGCAGACACCCTGCTCCTACACCTACCCTTTTATCACCTGCAAACCTGGCCACAAAGGTATCCATTCTGTTATCCACATTATTAACATATAATATGAAAAATAGTAGACCCAACACTGACCCGTCTGGAACACCATTAGTCACTGGCAGCAAACAGGAAAAGCTCCCCCCCCTTAATTCCCACTTTTTGCCTTCTGTCAGTCAGCCAATCTTCTGTCCATGCTAGTATATTCCCTGTAATACAACAGGTAAAAGGCATGATAGCATAGCAGCTAGCATAATGCTATTACAGAAGCAGTGATGGGTTCAGTTCCACTGCTGTCTGCAAGGTGTTTGTACATTCCCCCTGTGACTGTGTGGGTTTCTCCTGAGTGCTCTGGTTTCCTTCCACATTCCAAAGACATACAGTAATTAGTCACATTGGTTGGAACAGGTGCTTTTTGGCCAGAAGGGCCCGTTACTGTGCTGAATTGCTCAATAAAAACAGCCACTGACTTTCTTTTGTCTATCCCGCCTGTTATTACCTCAATAAGTGCAATGGATTGCCAGGGTAGATTTCTGCTTAAGGAAGCTACAATGTCTATTTTATCCTGTGCCTCCACATACCCCAAAATCTCATCCTTAATAGTAAACTTTTGCCAACTACTGAAGTCAGGCGAACCACCCTATAATTGTCTGTTCTGCCTCTCCCTCTTGAATTGAATTGACTTTATTACTTAACTCCTTCAAATACAGGAAGAGTTAAAATCTTTACTTTACATCTCCATTCAAATGTGCAATGTGCAATTATAGTAATTTATAATAAATGTTATTGAACAACAGGATAGTCAAAATAACATAGAAATACAGTAGCGACAGTATGAATTAAGCAGTCTGACGGCCTAGTGGAAAATGTTGTCCTGGAGCCTGCTGGTCCTGGCTTTTACGCTGTGATACGGTTTCCTGAATGGTAGCAGCTGGAACAGATTGCGGTTGGGGTGACTTGCTTCTCCAATGATCCTTCGGGCTCTTTTTACACACCTGACTTTGTAAATATCCTGAATAGTGGGAAGTTCACATCCACAGATGTGCTGGGCTGTCCGCACCACTCTCTGCAGAGTCCTGCGATTAAGGGAGGTACAGTTCCCAAACCAGGCAGTGATGCAGCCAGTCAGGATGCTGTCAATTGTGCCCCTATAGATAGTTCTTAGGATTTGGGGGGGCATACCAAACTTCTTCAACCATCTGAGGTGAAAGAGGCACTGTTGTGCCTTTTTCACCATAGCCGTTATGTGCAGACCACGTGAGATCCTCGGTGATGTTTATGCCGAGGATCTTAAAGCTGTTCACCTTCTCAACCCCAGATCCTTTGATGCCTATAGGAGTTAGCCTGCCTCCATTCCTCCTGCAGTCCACAACCAGCTCCTTTGCTTTTGCGACATTGAGGGACAGGTTGTTTTCTTGACACCACTGTGTCTGGGTGATGACTTCTTCTCTGTAGGCTGCCTCATTATTATTTGATATTAGACCAATCAGTGTAGTGTCATCAGCAAATTTAATTAGCAGATTGGAGCTGTGGGTGGAGACACAGTCATGGTACAGAGAGTAAAGGAGGGGGCTCAGTACACAGCCCTGAGGGGCACCTGTGTTGAGGATCAGAGGGGCACAGATGAAGGAGCCCACTCTAACCACCTGCCAGCAATCTGACAGGAAGTCCAGGATCCAGCTACACAAGGCAGGATGAAGGCCGATGTAACTGAGCTTGTCGAGCCTGGAGGGAATTATGGTGTTGAATGCTGAATTGCAGTCCAAGAACAGCATTCTCACATAAACATCCCTCTTCACCAGGTGTGTAAGGACGGTGTGTAGAGCTGTGGCTATTGCGTTGTCTGTTGATCGGTCATGCCGGTAGGCGAATTGTAGGGGTCTGGTGTGGTTGGGAGCAAGCTTCAGATGTAGTCCTTGATCAGCCTCTCAAAGCATTTGCTTGTTATTGAGGTGAGAGCGACAGGATGCCAGTCATTCAGAATTCCTCTTCTTAAAGAATGGAGTGACAAATGCAATTTTCCAGTCCTCCGGAGACATTCCAAAATATATTGTTTCTTGAAAGGTAACTACTAATGCCTCCATAATATCTTTAGCTGCCATTTTTGTTCTGAATATACTCAACAACTGAGTCTTCCTAACCCTCTTTGATGTGGAATTCCAAAGACTGTTTAAACTTCGAGTGAAAAAACACTTGTCATCTCAGTCTTGAATGGCTGACCCCATATTTTGATGCAATGACACCAAGTTTCAGGCACCCAACCCAGGAGTAACATCCTGGATCTACAGAGTTAAACTCATATGAATTCAGCAGAGTGAAGTTTATACAAGTTGATCAGCAATGATGAACAGAAGTCAATTGTTTAAATCCATGCGAGCTTTGAGAATTAAATCAGGCTTAACAAAAATCCAAAGTAACACTGAACCCTTTTGCAGTAATTTAAAAAAAATTTACAGAAGTGCTCAGACCTCTTCATTTATTTTGGATGAAGAAGTCAATTCAATTCTATTCATCTTCCAATTTTTACCTAAAATGAATGATCATTTCAAAGAACTGTCCAATTTTCTTTTAGTTCTGTATTTATTATCATTTAGTTATTTGCTCATTCCATACAGGGTTGGGGGCAGGCCCTGCCTGTTGGTGCTACCTTCCAGTGTCCACACAGTGGAAGATAAGCTGGATTGTGTTCATCTGCTGCTACACCTGCATGAGATGAATACTGCTGCAGGCAGGCTTGTCCTTGCAGAAACATGGCTCCAGGACAACATCTATGCACACCATCAATAAAGAGTCCATGATACTCAAGGATTTGGACTATGTTAGTATTTTTGAAATGTTATTTTTCAAAGTTCAAAGTCAATTTATTATTGAAGTATGTATACTACAGGCAACCTTGAGATTTGACTCCTTATAGCAGAACAAAAAAAATCCAATAGAACCAATTAAAAAAGACAAACACCTAAAATGAAAAAAAAAATCATGCAAATAATAGAAATAAGTAAATACAACCAGAATTAAAGTTCACAAAAATGAGTCCACGGCCACAAAGCCAGTCACAGTCAGTCCAGGAGCCCTTTAGTTGCCTCATTTCACGGTATAGATGAATAAACATCACAAGAAGTGAGCAGAACACTGGCCATCCCTCTCTTCTGGACCCGACACCCTTACCTTTTTGATTTGGCCTGGTGATTAAATAAGCCAAACAGAAGGTCATTCCTTGCTCTTGGACCCAGGCCCTGTCACTTTAATACACCCTTGGGTCCAGGACCTGTCATCTTGATTCGGCCCATACCTGACTTTTCCAATTCAGCCTGGCACTTAAATCAATCAAACCTCGGCTTATTCCTTGCTCTTGGGCCTGGGCCCCACCGCCTCGATTTGGCCCATGCATATTATGCTGCAACTCTCCTGCATCTATGAGACTTCAATTCATTTCATTTTTAGAATCTTTTTATTGATACGTAATCATCAACAGCTATAAAATGATACCAAACTTTAATGGATTAATATGCATACAATTAATAAAGCTGAAGAAAAGAAAAATGAACCGATATTGAAATATAAAAATGGGGAAAAAAATTATATATCAAGAAAAGAAGGGAAAAAAAGAACCCCATCTAACTAAAAAAAAACCCATTAGGAATTAAGCCCCTGGAGCAATACGTTTGACCATCATCTAAATATATAAAAAAAAGTCATCAACCGTCATTTCATATTTATATAAAAAAAATAAAATTGGAAGGAAACCATATAACTTAATTCAAATTAAATGATAATATTTGGCAAAAGAACCCCATCTTCTCTCAAAATCAAATTGAGGATCAAAAGTTCTACTTCTGATTTTTTCCAAACTAAGACATAACATCACTTGAGAAAACCATTCAATTAATGTAGGGGAAGAAATATCTTTCCATTTTAATAAAATAGCTCTTCTTGCCATCAGTGTAACAAATGCAATTACATGTTGATCTGAAGATGAGATACCCTGAATATGATGCGGAACTATTCCAAATAGAACAGTCAATCTATTAGGTTGTAAATTAATTTTCAAAGCTTTAGAACTTGTAGAAAATAAAGATTTCCAAAACGATTGTAAAGAAGAACATGACCAGAACATATGTGACAAAGTAGCTACTTCAGTTTTACATCTACCACAATAGTTATCTATACTAGGAAATATTTTAGATAGTCTCTCCTTTGTTAAGTAATAACGGTGTACAATTTTAAATTGAATTAAACAATGGTTGGCACATACAGAAGAATTTATGTTTTTCAAAACTCAAAGCCAATCTTCATTAACAAAGGTCATATTAAGTTCTCTCTCTCAATCTTGTTTAATCTTTAGTGATAGGTTCTCTTTTTGTAACAAAAATAAATTATAAATTCTGCCAATGGAACCTTTCACTAAGGGATTCAATTTCAAAATGGTATCCAACAAATCAGATGCTTGTAAATATGGAAACTTAGGTAAATATTATTGTAAAAACTGTCTAACCTGAAAATATTGCAAAAAATGTGTATGAGCAAGAGAAAATTTATTAACTCCTCAAAAGTCATCAATCAACCATCACAAAATAAATCTGTAAAAGAATGAATTCCTTTATTTTTCCATAGAAGAAAAATGGGGTCAGTTGTTGAAGGTTTAAATAAAAAATTTTGATATAAAAAACTAGATAACTTAAATTGTTTAAGATTAAAAGAATTACGGAACTGAACCCAAATCCGTAGGGATTGTTTAATAACTGGATAGAGATTTAAATTTGGAATTTTAGAGAGCTGTAAAGGTAATAGAGCTCCTAAAATTGAAGTTAAATGAAATTGTTTAACAGCTTTTAATTCCAAATCAACCCATAATGGTTTTTGGCTCTTATCAAGCTAATATAACCAAAAACATAACTGTCTAATATTCACAGCCCAATAATAGTCTTAAATTAGGAAGTGCAAGTCCACAATCTTTTTTAATCTTTTGTAAATGATACTTATTAATTCTAGGTCTCTTATTGTTCTAAATAAAAGAAGAAATAAGAGAGTCAATTTGACCGAAAATTTTTTAGTTAAAGAGATAGGTATATTTTGGAAAACATATAAAAATCTAGGTAAAATCATCATTTTCACAGCATGAATATGACTTATTAAAGAAAAAGTAAGTGGATTCCATCTAGAAAGTAACTGTTTCATGGAGTCCATTAAAGGAACTATATTCGCTTTATGGAGATCTTTATATTTTTTAGTAATGATAATACCTAAATTTCTAAATGTATTAACAATTCTAAAAGGAATATTATATGTACTAAGATGAACATTTAATTGAAACAATTCACTTTTATTCAAGTTAAGTTTATATCCTGAAAATTTACCAAAATTTTTAAGTGTTTCAACAAGATTAGGAATTGATTCCTCAAGATTTGAAATAAAAACCAAAAGATCATCTGCATAAAGAGAAATCTTATGTATGGTTCCATTCACAGAGATACCATGGATATTTTTAGCTTTATGTAATGTTATAGCTAAAGGTTCCAAAACAAGATTAAATAATAAAAGGACTTAATGGTCATCCCTGTCTAGTGCCACAAGAAAGTGAGAATAAAAGAAGACCGGCAGTTATTAATAATGACTGTGGCAATAGGATTCTTATAAATCATTTGAATCCATTTATTGAAATTATAACCAAAACCAAATTTTTCTAATACTTTAAACAAATATGGCCACTCAACTCTATCAAATGCCTTTTCTGCATAGAGAGAGATAACACATTGAGGTTGCTTAGATAATGATGAATATATAATGTTCATCAATCTCCGAATGTTAGAGAAAGAATAAAGGCCTTTAATAAAGCCCGTTTGATCCATAGAAATAATTTTAGTTAAAATATTTTACAAGCGATTAGCCAATATTTTAGAGAGAATTTTTGCATCCACATTTAATAGCGAAATAGGTCTATATGATGAACATTCAACAGATCTTTATCTTTTTAAGAATTAAGTGTTACGAATGTGCCGCAACTCTAAGGGGCCGAAGGGTACAAAGTCGCCCCCCTCCTTTTTGAGAATCGCAAGATCGCTATTAATTCGGGTCTGGGACCCAGGAAATGAGAGAGAGACACGCAGAATCCACAAGGTTTGGAATGTGTCCTGGCCTCAGCGAAACAAAAAACCCTGATAACGGCTATTGTCTCTTGGAGACAGAATTGTGTATTGAGTACTGTACTATTCATTGAAGCCCCTCAGGGGACGACCAGAGTGGGCTGGTTGAGGGATTGCATCATCCCAACCTGATTGACATCTGAGACCACGTGAGTAAGGATAAAAGAGGGTCTGGGGAACAACCCCTTTAGACGCACCAGGAGAAACGCTAGAAATCCCGTGACAGCGTTTAATAGCGACAGCTGGTGGGGGCTCGTGTGTGTCCTTCCCTTGCCTGGGATTGGCGGGCTCACCATGGAAGAACGGCTTAGCTAAAGGAGAGGCCACAAGTGAACGGCCACACCAACAAGACTCCGACGGATCGAAATCATAAAAGAAATCAGCAAGTTTTTCTCCCAAACCTCTCTCTCTCTCCAACCATTGCAACCCAGCGGTCCCCAAAGGCTGCAGCCTGCATGAACTGAGTGAACTTTATATTTCCATCGGACAGTACATTATCCCCTAGACAACGATAGAGCTTATTTCTTATTATTATTATACCCGCACTTTTAGATTTAGTATTGATGACGTATATTATCTGTATATTTGCATTGATATTAATTTTGTGTATTTTTACTAATAAATACTGTTAAAAATAGTATCATCAGACTTCAACGGACCTCTCCATCTTTGCTGGTAAGTGACCCAGTTACGGGCTTCGTAACATAAGGAAATAGATGCTTCACAAAAAGAAGGTAAATTACCCTTGTCAAAGGATTCATGAAATATTTCCAAAAGATACGGAGAAAGTAATCTTTCAAATTTTTTGTAAAATCCCACTGAATAACCATCAAGTCCAGGAGCTTTAACTGATTGCATTGATAAAATAGCTTTCTGAATTTCATGCTCAGTAATTGGAGCATCAAGCATCTGTTGATCTTCAAAAGAAATTTGTGGAAATTTAATCTAATGTAAAAAGCCTTCATTTTAGAGGAGTCTGCAGGAAATTGAGATCTATAAAGATCAGAGTAAAAATCTTGAAAAGTATTATTAATGTCCTCATGGTTACTTATTATATCTCCATTATTTTTACGAATCTTTAAGATTTGTCTTTTAGCTCTAGCTGCTCTTAATTGAGAAGCTAAGAACTTATTATTTTTATCCCCAAGGATATAAAATTGACTTTTCAATTTAAACAAATATCCTTCAACAGGATATGTTAGTAATAAATTACACTGTGATTGTAATTCTACTCTTCTTTTAAATGAAACAGCATTTGGAGAGATTGCACTAATGTTATCTAATTCTTTAATTTGTTTAGAGATTTTTTAGAGATTAATTCCATTCTTGTTTGTTTCTTCAAGTTTAGCTATTGTTACGAACGTGCCACAACTCTGAGGGGCCGAAGGGTACAAAGTAGCCCCCTCCTTTTTGAGAATCGCAAGATCGCTATTAATTCAGGTCTGGGGACCCAGGAAATGAGAGAGAATCCTCAAGGGTTTGGAATGTAGTCCTGTCCTCAGCGAGACAAAGCCACGGATACCGGCCATTGTCTCTTGGAGACGGAATTGTGTATTGAGTACTGTACTATTCATTGAAGCCCTCAGGGAATGATCAGAGTGGGCTGGGTGAGGGATTGCATCATTCCAACCTGATTGACATCTGAGACCCCGTGAGTAAGGATAAAAGAGGGTCTGGGGAACAACCCCTTTAGACGCACCAGGAGAAATGCTAGAAATCCTGTGACAGCGTTTAATAGCGACAGCCGGTGGGGCCCGCGTGCATCCTTTCCCGTTGCCTGGGACTGGAGGGACTGACTACGAAAGAACGGCTTAGCTAAAAGGAAAAGGACACCAATGACATTTCGAAGGATCGACATCATAAAAAAGGAAAATCTGGCAAGTTCCAAAATCTCTCTCTCTTCACTCCAATCAAAGGCTGCAGCCTGAATGAACTAAAGTGACTTTTATATTTCCATTGGACAATCCATTACCCCCTATACAGCGACAGAGCTATTTTTTATTGATTATTATTATACCCGCGCTTTAGATTTAGTATTGACGACGTATATTATCTGTATGTTTGCATTGATATTATCTTTGTGTATTTTTATCAATAAAAACTGTTAAAAATAGTACCAGACTTCAACAGACCTCTCTATCTTTGCTGGTAAGTGACCCAGTTACGGGGTACGTAACACTATATACAAAATAATTTGACCGCATAAATAAGCTCTTAATGTATCCCAAATTACTAACTTAGAGATGTTTCCTATATTATTAAAGAGAAAAAACTCTTCTGAGCTTCAATAAACTCAACAAATTCTGAACTTTGCAATAAATGTTCTGGAAAACGCCAAAATGGTCTGGTAGAAACAATATCTTTCATTTGAAATATTAAATTTAAAGCAGCATGATCAGAGATAGCAATCACATCATACTCACATTTCTGAACACTGAATAAAAGTTGAGGGTCAACTATAAAATAGTCGATTCTCGAATATTTATTATGAACATGTGAGAAAAAAAAAGTATTCTCTATCACTAGGGTGCATATGCCTCCAGACCTCAATTAAACTGTAATCAATTAAAAAGGAATTAATAAGTGATGCAGAACGATTAGGGAGTTGATATTTGGATGATAACTTATCCATTAAAGGATTTAGACAAGTATTAAGATCACCACCCATTAATAACATAATCAGGTAATTTAAATCAGGTAATAACGCAAAAACAGTTTTAAAAAATGAGGGATCATCAACATTTGGTCCATAAATAGTAACCAAAACCATTTTTCTATTACAAATTGTTCCTTTAACAATCAGTTGTTTCTTTAAGATCAAGGCTCAAAGAGTCCACTGTTCCTTCGAATTTCTCTTTTAGATGAGTTATCTCAATGCTGATATTGCTGATTTGAGATTCTAGTCTCTTTACCCAGAGGGGATCCTCTGAAAATTTGTCAGTTTTCTTGGGCTTCCCATTGCTCGGGTCCGGATTTCTTCTGGAGCTTCTGAAAGTGGCCATAATTATATCTGATCCGACTGAATAAAGTTGAAATTTCAAAGTTTAAATCGGAAAAGGGAGCGATTAAAGGCGGACAAGAAGCAACTAGTCTTACATGTCCGAAACCAGGAGGCGGAGCCCTTGAGACTTCAATTCATACCACAAAAATGCCAGGTTGTACAGGCAGTTCGAAAGCTTGACACTGACAGGGAAGTTAACACCTTTCAAGAAAAAGTATGATTAATAAAGTAGTTCTTAGTTATTTTTGTGAACAAGGTTGTCGCTGTGCTTCATCAGTACTATCTTAGCCCTTTGTAAGTATGTTTTTCTATTATAATTATATGCGCTATATGTGCTGTGTGAGAGACTGTTGGTACTGTGCTTTGCACCTTGGCCCCAAAAGAAGGCTGTTTCATTTGGTTGTATTCATGTATATGGCTGAACCTATCTATCTATTACTAAAACTTCCATGCTCTCTCTGTTTGTCTGTTTGTGACCTCCAATTAGCGCAAACGGTGCATTACAGTGGCACTTTTTTTGGCTAAATCAACTTAAAATGCGCTAACTTGCAAATTGCAGGCAAAGTTCAGGGCTATATATTCGTATAAAATTGCTCATTCACAAAAATCAACAGGCTGCCTTTCAACTGTAAAAATACAGTGACAATCACAAAACCCTGTATTCATAAAAATTAAATCGTAATATTGAAATATAAAAAATTTGGTATACAGAAAAAAAAAATCTAAACCCTCTGCCAAAGTCAGAGCTGTTAGGAAAAGCAAGAAAAAAAAGGGGGGGAAACCCTTATCATATAATAATATATTATTAGCCAACATCTGTACTTTTTCAACAAATCAAAGGTTTTGAAAATAACTCAAAAATGGTCCCCCACAATGTATAAAAGTCTTGACTAGATTCAAAAACTGAACATCGGATCTTCTCTAAAGTTAAGTATGACATAACATCCCGTAACCTGCAATGACGTACTTCGAGACACCCATAAAACCCTTTGCTGCAGTCAAAGGACAGCGGTGACTATATCACGTCCATTTAGGAGAGCGCCAACCACATCATCAAGAATAATCAGCTTCCTTTACTGCTTTGTATCTTCTATCCAGCATTAGGGTAAAAACAAATATGGTCAGCCTAATTATGCTGCATGGAAAGAGAAGGGAGACGCCAAACATCGTCAGGAAACGGCAAGGAGAGGGAGAGAACAAGAATCTGATGAGGCCAGGGCTGCACAACTCTAGGATCAGAGTCAGGACAAAAAAGATGAGAGAAGAAGAGACAGAGGAGAGGCATGCACGTCTCCAGAACGACAACAACAGGCACAGGAGCAGGAGAGAGGAAGAGATAAAGGAGCTGAGAAATGCACATCTCCAAGATCAGAGACAGAACAAATAGCAGAAGAGATGAAAAGACAGCGCATGAAAGGACTGCACATCTCCAGAATGACAACGAGAGGCACAAGGGTGGCAGATCAACCAGAAATGTTGCGATCAGAAGTGTCCTTCATTAAATGAGGAGGAGCTATATTTGCCTTGCTACGCGTCTTTCTTCTTTAATGAACTGGTTTTTATTCTTCAATTTCCAAAGCAAAGCAATACCAATAGCATTCAGGAAAATTTAATGTTCATTCTGGTCACATCAGACTGCACTACCTTTCTCTCAAAGGGTGCCCCAAAGGGTCACCCCGTTGTCTAGTGACAATTAAATCTGAACTTGAATTCATGGTCCTTCAAGAGTTCCTTTGGCTTGAGCACTTCACAAATCAATTTTAAAGTATGGGAGATTTCCCAATTACTTGGAGAAATAAATTTTGCCTTAAATTGTTAATTCAAGGATACTGCTACATCAGAAAACAATTCTTTTGGACATGCACAACCACCTTTCAAAACAGGCCCTCTTAAAACAGTATCAGCAATAAATGAAGACAAAATAAATCCAAAAAAACAATAACCACAGTAATGCTAGTCTCTTACCTCCTAATTTAGAACAGCAATATTTAAAGATTGGGACAGGGATTTAACATTAATAATTTTGAAAATCTGAAAAATTCCCTGAGATGCCTTTGTGATGCAAACTTAAAATTTTTGCAAAAAAATCAATACCTAATCCATTTGTACAATCAACTTCATAGCAGCCTACTTAAGCAAGACTCGACACCAAGACCTTTGAAAACTTTTAAGATATGGACACATTGGCATGCTATTCCAGAAACAGAACTGAGTGAAAGGAAGAGCAATGACTACAGTTTAATGTACAGGGAAGGAACCATATAAGGGGAATCCCTTTCACCTTTAGATGAGGATAATATAGTCATCTGAAGTCGGTGATGTCAAAAAAACAAATAGGTAGAACAGGATATTGGGTATAGTTTACACTGATCATAGATGCAGAGCTTTCAGTGTTTCATCATGGCCCAAGACACAATGGAAGGCATTAAACAAAGAGTTGCTTTAAAGATGTAAACTGATTTGGAAGTTGGCAAGAAATTCAAGATGTATGGAGCTCTATGTATAAATGTTCAAATCCATGGTCCAGCAATGTGATGAATGATTTGAAGTGCTCTTCACAAACATTTATTTTTTTATATCTTGGACATGAGATTGCCCTGGGAACTACTTGAGTAATCTGAAGTGAACATAGGTAAAATACAAGGGAATAATCAAAACGATAGCGACTATTGTATCAAAAGGGGTGAAGAAAGCATTATGATATTGCAGTATTGACATTATGAAATGGAAAATGTTTTAAATTGTTCATGATGCATCAGTAGAAGCAACTATATCAGACTAGCAAATTGGTTACAGATGGGGAAAGTTAATGTGGTATACTTCAGATCATTTCAAAATAATTCTAAAGCATTAACTGATAAATAGCACGTTTTGCTTCAATACAAAATATACCCAGCCAATCATGATAAAAATTTGTCTTTTTACCTATTGTCAGGTGTAGTAGAAGATGAAGCCTCTAGTTCTTCTAGAGTCTGTTGAAATAATTCCCTATTTTCATTTATAAAATGCCTCTGCATTTCTGACATCTGGGCCATTATCTTCTCTCTACGCAGACGAGCAATTTCAGCTTTCCGCTTTCGATCTGCTTTGTCTTTATCTCGTAAACACTATAAAAAGAACAGTTGAATGATTAATGTTTTCACTTAAATAGTTATCTTACACAGCAACAACCTTACTTCCAATCTTTTTAAAATATTAATATAAGTTAAAAATTTATAATTTTAACCTGTAGAGTACATGAAAAATATTTATAATATAATTTTTATATTATTATGTAATAATAACTTATTCAACTATTCTAAAAGAAAAATAGGTTAACAATATTAGTCCAATAACACTAAACAAATCTGACATTTTCAGGGCTTTTACTCAGTTAGCTACAATCAGTGATGAAATGTTATTTTCATAATCTTGGATTCCAGAGGAGGGAAGTCCATAGGGCTGTCCCTGAAAGATGTCTGTGAATGGAGCCTAAGGACATTGCATAAATGCCACAAATTCAATTCGGTTGACACTGCTCACAAGGTTTTCCATAAAATTAAATGAATATTAAGATTTTGAGCAGGTGGAGAGGGAAAAGGTGGCTAGAGGAAGTGAAAAAACTACCAAAATAGATTCAACTGAGTAGATGAAAATGAAAAGAACAAGAAGTGAAGTCATTTTAAACAAATAAAGATGTATATTTACTGTTTGGACAAATGGAAAACTTGAACAAGAATGACTAAAACATTACTGTGAAACATCTAAAACCAATTATTTAAATAAAGTTGAAAAGCGAGAATATTTTGATAAAATGCACTTATTTTCAAAAAGTTATCCATGTTCCTTAAAGTTAACTATATAATATTGTGCAATCACATTTTGTATCAGGAAGCTAGATTTTAAAATGACTGGCTTTCATTCTTACCTCCTCCACACTGTGCCCTTCCATCTCTACGACAGGGTTTGAATTGCTCCGTTCTCTCATCTTTTGAATAACTCCAAAAAGCTTCAGGACAAAATTCATTAGAAGTTAAATTTTAATCATTAATGAATTATGTTATTGCACTAATAAATTTACTTATGGATTTCATAAAGATGTGCAAAAAAAATGACCATCAGAGTCAGCTTTGGAATAAACAGGCATGTTTTATAAAATTAAAAAAGGATTTAGTTTTCCAGAGTATATAATGCGATTCATGAATTAATCTTTTCATGCCAGTGTCACCAGCAATTTAACAGAAGTGATTTATGATGCTCAAGTGTGAAAGGAGGTAAAATGAGCAGCTTCAAAGTCATTGAATTAACATGTCTTTGTAATATAATGCTTCAGTCACATGGCTTACAGCATCACTTATTGGTGCATAATTGGCAACCTTAACTAACTTTTCCATCATCAAATTCACTTCTACAGCTCCAGAAAATATTCAGGAAAGACCTTCTGCTCGCACTATGTCAATTTGATTACCTGGGAAAATTGATACATACTGATAATAAAGTTATGGCAGTATGTAATTGTGAGACAGCAGAACAATGATCTCTGGCTTCTTTCACAATTCTTGCTGTTAGCAGTATCAGGATAAAGCAAACAAATTAATACAGTGAGTGGCATGCAAAAGTTTGGGCACCCTGGATCAAAATTTGTTACCATAAATAGCTATGCGAGTAAAAGATGACCTGATTTCCAAAAGGCATAAAGTTAAAAATGACACATTTCTTCAATATTTTAAGCAAGATTACTTTTTTTATTTCCATCTTTTATAGTTTCAAAATAACAAAAAAGGAGAAGGGCCCGAAGCAAAAGTTTGGGCACCCTGCGTGATCACAGCTTGTAAGTGCTTTCTTCCTTGCAAAAGGCTTCTGGTTCTGTGCGATTCTTGGGCCGTCTTGCATGAACTGCTCTTTTGAGGTCTATCCACAGATATTTGATTATGTTTAGGTCGGGGGACTGTGAAGACCATGGCAAAACCTTCAGCTTGCGCCTCTTGAAGTAGTCCATTGTGCATTTTGAGGTGTGTTTAGGATCATTATCCTGTTGTAGAAGCCATCCTCTTTTCATCTTCAGCTTTTTTTTTTTACAGATAGTGTGATATTTGCTTCCAGAATTTGCTGGTATTTAATTGAACTCATTCTTCCCTCTACCAGTGAAATGCTCCCCGTGCCACTGGCTGCAACACAAGCCCAAACCATGATTGATCCACCCCAACGCTGAACAGTTGGAGAGGTGTTCTTTTCATGAAATTCTGCACCCTTTTTTCTCCAAACATACCTTTGCTCATTGTGGCCAAAAAGTTCTATTTTAACTTCATCAGTCCACAGGACTTGTTTTCAAAATGCATCAGGCTTGTTTAGATGTTCCTTTGCAAACTTCTGACGCTGAATTTTGTGGTGAGGACGCAGGAAAGGTTTTCTTCTGATGACTCTTCCATGAAGGTCATATTTGTGCAAAAGTTTCCTTGGTCTTCCAGACCTCAACTTGACCTCCACCATTCCTGTTAACAGCCATTTCTTAATTACATTATGAACTGAGGAAACAGCTACCTGAAAACACTTTGCTATCTTCTTATACCTTTCTCCTGCTTTGTGGGCATCATTTATTTTAATTTTCAGAGTGCCAGGCAACTGCTAATTGTTGGGAAAATGTTTGAGGAGCCAGGGTATTTATAAAGCTTTGAAATTTGCAACACCTGGCCTTTCCCAACGATGACTGTGAACAAGCCGTAGCCTTTACAAGCTCATTAAAGTCCGAGACCTTGGTAAGAGTTATCTGAGAGCTCAAATCTCTTGGGGTGACCAAACTTTTGCGTGGTGCTCCTTTCCTATTTTTCCCACTCTAAAATTGTACACAACAAAAATAACACAATAATCTTGCTTAAAATGTTGAAAATAATGTTTCATCTTTAACTTTATGACTTCTGGAGGTAAGTTCATCGTCTACTCATTTAACTATTCATAGTAACAGAAATTTTGACCAGGGGTGCCCAAGCTTCTGCATGCCACTGTATATGGGGTTATAAATCGACAGACACAGAGAAAACTTTCATCCTACTATCCTAGGTTAGATCTGAATAAAATCTTCCAAGGGTGAATGACCACTATCTAATCCATTGGCAGCAGTATTTGAAATACCACTTTACTACTTCATAATGAATTGATTTTACATCCTAAGTGATACCAACTTCTGTATGAAAATGCAGCAGAAAATATTCTATTTCTCAGCTGAATGGAATTCCAGTAAGAAAGACCTCAATTCCACGCTACCCTGTCAATTCTACAACAAAGTGCAATTGATACAGCTTACTTTTGGTACTGAATTCGCATAATAAAAATATTCATAAATATTTTAAAAATTGGTGCACAATAAAAAAGTGAAATGTTTTCCTAAACATGCAGAGATAGTAGCAGGGTGGAAACTGCATTTCAGGCAATAGTAGAGTTTATTTAATTGTTAACACATCATCTGCTAAAGTAGTTTTGTTCAAATATGCTTTCGATTAACTGTGAACAAATCACTATGAAACAAATTTAATGGATTAATGCCATTAGAACATACCTTAAGTACCCACTTGATCATGTCCTTATAAACCTCTAAATGGGGAGCATTTTGCAATGTTTCCAGCATTGCCAAAATACTAGCTGAGTTTTCTGGAGCCTCCCCAGGACCTGCCAAATATTGCCAAAGTAAGCTATATGATGATATGCAAATTTCACAAGTTTAGGCAATACTTAGTCATAGCTAAATCTCTTAAAATATTGATAAATTTCAAGATAATTTTACTGATAAGTCCAAGTCCAGCCACTTTAGAAACATTTAGTTAGATAACATCTCCTTAGGCTACTGCAAATCATACCTGGATGAAAAGTTAACGTAAAAGGAACTGAAAAGAACATAATGGTGGACTTGGATAGATGCATGAATGTGTTCTGGTGGATAGAGGCAGGCATGTTGCATCACATAATGTAGGGAAAATCAAGCTTGTATGATTTGTGAACAAAAAGTAGGAAAATGCAGTACTGCATTCACAACACAGGTTGCAAAGATTATAATCCAGGCTTTGAAAATAACAATATGATGCAAGCAAATGTAGAAAAAGGGACAACTAAAAGTACTACATGTGATTTTTGGAATAAAGACCAAAAGTTTTAGCCCTGAACAAATCCATTTACACAAGTGGACAATGAAGCAATTTACACAGGAACAAAATAAAACCTGAGGTTATTTTTTTTTATTATCTGCAATAGAAAGGTGAAAGAACTTGAATGAGAGGATAAATGAGTAAAATGGCACCTTTCTTCCATGAATAGTTAAATCCTCGCGAAGTTGCACAAATTTTACCACACAGCGGATACATACGTGAGACTTTTGAAGTGAAGTTAAAAGTAAAATCGCTGTCTTCACTCGCACTTTCTAATTGTTGTTTCTCTTCAAGTAAAGCCATTCCAATCAGATGCAAAACCTACAGGAACAGGTTATGACACAACGATAAAACATCTATGCAAACACAATCTAAATTAATTGTCAATAAGTCATAGAAAAC
This sequence comes from Hemitrygon akajei, assembly GCF_048418815.1. Lineage (NCBI taxonomy): Eukaryota > Metazoa > Chordata > Chondrichthyes > Myliobatiformes > Dasyatidae > Hemitrygon > Hemitrygon akajei. The sequence goes on from NC_133130.1 coordinate 45,544,842, forward strand.
CACAGCACAGAAACAAGCTATTGGGCCCATCTAGTTTTTGCTGAACCATAAATCTGCCTACTCCCATTGACCTGCACCTGGACCACATCTCTCCACACCCCTCTCATCCATGTATAAATCCAAATTTCTCTTAAATGCTGAAACTGAACTTGTTTCCATCACTTGCGTTGGTAGCTCATTCCACACTCTCACCACCTCTGAATGAAGATGTTTCTTCCTCATGTTCCCCCTAAATATTTCACCTTTCACCCTCAATCCATGACCTCTAGTTGTAGTCTCACCCAACCTCAGTGGAAAAGGCCAGCTTGCATTTACCTCATCTATTCACAATTTTGTACACCTTTATTAAATCTCCTCTCAATCTTCCACATTGCAAGGAATAAAGTCTTGATCTATTCAATCTTTCTGTATAATTCCCAGCAACATCTTTATAAATATTCTCTGCACTCTTTCAATTTTATTTACACCTTTCCTGTAGATAGGGGTCCAAAACTGGACATAATACTGCAAATTAGGACTCAAAACACCTTATACAATTGCAACATAACAACCCAACTCAATTGATTTCTGAACGCCAATGCGCCAAAAGCTCTCTTTATTAACCTATCTCCCTGTGACACCACTTTCAAGGAATTATGGATCTATATTCCCAGATCCCTCTGTTCTACCATATTCCTCAATGCCTTACAGCTCATCATGTAAGATCTACCCTAGATGGTCATTTCACACATATTTGCATTAAATGCTACCTGCAATTTTTCAGCCCATTTTTCCAGCTCATCCAGATCCCACTTCAAACTCTGAGTCTTTCTCACTGTACAGTATACCCCCAATCTTGGTGTCATCCGTAAATTTGCTGATCCAGTTTACCACATTATCATACAGATCACTGATGTAGATGACAAAGAACAATGGACCCAGCACCGATCCCTGTTGCACACCACTAATCACAGGCCTGCAGTCAGAGGCAGCCACTTACAACCACTCTCTGGCTTCTTCTACAAAGCCAGTGTCTAATCCAATTTACTACCTCAAATTGAATGCTAAACTACCGAACTTCGTCGATCCATGTTGTCATGAGGGGGGCTATTTTACTTGTGGGTCAAAAGCTGATCCTACTGTGTTGGTATCGACTGGCCCGTTTAAAGTATGCAGCAGCTCTTTCCCATTGGTTGCCTTCCGTGCTACGGCACTGGTGCCCGATTTCAAGCACCTAAGGGGTATAAGAATAGCACATGCAGGAGGCTCGACCTCTTTTCTTTTGTCCCTAGGCTCAGTTTCACACAGAGGTCCCAACTAGTATCCGTTTGTTGAATTTTAGTTTTGTAGATGTTTAACTTGGGGGTCTTGGATGTTTGGCTGTATGTTTTACTGTTTGTAAACAAATGATTAATGTGCTCATTTGCAATCAGTGTCTTCTGTCTCACTCACCAAACCCATGAACTTGTCACAAACTTCCAATGCAGGACCTTGTCAAGGGCCTCTTGCTAAAATCCAGGTAGACAACATCCACTGCCTTGCCATCATCAGGTTTCCTGGTAACTTCCTTGAAAAACTCTATTATTTTAGTATGACTTAACATGCACAAAGTGATGTTGACTAAACACTCCATGTCTGTCCAAATACTTCCCATTACTGGTGTCAGGGTCACCTTTTTACAGTATGAGAGTCCCAGTTATTTTCAAAACTTATTAAAGAACCATCTGTCTACTGCTAGTGTAAACTATGTGCCAGACTTAACGGATGTCCTTTCATGCACAAACTTATCCATAGGTCAATCAAACTCAGTGATACCAAGTGGGAAACGCTTTTCTACAGGACTGAAAGAATGCACTTTCAGGTACCTATAAATAGCAGTCAGCTGGCAGCATTAACTGAATTCCATAACAAATTACCTGCTGAATTCCTGAAAAAAATGAACAGTTATAAATATACTTCAAGAAATTCCCAAACAATTATATCACAAATAATTTGGTACAACATTTAAAACTATCCTGTAGACCAATGGTGTCAAGTATTACCTTTCTGTTCAGTTTGTCTTGTAGTTTGTACCCATATGTATGTTGAAAAGTTAATTCAACATACTTTGCTGTCACTTTTTGCAGATTCTCAAGAGACTTGGTGTGAACAATGTTTTATTTTCCTCTTAAAACCTTCTACCAAATTTCAATGAAATTGGCTTTAAAATTATACCCTTAGCCATGCATTTGTTATCTTGAAGCTTGACTGGTCTGAAGCACTCCGGCTTGGCTCAGTCTACCTACAGAAATTTCGGATCATCCAATATTTTGCTGTTATACTCAAGACCTCCTCACCTATCACCCAGAGCATCAGAACGACAACTTGCTAGAAAAATTCTCACCCCATTTTCAAGCCTGTCCATGATAGGGGAAATGAAGTTGCAAATGTCTATGAGCTGAAACAAACGTTAAAGGAGGAAATTATATTTCCAATTAAAAGTTCTAAAGATCAAATATAAGTTTGGAGAATAATGAATTGGTGCAGTCTAATATGGAGAAGTTTGCCAAGCCAAATAGAGAGAGAATATTAATAATGTTACCATATTCTCCTTTTCCATAATTTCCATTGCTTCAAAAAGGTCTAAACTGCTTCCCTATTTCTGGATAGTCAATAATTTTTTTGAATTTGATAGTTCAACCACTAGCATCCACATCTTGTGCAACTGAGATCCTAAGCTATGGAATTTCCTCCTTTCCTCGTTCAGATGTTCCTTAAAATCTCCCGTTGATAAAACTTTGAATTTATCTGAGTACTGTATTTCCTGAATTGTAGTGACTTCCAAAAACACATTTAATGAACTAAATTTAAATACATACACAAAGTCTTGCTTGAAAGATGTAGTAGACAAATTTGTCCTTAGGTGGTAAAATTCCTTCAAGGTTTTTAGTAACATCAATTGCCTAACTTTGCCCTCACTTTAAATAGGCAGAGTAAATGAATTCTAGAAAAAGCAAAAAACTGCTGCACTGAAAAACAGGTAATAAGTTGTTATACAACAAAACCTTTCAGAGATGTGCAGAGAGACAAAAATAAAAATTTCAAGAACTAATTTTTCATAATGGTATTAGTGATTTAAAAGGAATGTCCTTAATTATGATCATATTATGCAGCTGTGCCCATATGCCTGCCTACATATCTATTTCAATGTGCCAGGTGGAAAAATGTCAAAGATTTTCTGACTTTGAGGCAGGAAAACAAAAGTGTAGTGATCATATGATAACAATTCAAAAATAAATACAGTTAATTTCAGAAAAAAAATTACAGAGCTTACCCTCTGTAACATGCTCTCAGTCCAAGCATGTCCATTTGGCTCCACAACCCACTGCAACACTGTTCTCAGAATGTGTAAGTACACATCTGATTGAAGGATATTTACCAGACTGGCAAACAGAGGGCAGAAATGTGGAAATACAGGAGGTGGAAGAGCTAAAATAAAGAACAATTTCATGAATCATTTGAACTACCACTCAAATTAGCACAGGCCATTGAATTTAACAGAAAAGTGATGCAACAATTATTCTTTTAGAAACATAATTCACGATTTCCATAATTATGCCGCAAAGGTTGACATATCAATCAATGACTCCTTGATGCTTCACCTGGAGTGAGCACCTGGGCCTTTAGCCAACAGGAAGAGAGCTGGTAAAAGAGCAAACGTTGTATGTCATGAAGTTGCATTTCTCTTTTTGCATAAGAGGAACCCATCACAGAATTCACTCGTTTTGTTCAACGTTGAGGCCTGAAGTTGAATTTATTCTGGTACGCCTAATTGTGTTATAGAATAATACACTACAGAAATAGACCCTTCAGTTTAACTCATCCACACTGATCAAGGTGCCCAGCTGAAGTTGTTGGCCTGAAGAATCTAAAAATATGACGATGGATAAAAATATGGATGATGGGGTAGTAAATTGGATTAGTAAGTCTGCAGATGATACTAAGGTAGGTGGCGTTGTGGATACTGAAGTAGGTTTTCAAAGCTTGCAGAGAGATTTAGGCCAGTTAGAAGAGTGGGCTGGAAGATGGCAGATGGAGTTTAATGCTGATAAGTGTGAGGTGCTACATTTTGGCAGGAATAATCTAAATAGGATATACATGGTAAATGGTAGGGCATTGAAGAATGCAGTAGAACAGAGTGATCTAGGAATAATGGTGCTTAGTTCTCTGAAGGTGGAATTTCATGTGGATAGGGTGGTGAAGAAAGCTTTTGATATGCTGGCCTTTATAAATCAGAGCATTGAGTATAGGAGATGGGATGTAATGTTAAAATTGTACAAGGCATTGGTAAGGCCGAATTTGGAGCATTGTGTACAGTTCTGGTCACCGAATTATAGGAAAGATGTCAACACAATAGAGAGAACAGAGGAGATTTACTAGAATGTTACCTGGGTTTCAGCACCTAAGTTACAGGGAAAGGTTGAACAAGTTAGGTCTTTATTCTTTGGAGCGTAGAAGGTTGAGGGGGGACTTGATAGAGGTATTCAAAATTATGAGGGGGATAGATAGAGTTGATGTGGATAGGCTTTTCCCATTGAGAGTAGGGGATATTCAAACAAGAGGACATGAGTTGAGTGTTAGGGGGCAAAAGTTTAAAGGTAACACGAGGGGGAATTTCTTTACTCAGAGAGTGGTAGCTGTGTGGAACGAGCTTCCAGTAGAAGTGGTAGAGGCAGGTTCGGTATTGTCATTTAAAGTAAAATTGGATAAGTATATGGACAGGAAAGGAATGGAGAGTTATGGGCTGAGTGTGGGCCAGTGGGACAAGGTGAGAGTAAACGTTCGGCACGGACTAGAAGGGCCGAGATGGCCTGTTTCCGTGCTGTAATTGTTATGTGGTTATATACAAAACAGCAAGCTGGAACAAGGACAGAAGACAAGTAAACAAAATAAATATCTATGTTCTTGCCATATGGTGGAGAGAATGGAAGATGTCGTTTTATGAGATTTCTTGTGACCAATATTTTGTGAATTGTTTTTCTGAACTATGTCTAACTGGATTGAAGTAATTGAAATTGGACATAACAAAGGCCCTACTGATGAACTGCTAGATCAGAGATAATTTACAAATGACAATTTATTTGTCAAATACTCTCTATTAAGGTCGAAGAGTCAATGGTGGCTTATAAGAAGAATAAATTTGTGTCTGCCAACTGACAAAACCAGTGTCTGATTGAACTGGCTGTAAGTGGTTTGATATTGCTTGATTCACAGAAAAGCAAAGGGGTGACATCAAAGGCATATTTTTATGTGGGAGAAGAGCAATAAGCTAATGCTACCTACAGCCTTGGGCCACAGTAAATGAAGAATGGACACAGGGTAGCCTACTAAGTGAGAACCAATCAACTCAAAGTAAGGAATGAGAACTCTAAAGACTGTCATGAGGAAGATTTCCAAGTCAGGAGCATGGTGAGGAAGGATCAATCATTTGGCCAACAGCTGATCCCCTATTTTGGTGGAACAAGTTGGAGAAATTGGAGCAAGGATTTGGTTACTGGTACAGAAGAAACAATAGCATTTAGGAGACCAAGTCAATGACCTGGTATCAACATAACTTAAATAGATATTTGCATTGATACAATAATAGATTGCAAGTTTGAATTAATTTGGATTTGTCTGATGATTTACCTCATCTACATAAGCTAGTTGACTGAGGTAAGGGTCAACGGCTCGCTCCATTTGTTCACATTTGCCCCATATCTCTCCAAATTTTTTCTACCTATATACCTGTCAAAGTGCACTTTAAATGTTGATAATTTACTGTACCTGTCTTAACAACTTCATTCTATGTACGTACACCCTCTGAGTGAAGTTGATCCCTTTTAAATCTTTCCCCTCTCACCTTCAAACTATCCCCACTATTTTTTATTCATATTTCCTAGGGAACAGAGAAGTATAGAGTGCTTATAAAAAGTATTCACTCCCCCCCCCCACCCCCAGAAGTTTTAATTTTTTATTGCTTTACAACATTGAATCACAGTGAATTTAATTTGGCTTTTTTTTTACTCTGATCAATAGAAAAATACCCTTTTGTGTCAAAGTGAAAATAGATCCCTACAAAAATGATCTAAATTAATTACAAATATAAAGCACAAAATAACTGATTGCACAAGTATTCACCTCCCTTTAATATGACTCATCACTTATCTTCAGTGGTGAAGCCAATTGGTTTTAGAAGTCATATAATTAATTCAAAGGAGATCTGCATTTGGAGACCTGTGTGCAGTCAGGTGCTTCAACTGACCGTAGTAAAAATAAACCTGTATCTGGAAGGTCCAGCTGTTGGTCAGTAACTTGGCCTCCAACATGATGGCATGAACATCAATTTCTCAAACTTCTGGTAAACCTCACTCACCCTTCTCCATTCCACATCCCTTCTGCCTCTCTCACCTCATCGTCTTGCCTGTCCGTCTCTGGTGCTCTTCCTCCCTTTTCCTTCTTCAGGGCCTTCTGTCCTCTATTAGATTCCCCCTTCTCCAGCTCTGTATCTCTTTCACCAATTAACTTCTCAGCTCTTGACTACTCCCCTCCCACTCCTGGTTTCACCTATCGCCTTTTATTTCTCCCTCCCCTCTCTTCCCCCCCACTCACATTTTTGACTGTACTCATCTTTTTTTCTCCAGTCCTGCTGAGTTCCTCCAGCATTTTGTGTGTTGCCCAAATTAAATCCACTGTGATTCAATGTTGTAAAGCAATAAAACATGAAAACTTCTGGGGGGGGGGGGGGGGGGGGTGGGGTGGAATTCACTCTATGCTCAAGAGTTGGCATGGACCTAACAGGTCCCTACTGTGTAGTAATCAAGTAATTTCAGAGTACTTGAAATCCTCATGATTAGGTTTCAATATTTTTACTTAATTCCTTAGGTTTTCCTGTTTCTTCTTCTACTCCCTTTCTGAAATTATGCAATTTTCATACTACTTTTATTAGTCTGATAGATCAAATGTGCTTACCTCTATTCATATGGATTCTTTTCTTGCCAGTGTTATCCCAAATGAATATCATGACTTAATATACTCTTTTCTCCTCTATCTTTCCAGGTACATTTAACATTATTGATTTTCATGTTTGGCTGGCTCTTAATTCTTCTATTAATATCTCAATAAATTCTTCTATTGTTTTGTGAAGAAATAATATGATTGATTATGTTGTGTTTTATTGCACACATAGTGAAATTCATGGACAGATGGTTTTACTCTTTCTTGACTGAATTTCTTTCAATTAAATATCAACCATTAGTTTGACTCCTGTTTTAAGGGCTACTTCTTTTGTCAGAGAAACTCTTAACTTTCTCTGCCCTTCTTTTCCTGTTTTGTTTCTATTCAAGTTGTTCCATGCTCCTTAGTCTACCACAATCCAACCATTATCTTTTTGCTGCTTTATAAAACTCCATTTTTTTCAGTTAAATATAAACTTGAAAAGTTTTTGACTTTCCCATCTGCCATCTCCTAACTCCAAAAAATAGCAACAGAACCCGCTATGGCCAAAGAACCTTCTGTATCCAAAGCAAAAAGATTTGCAACATATGACTGGGCCAACAGAACAAAAACAAATGTCCAATGTTATCTGATAAAGATACACCTGAATGGTACTTCAGCAAGCTCATGTCTGCCAAAGTAACAGAAAATATTCTATCCTCCACGTCAACACTGCAATGGTAAACTGCTACTGCATAAATTGCAGAATGAAATTAATTCAGAAAATGAAAAAATATGCCAATCTACATTTCTCTTGATCCTAATATGATCCTCATGATTATTATTTAATTTGGCAATGCATCTAAAGCTCTTACTATTTATCTGTATGCTATACGTTGCTTAGTTTGGAAGCTTAGACAGAATCAAAGCAGAACACACGATAAAATCATGGAACTAGATTCATTTCAGCACTAGTGAAGCCATCTCCAGACTGAAGATTTGATTCAAAATAGGGAGAAATATTTTGCAGGAATGGAAAATATCTTTACTATACCTGTGTCTTCTCCATTCAGCTTCTTTAACTTTCTCTGAGCTTCTTCAGCCTAATGAAAGTGAAACATTAAAATAAAATGCAGGAGAAAAATTTACTGCAAAGAGCTTCTTTTAAAGCCTCACAAAATATTTTCTTATAAATCTGACATGGATACAAAACCTCAACATTCACATGGCTATCAAAAAATTAACCTAACCAGCTTTGAGAAAGCAATTTTTAGTTAAAACATAATGTCTCTCAAATCGGTTAACTCAACCTCCCTTTGTGCTCACCATTGCCTCTTACAGTTTAAGATTGTTCATAGAGCCCATATGTCTAAATCTAAACTATCTCGATTCTACCGTGGCATTAGTCCGCTCTGTGATAAATGCAAGAGGGGCGTGGCCTCTCTCATCCATATGTACTGGTTCTGTCCTAGCTTGGAGAAATTCTGGAAAGATGTCTTCACTACATTATCGGGTATTCTGAATCAGCACCTAGAACCTAACCCCCTAATTGCTCTGTTCGGTTTTTGGGGCGAGACAGATTTATGTCTGGGTCCGACCAAATGCCGAATACTATCCTTTGCCTCTCTCCTGGCGAGACGCTTGATCCTCCTTAGATGGAGAGATGTTGCCCCGCCCACTCATGCGCAATGGCTTAACGACATTACAGCCTGCTTGGACCTCGAAAAAATTCATTATTCAGTTCTTAATTCGGATCTAAAGTTCCATAAGGTCTGGGGACCTTTTATCGAGTACTTTCATAACCTTCCTCTTGACTAGGGTTTTTCTTTTCTTTTTTTTTCTTCTTTTCAGTCCCTTGCTTTCAACTCCCTTTTTTTTTCTGGTAGTAGGCATTATTATCCTCTGTTACTAAGTGTATTCACAGTCTGGGAGTTTGACTGTCCGGACTTATACTCTTTATACTGTGTGGTGGTTGGTCTGGAGTTGTTGTTGTTTTTTTCTTGTGTTGTGGGGCTTGGGAAGGACACTAAGCTCACTTGTCTTTAATTTAGGTGCTTTTTTGTTAAATTCTCTTCCTTTGTAGCATATTGTTATTGTATGCTTAATCTTGCACTGTATTAATGCTCCTCATTGGAATTTGGGGTTTTTAATTTTGTAAAATGTTTTGAAAAACTAATAAAAAAAATTTTTTTAAAAACCATAATGTCATTACACATAGGGAATGTATGAGTTATTTATTTAAGCCATACACATCATATTAAAAAAATGTGATTATTAGGTACAGAGCACAGGATAGAATAATATAGGAAAAAGAAAAAAGGGAGAAGACACAACTCGCCAAAGATCATACTTAAGTCTGGCATCAATGTTGAAACTCAGATCCAAATAGACTCCGTATTCATCTAATTAAGGCTTACCTTAGATTGATCAGCCCTTGAATAATGGTAAAAGAAAACATTAAATTCCTTGGCACATTCACGTTTTAGCTCATAAAGGCCTCTTCCTGTTAAACCTGGCTTCCTGTGATGGAAAAAGAAATTAATTTACATGCTAGCAGAAATCCAAACTCCATTTAACTACTGCAATCTTTCACATTAAGATCAATGCTTACTTGAAAAAAGCTACAGATTCAATAACTTTTTCCATTCCAGTTTCTCTGTTCTCCTAGGAGGGAAAAAACAATTAAGATAAAATCCATTTAAGAACTGGAATTAACAAAAGTAAGTTTAATAAATAATGGTAAAAAATAGGCAGGGAATTTAAGAGCATTGTTTAGGCTGCATGAAGTACTGCAGTTCTGCTCGCACATTATAGGAAGGGCAGAGGCTTTGGAGATGGTGCAGAACAGGTTTTCCAGGATGCTGTCTGGATCAGACCATATTAACTATTAGGAGAGGTTGGACATACTTGGAGGGTCGGAGGCTGACGGACACCTGATAGTTTATAAGATTAGGAGAGAAATAGATTGGGTAAACAAACTTTTGCCCCAGCATATAAATGTCAAATAAAAGAGGGAATTTGAGAGAGTGAAAGTTTAAAGGAGATATATGAGGCAAGTTCGAGGAAATCTGCAGATGCTGGAAATTCACGCAACACACACAAAATGCTGGTGGAACGCAGTATTCCACCAGCATTTTGTATATGAGGCAAGTTTTTGTTTTTATATATATATATATACACACAGAATCATTGTTATCTAGAATGAACGTCCAGGGATGGAGGTGAAAGCTGATAGAAATAGTGGCATTTAAGAGGTTTTTAGATAGGTGCGTGAATCTGCACTGAATGAAGGGATATGAATCATGTGCAGGTTAAATTAGCATCTACTTTAACCAGACATTGGGGACGAAGGGGCTATTCCTGCATTGCATTGTTCTATATTACGTTATAACAAAACAATGCTCTGCGATAGAAGGCAGAAAAGGTGGATGATGCTGCCAGGAAAGAACGCTATTTGTCAACCAAAAGCCTAGTTCATCAAGGTTATATTGCGCTTAACTTGAGGACTGCAAAACAGCTAAAAGGATGGACAGCTCCATCTCTGTATTCCACTTCCACATTAACCTACAATGAAAATACAACTGCAGTATCTTGCTATATTCATGGGCCATATGTTAACTTCTGTATCCATAGTGCACTCACATCTTCAGGCAGAGCTTTGACTAGCTCACTATGTGACATTGGTCTTATACATAGTTGATGTATAATTTCACGTTTGATTTCATCGTCAGGTGACACTTGGCCAACTCCTGCAGTATATCGCTCTCCTGCGTCCAAAAAACATGCACATTAAAATGGCAAAATACCAAATAAGAAACAGATAGAATTTAAAACAATACTCCACATAATCTTACAATTTCAAGCTAAATACTATTATTCTCCAAAAGAGAAAGCATGCAGGCATTCTGTTCTGATTCTACAATTGCTATTTTATCTAACAGTATATACACAGGTAGAGTGAATGGTCTTTTCCATATTATTCCTCCTGCCACTGACATTGTAACATTAATTCATAAATGATAAATTGATAGACTATCTGGAGAAGTAATTCAAAAACTTAACAATTAACAATGGCTTACCAACTACCATCATGATCAGGTGAAGCATTTCCTCTATTAGAATGTTGTTTTGCTGCAAGATATCCTGAAAAAGTAACATTAATACAGGAACAATAAACAGCCTCATTTATAAATTTACATAATTAAATTTAATATAAAATCTGAAAGGGAAATTGCATTTTTACAGTTTGCACCATATGAACAATTTCACAACAAAATTGGAAATAATATAGACAATTCTTTCCAAAAACATGCATTTCCTACTTCACCTTGTTGGTGTGTTCAGAGCTAAATCTTTTTCCATAGTCAGGATTACTAAATATGTGGAAGAGCTCAAATCGACAAAGCATAATCATTAGAAAATGATTGGGATCCATCATGGATGCTCCTGCCTGCAAAATACAAGATGATTAAACAGTTGTATAACATTATTTCTGCTCTCAGGCAACAGTTATTCATGAAAAGTAATAATGACATGTATAAATATGATCAGTACCACTGAAAAAATGTGAAATCATGCTGCATTAGTATTGTCAATTTAGCTGTTGCTAGCCTCTTGCAACAGCACAGTTGCAGCAAGTTTTGGCTAAATTTTTCAAAGGGGAATTAACAGGTGGAGGGAGAGAACAACTGCTGGTTGGTGTGTCCAGGACTTGGAACATAACAAGGTTTCTCAAGAGTGAAATTAGGAAGCCCTTCAGCAGGAAAAGAAAATGATAGAAACGTGAATTGCTGTTCTAAAAATCAACATACATTTTAAATGTGAGACAATTTTTGTTTTTATTCATCAATGGTTCTTCAGATTTCTGAAAAATTATCATCAGATATGTGAAAGACAATTCAGACATGACCTTGAAAAGTAGCAGTAAGGCACAAACAGCCAATTAGAACTCTTCTGCAGTTTATAAATTTAAAATTATATTCTATTTCAAGCTACAAGAAACAGAAAACTTCACAATTTTGTGATACCTTTCTACGATGTATGTAGACATTCAGGCAAAATGGACACTTACCTGGAGCATTATTAAATCTTTATCATACATTTCAACTCTGCATTTTACATTGTGATAATAGTAGATCTGAGGAATAAAGAAAATTAAATATTGTGAAATTCACTAAACTTTGAGAACAACCACCATATATTTATATCTACATCAAAATTAAACTTATCAGGAAAAAATATATTTTGCTTCATACAATAAAATATTGATAATTCTCCTTAAGGAATATTGCCAACTTTTTCTATTACATACTTCTTATATTGTCATGTCCATATTATAGTTCAATTACCAGTTAATATCACCACATTGTAATAGCACTATCCAATTAGACACATTACAGAAAATGAAAATGAGAAAACCTAAAGAAAGAATAAGATACAATGAGAAGACTACAAGGTTCAGTGGAGTAAGATTACTGCAGTGCAAGGAACACTAATGGCTGAAGTAGCAAGTCTAAGCAAGTATTTAATCTTTAAAGTTCAAAGTAGATTTCTAATCAAAGTACATACAGTATATGTCATCATATACAAGCCTGAGATTGATTTTTTTGTGGACGTTCCGTGGAAATACAAGAAACACAACAGATCAGTGAAAGACCACACCCTACAGGGTGGACAGACAACTAATGCGCAAAAGACAATAAAAATAAATAAATAAGCTACTAATGCCAAGACATGAGATGAAGAGTCCTTGACAGTGAGACCATTGGTTGTGGGAACAGTTCAGTGATGGGCTAAGTGAAGTTGAGTAAAGTTACCCCTCTGGTTCAAGAGACTGATGATCAAGGGGTAATAACCATTCCGGAACCCAGTGTTGTGAGTCCTGAGGCTCCAGTACCTTGTTCCTGATGGCAGTAGTGAGAAGTCAGCACTCCATGTAGATGTGCTCAGTGATGGGGAGGAGTTCACCATTGATGGACTGGGCTGTATCTACTAACTTTTGTCAGTTTTTCTGCTTAAGGGCACAGGTGTTTCCGTACCAGGCTGTGATGCAACCAGTGAATACACTCTTCATTACACATTGATAGAAGTTTGTCAAAATTTTAGACGACATGCTGAATCTTCAAAAACTTCTAAGAAAGAAGAGACACTGCTATGCTTTCTTTGTAATGGTACTTAGGTGCTAAACAGATCCTCTAAAATGACTACACTTAAGAATTTAAAGTTGCTGATCCTCTTCACCTCCGATCTCCCAAGACTGGCTCACGGATCTCCACTTTACTCCTCCTGAAGTCAATAATCACCTCCTTGATCTTGCTGATATTGAGTGAGAGGTTGTTGCTGTGGCACCACCTAGCCAGATGTTTGATTTCCCTCCTATATGCTGATTCATCATCATCTTTGATTCCATCAATGATAGTGGTGTCATCAGCAAACTTAAATAGAACACCAGAGCTGTGCTTAGTCTCACAGTCATAAATATAAAGCGAATAGAGGATGAGGGCGAAGATTACAGCCCTGTGGTGCACCTGTCCTGATGGTGATTGTGGAGGAAATGTTGTTGCCAATCCAAAATGACTTGGGTCTGCAAATGAGGAAATCGAGGATTCAATTCCACAAGGAGGTATTCAAGCCAAGTTCTAGAAGCTTATTGATTAGTTTTGAGGGGATAATTGTATTGAATGTAGTAATATAGAACAGACGGATGCATACATCTTCACTGTCCAGATGTTAAAGGACTGAGTGAAGAGCCAATGAAATGGCATCTGCTGTTTACCCTTTGTGGTGGTAGGCAAACTAGAGCGAATCCAAGTTGCTTCTCAGGCAGGACTTAGTATGCTTCATCTCCAACCTCCTACAGCACTTCATCATAGTGGATGTACAGTGCCTATAAAAGGTATTCACCCTTGCTCACCCCCCACGCCCCAGAAGTCTTAATGTTTTATTGTTTTACAACAATGAATCACACTGGATTTCATATGGCTTTTTGACACTGAGCAGCAAAAAAAAGACTCATGTCAAAGTCAAAACAGATCTCTACAAAGTGAGCTAAATTAATTACAAATATAATACACAAAATAATTGATTTTTTGGTATTCACCTCTTTTAATATGACACATCAAATCATCACTGGTGCAGCCAACTGGTTTTAGAAGTCACATAATTAGTTAAAAAGAGATCTGTTTTTGGAGAACTGTGTGCAGTCAAGGTGTTTCAATGGATTTTAGTAAAAATACACCTGTATTTGGAGGGTCCAATTGCTGGTGAGACAGTATCCTGGCAAAAAGTACACCATAAAGACAAAAGAACACTCCAAACAACTCCATGAAAAGGTTGCTGAAAAGCTCAAGTCAGGACATAGATACAAGAAAATTTCCAAGTCACTGAACATCCCTTGGAGGATAGTTAAGTCAATCATCAAGAAATGGAAAGAATATGGCACAGCTATAAATCTCCCTAGATCAGGCTACCCTCAAAAACTGAGTGACTGTGCAAGAAGGGGACTAGCGAACTACGTTCCCTCTAAGCTGTGCATGCGCGCGCACACACATTTTCCAACCAGTGCACAAAGGAAATGAATGTGCGCACAAAAGGTTAGTTACCTAAAATAATGTAATAATTAATAATTATACTTATTGAAATGCCAAAGACAGGACAGAGAAATATACCTAAGTGACTTAAATATGTATGTTATTTTGTTGTCATTCTTTGCAGTTTTATGTCAAATATTTTGTAAACCTACATAAACTGTGCCATGTGTGCATTCAGTGTGCACATACTTTTGTCACACGAAAAAAATATGCACAACATAAGATTTTTGCGCACACTGACTACAGTACTAAGAATTAGAGGGAACATTGCTAGTGAGGGAGGACATCAAGATTCCTATGACAGCTCTGGAGCAGTTACAAGCTTCAGTTGTTGAGATGGGAAAGAATGCGCAGGTAACTGATGCCCAGGTGCTTCACCAGTCGCAGCTTTATGGCAGACAGGCAAAGAGAAAGCCACTGTTGAAAAAAACTGACAAGAAATCTCAGCGAGAGTTTGTCAGAAGGCATATGGGAGACTCTGAAGTCAGCTGGAAGAAGGTTCTATGGCTTGATGAAACCCAAATTGAGCTTTTTGGCCATTAGACTAAACACTATGTTTGGCGTAAGGCAAACAACACATCAAAAATACACCATCCCAACCAAGAAGCATGGTGGTGGCTTCATCATGCTATGGGGATGCTTTACTGCAGCAGGCCCTGGAAGGCTGGTGAAGGTAGAGAGTAAAACAAATGCAGCAAAATACAGGGAAAACCTGATGCTGTCTGCAAGAGAAATACAACTTGGGGGAAGATTTGTTTTTCAGCAAGACAATGACAAAGCCGAAGCTACACAGGAATAGCTTAAAAACAACAATGTTCATGTTCTGGAGTGGCCAAGTCAGAGTCCCGACCTCAATCCAATTGAGGATTTGTGGCTGGACTTGAAAAGGGCTATTCACTCACAATCACCATGCAATCCGACAGAGCTTGAGCAGTTTTGTAAAGAAGAATGGAGAAAAATTTCAGTGTCCAGACATGGATACCTGATAAGAGACCTAGACACACACCGACTCAAGGCTGTAATTGCTGCCAAAAATGCATCTACTAAATACTGACTTGAAGGGGGTGAGCAATTATGCAATCAATTATTTTATGTTTAATATTTGTAATAAATTAGACCAATTTGTAGAAATTTGGTTTCATCTTGATACTAAAGATGTTGATCAGTGTCAAAAAGCCAAATTAAACCCACTGTAATTCAATGTTGTAAAACAATAAAACATGAAAGCTTCTGGGTTGGGCAGGTGGGGGGAAGAGAGAATAATTTTTCAGGTTACCTCATTCTTCTTAGGCACTGGTACACAGACAGACCCTGCCTAACATTGAGGATGTGTCCCTTGGACATGAAGCACTCTGTAAATCAGTGGTATGCGGGGTCATTATAACATTATGTAAATAGACGTGTGCCTGATAAAAAAAATCAAACCAAAGACATAGGATACTATGTTATGTAAACACAGTAATTTGTGGAGTAACAAACACGCAAATAGGCCTAACCTGTACATCAGTGGAGCAGCACTACTGGAGGGAAGCAAGTCCTGGTTACATCATAGAGGAGGGATCAGGCTGTGAGTCCTCCAGTATGCTTCTTCTTCAAGTAGGCATCGAGATTTGAGTGCGTTTTCTTAGTTTCCTCTCATGAAACAGTTCTCAGTAGCAGGAAATCATGTCAAGAACACCTCTCTTTGCCTTATTGCTTTGCTCCCAGTCAAGGTCATGATTGATGAATATAGTAAATTTCAAAGAGGTGCCAACATCAAACTGACGCTCATCAGCTTTCAAAAGCTGTATCGCTTGCAGTTTCACATCCATGCTAATGTTTTCCCCAGACATCATAGTTATACTACCCACACTGGAAGTTGCAGGCCGTTTTAAAGATATTATGGGTGAAAAAAATTCAATGAATTGGCGAGGGAGCAAGAACATTTACACAAGCCAGGGAAGCAGAGCATGAACTAAAACGTGATTAGCTGTGAGTGGCTTGGAGCGTATGTAAAGCACTCTCATTGGCTGATTGAATGTTTACTGTAATGGTGGCTGCTCTTGCATGTTGCTTAAGTTTTAAGTGTTGTTTAGAATGAATTTTTGCCATTTTCAAAAATTTCAATGAAGAATTGAATAAACAAGTTGTAACGAATCAGTGCCACGTGGGGTAGCATTATGTGAAGTCTGAGTGTATTTGAAACTTGCTTGAAGCAGGTGGGTACCTGTTGGGGTTAATTCGAGACTGCCATTACAGGTCAGGAGTGGCTCACGTAACACACATAATGTTAGGAGGCTGGGATGCGAGGGAGGGGGGAGCGAAACTGGGGACCCCGCTACACCGATACTATTAGTGTCACGCGATTCAGTAAACAAAAGAAACAGGTAACTCGTGAGCATATGGCTGCGGGCCAATAAGATGGACACAAGTGCCCGATATTACCTAATATGTAGCGGGGGGTGTGCTAGGGGGAAAAGGGGTATAAATAAGAGCAGATTGTAAGGGGAAAACAGAACGCCTTCTCCAGCGACTCCGTGGATTCGCTGTGCCAGTTACGAATTCTGCAATAAAGCCACGTTTTGTAATATTCCGGTGTAAGTTGTCTCTCTTCCTAAACGAACACAGGGCAGAATTTCAAGCCCAACATTTGGTGACCCCGACGTGGGGAGGGAGAGACAACACAGGCTGGCGGGTCCGACGGCAGACAACTTGCGGCCGCAAGCTCGACTAAGGTCAGGAAGTGCCTGTTATATCTAAGACTTCCACTAGATAGTTAAATCACTGAGTTAGATCTTGTCTGCTGACGGATCCTCACCAACCCCAAATTACCCTGGGAGAGATCATTCCCGGTGCAGAATCGTGACTGGTAAGTACTAACTCTTATCTGTTTTTAGGAAGATTCTCCGCCCGTGGAAAAGTCTTCTGAGTGAGGGTACCCGCCGCCCACGATGGGCATAAAAGTCTCAGGAGTGAGGAGAAAAGTGTTGCGGACACCGTAGTACACAGGGATAATGACGGCGCCTACCTTAGACTGGTTGTTAAGAGGAGAAATCTCCCACGCGAAGGTCAGGTTTTGAAAGGCGACCGTCCCACATTTGATCCTCTCTGTGTACTAGGGAGCCATGGAGCACTTCAATTTCGAGTTACCAAAACTCAGACATTTGTGTGTTGAGTAACAGAGTATATGAGAGTTTTTAGAAATATGGTAAAATTGATAACTGTGCGAGTTCAATAATCTAACAGTGAGCAGCCGCAGGGGTCGGACACCATCAAGGTAGGAGTGGAAGTGTTCCTCCGAGGCCCAGGGAAGCTCACCTGGAACGGAAAACGGTGGCATGGTCCATACCCTGTCGCCGAGGTCTCCAACAGGGCATTAAAAGGTAAGAAGGGAGGGGGACAATAACTGGCATCATTTTCTACTGGCTAAATAAGATCTCTGGCAAGTGGGGAGCGTTTCTGGGACAGTCGGCTCTAGGACTGTCTATTTAAATTGCTATCTTTATCACGTGTGGTTGTTGTTGCATACCCTGTATTAGGACCCTAGTCATCCGGACTATAGATCGAGCCTTGACTGGAAAGAATGGACCTCCACCGGCGTACCAGGCACCCTTGTTCCCGGTGGAAGGGGAGGACACGGCCCTCCCGGAAAGCGGACGCGCTATGGGAGGACATGGACTGAAATGGACCATGGCAAGGGGGGGATTGTGAATCTGTTCTTGAATAAGTTTTCTGAAATGTTGCATGCTACTTGTAAAAATTGCGGATGTTTAGGGAACCCCTACCCATATTTTGTGACCCTAGGTCGGACAAATCAGGATAAGCAAATAGGGAGGACACGCCAAAGAGTGCCGGGGGACGCTCACCTCTCTGCCTGATCCCGGCAGCCGCGGAAAAGATTGTAAGGGATGTGGGGATGTGGCCTCTGGGAGGCCAAGGGAGGGAGTGTTGGGGTTAATTCGAGACTGCCATTACAGGTCAGGAGTGGCTCACGTAACACACATAATGTTAGGAGGCTGGGATGCGAGGGAGGGGGGAGCGAAACTGGGGACCCCGCTACACCGATACTATTAGTGTCACGCGATTCAGTAAACAAAAGAAACAGGTAACTCGTGAGCATATGGCTGCGGGCCAATAAGATGGACACAAGTGCCCGATATTACCTAATATGTAGCGGGGGGTGTGCTAGGGGGAAAAGGGGTATAAATAAGAGCAGATTGTAAGGGGAAAACAGAACGCCTTCTCCAGCGACTCCGTGGATTCGCTGTGCCAGTTACGAATTCTGCAATAAAGCCACGTTTTGTAATACTCCGGTGTAAGTTGTCTCTCTTCCTAAACGAACACAGGGCAGAATTTCAAGCCCAACATACCTCAGACTGTTGAAGCAAGAGGTTAACGATATTGGTGAATACTCCAACCAGTTGATCAGCACAGGTCTTTAATACTCAGTTAGGTACTCTCTCTGTGCCAGAACCTTTCTGTGGATTCACCCTCCTGAAGGATTCTCTCACTTCAGCCTCAGAGGCTGAAATCACAGGGTCATCGAGAGCTATGGGAATTTGTGAAGGTGCCTCCATGTTTTGAGCTCACCTGGGAGCAAAACCTTGTTGTCACCCATGTCACTTGGTTACTCTTTGTAGGAGGTGATAGGATTCAAGCCCCTCCACAGCTGTTGAGCATCCTTCAGTAAGTCAAGTTTTGTCCAGAAATGCCACATCGCATGAGAAAGGGTCACATGTGAGGTGACTTTCCGGAGATTGTACGCAGGTCTCTTATATTTTACTTGGTTGCTAGACCTGAATGCCACTGATCTAGCCCTCAGCAAATTGCAGATCTCCTAGTTCACCCAGAGCTTCTAGTTGAGGAAGACACTGAATGATTTTGTGGAGACACTTGTCTATGACTGGTTTTATGAAGTCCAAGACAACTGCGTTCTGTTTGTTCAGATCCTCTCATGAGTCCTTGAACATGGACCAATCCACTGATTCGAAGCAATCTAGTAGCTGCTCCTCTGTCTCCCATGATGACTTCTTTGTTGTCCTGACTTCCAGACCCTTGCTCTTCAGTCTCTCACTAAATGTAGTTAGGTAGGAGGACAGCAAATGATCAGATTTTGCAAAATACAATCTAGGGATTGAACAGTAAGCATTCCTTATGGAAATACAGCAATGGTTGAGTGTGTTGGGACCCTTGGTGCTGCAGTTGATACGCAAATAATAATTGTGCAGAGATTTATTCAAACCAGCCATATTGTAAGTCCCCAAAAATGAGTTGAAAGGTGTCGATATTTATGAGAGTAATGTGGTAAATCTATTCTACTACGACTTGAAAGTTGCCTTTCTGAAGGACCAATATAGGAAACTGGTCCAAAGTATAGTACTGTGCAAAAGTCTTATGCACATATATACAGTAAGACTTCTGGAATTCCAGCTTAAGACTTTTGCACAGTACTGTAATGACAATACACAGTATGAACAGTATTGAGAGCAAGTTTGTAAATCTGGCGGGAGCAAAGGATGTTTAAAACGATGAGGTTGGAGCACCAAGGGATGAGTGCGGGACAGGTGGCAAAGAAGGAGTGCCAGGGGTGGGGGTGGCGCATGCGTGCAGACACACCCAGCCCTGATACACTAGGCAAGGTTATTTGATTCCAAACAATTGGTTTATTGAGCATTACAGAATGTCTTTCTGGTGCTTCCCGCTTAGTCCCTGCTCCCTTCCCCTTTTCCCAACCATGACTTCTCTCTCCCTGTCCCCTTTCGACTCTCAGGTCACAATAGAGACCCATATCAGAATCAGGTTTATCATCCCTTACATTTATCATGAAAATTGTTTTTTTTTGCAGCAGCTATAAAATGCAATGAACAATATTACTACAGTACTGTGCCCTTGCGATTCAGGGCAATTTTGCTTGATGACAGGAAGCAGAGCATGGTAATTTTACAACTGGAAGTCTGTGACTAATAGGACCCTTGCTGCTTGTTATATACAACAATGATCTGCAAGTGTATGTAGGAGGGATAATTAGCAAGTTCATCAACAATGTGAAAATTGGAAATGTTGTTGATATTGAGCAGAGCAGGCCTTGTACTAAGGAAAAGAATATCTGTGTTCAAGTCAAAAATCTCTAAAGGGAGCACCAGGATTAATTACATCAGGCCATTGAACACAAGAACAGGGAGGCGATGGTACAATTACAGAAAACATCAGGCTACAGCTAGAGTACCAAATGCACTGCAGGGTGGCAGTTAATAGGAAGTATATGATTGCACAGGGGAGATTGTAGAGGGGAAGCACCAGAACACTGCCTGGACTGGAACGTTTCAGCCATGTGGAAAGAAATTGGAAAGGCTGGGTTTGTCTTTGCAATGGTCACACAGCCAAATGTGAAGGAATGGTTAACAAATACAACACTTCAGATTATACAAATTTCTTTCCTCCTAAAGAAAAAGTAGTGGTTTATTAAACATCTTAGAAAAGTTGGTTCTTGTGCAAGCCCTGGAAAGAATCTGAAACATTAAACAAAACTTCATCCACAATGGCAAGTCTAAAATGACATTCATACTTGCAAGCCAAGTATAAATGCATCTGAGCAAGTAACTAAGATACTGGTTTTGGCTTAATTATGAACAAGAGATTCATAAGTTTTTGCAATAGTTTTTTTTTGTTAAATATTATATATGTTGTTAACTAAAATAATATTGTAGTACTAATATTTACCTGATTGACTAAGGAAAATCCATTTCTCCTCCACATTCCAGCATGAACTTGCGCACAAAGCACCATACAGTGAAGTGGATGTTCTATCAATATTGGTGGGCTCAACTCACTCTGTGGACAATTCATTGAAAAAAAATATAGATCAGCGCTGAAGTGTACATAACTGATGGTTGTAAAGAGTGCCTTTATAACTGTTTGCTGATTAAAATGAACTACAACAAATAGAATAACCATAGACATCAGCAGAAAAAGTTGAGTAAGAGGGGGCAGGGGTAGGAGAGAAAAAGAATTCGTTTTTAGTTTCAAGCAAGCATCAGATCTATGTATCTGTGAACGAAGGAAAAGCATGCAAAATGAACTAAAAATCTCAGCTAGAAGGCAGTAAAGTTACATGGAAGTCCAAGCAATTCTCTGCAGCTAAAAGCATCTGTTATCATCTGTGTAATAGGATTAAGGGCATCTCTTCTACTTAAGAGAAGAATTTGAAGTAGATGGGAGGGTAATTGTCTTCATTGACAGGTGGTAAAAATACACAAACAGAATCTGTAATGAAGCTTCTCCAAGAGACTTTGTGCAGGTAGTACTGAAGTCAAAATGCAGAATGTCACAGATAATAACAATAGGAGTCTAATGTTTTCAAGTTCATTGGCAATATCAGGCTGAGTGGAAAACCAAGCTGCAAGATGTCAGAAATAAAGTGAAAAGGAACACTGCTGGTTTTAGAAAGTGAGTAATCAATTGAAGAGAACAAAATGCATATTATTGAAAAATGTGACCTCAAATTTGATAGTAAAATGAGTATGTGAATGCTATTTAAATAATGAGAACTGACAAGGACTGATATTCAGTGGGTCTTGCATTCTTATATACAAATAATAGATACAGTGGATTCTGGTTAATTGGGGCATCTGCTTATTTGGGACAACTCTTAAAGAACAAAAACGAACTGAGAAAATAGCTGAGATTCCCTTCATGTATTTGGATGCTTTGCTGCTTAAATGGGACAGGAGACCATTGAGAAACAGTTTCTAACTAGTGTCAAACCACAAACGAGAAAAGCTGCAGATGCTGGAAATCTGAGAAACACACACAAGATGCTGGAGAAACTCAGCAGGCCAGGCAGCATCTATGGAAAAAAGTACAGCTGATGTTTTGGGTCGAAACTTTTCGGCAGGACTGGAGAAAAAAAGCTGAGGGGTAGACTTTCTCTTCTATTTCACGCACATCTGCTCTTACCTTATCCTCCCACCACCCTATTAGGGATAGGATTCCTCTTGGCCTCACCAACCCCACCCTACCAACCTCTGTGCCCAGCATATTTCTCTGACCCTTTTGCCACCTCCAATGGAATCCTCCACCAAGCCACCCCCCCACACACTTTCTGCTTTTTCAGGGATCACTCCTATGCACTCCCTTGTCCATTCATCCCCTTCCCACTGATCTCCATCCTGGCACTTAGCCTTGCAAACAGGACAAGTGCTACACCTGCTCCCTCACTACCATCCACAGCCCTAAACTGTCACTTCACCTGTGAGACTGTTGGAGTCATTTATTGTGTTCAGTGCACCCGGTGGGAACTCCGGTACATTAGTGAGACCCAATGTAGAGTGGGAGGCTGCTTCACTGAGCATCTACGCTCCATCTGCCAGAATAAGTGGCCACCCATTTTAATTCCACTTCCCATTCCAACATGTCCATTGATGGCTTCCTCCGTTGTTGTGATGAGGCCACACTTGGGTTGGAGGAACAACCCCTTTATTCCATTTGGATAGCCTCCAACTTAATGGCATGAACATCGATTTCTCAAACCTCTGGTAATGTCACCTGCGCTCCGTCCGCCACAACAGACAGGATCTCCTGGTTGCCACTCACTTCAACTCTCCTTCACATTCCCATTCGGATACGTCCATACATGGCCTCCTCCACTGCCATGATGAGGCCAAACTTCGGTTGGAGGAACAACATCTCATATACTGTCTGGGTAGTCTCCAGCCCCTTGGTATGATCATCGAATTCTCCAACTTCTGGTAATTCCCTCCCTCCCCCTTCCCCCATCCTACCTTCACTCTGTCTCCTCTTCTAGCTGCCTATCACCTCTCATGACTCTGCCTTCTTCTACTACCTATAGTGCTTTCCTCTTAGATTCCTTCTTCACCTCTCTGGCCTATCCCCCTCCCCCACCCCTTGATCTATCCTCTGATTGGTTTTCCACCCTCCCCCTACCTTCTTTATAGGGCCCCTGCCCCCTCCTTCTTTAGTCCTGACAAAGGGTCTCGACCCGAAACACTGACTGCTTCTTTCAACGGATGCTGCCTGACCTGCTGAGTTCATCCAGCTTTTTTGTACATCAATCATATAATACTCCTGCAAAAAGAAATTCAAAAATTCAAGGTGTTGTGAACTTTTGGAATTCACAGTTGACAGTCACGAAGTATAGATAAGAATCATATCAGCAGACTTTTGGACACTGAGCACATCCTGAAATACAAGGATGGAATGATGTTGAGAAACAGTTGATGCAAAATTTAGTAAAGATCTTATTAGAAGGTAAGGTGACTAACTCTTCTTGCGATTTCTCTACTTGGAAGAAGTTTATTTTGTTTCTGAATTAACTACTGAACTTCTACACAATTCACTGGCAAGTTGAATTTGCAAGTTGTTAATGAATGCAGGCAGTTTCACAATTCAATATCCGGTTTGGGGAAAAAACCTCTTAATCTCAACAACAGCAGTAACATAACATTACAAATGGCCTGGCACACTTGCATATTGAACTGGAGGCCAAGAACGGAAAAGGTTTGATGTCCTGGTCTTGACAACCTTTCAAAAAAAGTAAACAAAAATATTCAGTAGGTGAGACAGCCTCTATAGAAAGAGAAGAAGAATTAATATTTATGAATTGTGACCTTTTAAGAGCACTTAAGGTCAATTGCCAAAAAACAGTCCTGATCAACAAACTTGTTTGCAGTATTGGGTTAATCCCACAGATTCACCCCCCTCTGGCTGTAGAAATCCCTCCTCTTCTGGGTTCTAAAAGGATGTCCCCCTTCATTCGGAGGAGAATGTAACAATCCCAGCTACTTGTCCATCCTGGGATGATCAGTCCCAGTGAAGAGCAATCAGTGTGCGAGGAAATATGTCCAACTGTACCTCTGACTCAGGAATTCTTCCTCCCAAAAAACATCCTTTTTGAGTGGAATTCTGATAGTTCAGCAGGAAGTAGTTTTGAACGTGGAAAGGCTAAAATGGGCAATGCTAGAGCAGTAACTTGCTATGGACACTGCAAGAAAGGACAAGAGGGCAGAGAAAGGGATTCAAGTGCATTAAGGATTTTGAAAGAAAGAGAAAACAAAATACTGCTTGGGATTAGGAAAGCTAGCCAAAGAAATAACACACAGGCAAAACTAGTGCAAAAGATCAAAATCGGAATTAATTGTGATGGGAGGGTTTGCCGAAAACGAATAGTTTGGGATCAGACTGGAAGGTTATTAAAAGCCTCTTCTGGCAAGTGTCACCCCAAAATAATGAACTTCTCTTTCAACAGATGATGCCTGGCCTGCTAAGTATTATCAATATTTTCTGTTTTAACTCTCCCAATGAATTTTATGCACAATATTTAGCAGAAATAACTACCCATTACCTACTCAGTTTCAAACCTCTCTCTCTCGCTCTCTCTCTCTGGTGACATGGCAAAATATACAGAGGGTTTGCTTAAGAATCGAAATTTAATCAAACTCCACACACTTATTTTTAATGTTGAAGAATCTGAAATTATTACATTAAGTATCCATTTCATTTTAACCCAAGTGAAATGTTATACTTGAAATAATTTCACATCCAAACATTATACTCTTGCACTGAAATACACACAACACAGAACATCAGTCCCAGAATGCTTAACCTCTGGGTGCTGATTAAGTACTTCAAGTCAAGTCAAATTTTATTGTCATTTCGACCATAACTGCTGGTACAGTGCATAGTAAAAATGAGACAACGTTTTTCAGGACCATGGTGTTACATGACACAGTACAAAAAACTAGACTGAACTACGTAATTAAAAAAAAGAAAAAAAAACAACAGAGAAAGCTACACTAGACTACAAACCTACACTGGACTGGTCTCTAACCGGGAATTTAAAATATGTTTAATGTTAGAAAATATTAAAATAATTGTACTCACCAGAGGCAACAATTCTGGAAACCTGTATGCTACTTCTGTTTTGCTTAAGAGCACGTGCAAACCTAAAATGAAAAATTGAAACAACCTTGAAGCATTGTATTCTTAAAAATGACATGTTCTCTTTGCTTAGAATGAAATCCAGTCTTTCTAAATTCACTAAGTGATTTTAAAACCTTATCCCAATTTTCTTAATCATATTAATTTGCCACACAAATTCCCTCTCACAAATATTTCAAATACAGCAATGGTCAAGTATGATTCCACCACAAAACAACAAATCTGAAGCCTTTTTCTACCAGTCAGTTTTCTTTTTCCCACCTGAAGCTGCTCACCCTTTCCACTGCTGATTCCTTTGCAAAGTCCACAATCAATTCCTTGGTCTTACTGACATTGATTCTAAGGCTGTTTTTGCAACACCACTCAAGCAGCTGATCTATCTCACTCCTGCATGCTTCCTCATCAACATTTGACATTCTGCCTTCAACAGATGTCATCAGTGAACTTATAGATGTTGTTTGAGCTGTGCCTGGCCACACACTCATGTGTAAAAAAAAGAGAAGCATGATAAGCATGCATCCTTGAGGTATGCCTGTGTTGATTGTCCATGATAAGATGTTATTTTCAAACCGCACTGACTGTGGTTTCCCAGTGAGGAAGTCAAGAATCCAGTTGTAGAGAGAGCGGTAGAGAGGCCCAGGTTTTGAAGCTTTTTGATTACTGAGGGAAAGATGGTATTGAACATTAAGCTGCAGTCCATAAAAAACAGCCTAGCAAAGGTAATGCCGTGTCCAGGTGGTTCAAGGCAGAGTGGAAAGCCAATGAGATTACATCTGCTGTTGACCTATTGTGGTGGTTGGCAAACTGCAGCAGATCCTGGCCCTTGTTTAAATAGGAGTTAATTCTAGCCATGACCAAACTCTCAAAGCACTTCATCACAGTAGATGAGAGTACAACTGGGTGATTGTTGTAAGACAGCTCATCCTGACCAAACAAGATTAAAAAAAAACATTGTAAATGACTGCTAGCAAGGATGGCCTTGCTGAATGGAAAAAATATTGTTTGGTTGGAAAAAATAAACACCATCTCCCTGACTAACCATGTTAATCTGTACTTGTTAACAACAAACCATTATATCCAGTCTATTAATGACCTCAGCTCTGGTGATAGCCCCTTCAAGGCCAGAATTCTCCCCACAATCCAGACAATCTACTTCAATCTCTTTCCCCAAACCATCAAGGAATGCCCTAATTTACTCATCAATTAATTCTATTATCACTCCACAGAATTTACCCCTGCCTATCTCAAATCTTTTATGTTTAGTCTTTTCCCAGTTTCTTCTGCAAATCTGAACACGCTTTCTACCACTGAGCTGTCATTTTCCTACCTGAACAGTTTTTATTAGGTCTTAGACTTCCATCCTTTTCAAATCCATGCACCATGTTCACCCAGTTTGTCCTTCAAGAGACAAAGACCTCACACCCTCTCTTCAAACTAAATTAAGCAGCTTCTACTTTGACTCATTTTCTACAATTAAATCTTGCTTTTCTGGAGAACACCTTTGGAGCAAAGATAGACCATAGATCATAAGATATTAAGAGCAGAATTAAGACCACTTGGCCCACTGAATCAGTTCTACCATTCCATCATGGCTGATTTATTATTCTACCCAACCCCATTTTTCTGGAATCTTGGAGTGCAAGTCCACAGCTCCAGCACTTATGAGGAACGAGGAATGACTGTACAGGCGCGTGGAAGTCAGCAAATTAGACTGGCGCGATGAGTATACAAGGTGATCATTTTTTCTTTGGCGGCAGTATGTGTGTGAGGCTGGTGTTCTGTACTGGGTGTCAGATGTGGAATCTCCAGGAGACTCCCAGCCTCCCAGATGGCCACATCTGCATTAGGTGCGTCAAGCCTCAGCTCCTTAGGGACTGGGTTAGGGAACTGGAAATGCAGCTAGATGACCTTTGTCTGGTCAGGGAGAATCAGGAGGTGACAGAGAAGAGCTACAGGCAGGTACCAACAACATTGGTAGGAAATGGGAGGAGTTCCTAAAAAACAGACTACAGGGAGCTAGGGAGGAAATTGAGAAGCAGGACCTCATATGTAGTAATCTCGGGATTGCTGCCTGTGCCACACAACAGTGAGTACAGGAATACAGTGAGGTGGAGGATAATTGTGGGGCCGAGGGATTGGAGCAGGGGATAGGGATTCAAATTTCTGGATCACGGGGACCTCTTTTGGAGCAGGCGTGGCCTGTACAAAAAGGACAGCTTGCACTTGAATCTGAGAGGGACCAATATCCTGGCAGGGAGTTATGCTAAGGCTATTAGGGAGAGTTTAAACTAGAATTGCTGGGGGGATGGGGGTGGGAACTGAACTGAAGAGATGTAGGAAGGGGCTGTTGGCTCACAAATAGAGAAAGCTTGAAGACAGTGCAACAGGGAGGATAAGCAGGTGATAGAGAAGTGATACGCTCCGTCAGATGGTTTGAGATGTGTCTTTTAATGCAAGAAGCATCATGAACAAAGCAGATGAGCTTAGAGCATGGATCAGTACTTGGAGCTATGATGTTGTAGCCATTACAGAGAGTTCAATGGCTTAGAGGCAGGAACAGTTAATTAGAGTGCCAGGCCTCCAATGTTTCAGTAAAGACACGGAGGGAAGCAAAAGAGGCAGGACGTGGCACTGCTGATCAGAGATAGTGTCATGGATGCAGAAAAGGAGAAAGTCATGGAGGGATTGTCTACGGAGTCTCTGTGGGTGGAAGTTAGAAACAGGAAGGGGTCAATAACTGTACTGGGTGTTTTTTATAGACCACCCAATAGTTACAGGGACATCGAGGAGCAGATAGGGAACTAGATTCTGGAAAGGTGTAATAATAGGGTGCTGTGGTCGGAAATTATAATTTAGAAACATAAAAAACCAACAGCACAATACAGGCCCTTCGGGCCACAAACCTGTGCTAAACATGTCCCTACCTAGGCTTTACCCATAGCCCTCTATTTTTCTAAGCTCCATGAAGCCATCCAGGAGTCTCTTAAAAGAACCTACTTTTTCCGCCTCCACCACCCCATTCTGTGCACTCACCACTCTGTGTAAAAAACTTACCCGACATCTCCTCTGTACCTACTTCCAAGCACCTTAAAACTATGCCCTCTCGTGCTAGCCATTTCAGCCCTGAGGAAAAGCCTCTGACTATCCACATGATCAATGCCTCTCATTATCTTGTACACCTTGATCAGGTCACCTCTCATCCTCCGTTGCTCCAAGGAGAAAAGGCTGAATTCACTCAACCTATTTTCATAAGGCATGCTCCCCATCCAGGTAACATCCTTGTAAATCTCCTCTGCACCCTTTCTATGGTTAATGCCAGAGGCTGTTCAACTTGAAGACCTGCTGCAGATATGTGTACGGCCTGGCGCAAGACTTACAGCATCTACACTGGATTTTCAAGGGCCAGCAAGAGTTCACAGGACACCACTGGAACCTCAATGCTTTCCCAAATATCGACTGGCATCTCTCAAGAGCGAGGGGTTTAGATCAGGTGGAGTTTATGAGGTGTGTTCAGGAAGGTTTCCTGATACAATATGTAGATAAGCCTACAAGAAGAGAGGCTGTACTTGATCTGGTATTGGGAAATGAACCTGGCCAGCTGTCAGGTCTCTCAATGGGAGAGCATTTTGGAGATAGTGATCACAATTCCATCTCCTTTACGATAACACTGAAGAGGGATAGGAACAGACAAGTTAGGAAAGCGTTTAATTGGTGTCAGGGGAAATATGAAGCTATCAGGCAGGAACATGGAAGCATAAATTGGGAACAGATGTTCTCAGGGAAATTTACGGCAGAAATGTGGCAAATGTTTAGGGGAAATTTGTGTGGCATTTGCATAGGTACATTTCAATGAGACAGGGAAAAGATGATAGGGTACAGGAACCGTGGTGCACAAAGGCTGCTGAAAATCTAGTCAAGAAGAAAAGCTTATGAAAGGTTCAAAAAGCTAGTTAATGATAGAGATCTATTAGATTATAAGGCTAGCAGAAAGGAGCTTACGAATGAAATTAGGGGACCCAGAAGGGGCAATGAGAAGGCCTTGACAAGCAGGAATAAGGAAAACCCCATGTCATTCTACGAGTATGTGAAAAGCAAGAGGATAAGACATAAGAGAATAGGACCAATGAAGTGTGACAGTGCAAAAGTGTGTATGGAACCAGACAAGGTAGCAGAGATTCCTAATGAATACTTTGCTTCAGTATTCACTACTGAAAACCGAATTGGCGATTGTAGGGATGACTTGCAGTGTATTGAAAAGCTTGAGCATATTGACATTAAGAAAGAGGATGTGCTGGAGCTTTTGGAAAGCATCAAATTGGATAAGTCTCCGGGACCAGGTGAGATATACCCCAAATTACTGAGGCGAGGGAGGAGATTGCTGAGCTTCTGGCAATGATCTTTGCATCATCAGTGGGGATGGGAGAAGTTCCAGAGGATTGGAGGGTTGAAGATGTTGTTCCCTTATTCAAGAAAGGGAGTAGAGATAGCCCAGGAAGTTATCAACCTATGAGGCTTACTTCAGTGGTTGGTAAGTTGATGGAAAAGATCCTGAGAGGCAGAAGTTATGAACACTTGGAGAGGCATAATATGATTAGGAGTAGTCAGCATGGCTATGGCAAAGGCAGATTGTGCCTTATGAGCCTGATTGACTATTTTGAGGATGTGACTAAACACATTGATGAAGGTAGAGCAGTAGATGCAAGTGTACATGGATTTCAGCAAGGCATTTGATAAGGTACCTTGTGGAAGGCCTATTGAGAAAGTAAGGATGTATGGATTCCAAGGGGACCTTGCTTTGTGGATCAAGAATTGGCTTGCTCACAGAAGGCAAAGAGTGGTTGTAGACGGGTCATATACTGCATGGAGGTCAGTGACCAGTGGTGTGCCTAGGGGATCTGTTCTGCGATCCCATCGCTTTGTAATTTTTACAAATGACCTGGATGAGGAAATGGAGGGATGAGTCAGTAAATCTGTTGATGACACAAAGGTTAGGGGTGTTGTGGATAGTGTGGAGGGCTGTCAGAGGTTACAGTGGGACATTGATAGGATGCAACTGGGCTGAGAATTGGCAGATGGAGTTCAACCCAGATAAGTGTGAGGTGGTTCATTTTGGTTGGTCAAATGTGATGGCAGAATATAGTATTAGTGGTAGGACTCTTGGTAATGGGGAGGATCAGAGGGATCTTGGGGACCAAGTCCATAGGACACTCAAAGCTGCTGGCGCAGGTTGAATCTGTGATTAAGGCGGCAACAGCCGAGAGGTAATGTTGCAGCTACATAGTACCCTGGTCAGACCACAGTTGGAGTACCGCGCTCAGTTCTGGTCACCTCACTACAGGAAGGATGTAGAAACTAGAGAAAGGGTGCAGAGGAGAGTTAGAAAGATGTTGCCTGGTTTAGGGAGCATACCTTACGAGAATAGGTTGAGTGAACTCGGTCTTTTCTCCTTGGAGCATTGGAGTATGAGATGTGACCTGATAGAGGTGGATAAGATAATAAGAGGCATTGATTGTGTGGATAGTCAGAGGATCTTTCCCCGGCTGAAATGGCTAACACAAGAGGGCACAGTCTTAATGTGCTTGGAAGTAGGTACAGAGGAGATGTCAGTGATGTGTGCATCAAATGGTGGTGGAGGCAAATACAATTGGGTCTTTTAAGAGGCTCCTGGATAGGTACATGGAGCTTAGAAAAATAGTGGGCTATGTAATTTCTAAAGTAAGTATATAGTCGGCATAGAATTGTGGGCCAAAGGTCCTGCAGGTTTTCTATGTTTCTATGTTAGCTCCCTCAAAATGACACCACCATTAGAAAGGATTATAAAGAATGTGTAGGGATGCTTGGCTTCCATCATTTGGGATATTCAGAATAAAAGTTGACACGTCATCTTGCAGCTGTATTCAGCTTTGGTTAGGCCGCATTTGGAGTATTATATGCCGTTCTGTCACAATACTACAGGAAGTTTGTGGAAGCTTTGGAAAGTATGCTGAAGAGATTGCCTGTATTAGACCACAATATCATAGGAAAAAGGAGCAGAATTAGGCCCACTGAGTCTGCTCTACCATTTTATTATGTTTGATCCATTTCCCTCTCAAGTTCATTCTCTGCCTTCTCCTTGTAACCTTACATATCCTGTCTAATCAAGAACCTAGAACTTAGAAAAACTTAGGAGTGGTACTATCGATCCTCTGGTTAAATTTGAAGAAACTTCGAGGCCATTTATTCAACATTTTCATAAGATGTAAACTGACCTTTTCCGAATCCTTCTCAATAGTTTGTTCGTGTATAGAGGAGCAGAGTTAATGACAAATAATGATTGTAACTGATTAAACATGGCAGCCTAGCTTTTGTTTTGTTTTCTTTTAGTTTAGGGGAATTTTTTTTTGTATAAAATTTTGTGAATCTATTTCATGTTCAGTTATTAAGAGATTGGGAGGCTTAGATTACATGTGTTACTCGAAGTCTGCGCCTGTATCCATTAACCGTTATCTTTGATATTTGATAATATTTGATATCTTTGTATCATTATCAATTATGTTTATCATTATGTTTATCAATTCAAAACTTAAAAAAGATTGAGAAAGAAATAAAGAAAATAGTCTTTGCCTTCATTCTTTCTACCAAAGTGCATGACCATACACTAAACTATATTTTATTTGCTACTTTTTTGCCTATTCTCTCAATCCGTCCTTCTGCAGAATCTCTGCTTCCTCAACACTAACTGCCCCTCCATCTATTTTTATATTATCTGCAAACTTGCCCACAAAGCTATCAATTCCATCAACCAAATCACTGATGTACTGTATAATGTGAAAAGAAACAGTCCCAATACTAATCCCTGCAGAACATCACTAGTAACTGGCAGTACCATGATTATCTTTCAGCCACGACTCATTGATGCCCAGAATGTCATACCTACCAATTCCTAACTGCACTACAGGATCATCTACCTTATTCTGTATAGTGCATGCATTCAAACATAACACCTTCAGTTCTTTAATCATCACCTTTTTCAATTTTGTTCCATGTTACACTTGAACACATTCTACACATGCAATCTTGCCCTATTATCTGTCTGTCCTTCTTCAGTATCACTACACAATGCATCAACTTGTATATGGAAAAAAATGTGTAAGTAATGGAATAGTTTGAATAATTTGCCAGTCCAACATCACCAAAGTCAAGGGGAGCCAGACTATTTGGGTTTTATTCTAACTTGTTTCTTCTCTCTTCCAGTTCTGGGGAGGTCTTTGGCATGACACATGAACAATAGTTTTTTCTATTGATGCTGCTTTGCCTGCCTGGTGGTTACAGCATCTTAGGTTTTCATCATATCATCCCTGATGTTATAAGGTACCAGAGATCACTGGTTATGGATAACTCTTGGCATTGGAAGACTCAGAAAGTGCAGAGGTTCCACGTCTACTCTAAATGTACTGAAATCAAAAAATGTTGCACGAATTTTGAATGTTTTCTCCGAATGTCAGATGCTGAGGAAAACTTGATAGACGTATATAAAATGATAAGAGGAATGGACAGAGACAACAGTAAGAGTCTTTTTGCTTGGGTGCAAATGTCATTAGAGCACATAGGTTTAAGGCTAGGGGGGAATGTTCAAAGGAGATGAGTAAGGTAAGTTTTTGTTTAAACACAAATCGGTAGATGCCTGTTTAAATCCAGATCAAGAAGGATCAAGGATCAACTGAGGAATTTGTTGTGGTATTAACAAAAAAAATCCAACAATTATAATGAAAAATTATATAAAATGTTATCAGTACATATATGGAATAAAATGTGCATTAACAGTGCAGTAACTGAGGTAACAGATAGACGGGGGTGGATGAGGGCAAACTAGAACGGTTGATCAGATTCACAAGAGAAAATCTGCAGATGCTGGAAATCAAAGTAATACACACAAAATGCTGAAGGAGCTCAGCAGGGCAGGTAAGCATCTATGGAAAAGTGTAAAGGTCGATGTTTCAGGCCAAGATCCTTCATCAGGACACCTGATCAGGACATCCTGATGAACGGTCTCAGCCCAAAATGTCGGCTGCTTACCCTTTTCTATAGATGCTGCCTGGCCTGCTGAGTTCCTTTAGCATTTTGTGTGCATTGGCTGATCAGATTAACTGCTTGAGTGAAGAAACTTTTGAAATGGCATGAAGTTTTGTTTTAGTAGCCCTATAGCACTTACCAGAAGAAAACTTTTGGAAAAGGCAGTTTGCTGGATGAGTGGAGCCTAAAATGATTTTTTCCTGCCTGCTTCTTTGTCCTAGACATATACAAGTCATGCAGTGACAGTAGATGACAGATAATGACTTTTTCTACTGTGCTGACAGTTCACTGTACCTTTTGTTTATTGTGAGAGGATGTTGCACAAAACCAGATAATAATGGCTGATATGTGGATGCTCACTATGATGCCAGTGTAGAATTGCCCAGTATGTTCTGGGGAAGATGGAATTTTACCGGCTGCACAAATACACCCTCTGTTGAGCCTGTGTAGTAACGAAGCAGACAGGGTTCTCCTCTGTGAGGTCCTGGAAATAATGATGGCCAAGAACATGAATGTTGAAATAGTGCTAACTGGAGAGTTGCTGATGACGAGGTGGAGAGGAGACACATTTCCCCTGAATTTGACTTCCATCTCCATAACATCTGTTCCTCACAGATAAACAACATAGGTGTACCTCAAGGGTGTGTGCTGAGCTCACTGATCCACTCTCATGACTGTGTTGCTAGGCACAGCTCAAATGCCATTTATAAATTCACTGATGACATATCTGTTGTTGGCAGAATCTCAGATAGTGACTGAGGCATACAGGAGTGAGATAGATTGACTGGTGGAGTAGTGTCACAACAACAACCTTGCACCCAACATCAGTAAAACAAAGGAACTGACGGGGAAGTCAGGAGAACACACACCAGTCCTCACTGAGGGGTCAGCAGTTGAAAAGGTGAGCAGCTTTGAGTTCCTGGGTGTCAACATCTCAGAGGATCTATCCTGGGCCCAACACACTGACATGACTATACTTCATTAGGAGCTTGAGATTTGGTATGTCACAAAAGACAGGCAAATTTCCACGATGTGATGTGGAGAGCATTCCAACTAGTTGCATTACCACCTGGTATGGAGGCTACCATGCATAGGATAAAGAAAAGCTACCGAGGATTGTAGACTCAGCCAGTTCCATCATAGGCATTAGTCTCCCCACCACTGAGGACATCTTCAAGAGCCGTAGGTAGACCTAAGACA
Source organism: Hemitrygon akajei (assembly GCF_048418815.1). NCBI lineage: Eukaryota > Metazoa > Chordata > Chondrichthyes > Myliobatiformes > Dasyatidae > Hemitrygon > Hemitrygon akajei. The sequence continues at coordinate 45,579,551 of NC_133130.1, forward strand.
GGCAGCATCCACCCATCCAGGACATGACCTCTTCTCATTATCACCATTGGAGAGGAGGAACGGGAGTGTGAAGATGCACACTCAACATTTTAGAAACAGCTTCTTCCCGTCTTCAGATTTCTCAACGGTCCATGAACCCATGAATATTGTTGTTGCTCTCTGTACAACAAGCAAGGTGCATTGAATGGCAACCTTGCCATTTCTTTAGCTCTTGTCTGCTATATACGAAGCTGAGTTGCATGCTCAACACTCAACCCAGCACGATGGTAAATGTGTAAGGAGCCGGCCCGATTCAAACCCAAGACCACTTGCCTCGAAGTCTGGTGCAGATGCTGCTACACCACCAGCCACGCTCATGAATATTACCCCAATATTTTGCTCATTTTTCTCGCACCATTTATTTTTACATTTCTTATTGTAAATTACAGTAATCTTTTATGTCTTGCACTGCACTGCAAAGCAACAAATTTTATGACATATGTCAGTGATAATAAACCTGATTCTGATACTGAAGAAAATTCAATTTGGCTGTTTCACGGCTTTCAAAAGAGTATGCTAATTTATCAAAAGGGGCAGATGTTTTGGCTGTAGTGTGTTTGGTTAGCTGTTATTAAATTTAATTGGCTCGAGAATTAACAACTGAAGACTTCCTGGACCACCCTACCACAATGTTTTCAACTCCAATCTGCTTGCCTTTTGAAAGTCAAAGAAGGTATTCAGGTAAAATGATGGCTTTAATTTTTGAACAGGATATTGTCACCAGATTTTTTTTTCTGATCTCTTTCCTAACAGTTATGTTCTCATTCTGCCCTGTCTTCATGAAATATGCTAAGCAGTAATAAAACGGTCAACAGTCAGCAGTATTTTCCCAAAGATGCTGTGTGAAAATGCATTATTACCTGAAAACAAACGTGAAACTGGTAAATGGATGCTGACTTGATGTTGAGATACACGATACTGTATCGTATCCACAGAATGGCCACACATATTCAATGTGATAGGCTGTTCACCATCACAAGGCCCATTCTGACACTGCAATAAAACAATCAAACACTTCCTGTATGCTTCAATAAGGACCCTTTCCTGGAAAAAAAGTAGAAGTTACTCTTAGTGGAACAAAGACCACAGGCAGACTGATGAAACAAATCATAATGTTCTAGTTTCATTAGTACAGTAAATAACAATCCCAAGCAGAAACAAAAAGAATTTGGCAAGGAATTTAAAAAAACTGATCAAAAATTAACTTCAAGAATGATAAACCAGAAAAATCAAATAGATTACAGAATGGTTGTGAACCTGCAGCCAAGAAACTCCAAGATGTTGAAGAACACTATACATTAACCTTGAGCAGGCTAGCAATAATTACAAGAAGTCATTTATGGAGATGTACTCCATCCTAATTTGGGACAAAGATTCACAAGATTGTTTACTAACACCAAAAATTCCAGCTTCCAAAACTTTCAAAAGCAAAACAAAATAGCAAATTTTTTTTGGGAGAGGGCATGTTTCAGAGGAAGGATTTCCTTAATTGCAGAATCAGCTTTGTGAGATTTGAAACCTAGGAGACAATGGACATTAGTTTAGACAGAATAATATATCTGATAGCTAGCCTGAAGAAAGCAAGAGGAAACTAATCAGTTCATGTGGAGTAATGAATCAATGCTTCCACAGCTGAATATTGCATATTGCTTTGGAGTTAAACATTTACAAGATGTGCATTGGACTAATTAAGACTAACAAAAAATCCACAGTAATCTAAACTGGTGAGATTAAATTGACTGAACAGGTTAGTTGCCCAACAGAAACTCTGAAGCAAATTTTAGTTTGAACAAGTTTACTAATTTTTTCTGTTGTATAACTTATAGTAAAAAGCTAAGTACTTATTTTCTACCTCAATATAGGCACTGCTCACATGCTACAAAGTGAATAAAAATGTATTCTTACATCTGAGGCGCACCAATCCTGAATCATAGAAATAATGTGTGTGAGCTTCATCTGTAATGTAAATGCTGCCTCCCACTCGGGTTCCATCTCTATGTGTTGACCAACTTGCCTTGTTACTGGATCCATTCCCTATAAAGAAAGTGCAAATGTTCAAAACAGCTAAATATTATAAATGATGATGACGACACCAACTCAGGTCTGAGAGGCCAGCATCGGGCATTTTCATGCCTTACAAGGTGCGGAACAAAAGACTGTGTGGTGTGCCACTCCTCACATAGACATTTCACAGTGTTTTTCTTTATTTTATGAGGTCAAGTTGCGAGCTCAACACTCAACCCAGCACGGATGGAAAGCGTAGTTGGGAACGGCCCGACTGGATTCAAACCCGGGAACCTCCGTTCCGGAGTCCGGCACTGATGTCACTGCGCCACCAGCCGACCTTTAATTATAGAAGAATTATTCAACATTAGACCATAAGACATAGGAACAGAATTAGGCCATTCAGCCCATCGAGTCTGCTCCGCCACTCCATCATGGCTGATCCCAGATCCCACTCAACTCCATACACTTGCCTTCTTGCCATATCCTTTGATGTCCTGACCAATCAGGAAACCATTAACTTCTGCCTTAAATATACCCACTAATTTGGCCTTCATCTCAGTCTGTGACACAGCATTCCACAGATTTACTACTCCCTGGCAGAGATTTACCACTCTCTGGCTAAAAAACTCCTCTTTACCTCTGTTCTAAAGGGTCACCCCTCAATTTTAAAGCTGTGCCCTCTGGTTCTAGATAACCCTACCAGAGGAAACATTCTCTTCACATCCATCCTATGTAGTCCTTTCAACATTCAGTAGGTTTAAATGAGATCCCCCCCCCCCCCCAACAACATTATTCTAAATTCCAGAGGACAGGCTCAAAGCTGCCAAATGCTCCTCACATGTTAACCCCTTCATTCACTGAATCATCCTCATGAACCTCCTCTGGACTGTTTCCAATGACAACACATCCTTCCTGAGATACGGGGTCCAAAACTGTTGGCAAAACTCCAAAGGCAAAACTCCAAATGCAACCTGACCAGTGTCTTATAAAGGTTTAGCATTATCTCCTTGCTTTTACCTTCTATTCCTCTTGAAATAAATGCTAACACTGCATTTGCCTTCGTTACTACAGACTCAACCTGTAAATTAACCTTCTGGGAGTCTTGCACAAGGACTAAGTCCCTCTACACCTCTGATATTTGAAACTTCTCTCCATTTTGATAATAGTCTGTACTATTGCTCCTTTTACCAAAATGCATCATCATAAATTTCTCAACACTGTATTCCATCTACCATTTCATTGCCCATTCTTCCAATTAGTCCAAGTTCTGCTGCAATTACATTGCTTCTTCAGCTCTACCAACCCCTCCACCTACCTTTGTATCATCCGCAAACTTTGCCACAAAGCCTTCAATTCCGTTATCAAAATCACTGACAAACAATGTGAAAAGTAGTGGTCCCAATACTGACCCCTGAAGCACACCACTAGTCTCTGGCAGCCAACCAGAAAATATCTCTTTTATTCCCACTCACTGCTTCCTGCCTGTAAGCCATTCCACTATCCATGCCAGTATCTTTTCTGGAACACCACAGAATTTTATATTGTTAAACAGCCTCATAGAAACACAGAAGAACTACAGCACCATACAGGCCCGTCGGCCCACAATGTTGTGCCGAACATGTACTTACTTTAGAAATTACCTAGGGTTACCCATAGCCCTCTATTTTTCTCAGCTCATGTAACTATCCAGGAGTGTCTTAAAAGACCCTTTCGTATCTGCCTCCACCACCAAAGTCGGCTGTCCATTCCATGCACTCACCGCTCTCTGTGTAAAAAACTTACCCCTGACATCTCCGCTATACCTACTTTCAAGCACCTTAAAACTGTGCCCTCTCATGATAGCCATTTCAGCCCTGGGAAAAAGCCTCTGACTATCCACACATACAATGCCTCTCGGCATCTTATACACCTCTATCAGGTCACGTGTCTCATCTTCCATCACACCATGGAGAAAAAGGCCGAGTTCACTCAAACTATTCGCATAAGGCATGCTCCTCAATCCAGACAACATCCTTCTAAATCTCCTCTGTACCCTTTCTATTCTTTCCACATCATTCCTGTAGTGAGGTGACCAGAACTGAACACAGTACTCCAAGTGAGGTCTGACCAGGGTCCTATATAGTTGTAACATTACCTCTTGGCTTTTAAATTCAATCCCATAGTTGATGAAGGCCAATGCACTGTATGCCTTCTTAACCACACAGTCAACCTGCACAGCAGCTTTGAGTGCCCTATGGACTCAGACCCCAAGATCCCTCTGATCCTCCACACTGCCAAGAGTCTTACCATTAATACTATATTGTCATATTTACCTACCGAAATGAACCACCTCACACTAATCTGAGTTGAACTCCACCTGCCACTTCTCAAACCAGTTTTGCATCCTATCAATGTCCCGCTGTAACCTCTAACAGCCCTCCACACTATCTATAACACCCCCAACCTTTGTGTCATCAGCAAATTTACTGACCCATCCCTCTACTTCCTCATCCAGGTCACCTATAAAAATCACAAAGAGGAGGGGGTCCCAGAAAAGATCCCTGCGGAACACCACTAGTCACCGACCGCCATACAGAATATGACCCATCTACAACCACTCTTTGCCTTTTGTGAGCAAGCCAATTCTGGATCCACAAAACAAGGTCTCCTTGGATCCCATGCCTCTCTACTTTCTCAATAAGCCTTGCATGAGGTACATTATCAAATGCCTTGCTGAAATCCATATACACTTGCATCTACTGCTCTACCTTCATCAATGTGTTTAGTCACATCCTCAAAAAAATTCAATCAGGCTTGTAAGGCATGACCTGCCTTTGACAAAGCCATGCTGACTATTCCTAATCATATTGTGCCTTTCCAAATGTTCATAAATCCTGCCTCTCAGGACCTTTTCCATCAAATTACCAAACCCTGAAGTAAGAGTCACTGGCCTATAATTTCCTGGGGTATCTCTACTCCCTTTCTTGAATAAGGGAACAACATCTGCAACCCTCCATTCCTCCGGAAACTCCCCCATCCCTGTTGATGATTCAAAGATCATTGCCAGAGGCTCAGCAATCTCCTCCTTCACCTCCCACAGTAGTCTGTGGTATATCTCATCTGGTCCCGGAGACTTATCCAACTTGATGCTTTCTAAAAGCTCCAGCACATCCTCTTTCTTAATGTCAATATGCTCAAGCTTTTCAATACACTACAAGTCATCCCTACAATTGCCAAGATCCTTTTCTGTAGTGAATACTAAAGCACAGTATTCATTAAGTACCTCAGCTATCTCCTCTGGTTCCATACACACTTGATTGGTTCTATTATCTCACATCTTATCTTCTTGCTCTTCACTTATTTGTAGAATGCATCGGGGTTTTCCTTAATCCCGCTCGCCAAGGCCTTCTCATGGCCCCTTCTGGCTCTCCTTATTTCACTCTTAAGCTCCTTCCTGCTAGCCTTATAATCTTCTAGATCTCTATCATTACCTAGTTTTTTTGAACCTTTCATAAGCTTTTTTCTTCTTGACTAGATTTTCAACAGCCTTTGTACACCACAGTTCCTGTACCCTACCATCCTTTCCCATCTCACTGGAACATATCTATGCAAAGTGCCATGAAAATATCCGCTGAACGTTTGCCACTTTCTGCCATACAGTTCCTTGAGAACATCTGTTCCCAATTTATGCTTCCAAGTTCCTGCCTGGTAGCTTCATATTACCCCTTACTCCCTCAAAATGGGAGGTTACTTCCTCAAAAGAACTCTAACAGATTTGTCGGCATGATTTCACTTTACAGAAACCACGCTGACTTTGACTTATTTTCTCCTTAGTCTCCAAGTACCTCGAAACATCATCCTGAATAATAGATTCCACCACTTTCCCAACCACTGAGGTTAAGCTAACTGGCCTATAGTCTTTCTTTTGTCTTCCTCCCTTCTTAAAGAGTGGAGCGACGTTTGCAATCTTCCAGTCCTCAGGGACCATGCCAGAATTACTCTTGAAAGATCATGACCAATGAATTTGTTATCTCTTCAGCAACCTCTCTCAGGACTGTGATGTAGTCCACTTGTCCAAGTGACTTATTCACTTTAAGACCTTTGAATATACCTAGAACTTTTTCCTTTGTAATATCAATGGCACCCACTCCTGCTCCCTGACACTCATGGACCTCTGGCACACTGTTCGTGCCTTTGACAGTGAAGACAGATGCAAAGCACTCTTTAAGCTCATCTGCCACTTCTTTGTCCCCCATTAATACCTCACCAGCATTATTTTCCAGTAGTCCAATATCAACTCTCACTTCCCTTTTATTCTTTATATAACTGAACAAAAATCTTTTGGCATCTCATTTTATAACATTGGCCAGTTTTCATCTTTTCCCTTACAGCTTTTGAGTTGTCTTTTGTTTGATTTTAAAAGCTTCCCAATCATTCAACTTCCCACTAACTTTTGCTACCTTTTAAGCCCTTCCCTTGGCTTTTATGCAGTCCTTAGCTTCCTTTGTCAGCCACGGTTGCCTACACCTGCCATTTAACAACTTCTTTCTCTGTAGGATATATCTATCCTGCACCTTGTAAATTATTCCTAGAAATTTCAGCCATCTGTACTATGCCATCATCCCTGCCAGTATCCTCTTCCAATCTATCTGGGCAGGCTCCTCTCTCATGCCTCTATCATTCTCTTTATTTGCGATACTGATATATGTGACTTATGCTTCTCCCTCTCAATTTGCAGTACAAACTCAATCATATTATGATCACTGCCTCCTAAGGAATCCATTATGTTAGCTTCTTAATAAGATACACGTTATTACACAACACCCAACCTAAGGTAGCCCTTCCCCATGTAGGCTCAAGAACAAGCTGCTCTAAAAAGCCATCCTATAGGCATTCAACAAATTCCCTCTCTTGCCATCCAACACCAACCTGATTTTCCCAATCCCCTTGTATATTGAAGTCCCCATTATAATTGTGACATTACCCTTATTACATGCCTTTTCCAGCTGCCTTTCCAATCTCAACCCCACATTTTGGATACTATTTGGAGGCCTGTATAATGGTTTTTTCACCCTTGTAATTTCTTAATTCCACCCACAAAGGTTCAACGTTCTCTGACCCTATGACACCTTTCTAAAGATGTAATTCCAACTCTTACCAACAGAGCTACACCTCTGCCTATGCCTTCCTGCCTGTCCTTTTGATACAAAGTATATCCTTTTGATGTTAAGCTGCCAACTATGGCCTTCTTTCAGCCACGACTCAGTGATGCCCACAATGTCATACCGACCAATCTCCAATTGCATCATGAGTTCGTCCACCTTATTCTGAACGCTATGTGCATTTAAATACATCTTCAGTCCTGCATTTTTCACCCCTTTGAATTTTGCCTGTGTGGTACAATTTAACTCTTTGCACTGTCTGTATTTGTACTCAATCATTGTCTTGTCTTTCCTTACATTCATGTTATACCTATCATCTACTTGTAAACCCACTGGCTCATCCTTAGCTCTATCATTCTCCTGTCACATTAGTTTAAACTACTAGAAATAGGTAAAACCTCGTTTTTCAAAAATATTTTTAAAAATATGAAATGGGTTTAAAAGTTGAAGTTCACTTATTATTTAAGTAAATGGTGTAGGAGTGTCGACAAAAACCCACACAAGAGTAGTACTTCTAATGTACACTTCATTTGCCCCGCAACAAATATCAACGTTGTGTGTCAGAAAAAAAACACCCCAAAATGTAATAACATACAACGTAATACATAACATACATAGAAAACTTAACCCTTAACAGTCTGGGTGAATTCTGCCTTATGAAATTAAGGAGTCCCTACAATGGAAGCTTTCTTTACAATCTTAAATAAAAATCTTAAAACAATAAACTTTCCAATTTAACACGTACAAACACGCTGGAGGAACTCAGCAGGTCGGGCAGCATCCGTCATGAGTCCTGACGAAGGGTCTCCGCCCGAAACGTTGACTGCTCGTTTCAACAGATGCTGCCCGACCTGCTGAGTTCCTCCAGCGTGTTTGCATGTGTTGATTTGACCACAGCATTTGCAGTGTACTTTGTGTAAACTTTCCAATTCTAATGCTATAATTACAGAATATTAGTTAAATTCACCACACACAGAGTACACTTGTGAAATAGCAGCTATAATTGACATAAGGATTTGTCTCTTTATTACAAAAAAAGCAATTCCTTTTAACCATATGCTCTAGAAAATGCACCGTTATATGAAACCAATGCAAAGGCAGTGACAGTGTTGCAACATTTCATAACTTTTAACCTGAAGCACTACAAGGATTCACATTTATGAAACCAAGAGCAAGTTTACTTTCATGGTTCTAACAGAATTGGCCTCCTCCAATGATCGAAGCCAATTTTCAAAGAAATTCAATGAAAAATTAGCTTTGTCCAACAGCCAAACCAACATTGGAAGTTTTGAGAAGAGGGGACTTCAATCAGGTCCAATGCCCAAGGATATAAGGCAACAGTGGGTCACTATAGCAAAAAACAGCTTTGACCAATTGGCGTTTGAGATTGATTAGCAAGAGCAAATTAAAGCAGGGGCAAGCACAGCAGCCATTATCTGAATGGGCATCGTCAGTGTGGTGATCTTGAGGCTTCAGCTCTTTGAGGTTTCAACAAAGAGACATTTCAGTCACAGAGAGCAAAGGAAAGCTCAACCTTTTCCTGATGAAGGGTCTCGGCCCGAAACGTCGACAGTGCTTCTCCCTATAGATGCTGCCTGGCCTGCTGTGTTCCACCAGCATTTTGTGTGTGTTGTTTAACCTTTTCCCTTCTTTTCTTTATAACTGCTTAGCTAGGATAGCACAGATATGAGGCAGGACAGTGAAATGCTCCTCTTATGGGATGTGGGAAGGCAGGAAAATCTCCTGTGTCCCTGATGACTACAACTTTGAGAAGTGCATCCAGCTGCAGTTTCTAACAAACTGCATCGAGGATTTGGAGCTGGAACTGGTAAACACCAGATCATTCAGGAGGCTGAAGGACATATAGAGAGGTTGTTACACCCAAGCTGCAGGTTATAGGAAACTGGGTGAGTCAGGAACGGGAAAAGGGTTAAGAAGCCAGTTCAGAGTACCCCTGCGGTCATCCATTCAACAACAAGTATATCACTTTGGATACTGTCGGGGGGGGGCGGGGGGCAGGGGTGACTGAACAGAGGAAAGTTACAATGGTCAGGTTTCTGGCACTGAGTTTCCCTCTGTGACTCAGAAGGGAAGGGGGGGAGGATACACATTGTGGTGATAGGGGATTCATCAGCTAGGGGAATGAACAGGAGGTTCTGTGGGAGAAAACAAGATTCCCAGTGGTATGTTGCCGCCCGGATGCCAGGGTCCGGAATATCTTGGATTGAGTCCTCAGCATTCTTAAGTGGCAGGATGAACAGCCAGAAGTCGTGGTCCATGTTGATACCAATGACATGGGTAGGATGAGTGACAAGGAGTTAGCATAGGGAGTTAGGTGCTAAGTTAAAGGGCAGGACCTCCATGTACAAGTAATGCCAGAACTAGAAAGATTATACAGTTTCATATCTGGCTATGGAGTTGGTGTAGGAGGGAGAGCGTCAGATTTTTGGATATTTGGGCTCTCTTTCAGAGGTGGGACCTGTACAAAAGGGATGGTTTGCATCTGAACTGGAGGGGGACTAATATCCTAGCAGGAAGGTTTGTCAATGCTGCACGCTGGGGTTTAAACTATAGTTGCAGGGGGATGGGAACCAGAGTGTCAGAACAGTTAGTGGGAGGTTGTGGAGGGAGATGTTGGTAAAACCTCAGACAAAGTTAGGAATCGAAAGGTTGACCATGGTGTGACTAGTGTCCTGAGCTGCGTATATTTCAATGCAACAAGCATAATAGAAAAGGCAGATAATAGTGCTGAAGATAAGGTAGCTTGTTTACAAACGGAGGCAATGTGTAGTGAGGGGCAAAATTGCAGTCAACAGGAAGAGTTGCAAAGTAAAAGGCAGACAAAATCAAAAAAAGGTGACTACAGTGTATTTGAATTTGCGCAATAAACAGAATAAGGTAGATGAACTTGTAGCCCAGTTGCAGATTGGCAGGTCTGATGTTGTAGGCATTTCTGAATCATGGCTGAAAGAAGATTATAGCTGGGAGCTTAATTTCCAAGGATACACATTATATCCAAGGACAGGCAAGAAGGTAGAGGGGGCGGCATTGCTCTGTTGATAAAAATGAAATCAAATCATTAGAAAAAGATGACACAGAATCAGAAGCTGTGGAATTGCTGTTGGTAGAACTAAGGAACTGGAAGGGTCAAAAGACCCCGATGAGAATTGTATACAGACCCCCAAACAGTAGTAAGAATGTGGCCTGCAAATTACAATGGGAGATAGAAAATGCATGCCAAAAGTGCAATATTACAATAGTTATGGGGGACTTCAATGTGCAGGTAGATTGGGAAAATCAGATTGATGCTAGATTCCAGGAGGGGAAATTTCTAGAAATTGGATGAGATAGCTTTTTAGAGCAGCTTATGGTGAGCTTACTAGAGGATCAGAATTCTGGATTGGGTGTTGTGCAGTGAACCAAAACTGATATTCAACCTGAATTTGACAAGATGTTAAAGTCAGATGTACCAGTACTACAGTGGGGTGAAGGAAATTACAGAGGCATGAGAGAGGAGTTGGCCAGACTTTACTGAAAAAGAACACTGGTAAGGATGACAGCAAAGCAGTAATGGCTGGAATTTCTGGAAGAAGTATTCCAAATCAAAGATGACACAATCGTGGCTAACAAGAAGTCAAAGCCAACATAAAGGCCAAATAAAGGGCTTATCATGGGAGGAAAAATTAGTGGGAGTTAGAGGATTCAGAGCTCTTAAAAACCAAGAGAAGGCAACTAAAAAGGTCATTAAGGAAAAGATAGAATATGAAAGTAAGCTAGCCAATAATATTAGAGGATACCAAAAGTTTCTTCAAATACATTAAGTGAAAAGAGAGATGTGAGTGGACATTGGACCAATGAAAAACAATGCTGGAGAGGTTGCAATGGGGGACAAGAAAATGGTGGATGAACTAAATAAGTATTTTGCATTAATCTTCACTAGGGAAGACACTAGCAGTATGCTGGAAGTTCCAGGTGTCAGGGGTCATGAAGTGTGTGAAGTTACCAAAACTAGAGAAAAGGTGCTGGGGAAACTGAAAGGTCTGAGGGATATAAATCACCTGGACTAGATGGCGCACAACTCAGAGTCCAGAAAGAGGAGGCTGAAGGAATTGTGGAGGCATTGGTAATGATGTTTCAAGAATAACTATATTCTGGAATGGTTCCGGAAGGCAAGAAAATTGCAAATATCACTCCACTCTTCAAGAAGGGAGAGAGGCAGAAGGAAAGAAATTATAGGCCAGTTAGTCTGACGTCAGTGGTTGGGAAGATGTTGGAGTTGATCATGAAGAATGTGGTCTCAGAATACTTGGAAGCACATGATAAAATAGGTTGCAGTCAGTATTGTTTCCTCAAGGGAAAATCCTGCCTGAGAAATCTGTTGGAATTCTTTGAAGAAATAACAAGCAGGATAAACGCAGGAGAATTAGTGGATGTTGTGTTCTTAGAATTTCAGAAGGCCTTTGACAAGATGCTACATATGAAGCTGCTTAACAAGCTACAAGCCCATGGTGTTACAGGAAAGATTTCTTTAGCATAGAAAAAGCAGTGGCTGGATGGCAGGAGGGAAAGAATGGGAATACAAAGGAGCCTTTTCTGGCTGGCTCCTGGTGACCTGGTATTCCACAGAAGTCTGTGTTGGAACCAATTCTTTTTATTTTGTATGTTAATGATTTAGATGCTGGAATTTTTGGCTTTGTTGGAATGTTTGCAGAAGAATATGAAGATAGGTGGAGGGGCAGGTAGTTTTCAGGAAGTAGAGAGGCTACAGAAGGACAGACAGATTAGGAGAATGGACAAAGAAATGGCAGATTGAATACAGTGTCAAGAAGTTGGTAGAAGAAATGAAAGGGTTGACTATTTTCTAAGTGAAGTGAAAATATAAAAAGCTGAGGTACAAAGGGACTTGGGAGTCCTTGTGCAGGATTCCCTCGAGGTGAATTTTCAGGTTGAGTCTGTGGTGAGGAAGGCAAAAATGCAATGTTAGCATTCATTTCGAGAAGACTAGAATATAAAAGCACTGATGTAATTTTGAGACTTTATAAAGGACTGGTGATGCCTCACTTGGAGTATTGTGAGCAGTTTTACACCCCTTATCTTAAAAAGGATGTGCTAAAACTGGAGAGGGTTCTAAGGAGGTTCACGAAAAAGATTCCAGATTGAATGGTTTGTCATTTGAAGAGTATTTGATGACTCTGGGCCTATATTCACTAGAATTCAGAAGAAAGAGGTGTGACCTCTTTGAAATCTATCGAATGGTGAAAAGCCTTGATAGAGTGGAGGTGGGGAAGATGTTTCCTATGGTGGGTGAGTCTAAGACCAGAGGACACAGGCTCAGCATAGAGCAGCATCCTTTTAGAACAGAGATGAGGAGAGATTTCTTTAGCCAGAGAGTGGTGAATCTGCGGAATTCTTTGCCACAGGCAGTTGTAGAGGCTAAGTTTTTATGTATAGTTAAGACAGAAGTTGATTGATTCTTGATTGGTCAGGGTATGAAGGCATATGGGAAGAAGGCAGGAGACTGGGGATGAGAGGAAAAATGGATCAACCACGATGAAATGGCAAGGTAGACACGATGGGCAAAGTGGCCTAATTCTGCTCCTATATCTTATGATCTCATGTTAAGAAATGGCTAAAGACATTGGGTACAGCAAAATCGATGAACTCTGAAGGCTTGTGCTCCAGAACCTGCTGCCTTCTTATCCAACTATTCTGGTACAACTGCAACACTAGCATTGAGCCAAAAATGCAGAAAACTATACAGGTATGTCCTGTCTATGTGAAGCAGAACATATCCAACACAATCAATTACTAGTCCAAAAGTTTACTCCCAATGATTAGCAAAGTAATGGAAAGAATAATCAACAGTGCTTGCTTACTAACAACTGGCTTGCATAAGTTCAATTTGCATTTTGCCAGTCACTTGGCTGTTAACTGCTTTACAAATTTAGCCCAAGTATAGACAAAGTGCTGAACTCCAAAGGTGAAGTGAGTTTTACTGCCCTTGGCAGCAAGAGAACACTTGATTAAGTATGGATTAAAGAACCAAGTTGAACAAGCTGAATGGCAATTAGCTAGCACAGAGGAAGATGGTTGTGGTAGGTGGAGGTCAATTATCTCAGCTATAAAAATTATATGCTCAATTTCTTCAGAGGAATTTCCTCAGCCCACCCTAAACTGCTTCATAATTATCCTTTCAACTGTAAGGTGAAAAGTAGGGATGTCCACCGATGATTACAAAATGTAATTATGTAATCATTTTGTAAAATGAAATCATGATTACAAAACATGATTTGTGACTCAAAAAAGAAGCAGACCACAACCAAATGTAGCAAAGCCTGGTCAATATCCAGGTAGGCTAGGATGTAAGTAACACTTGTGTCACACAAGTGTCAAGCAATGATGAAGAACCAGAAAATCCAGCTATCACACCCTGACATTCAATGGCATTAACATTATTGAAGACCCCCCACTATCAACATCCTGGAGAAACGAAACCAGAGTAGCCATATACACAATATGACTACAAAAGCAAGTCATATACTAGGAATCCTGCAGCAAGTAACTCGCCTTCAAATGCCCAAAGCCTTTCCACCATCTACAAGTCCCAAGTCAAGAAAGTGCATCAGCTATGATATGCACTACAGCAACTGACCAAGATTCCTTAGACAGCACCATTTAAATGCACAATTTCCCTAAGCTTTAAGGATGAAGACAATAAAAGTATGGGGACATCACCACCAGTAAGTTACCCCCCAAGCCACATACCATTTTGAGATACTTTGCTGTTCATTACATTTGAGATACATTGCTGTTCATTACATTTGAGATACATTGCTGTGCTACAACACACAGCTCGAACCATATCATCAAGTTCGCCGATGACATGACCATGGTGGGTCTCATCAGCAAGAACGACGAGTCAGCATACAGAGAGGAGGTGCAGCGGCTAACGGACTGGTGCAGAGCCGAGATGGTTGTTGACTTCAGGAGGGCACAGAGCGACCACTCTTTACTGAACATCGATGGCTCCTTGGCAGAGATAGTTAAGAGCACCAAATTTCTTGGTGTTCACCTGGTGGAGAATCTCACCTGGTCCCTCAACACCAGCTCCATGTCAAAGAAAGCCAGCAGCGTCTCTACTTTCTGTGAAGGCTGAGGAAAGTCCATCTCCCACCGCCCCCCCCCCACCCCCACCCCATCCTCATCACATTCTACAGAGGTTGTATTGAGAGCGTCCTGAGCAGCTGCATCACTGCCTGGTTCAGAAACTGCATCTCTGATCGCAAGACCCTGCAGCAGATAGAGGTCAGCTGAGAAGATCGGGGTCTCATTTCCCGCCATTACAGGCATTTATACCACATGCCTCATCCGCAAAGGAAACAGCATTATTAAGGACCCCACGCACCCCTCATACAAACTCTTCTCCCTCCTGCCATCTGGGAGAAGGCACCGAAGCATTCAGGCTCTCACGACCAGACTTTGTAACAGTTTCTTCCCCCAAGCCATCAGACTCCTCAATACCCAGTGTCTGGACTGACACCAACTTACTGCCCTCTCCTGTGCCTACTGTCTTGTTTATTATTTATTGCAATGCCTGCACTGTTTTGTGCACTTTATGCAGTCCTGGGTAGGTCTGTAGTCTAGTGTAGTTTTTTGTGTTGTTTTACGTAGTTCAGTGTAGTTTTTGTATTGTTTCATGTAGCACCATGGACCTGAAAAACGGTGTCTCGTTTTTACTGTGTACTGTGCCAGCAGTTATGGTCAAAATGACAATAAAAAGTGACTTGACTTGGACTCGGTTAATCATCGCTGGGTCACCATCCTTCAAGTCTCTCCCAAACACTGCTGTGAGTATACTCACATCTGGAGGAATACAGTATTTCAAAGTCAGCTCACCACCACCCAATCAGGGTAATTAGGGATGGGCAATTAATTGCTGAATCAGCCTGCAAAACCTATATCCCTTCAATGAATAACACAAACTTCCACAGGATTGGAATAAAGCAATGCACAAAGGATTTAAAAACAAAAAATTTTGGATTTTCTCAGGTAAAAATGAAAAAGTCACCTTTCCCAGGAATAAAACAATATCTCAACACTATAGTTTAACAAAAAAAGAGATCAACCAATTAATGAATGTTATAGAAAATGCTTTTCCTGTCATTCTTAATTTTCAACATCCATTAAAAAATTACCATTGCTTAAAGTGAAACTAAAGACAGAAAATGATCAGTTCTCCCGAGACAGTAAGTCCAAAATGGACATGAAATGTCACCACACTCTACAATTTACGTGACAAATAGAATTTGAAAAAAGCTTTGCTACAGAGAAGGTTGTGAATTCATGTGCTAATCCTCAGCACTGAGTATAACATAGTAACTGATATTCAGAAGCATATTGTAGGAGTACTATATTGTTAGAAATATCTTCCTTTGTGTAAAAAAGACCGGAAAATAAATAAAACAGCAGATACAGGAATCTTAACTCAAAGGCCTGTATGACTGTCTTTCAACAGATACTGCTTAACTAGCCGATTTCTTTCAGATTTTCTGTTTTTGTTGCACCAAAAAAGATTATCCTATATTTTATGGAATATGATTGGAAATTGGATTGGACAGGAGGATGAATACAGGACTCTGGTGAAGGACTTTGTCAAATGGTGCACGCTGAGTCATCTGCAGTTCATTATTAGTAAAACAAAGGAGATGGCGATCGACTTTAGGAAGACTCAGCCTGCATTACGCCCTGTTACTATAGGTGGTGAGGATGTAGGTGTGGATGTGGACTAACCTGAGGGTGCACCTGGATGACAGACTTGAGTGGAGCACCAACACAGACACTGTGTACAAGAATGGCCAGAGTTGCTACTTCTTGAGGAGACTGAGGGCTTTGGAGTAAGCAGGCCTCTTCTTCATGTGCTCTACCAGTCTGTTGTTGCCAGTACAATCTACTATGCAGTGGTGTGCTGGGGCAATGGCATAATCACGGGTAATGCCAACAGGCTCAATAAACTGTTAGGACGGCTGGCTCTGGTATAGGAGCTAAACTAGACACAATGGAGGCTATGGTCAAACAAAGGATTCTAAAGGAAATCCTAGTAATTTTGGCCAATGTTTCTCACTTTCTGTATGCCACCTTGGCTGAACAGAGGCACATTTTTTGTATTAGACTCAGACAATTGTGCTGCTCCAAAGAGCACGATACAAGGTCAGGCTTACCCTCGGCCATTAGGCTCTAAAATAAGTCAAACTATAGCTGGGGAAGTGATGACCCCTCCTGTTGACTATTTGAGGTAACTTTTTTTTTATTCTTTCTTACTTTTCTTCTAATATTTTTATATCTGTGCACTTGTAATGCTACTGTGACACTGTAATTTCTTTTGGGATCCATCAAGTATCTATCTATACAGTGAAAAGCTCATCTTGCATGCAGTTCACACAATTCAAATCATTACACTTTAAGGGTGAACAAAATAAAACAATAACAAAATGAAGTGCTACAGCTGCAGAGAAAGTTCAGTCCAGGTAAACATTATGATCTAATTTCATGTCGAGAAAGATTATGCGGTTAAGAGTCTATCTTATCACACCAGGGAACAATTTCATAGTTTTATACTTAGACAATAGACAATAGACGCAGAAGTAGACCAATCGGCCCTTCGAGTCTGCACCGCCATTCTGAGATCATGGCTGATCATCTACTATCAATACCCGGTTCCTGCCTTGTCCCCATATCCCTTGATTCCCCTATCCATAAGATACCTATCTAGCTCCTTCTTGAAAGCATCCAGAGAATTGGCCTCCACTGCCTTCCGAGGCAGTGCATTCCAGACCCCCACAACTCTCTGGGAGAAGAAGTTTTTCCTTAACTCTGTCCTAAATGACCTACCCCATATTCTCAAACCATGCCCTCTGGTACTGGACTCTCCCAGCATCTGGAACATATTTCCTGCCTCTATCTTGTCCAATCCCTTAATAATCTCATATGTTGCAATCAGATCCCCTCTCAATCTCCTTAATTCCAGCGTGTACAAGCCCAGTCTCTCTAACCTCTCTGCGTAAGACAGTCCGGACATCCCAGGAATTAACCTTGTGAATCTACGCTGCACTTCCTCTACAACCAGGATGTCCTTCCTTAACCCTGGAGACCAAAACTGTACACAATACTCCAGGTGTGGTCTCACCAGGGCCCTGTACAAATGCAAAAGGATTTCCTTGCTCTTGTACTCAATTCCCTTTGTAAAAAAGGTCAACATTCCATTAGCCTTCTTCACTGCCTGCTACACTTGCACACTCACCTTCAGTGACTGATGAACAAGGACTCCTAGATCTCTTTGTATTACTCCCTTACCTAACTCTACACTATTCAGATAATAATCTGCCTTCCTGTTCTTACTCTCAAAGTGGATAACCTCACACTTATTCACATTAAACGTCATCTGCCAAGTATCTGCCCACTCACCCAGTCTATCCAAGTCACCCTGAATTCTCCTAACATCCTCATCACATGTCACACTGCCACCCAGTTTAGTATCATCAGCAAACTTGCTGATGTTATTCTCAATGCCTTCATCTAAATCGTTGATGTAAATCGTAAACAGCTGTGGTCCCAATACCAAGCCCTGTCACTACCTGCCATTCCGAGAAACACACATTCACCGTTACCCTTTGCTTTCTATCTGCCAACCAGTTTTCTATCCATGTCAATATCTTCCCCCAATGACATGAGCTCTGATTTTACCCACCAATCTCCTATGTGGGACCTTATCAAATGCCTTCTGGAAATCAAGGTACACTACATCCACTGGTGCTCCCTTGTCTAACTTCCTGGTTACATCCTCGAAAAACTCCAATAGATTAGTCAAGCATGATTTGCCCTGGGTAAATCCATGCTGGCTCGGCCCAATCCTATCACTGCTATCTAGATATGCCACTATTTCATCTTTAATAATGGACTCTAGCATCTTCCCCACTACTGATGTTAGGCGGACAGGACGATAGTTCTCTGTTTTCTCCCTCCCTCCTTTCTTTAACAGTAGGGTAGAAGCTGTCCTTAAGCCTGGTGGTACACACCTTCAGTCTTTTGTATCTTCTGCCTGATGGGAGAAGAAAAAATGTGCAGAAAGGGTGTGGTCTTTGATTATGCTGGCTACCCTCCTGAAACAGTGAGCGATGAGCAAGCACAGACCAAGCACATTGAGGGGAGACTGTGTTCAAAATTCTCTGCAGTTTTGTGAAGTTATATCTGCAGAGCAGTGTCAAGTCAAGCCACAATGTATCCAATAGGATGCTTTGTATGGTGTATCAACAAAAATTAGTAAGGGTTGACAAAACATGGCAAATTGTTCACAAATCAACAGACATTTTCTAAAGTCATCATAATTATGTGCCATGTCATATGATGCAGATGATCATGGTCTTGACCCTGATTGTTCTTAGCAAATTTTTCTATTGAACTGATCTGCCATTGCCTTCTTTTAGGCAATGTCTTTACAAGAATGGTGACCCCAGCCATTATCAATACACTTCAGAGATGGCTGCATAACCAGGATTTGTGATATACACCAGCTGCTGATACAACCATCCACCACTTGCTCCCATGGCTTCATGTGACCCTGATCAGGGGATGAAGCACGTGCAACATGTTGCTCAAGGTGACCTCAAGGTAGCAGAGGGGAAGAAGAGTCTTAAACCTCCTTTGGTGGAGACACATCTCCAGCCCACCACCTTTATATTACATTTAAATGGTTACTAAATCCTGTGCAATGTCATGCAGTTATGAAAGGTGTCACTTATATCAAAGTAGCTCCCCAAACATTGTGCTGAATGATGAGTTCCATGACAACCAAACATCTGCTTTCTCCCTACCCTAGGTTTGCAAATATAATAATGTGAACAATTTTACATTTTTATATTCAAATCTATAATTATATGGATGTAACAACTCTAAACCAACCTGCATGCTTTTTAAAAGCTGCAAAAAGACCTCAAAGCCTTCCAGAAATTTTTCTCTTAGTTTGTCTGTCCACTCTGTTGGTTTGCTAACCAGTACATACCTGTGAAGAGGAGAGAACTGCATTTTAAATAGAAACTGACCTCAGAATATTTCAAAAGAACCTATACTTCATTACAATGCTAACTGCACAAACAAGATTTTTCAAGTATCCGCACACAATTTAGTGTTGCTATCTTTAGCAAAAATAGCATTTTTTATAAATTTCAAATGAAATAAAACTGACAAACATTTCTGTGAATTCTAAAGTAAAATAGAGTTGAGTGGAAATTTAAAAAGGATGCTGCAAACAGATCAGGCAGCAGTTGTGGAAAGAGTTTAGATGTTGAATTAATGTCTAATTCCACAGATAATACCCGATAATGTAAGTGCTTTTAACATTTTGTCTTGACAGATAAAATCTGAAAAAATGTTTTTAAAGTCACAAATTAAATATTTCCATTAATTTGACCACAATTATTGTTTATTCAGAGGATTATTTAAAGTTCCTCTATTTAACCAAATTTAGGCAAAGGAAAATACTAGGTAAATTAAGGTTAACCAGTTAAATAAATGGTAGATTTGAGAAATGGAGCTGAACATCAGTCCACCTCTGTGTAACAAAAGGTGGAGAATTCCTCAACAATCATGTAATGGAAAGTAACAATTGCAGTTATATAGTAATTTATAAAGAAATAATCAAAACAAACATCAATCAACTGTTAAATGCTGTAGATCCAATTGCCAAGAGGAAGACAGACATGGAGATGAACCGATGTAAAACGGGATCTTAAAAACTCTGAGTTACACAGCGCAACAAGAAAAGTAAATTAACATTATAACAAAAAGCTGTACCATTCTAGGACAATCAGAAATTAATTCCTAAAATGTATCAAAGTTGGTATTGATAATCACTTTTTATTAATGCAGCATTAATAGCATCAATAACTTTAGTAGAAAAATCTGAGCAAAATCAGTATATTGTTTTTCATTATACTTGTTCCTTTCTTAATTCTATTCAAACAGCACAAATTTATCAATGAACTGATAATTAAAGCATCAAATTTTCCTGCAGGCATTTTTATTGAATGTTTTCTGACAAGTCAAAAAAGATCTAGTGCTTTCTCGGCATATATAAGGAATAAACTCTTCTTGGGCTTTCAGCCAGGTACAGGTATCGATTTTAACCAATATTTCGATACCTGTACCTGGCTGGAAGCCTGAGAAGAACTTATTCATTTTCTGATAAGATTACATTGCCATACTTACTTCAAATCACCAATCAGGCTTTGCACCCTCTTGAATTTGAAGGCTTGCATGGTTGTATATCTTTCAAACTGAAATCTACCATGAGAATCTCGCTGTCTCATCAAGTGGTCCATGAAGGTTTGAATTATGGTTGTCATAAGGTTTTCTTCTGTTATCAGCATGCGAGCCTGAAATGCAACAGACTTATTATTTATAATGGTAAAGTTTTATAATAGCAATGATAAACCACGACAAAAGCAGAGCAAGCTAGAGGAACTTCTACATCAAAATGTGACGTGAAATGGAAATGCTGTGGTAAATCAAGACTTTTTCAGTTTCTACTTACTCCAATACACTGTTTAAAAGAATGATAATTTCAGATCCCTCAATCCAAAGAAACGAAATGCTTAGGGTAAATGCTGAGGAAAGAACAACACTTAGGGTATGATGAATTCGAAGATTTGTTGTGCATTGATTTAAATGGTTAAGATTTAGAAACAATCTCAATTACGTGACATTATTGAGAATCATTGAGAAAGCAGGATGCAAGACAAAGGCCTCCCATCACACCACACAAACCTAAACACACATTTCACTTCAGGGCATCTACTGCTGATTTTGGGCATTTCATAACTGGAAGTTCATCCTAACTTATGTCACTACAGTGAAACATTTTTGGAAATTTAAAAATGATAATTCAAAATTAAGGATCAAAGAAATTACAAGTTGGAAGAAAATATTCAGACACAAGAGAGTGCACGTGCTAGAAATCTGAAGCAAATCTCAAAATCTGGAAGAACTTAGACCAGGTAGTATCTATGTGGGGAAATGAACAGTCGAAGTTTTGGGTCAACACCCTTCATGAGAAGTGGAAAGAAAGAGGGCAGAAGCCAGAATTTCTTTACACTCATTTCCCTAATGCATGGGTGATACCTGACCTGCCTAGTTCCTCCAGCATTTTGGGAGTGTTGCTCCAAATTTTAAAGAAACTCTGTTGATGGCCAAAACGAGCAATTCAGTTATTTAAGTAACTGTAATGAAAATACAAACCTGGGCATAAAAATGTAGCAATAAAATTCTCAATTTTCCAAATTGCCCAAATTATTACAAAGTAATTTACTCAAAAATAGAAGTTCTTTGTATATATGTAAACAAACATTTAAAAATAAATATCAGATTAGCATCTACAGCTCTCATCATTTTAAATTCAGAATCAGAATCAGGTTTATTATCACTGGTATGTGGCGTGAAGTTTGTTAACTTAGCAGCAGCAGTTCAATGCAATACATAATCTAGCAGAGAAAAATGAATAATAATAATAAATAACATTTTAAAATAATAATAAATACACGTAAATCAATTTCATATATTGAACAGATTAAAATAAACGTGCAAAAACAGAAATATTGTATATTTTAAAAAGCAAGATAGTGTCCAAAGCTTCAATGTCCATTTAGGAACCAGATGGCTGAGCGCGTGCCTTCAGGCTTCTGTACCTCCTACCTGATGGCAACAGTGAGAAAAGGGCATGCCCTTGGTGCTGGAGGTTCTTAATAATGGACGCTGCCTTTCTGAGACACCGCTCCCTAAAGATGTCCTGGGTACTTTGTAGGCTAGTGCCCAAGATGGAGCTGACTAGATTCACAACCTTCTGTAGCTTCTTTCGGTCCTGTGCAGTAGCCCCTCCATACCAGGTAGTGATGCAGCCTGTCAGAATGCTCTCCACAGAACAACTACGTAAGTTTTTCAGTGTATTTGGTGACATACCAAATCTCTTCAAACTCCTAATAAAGTACACCCACTACCTTGCCTTCTTTATGGCTACATCGATATGTTGGGAGCAGGTTAGATCTTCACAGACCTTGACACCCAGGAATTCCTTTTTGAGGACGAGGGCATTGTTGACATGACCAACAGTTACTGCAAAGTCCTAACTGCCAAGCTGCAGTGCTATGCCAGGTTATGAATTGCTACAGCTTTTTGATGAAAGCACTCCTACAATGCAGTCGGGGAAGTAGTTCCAGGACTTAGACCCAAAAGTGATTAAGAAGTAGATATATTTTACCAAGTCAGATGTTGTGCAACACAGAGAACGTGAAGGTGATATTGCTTTATGACAAAATCTTTTTTCATATTTGTTGACAGAGGACACAGCTTTGGTGACCTATTTAAATTGTCCAGTGAGTAACTGTAGTGCATTTTGTAGATGATACACAATGCTGGTGGTGGTGAAAAATAACATGCAAGATGGCTGGTGTTTTGTCTGAATTGGTTTCAACTCCTTGAGCATTATTGAAGCAGCACTAATCCAAGCAAGTGGAAAACATTCCATTGCATTCCAGATTCATAACTTATAAAATGGTGAAAAAGCTTTGGGATGCCTGGAGGCAAGTCACTCTTAATAAGATAACCAGATTTCAACTTTCTTCAATAGTGTCTGTTTTACATAGTTGGTACAGTTGAGCTTCCAGTCAATGATGAATACCAGGATATTGATGGTGGTGAATTTGACCACATTATTGCCACTGAAAATCAAAAGATAGATGGTTCAACTCTTTACAGGTGGGGAGCATAATAACTGGAATTAGTGCAACAAGGTGTTTGACAAGGCTTGATGAGGCAAAGGACTTGTCCCTGTGTTGCAGGACTGAGCATTGCTAGGGATGGTCACCTGTTCACACTCTAGTTACATGAATGTTAATTACCACTTATCAAATCATACTGGAACATTATCCTAATCTTGAATGCAGGCCTGAACTATTTTAATTGAACGGAATGGACATTGTGCATGGAAGGAAGGACATTGGTTTAGAAATTGAAGATGATTCTGCCTTGTATAGTGCTCTTGACTTCAAGAGCTTTCTGACATCAGTAGAAACCACCTAACCCTAAGTCAAGTAGAAGAATACCCTCAAAGATTTGAGATTAAGGTCCACAGCAAGTAAACTGCTTTACCAGAATTGCACAAGCCAAGTATGCCCACTCATATCATTACTCCAAGTAAAGTGAATAATCCAGAGATCTACTCAGCAGGGTCAGGCAGCATCTGAGAAAAGATTATCTTTCATAAGCAGTTTTGAATAAATATCAGAAAAAATTAAAAGCCAATTCTGTTCTTTCTTCCACAGATAATTTATTTTTCAGGACATGAGCTTCGTTGGCAAAGTCTGTATTTATTATCTGGGAAGGTGACAGCATGTCACATTTTCAACTTTTGCAGTTCTTCAAGGATTTGGACAGTGGCAATAATAGATGGATATATCCCTTAAGTTAGGAAATTATGCAATCTTGGAAGGAATTTGCAGTTGATGGCAACCCTATGTAACAACAGCCCTTTGTTGGGCTGTAATGTTGGAATAACTTGAGTAAGCAAGTGAAGTGAATTTTGCAGCAGGCAAACACACTGCAGCTACATTGCAACAGTGGGAATAAATGTTTAAAGTAGTGAACTACTAAAGTAGTCAATCAAGGTTGCTTTCTTGGGCATTGTTGGAATTGCAATCATTCATAAAACTGAAGTGTATTCCATCTTGTGTCTGACTTGAAACTTGCATAAAGGTGTCACAATGTCAGAAATTGACAAATAAACACAGGGGAATCGTCCAAATATAGACATGATCTGGATCCAGGTCACATTCACATATCTCCTAGCTAACTGAAAATACGACTGGTGCCTTCCTGTGCAGATTTGCACTTAAGAATTTAAATCACACAAAAAACGTAACAAAACATCACATCAAAACATCAGTGTCGGTGTTTGCATTCATACAATCCTTTTCCAATCTTTTCTACAAATGCACAGATGAGCAAAATAATTTTTATATTGAAACAATTTGCAGACTTTCAACTTCAAGTGAAAATACTGCACTGGGCCAGTACTTATGCGGAAGCACCCAATGTTCTACAGAGCTACTATTTCTCAGCACACGTACCAACGGTATCTTCCCATTTTTCCAGAAGCTTCGCAGCCAAATTACACAAACAATTCTGCTTGCTCTCAGGTAGAATATTTGGTGCAGAAACATCCAAATTTATAGTTGGATATGGAGAAGACTCATTGGGAGGGCAACAATTTCTATTTAAAGTAATTGAGCTTGCATTCATATTAAATTGATTCTGCCTTTAGTTTTTCACGCCCTGCTCAATGATTTGCAATAATTCTTAAGTATCTCTGTATGTCAAAGGCAAAGTCCAAGCAACACCAGAAGCCAAAGGCTTGTAAACCATTTCTTGGAAGTAGCCTCAGTGTAGACCACCCACATAAGAGCAACGCTGCACCAAACCCTGGCACTATGCAACAACTTAACATTCTGAATCATGGTAATTTTATGCAGCAAATCAAAACATGATCGAATTAGAAAAAAGCTCCATTTTAAATATACATTGATGATAAGAGTAAGGTGTTCACCATTATTAATGTATTATGTTTTTCAGTTTTTTAAAAAATTCCCAATTGAAGTTTTTGATAAATAAAATACTTAAATAGCCTGGCAATGACACTGCCTTTACAAGTCAATATTCAGCTATAATACTGTTAACTTTCCATGCTTTCATCCCTATTTTGTCAAACAGCCAAATTCACAAAATAATTGCAAAGTTCTAAAATATGGACTGCTGAGAATTTCTGGATGACCATCCCAATGGAAGCAACTTTACATATTGCCCTGTTGTTCTCTTCAGTGATTCTGGTTGTTACAAGCAAGGAGACTATAAAAGCCTTGAGTATAAAATATATTTTTTGAAAGGAAACGCAAGTTAATCTCACTAAAAATTTTCAGTATTGTCAAGGTACCATCAATACATTACAACCTTACAAGGTAAAAAGGCAGCAATAAATCAGGGGATCCGATGCACAGTCTACCTTTGGCAAAAGCATATTTTCAAAAGATATGCGATCAAGAAATCAGAGATAAAAGTGCAAGATGCCAATTATTTGCAATTTGTTATTCCTATTGCAGAGGATTCTTTATCACATTACTGAATATTCTTCCACTTCCCACATCATTGCCATTAAGAAGATACAGAACTAAATCCATAACAAGGCAGTTTTGTGCGGTGAGACAGTTTTTTTTAAATCTTGGTCAACTTTATTTATAAAGTACACTCACAGGCAACATTGATTTGCCTGTTTCAATATTCCAGTGTACATAGTACAATTAACCCACCGCTACAACATCCAGCTGAGAAAGGTCAAGTAATCCACCTGCTGCAGCATTCAGACTTCCTAAATCATCTTCTTCAACAATTCTGATTCACTGATTTTCAAATCTTCTGTGGATCTACAAAAAGAATGCATTTTCTCCTCCCGCCATATGCAAAATAGTCATGGATAAATAATGCACAAAGTACATTTCAAGAAAAGCACAAGACACCGCTGAAGAATAAAACAACAAGCTTACACAAACATCCTCAAGAAAACAGATGGGTTGAGAAGAATAAAAAGCTGTCAGAAAATGAGTGTACTGATGGATCTTTCTCATTCTGTGCACTCTGTTACATTTATAGTTGAGCCTGACATTACAAAGGATCAATAATTATAAAACATTCCACAACATAACAATTACTATTTAGTCCATGGTAAATCAATACCAAGCTCCTGTTCATTAAGACATTGTTGTCCAGCCCTCAGTGTACTGATGCATTGCACTTGGTTTAGAAATAGCATACATGCTTCAAAACACTGCATTGTGAAAGTGTCTCCAATATTAAAAAAGTCCTTTAATATTTCACAGAGGAAGGCGGTTGTAAATCTTACCAGAGTTTGGCAAAATCTGACAAGAGTTTGTTGTAGCTATATTAAGTGAACAACATACAAGACAACTTGTTTTCTTTTCCACATTTCTTCTTCTTGAGGTATTGAAATGCAAGTGACGGCTTGACACCTACTACTCCTTGTTTTTTTTAAAAAAGAGGTGCGAACACAATGACTAGAAAAGTGAAGTTGTATAATAAATGACATTGATCCTCTCCTCACTCAAAAACTCAACATGTAGATCGCCATGCATAACTATCAAGATATCCTCATCACTTTCCATCCATCATCATCCGCTTCCACCCATCAAACCCTTCAAGCTGCAGTTTCCTGGCTAATCTGCCACATCAAACGGTAGAACAGTAAAAAATAAATATTCTGATCTATAAAGTCA
The DNA here is from genome assembly GCF_048418815.1 of Hemitrygon akajei. Lineage (NCBI taxonomy): Eukaryota > Metazoa > Chordata > Chondrichthyes > Myliobatiformes > Dasyatidae > Hemitrygon > Hemitrygon akajei. Next base: position 45,606,123 of record NC_133130.1, read on the forward strand.
GAACATAAACGACAAGCACCAACATAAACAAAGTTTTACGTACAAAGAGCCACAAATACATCTTTATTTGCTTAATCAAACTGGAATTATTACTTACCAAAGAAGGCACTGTGAAAATTTGAACTGAAAGATCGGTAACCGAGAACTCTCTCTCGTGGTCATCATTCACATAGTCAGTCTGCAACCTCTCATAGTTCTAATGAAAAGGCAGAGAAGAGGCAAGGAGGGGGACAAAAATGAGTCGAATGAAAATACATGGTACTCACCAATGTTGGGACAGTGAAGAGCTGGACAGACAGAGCGGTCACTGACATTACCCGCTCATGATCATCTTCCATAAAATCTCTCTGCAACTGTTGGTAATTCTAAACAACAAGATAAATTCACGTCCAGGTCACGTCCAAACTGGCCTCTAAATTAAATGCTGATTTCATTTCTATTTATTAAGATTCAAATGGCAAAAGGTGTGGATGACAAACATTTACAGATTTAATTAGAACTGGTTGAAATAAAATTTCAATGCAGTATAATCAGGAACAAATTTCAGTGAAAGGTCAAACATGGTAAACTTGAAAAAATAGTTCCTTGTATTAATTTCACACAGTGTTTTAATGTTATGGGTACTCTTTTTCAAATGTCTCAATTTCAACTTTAAAATATCAATTTAATGTATAGCCATCTAGGATACACGTTACAGTACTGGATGGGTTTGAAGGCACAAGACAAATTTTGCATGTTCATCAGGGCTTTTGCAAATCATCAGGGCTGGATGATATCTTTGTCATTTTTAAAACCACCTCCTTCTTGCCAATCTCCTTTAATGTTAAAAAAATCTTCAATTAAACCTGCTGACCCAGCTAAGAGTATCTGCAGGAAAGCCACATTTAAATGAGTATGACCCAAAAATCAAATCACATATTACGTCACACAAGCCTAACTGTGTGTACCACAACAAATGAGGTCCTTTACTCCTTACCCAGCATATTTCCATATAACAACGATCTAGTGACGTCAAAGCGTATTTGTAATTGTAGATGATAATGATCAAACTTTGCTCTACAAAGCCGAGAATTAATGAGACTGCAAATTTGAGTATAACAATTATTTCACTCAGTCTTACTGTCTACTATCAATCTTAAATTCTAAAGATCACTAAGCAGGGTTTTAAACCACTGCAACATGTAGTTTTTCTACAGATTAATTCTGAGATATTTCTAAATACAAGTCAAAAGCAAACTACATCAATGTTTTCTCAAATCAATTCCATATAAAACTGTAATCAAGTTTAATAACCATAAAGCAAATGAGGCTGTTAAAATGCAAGTTCTAAATCAGCAATTCACAATAAACACATTTTAACCATCAGCTTCTATGCATCATACGAAACTAATCTTCAGGTGGAATAACATGTAGAGTAAATAACAAAGCAACATATTTTTCTTACTACATTCCTTAAAATGTCTGTAATTTCAGAGCGAAGGGATCATGCAAATAATTCACATTACGAATACTGTACGACATATAGTTGCAAGAAAAAGTTTATGAGCCCTTTGCAATTACTTGATTTTCTGCATTAGACACAATTGGCCTAATAACACAAACTATTGTACTTCTTCTCATCAATACTGAATACACCATTTAAACAATCACAATCTAGGTTCAAAGAAGTATGGTGAACCCTCCGGGGTAATGCCTTCTACAAAAGCTATTTGGAGTCAGATGTTCCAATCATTGAGATGAGATTGAAGGTGTGGGTTATAAAGGCACCCTGCCCTATAAAAAACACAAAGTCAGGTTATTGACAGAGCCTGCTTTTCTCAAGAAAGATCTGGTTATGTGCACCATGCCTCGATCAAAACAATGTTCAGGGACCACAGAAGAAAAATTGAAGTGATGAAGCTGGAAAAAACTACAAAAGCATTTCTAAAGAGTGGAGTGTTCATTATTCCACAGGAGAAAATGTCTACAAATGGAGGAAATCCAGTATACTACTCTCCGTAAGAATGGTTTGCCCTGCACAGATCACACCAAGTTCTTGTTCACTTTCACCAATGTTGAAAGTGAAAAAGAACCCAAGAGCAACAGCAAAAGTCCTGCAGAAATTTCTAGAACTTGTTAAAATCTCTGTTCATGTGTCCACTATAAGAAAAATACTGAACAACAATGGTACTTATGGAAGGATACCACGGAGGAAACCACAACTCTCTAAGAATAACATTGCTGCATGTGTCAAGTTTGCAAAAGACCACCTGGATATTTCACAATGCTTCTGGGACAATGTTCTGTGGACAGATGAAACCACAACTCTCCAAGAATAACACTGCTGCATGTATCAAGTTTGCAAAAGACCACCTGGATATTTCACAATGCTTCTGAGACAATGTTCTGTGGACAGATGAGACAAAAGTTGAACATTCTGGCAGAAATGCATATCACTATGCTTGGAAAAAAGGGCACTGCACACCAACACCAAAACCTCATCCCAACTCTGAATGAAGCATGGTGGAAGGAGCGTCATGGTTTGGGGCTACTTTGCTGCCTCAGAGTCTGGACAGCTTGAAGGAACAATAAATTAAAAACTGTATCAAGACATTTTACAGGAGAACGTTAGGGTAGTGGCCTGAAGCTTAATAGAAGCTGGATGACGGAACAAGACAATAATCTGAAACATAAAGAGTAATTCAACAACAAAATGGTTTAAAAAGAAGAAAATTTGCATTTTGGGATAGCCAAGTTGGAGCCCTGACCATATCATAATGGAGGTGCTGTGGCATGACCTGAAGAGGGCTGTTCATGCAAGCTATCCCAGTAATTTTGATGAACTGAAACAGCTTTGTATAGAGGAATGGTCTAAAATTCCTCCTGGCCGTTGTGCAAGTCTGATCAGCAGCTACAAGAAATGACTGGTTACTATTGCTAAAGGAGGTTCTACCAGCTATTACATAGAAGGACTCATATACTTTTTCCAGCTGGACTGTGAATGATTAAGTGTGTTCAAAAAAGACATGAAAAGTGCAATTGTTTACGTGTCATTAGTTTAGACAGATTGTGTTTGTCTATTATTATGACTTAGATGAAGATCAGACTTCATTTTGAGTAATTAATGAAGAAAACCTGCAAAGAGTTCATACTTTTTCATGCAACTGAACTAAATTTTCAAATAGGAAACAACTCAGCCTTGTCAGAGAACAAATGAAAATGGGTAACTTGTCAATATTTAAGATTATTCCATATTTCACTTACTTTTGCAAATCGAACTGCAAATAGCTTCTTGTACTTCAGATCCATCAGAAGACTGCTCATAAATAACTGGTGATAAATATTTCGTGCTCCTGTTGAATAAAATTAATTAATTATTAAGGAACAAGCATCCAGAGGAAAAGGTGAAACAGAATAAAAGCAGGGAAATGTCTTCACCCAAAATAGCAGACACATGATTACAACTCCTTTGACCAAAGTTACTCTGATGTAACTTCAAAGAACTCAAAGTACATTATCAAAGTATGTATGTATGCAGTACACAATCCTGAGATTCATCTTCTCCACAGACAGCTACAAAACAAAGAAAATCATGAAACCCATACAAAGAAAAATAGTATCAACCTCCCTCACCCACATGCAAACAGCAACAAAAACATCAACCCTTCCCTCACCCAAAAAACATCTTGCAAACATCAACCCCCACCCACTGAAAAAACAAATTGCACAAATGGCAACAAGAAAGAATGAGCAAAAACACAGAAAATAAAATATAAAATTGAAAGAGTACATATTCAGTTCAGCCCAGTGTTCATTATCTGTAGGTAGCCCTGATTCAAAGTCAGTCAAAACAGCAACAGAAAAAGGAGCAACAGGAACTACAAGCCAATCTACAAACTGCAGACCAGAACTTGAGTACCATCCTCTGACAGCACTGAGTGAGATAGAGACCATTTGAAAGCAGACGCCTGCCCCCAGGAGCAGCTAGCGAGATGGGGAGAGAGACAGTCTGACAGAAGCCAGTGATAGACTGGTAATGGCGCTGAACACTCACTCGCCTTCTGCTCTCGCCTCGATGTTTTCAATCTTTCATGACACTTTATAATCGGTGAGATCTAATGTCGATCATGGGCTAGCGCACTGTCTCCAAGCTTCTTGACCTCAAGGCCACTCGCCTCTCAGAACCTTCTTGGATTCAGCAAAGCACCAGATTGCTCAAGTCAGCCCGAAAACACACCATCAAGCTGTAGATCATAGGCTCCAACAGTACTAGACCCACATTTAAATGAAAAGGGGGACAGCCATTTTGCAGCACATGGAGTAAGGCGCGTTTTATAGTGGCTCCACTTTTCTTTATATTTTACATCCCACTGACAGATTTCTTTTAAGTTTGATCATTTATTACTTCTACTGAAGGATTTACGATTTAATTACGATGGCCGGAAGTCGATCTGGTATCGAATTGAGAAGCTGCAAGACTTTTCCTGAAACGGAGCAAACTGAACAAATAAAGGAATTGGAGGAACCTGTTACTTCAGCAGGAATATTTTCTTCAATACAAGATATGAAGTTTGAATTTGGATCCCTCAATAATTGATAAGCTGACGGATACCAAACGGAAGCTTGAAAAATCTATCTTTAATGTAAAAAAAAAACTCTGAAGAATTTGGACTTTCAATTTCAGACACTTAAGCAGACCACAAATCGAATTGAGAATGAACATGAACAATTCAGGCAAACTATTAAAGAACAAGAAGTGAAGATGTCTTCAATGGAAAAGAAAATTAATGAAATTACCTCGGAACTATCTAAAACAAAGAAAAAAATGATTGATTTAGATAGTAGAGCATGTCAGAGGAATTTGCGTATACTAGGATTGCCTGAAAATACTGAAGCTGGCGATCTGTTAAAGTTCTTCTCAGAGATGCTGTATGCACTTTTTAGTGAGACCTTGGAAGCTAGCCCTTTACTCGATAGAGTCCACAGAGTTCCAAGATTTCGGCGTTTATCTGAATTGCATCCTCGGCCAATCGTACTTTGTTTGCATTATTATACAACCAAAGAAGCCATACTTCGAGAGGCCAGAAGAAAGCGAAAGATAATCTTCAAATCAACAGAGATTCGTATAGTCGAAGATTTGCCTCCTGAGATTTTTGCCGAAAGAAGGAAATACCGAGAAGTCATGAGCGAGATGTATAAACTAAATTTACATCCATCTCTTCGGCATCCAGCGCGGCTGATAATATTTCCTGAAGGGTTTCAGTCACAGAGAATCTACTCCCCCCAGGAGGGATGGGAGCACATTAAAAATCTTAAAGTTAAGCCGATTGCTGAATAGGTAATTCTGATGTACGAGACGTTTATAGATGCCCTGAGTAAAGTTTATTCTATGTTTATTGAATCTCTGGTATGGAATGTGGCTAATTAATTTTGTTTTACTCATTAATAATTAGTATATACTGATAATTGTTTTGTAGGGAACTCTTACAGTATTATACTATAGGGGTCCGTATAGGACCTGCTGTGAACTACTCTTTTTATTTTTTTGTTTGTTTTAACATTAATATTTAGGGTGGGGGGGGGTGTGTGTGTGTGTGTGTGTGTGTGTACGTACGTGTACACACACACTTATTTTTTTTCTTTTTGAAAGAAAGAACTTCAGTTGTAATATTATTTGCTTGGATTTACTTTTCTTTGAATAGGTGATTAACATACTTCAGATGAATTTAGGATGGCCGTCGCCAGTTATGTTTTTATTACTGTTAGACATAACATTGCAGTATTTGAAATTTGTTTGTCCCTTTTATTATGGCTAAATTGGATGGGATTAATATTTTAATTTTAATATACGTAGCTGCAAAATGGGAGGATAGGGTCAAGGGTCACTAGGTTAGCATGCGACCAGTCTATTTGTTGCTGTTTTTCTGGCTTTGTTGGCGGGGGGGGGGGGGGGGGGGGGGGCTATTAGAATAGGTTTTCTTTCTTAATTGGGCGGTTCTTTTGATGAACATTTTTTCTCGCAGATACGTCATTCCTTCTAGTCATATCCGTACCTTTTGGATTAATCTGCGCTTGTGCAATAGTTTTCTTAATAAAATATTAAATTTTAAACATGGATGTTAATAAAATTAATATAATCTCTTGGAATCTGAACGGTGTGAATCATCCTATTAAGCATAAAAAGATTTTTAAGAAATTAAAAATACTTAATGCAGATATTATTTTTGCGCAAGAAAATCATATAGGGAGACAGGATGAGGACCGTTTTTTCAAATTTTGGAAAAGTCCTTTATTTTATTCTTTATCGACTAATAAAGTTAGAGGGGTATCTATTTTTGTTAACTCCAAAATGCCTTTTGTACATTTTAATACTATTACTGATTCGATTGGAAGATATTTAATTGTTACTGGTTTATTATGCGATCAGAAGGTAGCTTTGGTGTGTGTATATACGCACCTAATGTAGATAGTCCTGAATTTTTTAAGAAGCTTTTTTCTGAGCTACCGAATTTGTATTAATATAAATTGATCATGGGCGGTGACTTTAATTGTTGTCTGAACCTGGCGATTGACAGGTCATCAACCAATCTGTCGCTTCCTAATAAAGCGGCGGCTTGTATTAATTATTTTCTACTAGAATATGGCCTGGTCGATATCTGGAGATATTAACACCTAACGACAAAGATTTTTCTTTTTTTTCACAAGTTCATCATAAATACTCTAGAATTGATTACTTTTTTCCTAGTCACATGTTTGTTACACTCCGTTGTTGAGTGTGCATATGACATCATTGCATTGTCGGATCACGTGCCTTTGAAATTAACCCTGAAGCTTTCTGATAGCTTTTTGAAAATTTCACAGTGGAGATTGAATCCCGTATTGTTACAGGATCCAGCTTTTGTTAGTTTTATTAAGGAACAAATTTCCATATGTTTTGAATTTAATACAACTGAAGGAATGTCAAACTTGGTTATATGGGACATGATGAAATCTTTTCTTAGGGGACAGATAATTTCATACTCATCAGCTTTAAGAAAGAAAACTAAAGCGGAACTGTCAGTGCTTACTAATAAAATTAGAGAGATAGATAAAGCGTATTCAGTAAAATCTACTGCAGACCTATATAAAGAAAGGGTCGAACTTCAATCACAACATGATTTGCTTCTGACCTTTCCCATCGAACAGCAAATTCTTAACCTAAAAGTCTATTTTATATACATGGAGATAAGTCAGGTAAACTTTTGGCTGTTCAGTTAAAGGCTGGTATGGTTAGAAGACAGATTTTTAAAATTCTTAGACGAGATAGAACTGAAACCTTAGATCCTTATGAAATTAATAAGATATTTATGGATTTCTACTCTAATCTTTATAAATCTAAATCCTCTGACAATACTATTATTATGAATAAATTTTTGCAAAAATTAAATATACCCAAAATTTCAACATAGATACACCTATTAAACAAGACGAGATAGCTAAAGCTATATCCTCTATGCAATTAGGGAAAGCTCCAGGACCAGATGATGGTTATACAGTGGAATTTTACAAGACTTTCCATGAAATGCTTATACCACATCTTCATCAAAATCTTACAGATTCTATACCCTCTGGGAAACTTCCGAAAACTTTTTAATGAGGCATTAATTTCATTGATTCCTAAAAAAGGAAAAGATTTATCAGAATGTGCATCCTATAGACCTATCTTTTTACTGAATGTAGATTTTTAAATTCTAAGATTTTACCCAATAGACTTGAGAATATTTTGCCTACTGTTATCTCAAATGATCAAACTGGATTTATTAAAAACAGGTGCTCACATTTTAATATTCGAAGACTGTTAAATATAATTTATTCCCCCTCAGTTAAAGAATCTGAATGTATTGTGTCTCTAGATGCAGAGAAAGCTTTTGATAGGGTGGAGTGGCCTTATCTGTTTCAGGCTTTGAAGAGGTTTAATTTCGGTCTGGGATTTATTTCCTGGATTAAACTGATTTATCAAGCCCCGGTGGCTGCAATTATAACTAATAGTCAAAAGTCTCCTTATTTTAGATTATATAGAGGAACTCGTCAGGGTTGTCCTCTCAGTCGTTTATTATTTAATTTGGTTCTAGAACCACTTGCTATCACTCTTAGGGATTCTAATTCTGTGCAGGGTATTAAGAGAGGGGATAAATTACATAAGGTTTCGTTATATGCGGATGATTTATTAGTTTACATTTCAGACCCTAGGAAATCTATCCCTTTTATCTTATCTATATTTACGGAATTTAGTATTTTCTCTGGATATAAACTCAACTTACATAAAAGTGAACTATTTCCTATTAATAATTAGTCTGATTATTATGATCAAATACCTTTAAATATTGCTAAAAACTACTTTACTTACCTTGGTATTAAAATTACTAAAAATTTTAAAGACCTATGTAAGTATAACTTTTCCCCTCTAATTGAATATACTCAACAAGCGCTTTCTAAATGGTCGCCTATGTCGATGTCATTAATTGGTCGAATAAATGCTATAAAAATGGTTATTTTACCGAATTTTTTATATATATTTCAAGCAGTTCCATCTTTTGTTCCGAAAATATTTTTCGATAAAATAGATTCTATGATCTTGTCTCACATTTGGAATAATAAAAGCTCCAGAGTGAATCAATTTTTATTGCAAAAATCAAAAAAAGATGTTGGACTAGTGCTACCAAACTTTAGATTTTATTATTAGGCAATTAATATTCATTTTATCAGCTTTTGGATTCATGGTATAGATAACCAGGATTGCTCTTCATGGTTACATTTGGAGGAGAATTTGGTAAGGAGGTTTTCTTTAGTTTCTTTACTAGGAGCTCCTCTTCCTTTTTCGTTCTTCAGGATAGGTAGACAAGGTCTTAGTCCTATTGTTAAACATACTTCAAAAATTTAGTTTCAGTTTCGTAGATATTTTGAATTAAATAACTTTGTACTCTCTAGTAATATCTATTCTAACTTTTTCTTTAAACCATCAACTCTGGATAAGGCTTTTTAATATGGAAAACTAAGGGAATAAAAACTTCTTTAGATTTGTTTTCAGAGGATTGTTTAATGTCTTTTTCGCAGTTAATGGATAAATATGATATATCTAGTACACATTTTTTTTTAGATATTTACAATTTAGGAATTTTTTACGTGATTTTTTACCTAACTATCCATTGGCTTATTCACCAAATTTGGTTTATGCTATTTTTCAGCTTAAACCATTTCAAAAACGTTTAATAGCTATTATATATAAACAGTTAATAAATGCATGTATGACGCATAATGATAAGGTTAAACGTACTTGGAAAATAGAACTTCAACATTTACTTTCAGATGATCAATGGAGTAAAATTTATTATCTAGTTAATAATTCATCTATCTGTGCACATCACTCCCTAATTCAGTTTGAGATAGTACACAGGGCCCATATGTCTAAACATAAATTAGCGCATATTTTTTCTAATATAAGCCCCACCTGTGACAGATGCAACGCTGAGGTGGCTACTCTAACTTATATGTTTTGGTCCTGTGTAAAGTTAAAGAATTTTTGGAGGGATGTGTTTAGAATATGATAATATGATAAAGTTATAGGTGTGGATTTACAACCCAATTCACTTAAGGCAATCTTTGGGATTATTCCAGAGGAAACAGGAAGAGTTTCTCCTTCCGCTCAACATGTGATAGCTTTTTCAACTTTACTGGCTAGGACAGCTATCTTGCTATACTGGAAAGATTCTAATCCACCTACTGTTTTTAACTGGCTCTCCTCCATTATGTCCTGTTTAAGCTTGGAGAAAATTTAGAAGCCGGACAATTGACACATCTTTTAACCTTGAGCAAGTCTGGTGACCCGTTATTCAATATTTTCGTATGATTTAATATTTTTCTCTCTTTTTTAAAAAAAATTTTTAAGGAAAAATTTTCCTTATCCACGAAGGTTCGGAGATGACTGGAAGGATGTTTTCTTTCTTCCTTTTTTCTAATTTTATCCTCAAATGGACTGCCCAATCTTTCTTTTTTCTTGTTTTAGGTTAGTTTAACAGCGTTTTCTATTAATAAAATTTCTAATTTTTTTTCTTTACGATTTGTCAAGAGGAGTTGTGGTTTCTTGTTTATAAACAAAAGGAAAAAAAAGGAAAAAAGAGAAAAAGAAAGAAAAAGGGAGTAAAAGAAACAGTTTTGTGGACCATCTGGAGAATGTCACCATGGCAGCATTGTTTGCTGGTGTCATCCCCTTATACCAACACTGAGAATTAATTAGATCCATTCACCCATTTCATACCTCCTACAGATAAAAATAGAATCAATGGGTACGGTCTTTCATTGATTCTATTATGGTTCTTGGATGTATTGAGTATGCCCACAAGAAAACAGGATTGCAAATGGTGACATATATACTTTGATAATGACTTTACTTAGAACTTTGAAAATACATTCATTCTTTTCATATCTTCTACAGATAATGTTCAGTGAGAAATCTGTCTTTGCTGGGCTAAGCTTCTAAGAGCATAATTCTTACTGTACTTCAACCTTCAGCTATATGTAAAGAATAAAACTTGTCATGTAATGTTTGCAAATAACAGCTGAGGATTCACTGACAAGAAAAATCTCATCTTTCATTCATGTACACACATTTTTAATTAGAATCATTTGATCATGGTTCAGTAGATGAACATCAGATTTTTGAATCATGTCCACAGTCTGAATTGGTCAACAAGATTTCTTTTGAGGATTCAGATTGGTCAAATTAATTCAAAATGGGAATTAAGTGCAGAACTTGCTGGATTCGTGGCTTAGATATCCCACAAATAAACAATTATCTAATTTAAGTACAAAAATATCTTTGAGGTCGTGGAACTTGTATACAATAAAAACTGAGAATATCATTGCTTTGAGAAATTTACAGTTGTATATCTACTGTGAAATATTTGGAAAGGATTTTTATAAAAGGTATTGTCATCTATGCTGTAATCAATCACAGTAAATCTTAGTACCAATCTTAGTAAATTAAAATACAGGATATTAATGGTGATCCAGTTGACTACATAGCTGTGCACTAATTGGCATAAGCACATCAGGAAAAGTAACTGTGTGATTTTAATACTTTGATATATTAGCAAGAGTATTGGGAAAGGAAACAGCAATATTACTAGATAGTTGCACCTAAACTTAGGACGGAATCAAGATTCCAAGAAAAATAACAAAATGACTGTCACAAAGTCATTGAACTTACAAACAAGGAAGTAGAATGAACAGACACAAGTCTAGAAAAGGGCAAAGTTCAGAAAACATAAAGCAATAAAGATAATTTTAATACTCACAGGACCAAAAATACCTTATAAAATAGACAATAATAGAATTCTAATAATGTGATGAAAAGGGAGGAAATATTACAACCGGATATTTACCAATTTACAGGCAAAAGATGAACAAAATCCTTTTGTCAAAGGTAACAGAATATTGGGCAGATGGATAAGACCACCCACATATCACTTTCCTAGACCAATGCCCGTAATATAAGACAATTTATAAGAGTAATTCATTATTTTTAAAAATTCAGCTTAAAAGCCATAACAGCATAAAAGACCCCTACCTTTATAGTGGGCATCACCGGAAACAAAATATTCAAATCTAGAATACCTTTATGAAGGACCAGGAACTGAGAAAAGGGAATCAAAATATTTACAATGGGTATATTCACTGCAGTTGAAAGAAAGGATTTGAGGAGAGTGTCATCAGACAATGAATACAACAAGATGTGGAGGAACAACAGATTCCAAGCTCATAGGGCAGACATAAGTGATTCTAAATATTATTTTTAAGAAGAATGGAGGTAATGCAAAAAAGGTAAAATAAAAGCTGCAATGGGAGCTTTTGCTTTCAGAACCAAATCAGCTAGAATGGTATAGGCAATGAATTTCCAAAAAAGTACTCAGCAAAATATTTCGGAACCTCTATGAGACCACACATCAGATTTATTTAATAATGAACAAAGCTTCATTAATGTCACAGAAAGGGTATATCCTGAAAACTAGGATCTTCCCCTGGGCACATTGCAGCCTTTGCTACTCAATATTGAATGTAACAATATTAGGTAGCTTGTTTTCTGTCTGTATGTTCTGCAGTTAGTTATCCATCTGCAATATTAGCTTCATTTGCCTCATTCCTTATAGTGCTTGAGCTGCTGGACATTTCTTACAGCTCTGACCTGCATTTCCCAACTTCTATATGTTCCTATGTTTTCTGTACAACTGCTCTCATTAATTTATTAACCCAATGGCTTTAACAGCAGCTTATCACCATAGTAATCTTAGCCTGAAATGCCTCCTATGTCCCAACAGATGCTCCTCAATCCTCTCTGCTACATAAAACTAATTAGAAAACAGAGAAACAAAGTTAACTGTTTTTATTTCTGCAAATTCTGCTTGACCTGGTGGGCATATACAGCAACACATATTAATTCAGGTTTTTCAGTAACTCGCATTACATTGAAAAGCATCTGATAAGAATTTCAGGAATGGAGCATCATATGATTAAGGAATAAACCAGTTTGCCATTCAAGAAGTCATGGTCATCTTACTCAGAACCATCTTCCTGGACAAACCCCATATTTCTTGATTTAGCATTGGGAAAAAAATTGTTAATGACGTAAGTGGTATTACCTTTCCATAGTTTTGAGTCACACAGCATCAATTTATCAATGAGAGAAGAGTGATCATCGTCTGGTCTTTGCTGTAGTCCTACTTGGCACAATATTCGCCTTAATCCACCTTCATTAGACAGTAATACTTTTTTAAATAAGTGAACCATTTCTATAAAGAAGCCACTGTGCTATCTATTGTGATAGAGATCAATATATATTAATCAACAAATTCATTGAAAGTATTTCCCCTTCTGAATATTTTTGCCATTCAAGTTTAATGCATAAATTCAAACTAATGAATTTAAATTTTAAAAAAACAAGTTACATGCAAAACTAAATTTCTTGATAGCTTGGATAAAACAAATGAACAATTGATTAACAGTTTACAGTGGTCTTCTGAGAGCTTTCATGACCAATGGAAAAAATACTAAAGCATACACAATTCAGCATTTCTACACATTATCCAAAATGTTAACTTGGTGGGATAGGCATACCCTCTTAATAAATTTTTTTAAACATACATTGTCCATCTAGAATTTTAAAAGCTCCCCTTATCCGACAGAATAAGGACAACCATAGAACTATAGAACACTACGGCACAGAAACAGGCCTTTTGGCCCTTCTTGGCTGTGCCAAACCATTTTTCTGCCTAGTCCCACTGGCCTGTACCTAGACCATATCCCTCTCATCCAGGTACCTGTACAAGTTTTTCTTAAATGTTAAAGTGAGCCCGCATTCACCTCTTCACGCATTCACAACTGGCAGCTCATTCCACACTCCCACTGCTCTCTGTGTGAAGAAGCTCCCCCTAATGTTCCCTTTAAACTTTTCCCTTTTCACCCTTAACCCATGTCCTCTGTTTTTTTTTTCTTTCCTAGCCTTAGTGGAAAAAGCCTGCATACATTCACTCTATCTATACCCATCATAATTTTATATACCACTATTATATCTCCCTTCATTTTTCTACGCTCCAGGGAATAGAATCCTAACCTATTCAACTTTTCTCTGTAACTCAGTTTCTCAAGACCCAGCAACATCCTTGTAAACCTTCTCTGCACTCTTTCAACCTTATTAATACCCTTCCTGTAATTAGGTGACCAAAACTGCTTCACTAATGTCTTATACAACCTCATCGTAACATTCCAACTCTTATACTCAATACTTTGATTTATAAAGGCCAATGTGCCAAAAGCTCTCTTTATAACCCTATCTGCCTGTGATGCCACTTTCAGGGAAAAATTGTATCTGTATTCTCAGATACCTCTGTTCTACTCATTCTTCAATGTCCTACCATTTACCTTGTATGTTCTACCTTGGTTTGTCCTTCCAAAGTGCAATACCTCACACATGTCTGCATTAAACTCCATCTGCCATTTGTCAGCCCATTTTTCCAGCTGGTCCAAATTCCTCTGCAAGCTTTGAAAACCTTCCTCACTGTCCACTACACCTCCAATCTTTGTATCATCAGCAAATTTGCTGATCCAATTTACCACATAATCATCCAGATCATTGATATAGATGACAAATAACAATGGACCCAGCACTGATCCCTATGGCACACCACTAGTCACAGGCCTCCACTCAAAGAAGCAATCCTCCACTACAACTCTCTGACTTCTCCTATCCAGTCAATGTCTCATCCAGTTTACTACCTCACCATGTATACCTAGCGACTGAATCTTCCCAAGTAACTTCCCATGCGGGACCTTGTCAAAGGCCTTACTGAAGTCCATGCAGACAACATCCACTACCTTCCCTTCATCCACTTTCCTGGTAACCTCCTTGAAAAACTCTAATAGATTGGTAAAACATGACCTACCATGCACAAAGCCATACAACATACACAAAATGCTGGTGGAACACAGCAGGCCAGGCAGCATCTATAAGGAGAAGCGCTGTCGATGTTTCAGGCCGAGACTCTTCGTCAGGATTAACCGAAAGGAAAGATAGTAAGAGATTTGAAAGTAGTGGGGGAGGGGGAAATGCAAAATGATAGGAGAAGACTGGGAGGGGGTGGGATGAAGCTAAGAGCTGGAAAGGTGATTGGCGAAAGTGATACAGAGCTGGAGAAGGGAAAGGATCATGGGACAGGAGGCCTCGGGAGAAAAAAGGTGGGGGTGAAGCACCAGAGGGAGATAGAGAACAGGCAAACAACTAAATATGTCAGGGATGGGGTAAAAAGGGGAGGAGGGGCATTAACGGATGTTAGAGAAGTCAATGGTCATGGCATCAGGTTGGAGGCTACCCAGCCGGTATATAAGGTGTTGTTCCTCCAACCTGAGTTTGGATTCATTTTGACAGTAGAGGAAGCCATGGATAGACATATCAGAATGGGAATGGGACGTGGAATGAAAATGTGTGGCCACTGGGAGATCCTGCTTTCTCTGGCAGACCGAGCGTAGGTGTTCAGCGAAACGGTCTCCCAGTCTGCGTCGGGTCTCACCAATATATAAAAGGCCACACCGGGAGCACCGGACGCAGTATACCACACCAGCTGACTCACAGGTGAAGTGTCGCCTCACCTGGAAGGACTGTCTGGGGCCCTGAATGGTGGTGAGGGAGGAAGTGTAAGGGCAGGTGTAGCACTTGTTCTGCTTACAAGGATAAGTGCCAGGAGGGATATCTGTGGGAAGGGTTGGGGGGTACGAGTGGACAAGGGAGTCGCGTAGGGAACAATCCCTGCGGAAAGCAGAAAGAGAGGGGGAGGGAAAGATGTGCTTGCGTGTGTTGTTTGAATTTCCAGCATCTGCAGATTTCCTCATGTTTGCTCTTTAAATGCACAAAGCCATGTTGACTCTCCCTAATAAGTCCCTTTCTATCCAAATACTTATAGATCCTATCTCTTAGTAGTCCTTCCAATAATTTAACTACTACCAACGTCAAACTTACCAGCCTATAATTTCCCCAATTATTTTTAGAGCCTTTTTTAAAACAATGGAACAACATGAGCTATCCTCCAATCCTCCGGCATCTCACCCGTCGATACCGACATTTTAAATATATCTGCCAGGGCCCTTGCAATTTCAACACTAGTCTCCTTCAAGGTCCGCGGGAATACTCTGTCAGGTCCTGGGGATTTATCGACTCTGATTTGCCTCAAGACAGCAAGCACCTCCTCCTCTTTAATCTGTATAGGTTCCATGACCTCACTATTTGTTTGCCTTATTTCCATAGACTCCTTGCCAGTTTCCTTAGTAAATACAGATGCAAAAAAACAATGTAAGATCTCCTCCATTTCTTTTGGTTCCATACATAGTCAACCACTCTGACCTTCAAGAGGACAATTTTATCCCTTACTATCCTTTTGCTCTTAATATACCTGTACAAGTTCTTAGGATTATCCTTCACCTTGACTACCAAAGCAACTTCATGTCTTCTTTTAGCCCTTCTGATTTCTTTCTTAAGTATTTTTTTGCATTTTTTATACTCCTCAAGCACCTTATTTGCTCCTTGTTGCCTATACCTGTCATACATCTCTCACTTCTTCTTTACCAGATATCCAATACCCCTCGAAAACCAAGGTTCCTTATTCATATTCACTTTGCCTTTAATCCTGACAGGAACAAACAAACTCTGCACTCTCAAAATTTCTCCTTTGAAAGCCTCCTACTTACCAATCACATCCAAGCCAGAGAACAACCTGTCCCAATCCACACTTTTTAGATCCTTCCTCATTTCTTCAAATTTGGCCTTTTTCCAGTTTAGTATCTCAACCCAAGGACCAGATCTATCTTTATCCATGACCAAGTTGAAACTAATGGCATTATGATCACTAGACCCAAAGTGTTCCCCTACACACACTTCCGTCACTTGTCCTAACTCGTTTCCTAACCAATCTAATATTGCATCCTCTCTAGTTGGTACCTCTACATATTGATTTAGAAAACTTTTATGAACACATTTTACAAACTCTAACCCGTCTAGACCTTTAAAAGTATGGGAGTCCCAATCAATATGCAGAAAATTAAAATCCCCTACTATCACAACTTCATGTTTCCTGCAGTTGTCTGCTATCTCTCTGCAGATTTGCTCCTCCTATTCTCG
Source organism: Hemitrygon akajei (assembly GCF_048418815.1). NCBI lineage: Eukaryota > Metazoa > Chordata > Chondrichthyes > Myliobatiformes > Dasyatidae > Hemitrygon > Hemitrygon akajei. Next base: position 45,622,801 of record NC_133130.1, read on the forward strand.
CTGACTATTGTGTGGTCTATAATACAGCCCCATTAATGTGGTCATACCTTTCCTGTTTCTCAGCTCCACCCATATGGCCTCAGTAGACAAGCCCTCTAATCTGTCCTGCCTGAACACTGCTTAACATTCTCCCTAACTAGCAATGCCACCACCCCACTATTCATCCCTCTGCCTCTATCACATCTGAAACATTGGAACCATGGTACATTAAGCTGCCAGTCCTGCCCCTCCTGTAGCCAAGTTTCACTAATGGCTATAATGTCATAATTCCATGTGTCAATCCACGCCCTCGGCTCATCTGCCTTCCCCCACAATACTCCTTCCACACCTCAGAAATAGACACACCTCAGAAGATTATTATCATCACACATAACCCTTCTATTTCTGACTCTGCATGAACTTTAACATCATTTATTTTAATCCCCTTCATCTTAAATTACAAACTTAAACAACCTTTAAGGTAATTTTATTTGTAATTCTTCCTCTGAACTAGTCAAGTTTTACTGGGACCATTGTTTACCTCCTTGCCAAAAGAGTGGCCTGGAGCCTGAATGAGCTAAGACAATGAGCATTATCCGGTTATTACACAACAGAAAAAAGATGTAATTAATCCCAGCATTAGCTTTCTCAAATATCCAGCCGTATTGATCTTTCGTCAGGAGACAGCTTTGAATAATAATTTGCAATGGATTTATAAAATAAACTAGTTGGATCTTATTTATGAATATGGTACTTCACAACTAAAATCCAAATAGTTGTAATTTCCATAACTAACATCTCGTGGATTTTAGCAGTAAATATCAAACCAAATCTTAGCATACTTCGTTTATGAACTGGAATATTTTTAAAACAGTCCACAGACATAAGAACAAGTCTTTCCTTCCATGTGAAAGAATTACAAATTTTGGTAACCACATTGTAGATGTAAAACGTTTAGCAAATTATACAGTAATCTTATTAGTGTTCAGAAGTTTCAGTGTGAGAATAAAGAAGAAATGTATTCCAGTGCCAAAAATTTAGTTATAATTCCTACCTGAGTAGCCAATCACCTGGCTCAGCCAAAGCAATAACTTTATGGCAAATGCCTGATGTGCAACAACAGATGAATGCATTACTTGCACCTTTAGTGGCTTGGTTTGTCGACTCGTATTCCTCTAAAGTAGATTAAACATTTGAAATATGTCAGTCAGAAGAATTTACATGTGATACTCCAATATATATAAATATTTTGGAAGGAGAAATATATTCTTACTCACCACTATTACTGTTTTAGCTTGCTCACAATATTGGAAATCACCGTATCGAACCGATCTACGACCCTGAAAACACCAAAAAGATTCCAATTAATTGCGAAACTTTCACAACTAGAACTCCAAAAGAATCATTGAATAAACAAAGATTTTAACTTAGATTTTATTTTGGATCTATCAAGAAATTGAACTTCCAATAGACATTAAAACATGAGTGCCTTTCCAGAGTATTGGATTCTGTAGTACTGCACCTGAAGATATAAATGATGCACTGCTATGTAACGTCAGAATGTGGCTTGTTATTTGTAATTTCCCATTTGATGAGCTGCAAACTTCAGTTAAAATATCAAGACAGTTGGACAGACAGAAAAAAGATAACATGTAGCTTGGACTTAGAAGTACTTTCCGTTGATTTGGTATTTTCAAAAGTCCATGATAGAAGTACATTTAGAGTAGGAAGTAAAAGGTGGATAAAATAAACTCCAGTGAAGTTCTTCATTCCCTCTGAATAAGGTCCCATGAGTGAACACAAGACAGTCAACTAAACCAAATTAATCTGGAACTTTGGTAGCGTTGGATTGCACATTTGAGATTCTAAGATGTAATTTCCATTAATAAGTCAATACTTTTAAATTTACTTTCTCTTTAAATTGCACAGCAGTGCAAAAACTTTCTCATAAATCCAACGAGTTTGAAGATATTGGGGAAAACAAGGACTGGGTGAATTTAAAGGGAGCACAGGGAACAGCCACCAGTGAGCCATATCAAACTATCAGGATGTCAAGCAACGGGAGAATGGATTATTGCTATTTTACTACATTTCAATGAGTTGCAGTCGTCATTTTAATTTATTCTGTCATCTATGGAAGCATTCCAGCTTTGGCTCCAAAAGATTCAACAAATATTTATTTTGAATGTTCAGCTTTATTATTGAACTTCCTGCACTGAATTGCAGTTCAACATTTTTAACACTTTCCAATTGCAACTGCTTACATGCAGCTCAGAGATAACAAATAGCACCAAAACCTAAACTCACATCTCTATCCACAGTGGTGGCAAAACTGACAGCTTCCTTCTGTGTACAGTTCACAGCCTTCTGCAGGGTGTAAATCACTTGCTCGTAAGTATGGACTTCATCATTAAATAACATGCAATAATAAGTATCTTCCTTTTCCCTAAAGAGAAAATAATATTTGTGTTTAAAGTTGTCTTTTGGCCTATTTGATGAAAATAAACAAGTATTTCAAAATTTACACAAAAAGCAAATTACTAAGCAAAAACAATTCTTCATAAGGAAAATACAGTGGATTCCAGTTAACTGGGACACATTGGGACCAGTCCATTTTGGCCCAATTAAGCAACTGCCCCAATTACACAAAGTTAATTAAAAAGGTATAAAAAGGACAAACTACTATTTGAGTAACAAATTATGTATTTAAATGAAATACAGAACAAATTAGAACACTAACAATATGACTACAGTACTATAAAGTGAGTATTAGTTTTTCATAGTTATTGATGGAGTATTTCATTCAGTGAACACTGATGTGTTCTTCTGATTCACTGTAAATTGTTACAAAGGTGAAGCAACTCTGAGGGGCCAAAGGGTACAAAGTCATCCCCTCCTTTTTGAGAATCGCAAGATCACTATTATTTCGGGTCATAGACCCAGGAAATGAGAGAGAGACCCCCAGAATACACAAGGTTTGGAATGTGTCCTGACATCAGCGGAACGGAACCACTGATAATTGCCATTGTCTCTTGGAGACGGAATTGTGTATCGAGTACTGTACTATTATTGAAAACCCTCAGGGGACAACCAGAGTGGTCTGGTTGAGGGATTGCATCATCCCAACCTGATTGACATCTGAGACCCCGTGAGTAAGGATAAAACAGGGATCTGGGGAACACCCCTTTAGACGCACCAGGAGAAACGCTAGAAATCCCGTGACAGCGTTTTATAGCAAAAGCCGGTGGGGGCTCATGTGCGTCCTCCCTTGCCTGGGTGGCGAGCTCACCACGTAAGAACGGTTTAGCTAAAGGAGAGGTCACACTTGAACAGCCACGACAACAAGACATCTGACGGATCGAAATCATAAAGGAAAGCCGGCAAGTTTTTCTCCTAAATCTCTCTCTCTCTCCAACAATTGCAACACAGCAGTCCCCAACGGCTGCAGCCTGTATGAACTGAACGAACTATATATTTCCATCGGACAATACATTATCCCCTAGACAACGATAGAGCTAATTTCTTATTGATTATTATTATACCCGCACTTTTAGATTTAGTATTGATGACGTATATTATCTGTATATTTGCATTGATATTATTTTTGTGTATTTTTACTAATACTGTTAAAAATAGTATCATCAGACTTCAACGGACGTCTCTATCTTTGCTGGTAAGTAACCCAGTTACGGGGTTCGTAACAAAATAAACAGAATCAGTGCAGGCACCAAAGGTAACTTTTTTCAGATAGCATCAAATCTTTTCGTAGCATCTTGGTAAGGGCCTGAAAATTTTTGAAAGTCAAAATAATAAACATCACAGCTCTTTGAAACAGTGTCCATTGGCCCAAATTGATAATATAACACAAGTACACACAATTGACGCTATTTAAAACTTCGCTCTAAGCATGGTATAGTGTCTAACAGCCACACAAATGCACATGACTGACACTAGTCAGAAAATGTCCTGCAAGTCTCCTGTCCCAATTAAGCGGCATAGTGTCCCAAATAAACAAAAAAATCCAGGCTATTTTCTTGATTAGTTTTTGTTCTTTAAGAATTGTCCCAAATAAGCAGCTGCCCCGATTAACTGATAGCCTAATTAACCAGAATCATTTACAGATTTACTATTTTCTTCTATGTTCCAGGAACTTTTGAGAGGCTCTATGTAGTCTTTAAAGGGATTCTGCAATTCTTTCTAGTTGAACTGCCTAGTTTTAAGCAGCATATCCATGAACAAAAATACAGAGCAATCAAAAATTGATTATTCCTGTGTCTTTTGTGGTAAGAATACAAGATTTCACATGGTGATTCATCTTGAAAACTTGTGCTGGAATTCAGTCAATCAATCATTTGAAAAACATTTGAAACACCATTGTCATAAACCCACAGCTACTCAGAATGCATAAGCAATAACTAATCAGGCACCGAAGCAAATACACAATACATTGATGATTTACCTGAAGATTACCAAAGCTGTCAATGGTCCAGCTAAGTTCATAACTTCAGTAAACATCTAGAGTGAAATTAAGAAAGAAGGGCATGGAGAGTGTGGGCCACAAAGAAACTGAGCGAGTCACATTTTCAGCCCTCACTGATGAGCATTGAGGAAAGAAATAAACCAGCAGAGTTGCAATGCTGTTTTCAAATCAGCTAACTTGTGTTTGGTATGGTGCTTAGCAAACTGTTGGTAACAGAAAAGAAACCAGACACAGTAACTGATGTCACGAATTTTCTGAAGACGGCAAGATGAAAAAAAAATGTGATGTTTGCATTAATTAGCCCACCAGCAGATTTCAATTACAACATGATGTCCAATAAAAACTGAAATTTAGTTTTAATCAACATTCAAACAGATGAATTGTAATTTGCTTCAGTCCAATTGTCTTACAAGGATAAATAACTAGTCAAGAGTAGAGGGTCTGGATGTTTGTTGCAGTTGGGCAAACACCTTTCAGTCCTGTGACAACATGTGAACCAGCAGCACTGAAATACATAAAGGTTAGCTTATAATGGGTAAATTAGTCAAATAGTTCATTATTCTCACGTACACGATATCCTTACTAAACAATTAGCAGTCATCCATTACAGGTCATTACAACCATACACTGTGGTAGTCTAACAACAGAGTGCAAACCTAAAGTGTTACAGTGAAGTGCAGGTAAACAGTAAGATGCAAGGTCACAATGAGGTAAATTGGGAGATCAAGAATTTATCTTTTCATATGAGGAAAACATGTAATATTCCTCTAACATCAGGACAGAATCTTCCTTGAGGTATGTGTTTTCAGGCTTTTTTATCTTCTGCCTGATTGGAGGGGAGAGAAGAAAGGATGTCTAGGGTGGCTGGATTTTGTAATATACTGAGCTCTATCCACAACTTGCAGTCACCAGCAGTGCAGTGACCGTAATGCACTCAGAAAGGATGCTTTCCATGGTGTATTGCTAGAAATTGGTGAGGGTTAAAGTGAACAAAGCAATCAGCATTTTGAAGGATCCCATGCACCCCTCAAACAAACTCTTCTCCCTCCTGCCGTCTGTGAAAAGGCACCGAAGCATTTGGGCTCTCACGGCCAGACTATGGAACAGTTTCTTCCCCCAAGCTATCAGACTTCTCAATACCCAGAGCCTGGACTGACACCTTACTGCCCTATTGTCCTGTTTATTATTTATTGTAATGCCTGCACTGTTTTGTGCACTTTATGCAGTCCTGGGTAGGTCTGTAGTCCAGTGTAGTTGTTTTTTACGTAGTTCAGTCAAGTTTTTGTACTGTGTCATGCAACACCATGGTCCTGAAAAATGCTGTCTCATTTTTACTATGTACTGTACATAGCAGTTATGGTCAAAATGACAATAAAAGTGACTTGACTTGACTTGCTTCTCGCCTTCTAAGAAAGGAGAAGTGCTGTTGAGCTTCCTTGGCTGCATCAAACAAAATAGGGGAATACAGGCAAATAGAAGAAAGAAATCTTAAGGTGGCACACAGAAGAAAAGAAAAATATAAAAAGCAGTAATTTTCAAACCAGCTTTTCACTGCAATTCTACATCAACTCATCTTAATGTATTTACATTTATTATTAATACTTACAGGGGTTCTAATCCAGAAGGCAGACTATCTTCCTCTACCCATGTTAGCATATCTACTGCATACTTGAATACAATTGCAAAAATATTATAGGCACGTCCAATCATGTCCTCAGATAAATGTGCCAGAGGATCCTAAGAACAGAAGAGTGAATTAAAGTTTAACTCAATCCAAATGCATTATCAAAGCATAAGAATTACAAGGCAAACAAAAATGCATTCTAACATGTTAAGAATTTTAACGGAATGAAACAGTTGATTTACAACTGTTTTTTGATTCTAAGAAAAGCTCTTCTATTTGTTACATAAGCTTGCAAGTGAAAACATAGAGACCAACGGATGCTGGATGGTTTTGGCGACAGATGGCAAAGTTGGAGTCAGCACGGATGTGGAGGATTTAAAGGTCAGGCCGCACCTCCATTCCGCACTCTAAGGCCAGTGACATGGAAGTGTGAATGTTGGGTTGACCCAGGTTGGTGGGTCATGGGATCGGATGACTGTGTGTACAGGTGGTACATGGCCAGTGAGTCAATGAGCTTGGAGTTAAAGGCCTGGAGTCCCATCATTGGCCTGTCTGGAAGAAGTGACCAAAGTACAAAGGTTGATTGCAAGTCTGAAAGTCAAATCCTGACAGCCAAAGCCTGGTATCTGCGGACTGGAGGATCAGAGGACTATCACAGCACCGAAGGACTGGGTGTGTGCGTGTGCATGTGTGTAGTTTTGTTGCTTGTGTTCTGTGTTGTTCAGCCAAGCAGTGTGAGCACACTACACTGGCACCAGAATGTGCCAATACTTATGGGCAGTCCCAGCACATCCTTAGGTTATGTTGATTGTTACTTCTAATAACACATTTCACTGTATATTTCAATGCTTAAATAAAACTGAATCTGAAATCAGGAGTAAATACTAACTCAGTGGGGCCCTGTAGCATCTAACGAGAGAAAAGAACTAAGTATCTGATCAAGATCCTGCATTGGGACACAGTGAAGTGGGAAGGAAGCCACTATAAAAATGAAATCAGGAGGGATTGACTGAGAAGAGGTTGAGGACAATAGACAGAGGACCCATGTGGAGGGATGAAAATGGCAAAAAGTGACAGCAGTCCATGAAAAAAAAATCAGACAGGACCATGCGAAAGGAAGGGAGAGTGTACGTGGAGACGGCTACTGAATAGTGATAAGCTGGGACACAAAGGCCACAGGTATGGAATCTTAAAAATAAGGAAGTTGATAATGGAAACAACCATACTGGGAGAGAAAGAGTTAAAAGATAGTTAGAACCAAATGGGGGAAGAGGAGCTGGAAGTGCCTATGAAAAAAAGAACAAAACTGAAGACTAAGGTGAATTGCAAGGCAAGGGTGACCTGAAATTGGAAGCCTCAACCTTCAGGAGGACAGGTAGTTTGAAGCAGGGGTTAAAGAAGCCACCTTTGTCAAACTGGAAAACCCATTCCTGAACAGAAGGTTTGGGGTATGACACCACCTATCAGCGACTTACAATGCAGTCCAAACATCTCCACCCCAGCGTCTCCACACACATCTCCCTTCATGCAAAGATTAGACTACCGGTAATGACCCTCTCATTAACTCTACGATTCTTAACAACCCTCATGTGATTGCTGTACCTTTAAACAACTCACAGAGTTTATAAGCCGGAAAACTACCCATCGTGGATCAGAACTGAAGAAGCCTCTTGGAAGAGTGGCAGAACATCTTCTAGACAACACAGCAAGTTCAATTGCCTTGATTTACTACTGCTTGATATTCAACCTTCACACCAATAGATTACAGACTACTTAGTTGGAAGGTGCTCTTCAAACAACAACAGCTTACTAGCCTATACGGGTATCCATCGCCCTCTTTTCCTTCGCTACATCGACAACTGCATTGGCGCTGCCTCCTGCACGCATGCTGAGCTCGTTGACTTCATTAACTTTGCCTCCAACTTTCACCCTGCCCTCAAATTTACCTGGTCCATTTCCAACACCTCCCTCCCCTTTCTTGATCTTTCTGTCTCCATCCCTGGAGACAGCTTATCTACTGATATCTACTATAAGCCTACTGACTCTCACAGCTACCTGGATTATTCCTCTTCCCATCCTGTCTCTTGCAAAAATGCTTTCCCCTTCTCGCAATTCCTCCGTCTCCACCGCATCTGCTCTCAGGATGAGGCTTTTCATTCCAGGACGAAGGAAATGTCTTCCTTTTTTAAACAAAGGGGCTTCCCTTCTTCTACCATCAACCCTGCTCTCAAACGCATCTCTCCCATTTCCCGCACATCTGCTCTCACCCCATCCGTCTGCCACCCCACTCAGGATAGAGTTCCCCTTGTCCTCACCTACCACCCCACCAGCCTCCGGGTCCAACATGTACTTCTCCATAACTTCCGCCACCTCCAACGGGATCCCACTACCAAGCACATCTTTCCCTCCCCACCCCCCTTCTGCTTTCCGCAGGGATGGCTCCCTACGCGACTCCCTTGTCCATTCGTCCCCCCCCCAGAATTTAATAAGTACTCTAGATCTGTCTTCACTAGGGAAGACACAAGCAATCTCCCAGATGTATGGATGGGCCAAGGACATAGGGTAACAGGGGAAATGCAACAGATTGACATTAGGAAGGAAACGGTGATGAGTAGACTGATGGGACTGAAGGCTGACAAATCCCCAGGTCCAGATGGCCTGCATCCTAGGGTACTAAAACAGGTGGCTCTGGAAAATGCGGATGCATTGGTAATCATTTTCCAATGTTCCTTAGATTCAGGATCAGTTCCTGAGGAGTGGAGAATGGCTAATGTTATTCCACTTTTTAAGAAAAGAGGGAGGGAGAAAACAGAGAACTATCGTCCTGTCAGCCTAACATCAGTAGTGGGGAAGATGCTAGAGTCCATTATTAAAGATGAAATAGTGGCATATCTAGATAGCAGTGATAGGATTGGGCCGAGCCAGCATGGATTTACCAAGGACAAATCATGCTTGACTAATCTATTGGAGTTTTTCGAGGATGTAACCAGGAAGTTAGACAAGGGAGATCCAGTGGATGTAGTGTACCTCGATTTTCAGAAGGCATTTGATAAGGTGTCACATAGGAGATTGATGGGTAAAATCAGAGCTCATGGCATTGGGGGGGAAGATATTGACATGGATAGAAAACTGGTTGGCAGATAGAAAGCAAAGGGTAACTGTGAATGGGTGTTTCTCGGAATGGCAGGTGGTGACTAGTGGGGTGCCACAGGGCTCGGTATTGGGACCACAGCTGTTAACAATTTACATCAACGATTTAGATGAAGGCATTGAGAATAACATCAGCAAGTTTGCTGATGATAGTAAGCTGGGTGGCAGTGTGACATGTGATGAGGATGTTAGGAGAATTCAGGGTGACTTGGATAGGCTGAGTGAGTGGGCAGATACTTGGCAGATGACGTTTAATGTGAATAAGTGTGAGGTTATCCACTTTGGGAGTAAGAACAGGAAAGTAGATTATTATCTGAACGGTGTAGAGTTAGGTAAGGGAGAAATACAAAGAGATCTAGGAGTCCTTGTTCATCGGTCACTGAAGATGAATGAGCAAGTGCAGCAGGCAGTGAAGAAGGCTAATGGAATGTTGGCCTTTATTACAAAGGGAATTGAGTACAAAAGCAAGGAAATCCTTTTGCATTTGTACAGGGCCCTGGTGAGACCACACCTGGAGTATTGTGTAGTTTTGGTCTCCAGAGTTAAGTAAGGACATCCTGGCTGTGGAGGAAGTGCAGCGTAGATTCACTAGGTTAATTCCTGGGATGTCCGGACTGTCTTACGCAGAGAGGTTAGAGAGACTGGGCTTGTACACGCTGGAATTAAGGAGATTGAGAGGGGATCTGATTGCAACATATAAGATTATTAAGGGATTGGGCAAGACAGAGGCAGGAAATATGTTCCAGATGCTGGGAGAGTCCAGTACCAGAGGGCATGGTTTGAGAATAAGGGGTAGGTCATTTAGGACAGAGTTAAGGAAAAACTTCTTCTCCCAGAGAGTTGTGGGGGTCTGGAATGCACTGCCTCAGAAGGCAGTGGAGGCCAATTCTCTGGATGCTTTCAAGAAGGAGCTAGATAGGTATCTTATGGATAGGGGAATCAAGGGATATGGGGGACAAGGCAGGAACCGGGTATTGATAGTAGATGATCAGCCATGATCTCAGAATGGCGGTGCAGGCTCGAAGGGCCGAATGGTCTACTTCTGCACCTATTGTCTATCCCTTCCCACCGATCTCCCTCCTGGCACTTATCCTTGTAAGCGGAACAAGTGCTACACCTGCCCTTGCACTTCCTCCCTCACCACCATTCAGGGCCCCAGACAGTCCTTCTAGGTGAGGTGACACTTCACCGTGTGTCAGCTGGTGTGGTATACTGCGTCTGGTGCTCCCGGTGTGGCCTTTTATATATTGGTGAGACCCGACGCAGACTGGGAGACTGTTTCGCTGAACACCTACGCTCTGTCCACCAGAGAAAGCAGGATTTCCCAGTGGCCACACATTTTAATTCCACGTCCCATTCCCATTCTGATATGTCTATCCATGGCCTCCTCTACTATCAAGATGAGGCCACACTCAGGTTGGAGGAACAACACCTTATATACCGGCTGGGTAGCCTCCAACCTGATGGCATGAACATTGACTTCTCTAACTTCCGTTAATGCCCCTCCTCCCCTTCTTACCCCATCCCTGATTTATCTAGGTTTTCTCCCCCTCCTCTTTTTTTTCCTCTCTGCCGATCACTGCCTGTTCTCCATCTCCCTCTGGTGCACCCCCCCTTTCTTTCTCCCTAGGCCTCCCGTCCCATGATCCTCTCCCTTATCCCTTTTGCCAATCACCTTTCTGGCTCTCAGCATCACCCCACCACCTCCGGTCTTCTCCTATCATTTCGCATTTCCCCCTCCCCCTCCTACTTTCTAATCTCTTACTATCTTTCCTTTCAGTGAGTCCTGACCAAGGGTCTCGGCCCGAAACGTTAACAGTGCTTCTCCCTATAGATGCTGCCTGGCCTGCTGTGTTCCACCAGCATTTTCTGTGTGTTGCTTGAATTTCCAGCATCTGCAGATTTCCTCATGTTAGCTTACTAACTTAGTTGATTTTCAATCACACCATTTTTTCAAATCCTTTTCAGCATCAGAGCAATGGCAGCAGTTAATGGCAGGTCCGAAGGGAAAAGCCCTTTGATTATTTCTTCATTGATCTCCCTTAACTTACAAATCTCTAATCCCACATCTGTTTATAATAAAATCATTAAAGTACTGAAAATATGATTTTGTTAAGTCATACAATCAGAGCACGGAAATGTGCTCTTTGGGCCACGAAGTCTGTGGAAACTAGGAACCACCCATCTTCATTAAAATGCACCAATAGCAAGATCTAGTTACATGACAGCTAATATTTTCCAAGAAGTCTACTTACACTTTAATTTCAAATAACATCTGGAAAGATATTTTACAGGATCTTAATTGAAACAACCCAATCAAATAGAATGTTCTTGGTAGAGAGGAAAGAACCCAGATTATCTGTTCTAAGTAGTTTCTCATTGCATTCAGTGAAACTTATTGTAACTAAAAAAGGACAATTTGCAAGAAGAATGCTGAAGAAAGATACAGGTCAGTTAATAAGTAGACAGGTGCTAGGTGCATGCAAATGTAAATAAATCTACGTAAGTGATTTTTGGGAAAAGAGACAGAATTAAATAATAAATACATCATTAAGACTGCAGGACTGCACAAGTTGATCTTATGAGTTGTCAATGCCAGCTGTAAACAACAAACATAATGACTTTTAAAAACACAGAACAAAACTTCTGAATTTAAACAAGAACTTGATTCAGCAACAACTGGGAGTATTATACAATTTATTTGGAAATAAAATAGGTTGCAAAAATGGGATATTTGCACAGAATGAACCAAGGATGATCTAACAAAATAAAATGATGATCTAATAGGTTGCAAATTTATGAAAGATTCTGAGGCAAAACATATACCTCCTCCAGTGCCTCAGAGCCAGACGGTTCATGGTTTCGACAATATGGACCTTGTTTCCAAGCCTCAGTGTCTCCGCAGTCACAGAAACCACCTCCACCTGATGTTGTCATCTAGATCAAATAGTTAGGAAACAGGAAAACTAATTAAAGGAAATGGAAGGCAAATAGAAATTCTTACCACCACTTCTAACTGATTTTAAATAGCTCAATTGTTTTTCTGGTCTCAATCATAAGCCCTCAATTTAGCAGAAAAAAGCAACACAATCTAACTTTATACTGTACTTTGTAAAAATATTTATCTTGCCACTTTTAACAAAATCTCCCAAATTCCTTGATTATTTTGATTAATCTACCACTCAATAAACCTCACGGGAGAAAATTCGAAGGCAAAGTAAAAAACCTACATCTCTAAAATGATTTTCAAGGCTTTTAAAGGTGGTGAGAGAAGCAACAAACCTTGAGCAATTAATGGGGGAAATGAAAGGCAAACATGGAGAAAACAGATACAGATGGATTTGTGGAGAGAGAATGTCTCTATGTTTCAGATCATAAAAATTCCATTTTATGAATGCTAACAAAATGATTATTTAAATTATCATTACATGTTCATGATGATTCAAGGTCATCTTGAAACATCATGAACATATATTGGTACATAGTTACTAATAATTAATTCTGAGAAAGGTCAATGGCATGAAATATTAGCTCAGTTTTCTTGTTGCAGCTGCTGCCTGATCTGCTTAAAATTTCCAGCAATTTCTGTTGTAATAATACATTTCAACTATAGTTTTCAACTCAAATGAAGTCAAAACTTGGATTACTGGTAACAAAGCTTGGGAACTCCAAGCAAACTGCCAAAGCAGATGAGTCACAGAAGACAGTACACAAGGAGAACATAAGTGACTGGAACACATGCGCTGAGCTTGTGTTCAACATAAACAATCTGTTAACAGTTTGCAGAGTTCTGGATTTTCTGGGAATTAATAAAATGAAGACTGTGAGGGAAAATAGCAGTGGGATAGAAATATAGAGAAAGCAATAAAGAGAACAGCAATGAGATATGCTCTTGAAATCCTAACCCTTTCAATACTTAATCCCAAATTCAATCTTTGCAATCTACCTTGCTGTTCAATACCTGATCATGAAGAAGTGGAACTCCAACATCTCTCTCAGTGATTCATTCCAAAAACATATTGGCTGCATTACATAAGCTATGATGTCACACAATTCAGCAATCAAATACAAAAATTTTCCTCAGTTAATGGCTTCTTATTCATCCACATTGTGGAAAAGTTCAACAGATTTTCAATGCATTAAATAGCTAATATACAATGTCTATATGTTGTCAAGCAAACCTAAAGCTTCACGTTATGCTTCAATTAAGGTTACAATTGTACAAAATATAGTGAAACTAAAAAAGAACAGCCTACCCTATATCTATGTTCTCTATGCACGCTGTTCAAGAAGCATTCCATGCACAGCACACAGGTTGGATCTACTGCACAGTCCCTTCAATAATAAGATAATAACAGGTTAGGCTTGGACATCATGGACATTTTATATAAAAAATGTTTTCTTCCAGAATAAGGCTCAAAATAATGTTAACAGGAGGAGGATTATAAAGTCCTTACCACTATTTAACACCTCGTTTTGAAATAAATTACAGATCATATACAAATGAATATATCATTCTCCCAGTTAAGTGGAAAACCATACCTTTAAAAATTCCAGAAGAAGGTTCCAATGTTTGCAACATGAAAATCAATTTTCTTGCAGCCATACCGCATGGAGATTCTTACTGAGTATAATATTCCCGCATTTTCTTGACTCTCCCTCTTGGGGCCCATTAATCACCCGACTGGTGTGCAGTTTCAATATGAATTTGCCCCTTTTTTATTTTGGTCTAATTGACACTTTAATATGAAGCAAAATTAATTCAATCATGCTCTGGCACAACCAATTTAACAAGTCTTCCAGAAGACCGCATGACTTTGGATGGCATAGGAGCAGCATACTATGATACACAAGACATTGTGGCTATATGGATGAGGGTGGTTAGACAGACTAACTGTCAGACTGCAATTAGTTCAAGCCCTCTGAAAATATGCTCCTGATGCCCCTTACACGTTGATCCAAAGATATGAACCCTCGATACCAATTCATCAGTTGGAAAATTGGAAAGGTCTAAAGTCAAATTGCAGAGCGTCTTAAGATCTTTCACACAAGCAGAGAATGATTTGAATGCATTAAGAATGTGTCTCTCAAGTCCCACTTGAGTTCAGATTGACTAAATTTTTGTATTGTTGTTGACACAGAGGGAAAACTCTAATTTCAAACCTCCGCTGCCTTGTGGCTATACCCGCTCATGGGAAAGGCTTTGGGAGCAAACCCCGAGGAAAAATATGGAGTTGGAGTCCCTGTACCCAGCACCGACAGACAACTCCTGCGATGCTGCTGGCACCAAACTGTATTGACTTTTGTCGTTCCTTTGGACCTGTCATTAGCATGGACCGTGGGTGTCCCACTGCATGGGCAACAGACAGATCTCCATATCAACTCTGCCCTGGCTTGCACCCTGGAGAGGCCACTCCCAGGACTACCAGAGGTGCAGTATCCATGGTCGACCACGACCAACGGAGGTCACGGAGTATATTATCATTTGACTATTTTTAATTTCACAAAAAAATTGTAATTGTCAGAAAGTAGGTCAGAAAAAGATCACAGAAACTTTACATGAAATGGCACCCCACCAATACACATCCCCCATTTTTCTACTTTATAGAATGCAAGTCAACTGTGTTTCAAAAAGACAAAGACAATTTTTCTTCAGTAAAGCTTTTGTTTGTTTTCTTCAATTCATAACATTTACTGTAGGTTGCAGAAAACTTAAGGGAAAAACTGAGCATAGTTTATCAGAACTTGCATATCTTTGGAACTTAAGCATAATTTTCATTGCAGATTGAGCCTCAGTATATCAGGTAAGGGAAATATGCACCAAAGCATAACTGTCCATAAATGGAAAAAACTTACACAAAAATGCTAAAAATATCACAGCAAATAATGAAATATGGCTCAACAAAAAAAACTCTGAAAATATTCAGCAGGTTCCCATTCCTTCTCAGTTAACTTAAAGTGCAGAAAAAAATTAACGAAATTAAACATTCCTGAGAGTGTGATTTCTTCTGTTCAAACAATTCTCATAATACCACATGGTAGCACATACTTAATAGATCAAAAGGCATAATTCTGCTCATGTCTTATGGTCCAAGTGGGTATAAGTTATAGAGAATTTAACTGTTGCAATTTTGATACCTGCAAGAATAGGTAGGCTCCCCAATTTTGAAAACACGTCCACAAAGCTGTGATGACTTATTTGCCTTTTCAAGTTTAATCATTCCCACAGCTGGATCCTCTCCACACAGGTACCATTCCATTGGTCCCAAAAGAATATGCTGAGCTAACACTTCTTCATTCAGTGGATTAGGGTTCGAGTCTCTGCAATAAATCTTCGGTACAAAATAGGCAAGATGATGGTACACATCCTTAGTCAAATCTGTTGCTTGAAGCCAGTTCTAAGAAGAAAAATGTCAAATATATTTAAATTTTGCAAAAAACATTAAAAACTATTAAACTACAAAATTATTTTGTAAAATAATACTATCAATAATGAAGAAACATGCACTTACAATTTTCAATACAAATGTACTAACTATATAACGTCAATAAATTTGAGATCAGCTCTGTTGAAAAGGTCAAGGTGAAAAGGTTATTGTTTGCCTGCAATAAGAATAATGGCCCAATCCTCAACCCAATTTATCTAATTACACCTTTATGTATAACCTTCTCTGAGGTGAAGGCATTCAGTTAAATCACAGAATTGCTGAACATTTATCATACGTCTATTTAGCCACTGAGCTTGCATTACTACTTCTGAATAACAATCCAGATTACTCCACTACTCTGCTCTCTTCTCCAAATCCCTGCAACTTTTCTACTTCAATTATTTGGCTAATTACCTTTTTAAAACTATTTTGTATGTATCTGTCTTATTAAGGAAGTGCATTTCAAATTGTAGCTCTTTTCTCACATCCAGCATAAACTCTGACAATAAAAAATCTCTTCCAAATGTCATGTCACACTCAGGCTCAGCCAATTATCAAATCTGTGAAGAACTAAATGCTTTTGTCATCAATGCTCAGATATTATAAGAAATGAAATATTAAATAACAAAAATGTAACCATGATTGAACAACTTAAAATATTTAAACAAGCTTACCTAGTCGCTCTGCTCAATGAGTGAATGGGAACAATTGCAGAGTGAAAACAGGCAAAAATAACAAAAAAAGACTCAATTATATAACTTCAAGTAAAGTGATTCATTTGTCTGTATCAGTCATCCAGTTTTGATATTAGCTCAGTTTTTGTTAGCTTCCTTTCTCTTTTATCATCTTTGGGAGTGGAGAATATACCCAGCTGACCAACTGGGCATATCCTCTGGCTTTGCATTTTTCAGTTCCCATATTGTATGCTTTTCTAGATTCTTTTGACTATTATTTCACTCGCTTACTGCTCCCATTTACATCGTCCGGATAATCTTATTTACAGCTTAGCCCCATGACACTCCTGTTTGACCCAGACATCTCCATCCCTAAATCCCTGCAGCTTTACAAGCTTGTCTATCACTCTTTCAGTTCTGAAGTGTTAACTAAAATGTTGACAATGTCTCCCTTCCCACACCGATTACCATGATCTGCCAAGTATATATGGTATGGTTCGTTCTTTAAAACTTCCAGCTTCTGCAGTTTTGTTTTAAAATGCTTACTCTCTGGCATTCAATGCCTTATAAACACAAATATATTATCCAGGATGAAAACAAGGCCATGGGTATCAGAAGAATAAACATGATAAATTATTCAAATCTCATTTTACAGCAACAGATATGTGCATCCTACAAGACCACTTGTACACTGACTAATAGTAAGAACCCTAATTAAATGTTACCTTCTCTCAAGCTTAGGAAGCCATCCAAACACAAAAAACCTTCTGTAAGTATGCTTACTACTGCAACCAAAGGGCCAACCAAGAAATGTCATTCTCATACCATTACATAAAAGTGTAAAAGAGATGAAAACAGATATTGGACTGCTGGAAAACTCTGCTGGAGTAGTAGTAGTAGTAGTGGAAGATAAGGAAATGATGGATGAACTGAATAAGTATTTTGCATCAATCTTCACTGTGGAAGACACTAACAGTATGCTGGAAGTTCAAGAAAGTCAGGGGGCAGAAGTATGTGAAATTACCATTACAAGGGAGAAAGTTTTTGGGAAACTGAAATGTCTGAAGATAGGTAAGTCACTTGGACTAATTGGTATACAATTCACGGTTCTGAAAGAGGTGGCTGAAGAGATTGTGGAAGCATCGGTAATGATCTTCCAGTGATACTGGCATGGCTCCAGAGGAATGAAAAATTGCAAATGTTACCACTCTTCAAGAAGGGAGAGAGGCATCAGAAAGAAAATTATAGACCTGTTAGTCTACCTCAGTGGTTGGGATGATGCTGAAGTCAATTTTTAAGGATGTGGTTTCAGGGTACTTGGAGGTACATGATAAAAATAGACCATAGTCAGCATGGTTTAACTTAAGGGAAAATCTTGCCTGTCAAATCTGTTATATTCTTTGAAGAAATAACAAGCAGGATAGACAGGAGAATCACTGGATTTTCAGAAGGCCTTTGACAAGGTGTCACAAGTTAAGAGCCCATGGTATTACAGGATAGATACTAGCATGGATAATGCAGTGCCTTAATGGCAGGAGGCAAAGAATGGGATTAAAGGGACCCTTTTCTAGTTGGCTGCCGGTGACTTGTGGTGTTCCACAAGGTTCTGTGTTAGGACCATTTCTTCTTCCGTTCTATGTCAATGACTTGGATGATGGAATTGATGGCTTTGTGGAAAAGTTTGCAGATAATACAAAAAGGGCCAAGTGGAGGACCAGGTAATTTTGAGGAAGTAGAGAGGCTACAGAAGGACTTAGATTAGGAGAGTGGGCAAAGAAGTGGCAGATGGAATGCATTATCTGGAAGTGTATAGTCATGCGCTTTGATAGAAGAAAGTAAAATGTACACTATTTTTTAAATGGAGAGAAAATTCAAAAATCTGTGGTGCAAAGGGACTTGGGAGTCCTTGAGCAAGATTCGCTAAAGGTTAATTTGCAGATTGAGTTGGTAGTGAGGAAGGCTAATGTAATGTTAGCATTCATTTCAAGAGGACTAGGAAACAAAAGTAGGATGAGGGAGTGGAGCAGGAGGCAGAGATTCAGATTTCTGGCTCATTGGGACCTGTTCTAGGGCAGGTGTGACCTGCATAAACATGATGGGTTGTACTTGAATCTGAGGGGAACCAATATCCTGGTGGGAAGGTTTGCTAAGGCTATTGGGGAGAGTTTAAACGAGAATTTGGGGGGGGGGGGTGGGAACGAAACTGAAGTGACAGAGGAAAGGGAGGTTGGCTCACAAATAGAGAAAGTTCGGAGACAGTGCAAAAGGGAGGATAGGCAGGTGATAGAGAAGGGATGCGCTCAATCCAATGGTTTGAGCTGTGTCTATCTTAATGCGAGGAGTATCATGAATGAAGAAGATGAGCTTAGAGCGTGGATCAGCACTTGGAGCTATGATGTTGTGGCCATTACAGAGACTTGGATGGTTCAGGGACAGGAATGGCTACTTCAAGTGCCAGGCTTTAGATGTTTCAGAAAAGATAGGGATGGAGGCAAAAGAGGTGCAGGTGTGGTACTGTTGATCAGAGTTAGTGTCATGGCTGCAGAAAGGGAGGAACTCATGGATGGGTTGTCTACGAAGTCTCGGTGGGTGGAAGTTAGGAACAGGAAGGGGTCAATAACTCTACTGGGTGTTTTTTATAGACCAACCAATAGTAACAGGGACATTGAAGAGTAGATAAGGAGACATTCTGGAAAGGAGTAATAATAACAGGGTTGTTGTGGTGGGAGATTTTAATTTCCTAAATATTGACTGGCAAATCACTAGGGTGAGGGGTTTAGATGGGGTGGAGTTTGCTCGGTGTGTTCAGGAAGGTCTCTTGACACAATATGTAGATAAGCCTACAAGAAGAGAGGCTACACTTGATCTGGTATTGGGAAATTGACCTGGTCAGGTGTCAGGTCTCTCAGTGAGAGAGCATTTTGGAGATAATGATCACAATTCTATCTCCTTTACCATAGCATTGGAGAGGGATAGGAACAGACAAGTTAGAGAAATGTTTAATTGGAGTAAGGGGAACCATGAGGCTATCAGGCAGAAACTTGGAAGCATAAATTGGAAAGAGATGTCCTCAGGGAAATGTACCAAAGAAATATGGCAAATGTTCAGGGGATATTTACCTGGGGTTCTGAGTAGGCATGTTCCAATGAGACATGGAAAGGATAGCAGGGTACAAGATCCATGGAGCACAAAGGCTGTTGTAAATCTAGTCAAGAAGAAAAGAAGAGCTTTCAAAGGGTTCAAAAAACTAGGTGATGATAGAGATCTAGAAGATTATAAGGCTAGCAGGAAGGAGCTTAAGAATGAAATTAGGAGAGCCAGAAGGGATCATGAGAAGGCTTTAGCAGACAGGATTAAGGAAAACCCTAAAGCATTCTACAAGTATCTGAAGAGCAAGAGGATAAGACGTGAGAGAATAGGACCAATCAAGTGTGACAATGGGAAAGTGTGTATGGAACCGGAGGAAATAGCAGAGGTACTTAAATAATACTTTGCTTCAGTATTCACTACGGAAAAGGATCTTGGCGATTGTAGGGATGACTTGCAGTGGACTGAAAAGCTTGAGAATGTAGATATTAAGGAAGAGGATGTGCTGATGCTTTCCAAAAGCATCAAATTGGATAAGTCACCGGGACAGGACGGGATGTACCCCAGGCTACTGTGGGAAGTGAGGGAGGAGATTGCTGAGCCTCTGACAATGATCTTTGCATCATCAATGAGGATGGGTGAGGATCCAGAGGATTGGAGGATTGCAGATGTTGTTCCCTTGTTCAAGAAAGTGAGTAGGGATAGCCCAGGAAATTATAGGTCAGTGAGTCTTACTTTGGTGGTTGGTAAGTCAATGGAGAAGATCCTGAGAGGCAGGATTTATGAACATTTGGAGAGGCATAATATGATCAGGAATAGTCAGCATGGCTTTGTCAAAGGAAGGTCGTGCCTTACGAGCCTGATTTAATTTTTTGAGGATGTGACTAAGCACATTGATGAAGGTAGAGCAGTAGATGCAGTATATATGGATTTTAGCAAGGCATTTGATAAGGTACCCCATGCAAGGCTTATTGAGAAAGTAAGGAGGCATGGGATCCAAGGTGGCATTGCTTTGTGAATCCTGAACTGGCTTGCCCACAGAAGGCAAAAAGTGGTTGTAGACAGGTCATATTCTGCATGGAGGCCAGTGACCAGTGGTGTGCCTCAGGGATCTGTTCTGGGACTCCTACTCCTTGCGATGTTTATAAATGACCTGGATGAGGAAGTGGAGGGATGGGTTAGTAAATTTGCTGATGACGCAAAGGCTGGGTGTGTTGTGGAGGGCTGTCAGAGGTTACAACAGGACATTGATAGGATGTAAAACTGGGCTGAGAAGTGGCAGATGGAGTTCAACCCAGATAAGTGTGAGGTGATTCATGAGGTAGCTCAAATGTGATGGTGGAATATAGCATTAATGGTAAGACTCTTGGCAGTGTGGAAGATCAGATGGATCTTGGGTCCAAGTCCATAGGACACTCAAAGCTGCTACGCAGGTTGACTCTGTGGTTAAGAAGGCATACAGTGTATTGGCCTTCATCAATTATGGGATTGAGTTTAAGAGCCGAGAGGTAATGTTGCAGCTATATAGGACCCTAGTCAGACCCCACTTGGGGTACTGTGCTCAATTCTGGTCACCTACCATAGGAAGGATGTGAAATCCATAAAAAGGGTGCAGAGGATATCTACAAGGGTGTTGTCGGGATTGGGGAGCATGCCTTATGAAAACAGGTTGAGTGAACTTGGCCTTTTCTCCTTGGAGCAACGGAGGATGACAGGTGACTTGATAGAGGTATACAAGATAATGAGAGGTGACTTGATAGAGGTATACAAGATAATGAGAGGCATTGATTGTGCGGATAGTCAGAGACTCTTCCCCAGGTCTGAAATGGCTAGTACAAGAGGGCACAGTTTTAAGGTACTTGGGAGTAGATACAGAGGAGATGTCAGGGGTATGTTTTTTTACGCAGAGAGTGGTGAGTACGTGGAATGGGCTGCCAGCAGAGGTGGTGGATGCAGAAACGATAGGTCTTTTAAGAGACTCCTGGATGGCTACATGGAGCTTAGAAAAATAGAGGGCTATGGGTAAAGCCTAGGTAGTTCTAAGGTAGAGACATGTTCGGCACAGCTTTGTGGGCCGAAGGGCCTGGATTGTGCTCTATGTTTTCTATGTTTCTATGATGTAATGTTCAGATTTTATAAAACACTGGTGTGCCTCACTGAGTATTGAGAGGAGTTTTGGGCTCCTTATCTAAGAAAGGATGTGCTGACATTGGAGAGGGTTCAAATGAGGTTCATGAAAATGATTTTGGGGTTCAAAGGCTTGTCATATGAAGAACGTTTGTTGGATCTGGGCCTGCACTCACTGGAATTCAGAAGAATGAGGGATGACCTCATTAAAACCTATTGATGCTGAAAAGCTTTGAAAGAGTGGATATGGACAGGATGTCTGCTGTGGTGGAGGTATCTAAGATCAGAGGACACAGCCTCAGAATAGAGGGATGTCCTTTCACAATGGGGATGAGGAAGAGTTTCCTTTGCCAGAGGTGGCTGTGGAAACCAAATCATTTGGTATATTCAAGGCAGAGGCTAATACGTTTTTGATTAGTGAGGGCATGAAGGGATATGGGGTGTAGGCAGAAGATTGAGGCTGTGAGGGAAAATGGATCAGCCATGATGAAATGGCAGAACAAACTCGACAGCCCAAATGGGACTAATTCTGCTCCTATATCTAATTATCTTATGACAGAAATCCAAAAGCATTTTTCTGCAACAATTTCCAGGAGATTGTTTATTAGATCTGATTGGTTTGTTGCTCAGAGAACAAATGTAATGGCCATTAATAAAATCAGATAGCTTTGACTAACACAGTTTGAAAGGAACCATTTTCTATAAGGTAGCTTTTTAAAACAACAATTGATCCGTCTTACAATATCCTGGCTATTGACCACTGTAATAGGTTTGCAGGAAATTATCCTTCAAATTCGGACTGGAATCATAATAGAACACATCAATCATGCCAATCCTGTACACATTCACCATAAATCTCAAGATCAAATGTGTTCTCCTCCAAACACAACTGATAGTCTATCACCTCACCACAAATCCCATCTCACTTGTTTAACATTTCCAACATTTTCTAATCTTATTCAGGGATAGTCACATTGCATTTTTCAAGTCTCAGTAATCCTTAGCATAACAAATGACAGTTCAAAAGTAAATGTTCCAGTAACAAAACTTTTGACAATTTTGACTGTCAGAACTATTCTCAAGGAATCATTTCTAGTAATCAGAGTTGTTATCTTTTCAGTGAGTACACAAACTCAGTCCATTCACCCTGCTTCAGTAACAGTTTTACATCTGAACATGCAAGATACAAAATCCCATCATCAAGGACATTTTCAAAAATCAGTTCCTCAAGAAGGTGGGCTCTATTTTGAAGGATCCTCACCATCCAAGGCATGCCCTCCTCATTACTACCAACAAAAAGGTAGTACAGAAGCCTGAGGATGAACAATCAACATTTTAGGACAGCTTCTTCCATTCAGCCATCAGATTTCTGAATGGGCCATGAACAGCACCTTACTACTTTTAAAATATATTTCTTATTCTAACTTCCTGTATTTTGTTATGTACTGCATTGTACTACTGCAGCAAAACAAGAAATTTCACAACATATATCAATATATCAAAACCTGTTTCTGATTCTCTCCAAAGCTAAGCACTAAACCACTATCAGACATGAGGCATCAGGGACTAAACCATAAACTCCTTTATGCAATTCACTGCAATATTTTCTGTTTTGGAAAGTATATCATTAACCTTCTCATAGCACCAGTGACCTGGGTTCAATCCTGACCTCGGATACTGAATGAGTGGAGCTAACACATGTCCTGTGGCCATATGGGTTTCACTGGATCCTTCAGTTTTCTCCCAGACCTCAAAGATGTTGATAAGCAAATTGTCTTCTAGTGTGTAAATGTATGGTTGAATCTAGGGAGAGTCAATGGACAAGTAGGGAGAATAGTTTGGAGAGGTAAGTCACCACAAGGTCAATGGACCAAATGGCCTCCTTAAATGACACAAAGAATATGTGGAAACTGACATATGGAAAATTAACATCTACTTTAAACACTCCTATAGATGCTGCCTGGCCAGCTGCGTTCCACCAGCATTTAGTGTGATCTGCTTTAAATATATAGTTTTTGTCCAACACTTAACCATTAGTCAACTACAGTAAATTGCTGTATTTTTTCCTTTAGAGCGAAAATTTAGGAAATAAAAATGAAATTTATTAATCCATCAAATTCCCTCTCCCTTCCCACCCATTTCCTTTTAAATATTTTTATGTGATTTAGATATCTGACAAAATTTTACAGCAGGTCTACTGAGATACTGTATTAAATCTATTTTAATCTTAATAGTATGCTGTGCCCCAAAAATAAACTTCACTTCATCATTGAAGCTTATAGTTATCAGAAAGGGGAAAAGATTCATCTTGTACACCAGCAAACTGCCATAACTTATGTCACCCTCAATCCCAAGTGACTGTCTTAAAACGAATACAACTTAAGGATATTTGGAGTACAGCCAACTGACACAAAATTTGTAGGATAGCTCTTCCTTGACATTTTGACTTCAGGCTGAGTAACCTCTTCTCTACCAGCAGGATTCGTAAACTAATTATATTTAGTAATATTGGTATTAGAAATTAATTGTAACTTGATGTCAACAGCAGGAAGTGTTATTCCGACAACTTAACGTGAAGACTCTTCCGTTAAAAAAATAGTTAAAATTAGTAATGATCATCCTTGGTTTTATACGGGTCCACGCACGAAAGCGATGAAGTGCTGCCCGTATTTTCACCACCCGGTGCGTTGCCCCGCAGCGGACAGCATCTCCCAGCAAATCCGCGAACAAGGCTGCAGGCCTGGGAACGGTCTGAACTTAGCAACCTTACCCAGTCTGACGAATACCGCTGACGAGGATTTTTAAAAAAGAGAGAACACTGCATTCAGGGATGTCGGAGAGAGACAGATAAATAGATGGCATATTATGTTTCGTACCAAGGCGATGTCCTTCGGCGAACAGTCCATTAAAAACTTCGAGATAGACGAAACCTCTTCTGACTCAGGGGCGGCCATCTTCGTTCGTAGGCCCAAGGCCGGCAGCACCGGAAATGATCATCACCAAGGCCAAACATCCGCTCCAACGGCCCCGGCCGCCCGGCGCTTCTCCCAGCCTTTGCTGCACGCTCAATGTCAAGAGCACTCTCATGCTATCGCCCTGCAAGGATCTTTCATACTTTGCACGTAATTTACTTACTAATTTTTTTTGTTCGATGATATGTTTTATTGAATTTATCATTTTTATCAGATTGCTTTTTCAGTTGAGCGCACAGTTAGAAATATGTAGATCAATCTCCAAATTAGTGAGTTATTGTTTATTTGAAAAGTGAATTTTGTTTTCATCCCCACAGACGCTGTCTGGCATGCTGAATGTTCCTAACACTTTTTCGCTAAATATTCCTTATATGATATCATATCAATTATTAGCGCAGTGATGGAAAATGTCATCAACAGTGCAGTTGTGGCATTTCCTCACCAATAATCATTTTGCTAACGCTAAATTTATGAGATCTCAATCTCATTACAGCATTTGTATAAACACAGGCAAGAGGATAATCTGCATGTGTGAAGCAAGGGTGTCTATTCATATCATTAAAGAAACATGCTTCATTAAGGAGGACTAACAAAATTAAATTTAAGGGAAATGAGGAAGACTGATGAAATAATTCTCTTCATGGGTACCTGACACAGAAGAAACCATGGATAGATCAAAAAACAAACTTCAACAGACTTTATTGAGTTCAGCTGCTGCATCAGTCACAGATTCCAGATCAGTTGGACCTTAACTCGAATATTTCATTCAATTTTTGTCACAATATTTTCAGGGGACTGTGGATGTTACAAAGAAAGTGCAAAGTAATTTACTTGAATGTTTCCAGAGATGAAGAGTTTCATAAAAAGATCAGGTTAGGTCATTGTCTAAAAAAAGAAATTTGAGCTAAGATTTCACAAGGTCATAATAGATTGAAACATGATAGAACTAAACTCTTCCTATTAGCAGGGACCAGTGGTAAGTTTTAATATTTTTCGCAAAGTGTAAAAGGGAGATGTGAATTATGATTTGGAATTTAACTTCTGCCCAGATAGTATAAATATAATTATCAATATTTTCAAAAGTGATTTGGATAGGCCCCTGAATAATTTGTAGGGCTATGGGGAATGCAGAGAAATGAGTCTTATGGGAGCAGGCATCAACTCCATGGGCTAAATCATAACAATTTATTGATTTTATTATCCACACAGTAGAGACAAGGGAACTATATTACTTTCATCCCCTCTAAGTTACAAAACAGCCTGAATGGGAAATATGGTTCTATTAGAATGCAGAATATTTTGGCCCCAAAATGCCTGTACTGATCATGAAGTCAAATTAAACTAATCCCATCCCATCATGATCATATCTCTCCGTATTCATGAGTCTGTCGAAATGTCTCATAAGCATCACTGTAGGCAGTACATTCCAAGCACCTACCATTCTCTGTGTTAAAAAAAATTAGCTCAGTCTTCTTTAAACTTACCCTCCTCGGTTTAAAGTTATGTCATTTAGTATTTGACATTTCTAACCAGAGGAAAAATATGTCTCTGACTATTTACCTATCTATGCTTCTTATAATTTTATATAATTTGATGAGATCTCCCCATCTCTACTTACTGGAACATTCTTATCAACAGTGCTATTTTAATATCTTGATCACAAGAACAGCAGCTGAATAAAGTGGCTCAACATGACTGTCTCTCCACTAGAACCGGCAATAAATCTAGCCTTGCCAATAAAACCTACATTCTATAAATGAATTTAAGCCTCACTACCAAAACAAATGCTATTGTTAAAACCAGAAACTATTCATCCTGATACCCTTCATTGCTGTTGTAAATGCCAAAGGCCTAACAGGCAGTAATTAGCTGATACCAGTAAGGTACTTTCCCAGTTTTTTGACTTCCACTGCTTAAACGAGCATTTCAAGCTCATTCAGATTTAAATTGTTGAAAAGCTGCTTATTTGGTTATTAGCTTCTGTTCTTGCATTCTTTTATGCATTTTCCACTGAGGTGCTCAGAACAAAACTTCAGGGGCAAATCAGTCAGCTAAACTAGAAATTATCTTCTCAAAATGATGAAATAATTTACAGCTTATGGCTTCTTTATCTTAATTTAATAGGATAGAAACAATGTTTTTATACAGAAAGACTGTATGGACTGTAGTTAAATTAAATTGGACACGCTCCATAAACCACGAAGAACTTCAGCAACGGTGAGTAACATTCGTAATCATGTGTTAATGTTCATTATATAAGGTGATTAAATGTTTCAGCACACCGCTCTGCACCTGGGACAGTCTCCCTTTAATTTTTTTTTAAAAAGGCATTGCAGGATTGTGGGTGTAGTTGCATATCATATGTTAACGGAGTAACGCCAGTATATGAAAAAAGGTAAGTGTTTGACGCACAGTTGTAAACGAATGACCTCATGTAATCTTTCGCAAAATTATGCATGCATAATTTTTCCGAAAAATCGTACCGATTGGAGGGCGTTGCAATAGAGGGTTTCGGTAACAAAGCCCAGTCATTGTCTGATTTATTATTCTTTTATGCGTGCCGGTCTAGGAATGGTTTTGTAGGCCTGCAGCGTGCATGGAAGTGCCAGGAACTGCGGCATTGCCGAAAAGAGCTAGTTGCAGAGTTTGTGAGCCGCTAGAGCCGCCTTTTTATTTGCAGCGTGGATGTTTAGAATCATACTTTGCGTAGAGGACTGTTGGAGGAATAATAATCTTTTCCCAGTAGTAACAGCAACTGTGGCGGGGGTAGTCTGTAAAAATGCAACGTTTGCATTCATTTGGGGAGTTGCCGGGACGTAACCTCTAATTATTTCAACTTCGTTTATCCTTGGTAGAGTTTTCAGAGCAGATAAATTGCAGGATAGTCCACACAACAAACAGATTGACAGTGCATGTTCAGGTAGAATTGCCTGCTTTAGTTATTTTTGCCGTGGGGAGGGGTTGCGTGGGAATAATCTCAAAGGAATTTGCGTTCTGTTTGCAGTCTGTTAAATTTTGCAGCGAGCGACACTGGTTTCATGCTCCTAATCCATACAAATATTACTGGTAATTGCTAACCTTTTCACTCCGTTTCCAGTGATTGGAAAGAAGCCCAGTATAGTGTGGAATTAAAGAACTATGTTACCAAACTTCAGGCAGCCTCGTTACCTTGTTTCACGGATTTCTAGTCGCTAATAGCTACCAGTTGTGTGTTTGAATTGTTCTTTCGAAGAATACAATGAATTCGTTGCTTTTGTCATTTTCATTTCTTTATCGTGGATTATATGCTCAAATGCTGACCTGACTGTATTTAGGAAAACTGTTTATTGCTGAGTTAGAATAATGTCCGAAGTGGAAGTTGAAAACCAGTTTGCATAAGTTCTCTTTCAAATTGGCTCTCCAGAAGATTTGGATACAAAACAGCCATTGTTAGTTGCATTTTGCATTGTCAAAGTTCATCCAGATTTAATGCTCCCTCCAACAACTTCAATCTATTTGGCTCTGAAAGTTTCTCTATGTCTAATTTGAAACACACATACTTTTGAGATCCACACTACCTTCAGCAAAGGCATCAAGAACAGAGGAAAAGATTTGAGAAGGTTTTCAGATTTTTCTTGAAATATAGCAGTATCCAAGAATCATTGGTCAATGATAATGCGAAGTAGAACATTTCCATTCTAGGTGGTATTGCACACAAAAGCCTTGTGAAAATTGCAGACCTACACCTCTGGACAGAGTGTGCAGTCACCTGATTTCCATTTCAGCCCCATCAGATACCTCTGAACTCACAAAATATCAATGGAAGCACCATCTTCTGTCCTGTTTCAAGTACATCCCCTTCATAGCCAGTCCGTCATAACCAACATTCCATTGTGTGTGGTAGAATTTATTTTATCTCAAGGCACATGTTAAATTAAAGGTGAATTTTATTTGCCCCATGGTGTTTGAATTTGGATTACCTTCTTTATTGGCATTTGGATTAGAATATTATATTCTGTAATATGAAATTAATATTCAATGTGTTCACAAAAATACAGAATGATCACAGTGCAGGAGAAGGCTGTTTTCTAGGTGGAGTTCATTTCTGCATTCTACTTCCTTTCCCTCTCTCACAGTCCTTGTACACATTTTTCTAGTTCCTTTTTGAAAGTTACAGGTGAATGTGGTTCCACTGCACCACCTCGAACTGTTCCAATCGTAACCTTGCAGTGTAAATGTCAGTTCTATTTTTCTTTCATCAGTCATCTTTATTTTGTGTCCCTTTTTTGATTCCTCTGATAATGGGAACAGATTTCTTCTACAATTCCCATTGCCTTGAAACGTGTTTTCCCCCTTCATTTCGTTCTCTGCACACATTATCCCTGGAAACGTGCTCGTGATTCTCATCTATACTTTGTCAGAAGCCTTTGCATCTTTCAAATGCTGTCCATGACTGAACAAGAGTTTCCATGTCTAGCAGACACAAAGTTTGGTAAAGGTTGTTCTTCCATTTATGCTTCATTATAAAGCCTAGGAACCTACAGCCTTTTTTATTTAACTGTTTTCAACAAGCTATGCACAAAGAGTCCATTCTATTCTTGTACCCCTTTTAGAATTCATAGAACATTAAAAAATCCACAGCACATTACAGGCCCTTCGGCCCACCATGTTCTGCCAACCATGTAACTTACACTAGAAACTATCTAGAATTTCTCTACTGCATAACCATCTATTTTTCTAAATTCTATGTACCCATCTAGGAGTCTTGAAAGACTCAAATGTATCTGCCTCCACCACCATGCACCTACCACTGTCTGTGTGGAAAAACTTACCTCTGATATCTCCCTTGTACCTACTTCCAAGCTCCTTAAACTTAACCCCTTGTGATAGCCATTTCAGCCCTGGGAAGAAGCCTCTGGCTATCCACATGTTCAGTGCCTCTCATCATCCATACACTCTATCAGGTCACCTCTCATCCTCCGTCACTCCAAGGAGAAGGGGCCAAGTTCACTCAACCTATTATAAGGCATGCTCTCCAATCCAGGCAACATCCTTGTAAATCTCCCCTGCATTCTCTCTTGCATCCACATCCTTCCTCTAGTGAGGTGACCAGAACTGAACACAGTGCTCCAAATGGGGTCTAACTAAGGTCTTGTATAGCTGTAACATTATCTCATAGCTCTTGAACTCAGTCCCATGGTTAATGAAGGCCAACAGACCATACACCTTCCTAACAACAGCAGCTTTGAGCTACAGATGTGGACCCCAAGATCTTGCTGATTCTCCACACTGCCAAGAGTCTTGCCATTAATATTATATTCTGTCTTACAAATTTGACCTACCTAAATGAACCACTTCACACTTCTCTGGGTTGAACTCCATTTGCTGCTTCTCAGCCCAGTTCAGCATCCTATCGCTGTCCTGCTCTAACCTCCGACAGCCCTCCAGACTATCTGCAACACCCCCAATTTTTGTGTCATCAGCAAACTTGCTAACCCACCCTTCCTCATCCAGGTCATTTATAAAAATCACAAAGAGGAGAAGTCCCAGAACAGATCCCTGAGGCATACCTCCATGCAGTATATGAACCATCCACATCCACACTTTGCCTTCTGTAGTCAAACCAATTTGGGATCCACAAAGCAAAGTCTCCATGGATCCCATGCCTCATTACTTTCTGAATGAGCCTCGCATGGGAAACCATGCATATACACTACACCTACTGCTCTACCTTCATCAGTGTGTTTTGCTGCATCATCAAGGAATTCAATCAGGTTCATAAGCCATAACCTGCCATTGACAAAGCCATGCTGACTATGCCTAATCAGATTATGTCTCTCCAAATGCTCATAAATCCTGCCTCTCAGGATCTTCGACAACTTGCCCACCACTGAAGTAAGACTCACCGATCTATATTTTCCTGGGTTAGGAAGAAATAGCGAAACATTTAGAAAGGAGTGGTTCCATTAGACAGACGCAGCATGGATTTGGAAAGGGCAGGTCCTGTTTGACAAACTTACTGGAGTTCTTTGGGGACACAATGAGTGCAGTGGATAGAGGAGAACAGGTAGATGTCGTATACTTGGATTTCTAGAAGGCATTCGATAAGGTGCCATACAAGAGACTTCCAAATAAGATACAGATGCATGGAGTCGGAGGAATTGTATTAGCATGGATAGTGGATTGGTTAACCAATAGGTAGAGAATTTGTATTCCATAAATGGGTGTTTCTCCGATTGGCAGTGAGTGGGGTGCTGCAGGGGTTGGTGCTGGGCCTGCAGCTGTTTACCATTTACACTGATGATTTGTAAGAGGGGACTGAGTGTAGCGTAGCAAAATTTGCTGATGACACTGAACTGAGTGGAAAAGCAAATTGCACAGAGGATGTGGAGAGTCTGCAGAGGGATATAGATAGGTTAAGTGAGTGGGCCAAGGTCTGGCAGATGGAATACAATGTTGGTAAATGCAAGATCATCCACTTTGGGAGGAATAATAGTAGAGCAGATAATTAATTAAAAAGTGAAATATTGCAGCATGCTGTTGTGCAGAGGGACTCGGGAGTGCTTGTGCTTGAATCACAAAAAGTTGGCTTGCAAGTACAACAGTTTATTAAGAAGGCAAATGGAATGTTGGCCTTCATTGCTAGAGGGATTGAATTCAACAGCAGGGAGGTCATGCTGCAACTATACAGGTTACTGGTGAGGCCTCACCTGGAGTACTGTGTGCAGTTCTGGTCTCCATACTTGAGGAAGGATATGCTGGCTTTGGAGGCAGTGCAGAGGAGGTTCACCAGGTTGATTCCAGGGATGAAGGAATTAACCTGTGAGGAGAGACTGAGTCACCTGGGACTATACTCTTTGGAGTTCAGAAGAATGAGGGTATCTTAGAGACATACAAAATTTTGAAAGGGATAGATAAGATAGAAGTAAGAAAGTTGTTTCCATTGGTAGGTGAGACTAGAACCAGGGGACATTGTCTCAAGATTCAGGGGAGAAGATTTAGGACAGAGAAACTGTTTTTCCCAGAGTATGGTAAATCTGTGGAATTCTCTGTCTGTGGAAGCAGTTGATGCTTCTTCACTAAATATATTTGAGATACAATTAGATAGGTTTTTACATAGTAAGGGAATTAAGGGTTATGGGGAAAAGGCAGGTAGATGGAACTGAGTTTACTGACAGATCAGCCATGATCTTATTGAATGGCCTACTCCTACTCCTATTTCTTATGTTTTTATGTTATTTCTACTCCTTGTCTTGAACAAGGGATCAACATTTACAACCTTCCAAACCTCTGGTACTTCTCCTATCACTATTGATGATGCAAAGATCATGACCAGAGGCTCGGCAATCTCCCTCACTTCCCACAGTAACCTGGGGTATATCTTATTCGGACCCAGTGACTTGTCTAACAATACCTTCAAAAACTCCAGGACATCCTCTGTTTTAATGTCTATACACTCAAGCTTTCTAGAAACTTAGAAACACAGAAAACCCACAGCACGATACAGGCCCTTCGTCCCACAAAGTTGTGCTAAATATGTCCCTACCTTAGAAATTACTAGGGTTACCCCTAGCCCTCTATTTTTCTAAGCTCCATGTACCTATCCAAAAGTCTCTTAAAAGACCCTATCATATCCACTTCCACCTCTGTTGCCAGCAGCCCATTCCACGCATTCACCACTCTCTGCGTTTTTAAAAAAAAACAACTTATCCCTGACATCTCCTCTGTACCTACTCACAAGCACCTTAAACTTGTGCCCTCTTGTGGCAGCCATTTCAGCCCTGGGAAAAAGCCGCTCTGTCTATCCACACTATCAATGCCTTTCATCATCTTATTCACCTCTATTAGGTCACCTCTCATCCTCCATCACTCCAAGGAGAAAAGGCCGAGTTCACGCAACCTGTTTTCATAAGGCATGCTCCCCAATCCAGGCAACATCCTTACAAATCTTCTCTGCACCCATTCTATGATTTCCACATCCTTCCTGTAGTGAGGTGACCAGAACTGAGCACAGTACCCTAAGTGGGGTCCTATATTGCTGCAACATTACCTCTCGGCTCCTAAATTCAGTTCCACAATTGACAAAGGCCAATACATCGTATGCCTTCTTAACCACAGCGTCAATCTGCACAGCTGCTTTGAGTGTCCTATGGACTCTGACCCCAAGATCCCTCTGATCCTCCACACTGCCAAGAGTCTTGCCATTAAAACTTACTAACCCATCCCTCCACTTCCTCATCCAGGTCATTTATAAAAATCACGAAGAGTAAGGGTCCCAGAACAGATCCCCGAGGCACACAACTGGTCACTGACTTCCATGGAGAATATAACCCATCTACAACCACTCTTTGCCTTCTGTAGGCAAGCCAGTTCTGGATCCACAAAGCAATGTCCCCTTGGATCCCATGCCTCCTTACTTTCTTAATAAGCCTTGCATGGGGTACCTTATCAAATGCCTTGCTGAAATCCATATACACTACATCTACTGCTCTTCCTTCATCAATGTGTTTAGTCACATCCTCAAGATATTCAATCAGGCTCATAAGGCACGACCTGCCCTTGACAAAGCCATGCTGACTATTCCTAATCATATTATACCTCTCCAAATGTTCATAAATCCTGCCTCTCAGGATTTTCTCCATCAGCTTACCAATCACTTAAGTAAGACTCACTGGTCTATAATTTCCTGGGCTATCTCTACTCCCTTTCTTGAATAAGGGAACAACATCTGCAACCCTCCAATCCTCCGGAACCTCTCCCGTCCACATTGATGATGCAAAGACCATTGCCAGAGGCTCAGCAATCTCCTCCCTTGCCTCCTACAGTAGCGTGGGGTACATCTCATCCGGTCCTGGTGACTTATCCGACTTGATCCTTTCCAGTAGCTTCAGCACATTCCCTTTCTTAATATCTACAGGCGCAAGCTTTTCAGTCTGCTGCAAGTCATCACTCCAATCACCAAGATCCTTTTCCATAGTGAATACTGAAGTAAAGTATTCATTAAGTACCTCTGCTATTTCCTCCAGTTCCATGCACACTTTCCCACTGTCACACTTGATAGGTCCTATTCTTCTTTTAGTCCGATGTATGTCCACAATTGCCAAGGTCCTTTTCACTGGTGAATACTGAAGCAAGATATTCATTAAGTACCTCTGCTACCTCCTCCAGCTTAGCTCCACTCATGTTTCCACTCTCACTCCTGATTAGTCCTATTCTCATACAGCTTGTCCTCTTGGTTTTCGCATGCTTGCAGAATGCCTTGGGGTTTACTTAATCTGCTCACCAAGGCTTCTCTTTCCATAGATGATCCCTGGCCTGTGTTGGCAAAATGTTATACTTCGGCTTTAATACAGGGATGACTACTTTCCATAATGCATTTAAAGCATTTTCATTTGTATGTACAAAGCTTAATTTCCAAACATTGCATTGTGAAATGTTTTGCAAATGTCCCTGACCACTGCGCAGTGCAGGTTGGTCAATGAGGCAAAGGTGGCATTTTGTAGCTTCGATATATATGATTTTTTAAAAAATACTGGTTGATGCTAAAAACAGTTTCAAATATGATGAGCAGAGAAGAATGAGGATGTCAGATAGTCTGTGCAACATCTGAATATCTGATTGCAGAACTTGGCATGATGGCTTAAAACTTGTGTTAAGTTAACAAAGATAGTAAGTTGCACCCGAAAGCTATTTATACCATGAAGTGTGAAAATGTGTGGCTGTCAGACTAATGCAACTGACAGCAAGAAAATGTCATAAGCACTGAGGTGAATTGTATCTGGAATTTCTCAGGTCAGTTTCCTAATGGATGCAATTTTACCCAGGAATTATCACTAACGTGACTGAAGCAAATTAAATTTTCTTCCTGTACATTTTTTAAGAAAGACTCTAATGGATCCATTTTAGGACGTTTGTCTTTCAGAATATAATATGAAAGCATTAAGAAGA
This sequence comes from Hemitrygon akajei, assembly GCF_048418815.1. Lineage (NCBI taxonomy): Eukaryota > Metazoa > Chordata > Chondrichthyes > Myliobatiformes > Dasyatidae > Hemitrygon > Hemitrygon akajei. The sequence continues at coordinate 45,657,249 of NC_133130.1, forward strand.
TAATTAGAGTAATCCAAAATCTGCAAACACTGGTGCAGGTGGATATTTGGCTAAGTCTGAAAGCTATCAAGTGAAAGATTATTCAAAGTTCAAAGTACATTTATTATCAAAGCATGTATACATTATACAATGTTGAGCTTCATCTCTTTACAAGACGTCTATAAAACAAGAAAGCCAAAAAAAGAATAAACACCCAATATGCAGAGAGGGGGGTGGGGAGACACAAATTGTGTAAACAATAAAAACAAGCAACAGCATTTAGACTGAAAGTGAAATCCACTGACAAGAAACCTGGAGCAGCTAGAGCATGCTCTCAGCCTCTGTGTAACCAAGATTGGAGCAGTGAACAGAACCTGCCCCACCCACGTCTCCGGTCCTGACACCCTGCCATTTCAGTCCATCTGGCCAGGTGTTCATATCATCCGAACATTGGGTCGTTCCTCACTCTAAGACCTGGGGCCTATCACATTGATATGCTTTGGGCCTGGACCCTGCTGCCATGTTTAATACTGGATTTAAATACTTTAAAGCACTACATCAACAAATAGTGTACTGAGCTCCTCATTGTATTATTTCAGTATTTAATTAAAAGGTTCCTAAGGTAGTCATAGCCAAAGGGTGGTAGTGGGGATGAGCTCCCACTGCTAAACAAATGCTCTTCATGGTGTGCGTTTCAAACAGCCTCTGACAACCAAGTCCAGCTCCTGGCCTTCACGTGTGGCATAGTTCTTATGCTCGGCGGAGCTGTTCTCACTGACAGGAGAAGGGGCAAAAGCAGGCCACTAGCACCTTAAAACCAGTTGCTCTGGGCAGATGGGGCTCATTAACCACGGATGGTTGCTCATCAAGGAGAGAGATACTCCAGTTACAAACCTCCGCTACTTTGTGGCTGTACCCACTCATGGGAAAGGCTTCGGGAGTAAACCCCAAGGAAAAATCTGAAGTCAGAGTCCCGAAGGCAGCTGACTGCTGTATCCAGCACCGGCACGGTAACTCCTGCGATGCTGCTGACACCAAACTGTATCGACTTTCATCGTTCCTTTGGACCTGTCATCAGAATGGAGAGGGGGGGTCCCACTGCATGGGCAACAGATGGATCTCCATATCAACTCTGACCTGGCTTGCACCCTGGAGAGGCCACTCCAGCTTTGCTTTATAGCACTGGATAAACATGGGAAGCAGCAGTTACCGGTTATAAGTCATAATGCTTGATTGGCATAGAACATGTCGCTAGGGGTTGCTTCCGACAGTGGGAGAGACCATCGCGTTTCACTGGACAGCTACTGCCCGCCTCAAGCTGGGCAGCCCCCAGCCAATAAGATGCTGTTCCGCCACAGTCTTCCTCATTGGGTGCATGAGGATAATGGATTATTCTACGAAGAGCTGACTGTAACTACTGCACCAGACGAGAAAGAAAACAAATCGAATAAGACAACACCCCCCAAGTTGGGATGTTGGAATGTCCGCACAATGATGACTGGACTTGACCAAAACCTCAAGGATATCGAAGATGCATAAAAAACAGCGGTCATTAACAATGAGCTACTAAGGCTCAAGGTAGTTATAGCTGCACTACAAGAAACACGTTTGCGGATTCAGGTACACTGATGGAAAGGGACTACATATTTTTCTGGCAGGGAGCCCCGTGAGCATGGAGTGGGTTCTGCTGTTAGGAACTCCTTGTTGCAAATGGTGGAGCCACCAGAAAATGGATCAGGACGACTTATGACTCTCCGCCTACACACTAGTCATGGCCCAGTATCTCTCGTCACTGTGTATCCCCCTACCTTGAACTCCAAAAGACATGTTCTGCGACAAATTAGAAACTGTTGTCAGGAATATTCCCAGTGATCAGCACCTCGTACGCCTTGGTGACTTCAATGCCAGAGTGGGAGCTGATAACAATTCCTGGCCGTCTTGTCTTGGTCACTTTGGAATTGGCAAAATAAATGACAATGGACAACGTCTCCTGGAGTTCTGCTTCTATCACGGCCTGTGTGTAACTAACTCCTACTTTCAGGTGAAATCGCAGTACAAGGTCTCATGGCGACATCCACGGTCTGAACACTGGCACCAACTAGACATGATCATCACCAGGCGCTCTTTCATCAACTCTGTACTAATCACTTGCTCATACCACAGTGCAGACTGTGATATGGATCATGCTTTAGTATGCTGCAAGATCAAACTACGTCCAAAGAAAATCCACCACTCCAAACAAACTGGAAAACCTCGCATCAACACAACAGAGATGAAAGTTAGAAAAGGTTGACTAGTTTGCCAAGTCAGTACAGGGTGCCATGACTACCTCCTCACGAGGAGATACTGCAACAGAACAATGGTCATACCTTCGTGACACTGTCCACGAATCACCACTCTCTATCTTTGGAAGAAAGACCACAAAGAGCAGTGACTGGTTTGAGGCAAAGTCCAACATCATGACTCCTGTCATCAAAGCCAAGTGTGCAGCTCTCACAGAGTACAAGCGCTCACCATCTGACCAAACACTCCAGGCTCTTCGAGCCGCTAGAAGCAAAGTGCAACGTACTGCAAGGCAGTGCGCAAATGAGTACTGGCTCCAGCTCAGTGAGGACGTTCAGACAGCAGCTGTGACAGGCAACATCAGATTGATGTATGATGGTATCAACAAGGCCCTTGGCCCATCACGGAGCAAGACAGCACCTCTGAAGTCATCCAGCAGTGAAATAATCATCGATTTAAAAACAAGCAGATGGAACACTGGGTAGAACACGACTCTGAGCTCTACTCGGGAAAATTTTGTTGTTCGCTCAGCCATTGATGAATCGATTGACTACCAGTCATGGATGAACTCGACTCCGTACCAAACATTGAGGACCTTAGCAAGGCAATTGACAGTCTGGTCCCAGGGAAAGCTCCTGGCAATGATGGGAATCCTCCAGACCTGATCGAACACTGCAAGAACGCACTCCTCCAACCTTTACACAAGGTCCTCTGTTAGTGTTGGAAGGAAGGAGCCATACCACAAGATATGCGTGACTCCAAAATCATCATTTTGTACAAGAACAAGGGTGATAGGAGCGACTGCAACAACTACAGGGGTATCTCCCTCTTGAGTACTGTCAGCAAAGTCTTTGCTCGTGTATCTCTGAAACGTCTACAAACTCTGGCAGAACGAGTCTACCCTGAGTCTCAATGTGGTTTTCGCGCAAGGAGGTCAACTGTCAACATGATTTTCTCACTGTGTCAGCTCCAGGAGAAGTGCAGGGAACAACAGAAACCCCTCTATGTCGCTTTCATCGATATGACTAAGGCATTCAACCTTGTCAGCAGGGATAAACACACACAATATCAAACTCACACCAGATACCGTTATGGAATACACAACTGCGAGAGAAAACACTTATCAAACATAAAAGCATTCCTACTCTAGCAAACCAAAGAAGCCATTTTGATTAACATACACAGTACATTGTACACCAGCATGAAAGTGCAATTATGAAGAAAGCAAAGCAAAACTTAAGAGCTGCTAATATTTGGCATGACATCTAAAACTTTGACAAACTTCAGTAGGTGTGTAGTGGAGGGTATGTTAGCTGGCTGCATCACAGCATGGTACAGAAACAACAATACCCTTGAATGGAAAATCCTACAAAAAGTAGTGGATATGGCCCAGTCCATAATGGGTAAAGCTCTCTCCACCATTGAGCGTATCTATACAGAGCATTATCTCAGGAAAGCAGCATCTAGCACCACCCAGGCCATGCTCTCTTCTCACTGTTGCCAGTAGGAAGAAAGTATAAGAGCCTCAGGACTCACACCACCAGGTTCAGGAACAGTTATTGCTCCTCAACCTGTAGGCTCTTAAACCATAGAGAATAACTTCTTTCAACTTCACTTGAAATTTTACCACAACCTATGGACTCACTTTCAAGGACTCTTCATCTCATGTTCTCAATACTTTTTGTTTGTTTATTTATTTTTGTATTTTCAGTTTGTTGTTTTTTACCCACTGGATGCCCAAGTTGGTGTGGTCTTTCATTGATTCTATTATGGTTATTACTCTATTATGGATTTATTGAATATGCCCATAAAAATGAATTACAGGGTTGTATATGATGCCAATTATGTACTTTGATAAATTTATTTTGAATATTGAATTAAACACCCAAAGATATTTCTGCTGAAATTAATAATCTTTTAAAACTCGTTAATGTCAAATTTAAATCAAATTGATATGACACAACTGCAACTGATCTATTCTTTGCAAGCAGTTATATTTTAGCCTGTATTAAAGTTATTTAGATTTAAAGTTGGGCATTGAAGTCATGTTGAATTGGCTTTCTTCTAGGGTGGACATCACAATTTTAGGAATGCTTAATGTTATAGAGATGAGTGTTTTGAAACTGGGAATGTACTAATTTTTCCAATAAAATGTATGATTTTCAAGAAACTTTGTTTTTATTAAACTGACCTTTCTCGACACCCATGATTCCGTGGCTAGGCAGAGCTCTAAAACCATCCATAAATTTGCTGATGAAACAAATACTGTTGGCGGAATTTCAGATGGTGGTGAGAGGCATACAGGAGTGAGATAGATCAGCTAGTTGAGTGGTATCGCAGCAACAACCTTACAGTCAGCATCAGAAAGACCAAGGAATTCAGGAAGGGAAAATTGAGAACTGGTGTGTGTTTTCTCATCGAGGGATTCAAAGTGAAAGGGGTGAGCTGTTTCAAGTTCCTGAGTGTCAACTTCACTGAAGATCTATCCTGGGCCCAACATATTGATATAACTTCAAAGAAGGCATGGCAGTGGGGTTGGGAGCTAGGGGAGAACTGGTATGTCACTAAAGATATTTGCAAATTTCTACTTATGTACCATGGAGAGCATTCCAGCTTGTTGCAGCAGTATATTGTATGGAGGCACCACTGCACAGCATTGGAAAAAGCTGCAGAAAGTGCAAACTCAGCCAGCTTCATCATGGGTAGTAGCCTCCCCAGCATCATGGGCACCTTCAAAAGGCGATGCCTCAGTTAGGCAGCATCCATCGTTAAGGACCTCCATCATCCAGGACGTGTTCTCTCCTCATTGCTATCATCAAGGAGGTATAGGAGCCCGAAAATACACACTTAACCTTTCAGAAACAGCTTCATCACCTCTGCTATCAGATTTCTGAATGGGCAATGAAGCCATGAACATGACCTCAGTATTTTTCCCTCTCTTTTTGCACTACCTATTTAGTTAATTTTTAAAAATATTACTGTAATAGGTTTTATTATTATGTATTGCTGATGTAAAATAACACATTTCTCGACAACTGCCAGTGATAGTAAACCTGATTCTGATTTATTGACTTATTTCTGGGGGGGAAAAGGTGCCATTGTAGAAAATGGAATTAATTGGACAGTCAACTAAAAAGGCTCAAGTTTGGGTGCTTGAACTCTCTATGGAGGTGGGGATGTGGATATTATCACAGGGGATCTGAGACATTTCAATACAATTGATGTAATTAGTAAGTTTACAAAAACGCTGAAGTTGAAAAGAAATGTTATTCACTGCTGCGACATGAAGTTTCAAACAATCTCTAGGAAATCCAAGGACAATGCCAGTTCTGTAAGTCTAGTAGATCGTGTCATCATTAAGAAGAAATGGTGGGGAGCAGAATGCATACTTTGCAGGTATGAGAATGTAGATCTCTATTTTTTTTTAAAGCTGAGAAGGACCACTGAAGTGAGTACAAAACTAGTCTGAGTTTATAGGGTGGTACAGCAATTAGTTCTGTTGGTTTGGCTCAAAGGACCTTGATTCAATCCTGGCCCTAGTTGTTGACTGTGTAGAATTTACACAGTATCACTGTACACATGTGATTCCCACTGGGTGCTCTTTTTCTTTCAAATCTCATGAATGCTTGGATTGGTAGGTTTATGTCTACTGTAATTACCTTTTGTTCCAGATAAATGGCAAAGCACTTGAATTAAAGAAGAGTTGTGTATATCACAGAGAATGGGCAGAAGGCCCACAGGAAGCAATGGTGCCTTGGTTGTTGGCTGTGTAGAATTTACACAGTATCACTGTACACATGTGGTTCCCACTGGGTGCTTTTTTTTTTCAAATCTCATGAATGGTGGAATGGACTGATCAGATTGCTGAGAACTGGCATAGTTTCTGAGAGACTGTCCTCTTTCTTTACCAAAATAAGTAATTAATCATTTAGTTACAATTTAAAAATGAAACTTAGCAAGCAAAAACTGTTCTGTTTAATATTGTTGACAAGAAAATTAATTTCAGTAATGATCGTGCCATCGCATTTTGATTGTTGTCAAACTGAGAAATAACACTATATATTTGTTGCAGCACACACAAAATGCTGGAGAAACTATGCAGGTCAGGCAGCAGTTATGGAAATGAATAAACGTGTCTCATGTTTCTGGTGAGACATTTCATCAGTTTTGTTTCTAGATGATGTTCTTGCTATTCCAACCTGGTAATCAAACAATTACAAAGATGAGCAATTTGGTTCCTTAGAGTGTAATGCAATCCTAATGAAGGCTAAGCCAGTCTTGCCTGTGATATAAATTCATGCTCTATCACTGTAGTATGTGCAACTTTTTTATTTGTCTATAGAAATTGTCTATAATTTACTTTAGGTTATGCTTGTATGATTACATATTTTAAATGTAGTGATCAACCGCTACTTGCCCAAGTGGTGGTTTTTAATTTGTGAGAATGGTTCATAACTGATTCTATCATAGGGTTATAAGGATTAGGAATGATTTACTGCCCATCTCCTGCAGGTGTTTCAGGATCATTTAATGAGAACCTTGCCATTATCTCAGTTTGAAAATATTCCAGATTATTGTAACATCAAAATCCAATCTCACCAGGCTTTCTTGTTTTAGCAAGGAGCAGTCATGGAGGGAGTTAAAATTAATTTACTGAAATAGTTCCTTGTAAGTAAATGGGTAGGAGTAAAAACAACAAATCTTCTTCATTTCATATAACCATTAAAGTAGTAGATTAATCATGGCATTAATTCAATACTTTCAAATTCAGTTCTCAAATGCAGCCCAAGCTTAAAAAGGCCATTATTTTGGGCAAGATGAAAATTATTGTCGTAGTCACCTAGAACCTAGAAAGAAAAGTAATCTTATCACCTGAAGCAACAAACTGCAGAATTGAGCTGATCGGTCAGCATCTGTGGGGTAGGGGGAAATTTTGTTTGCTTTGTTAGTTAACCTGAAATATCAACAACTCCAGCATCTATGGTCTTGTGTTGACCTTAATATTTTAATTCCTTTTCATGCTCATTCCTGACAATTCAGTCTTCCCATTCTGTTTGCTACATTTACAGTTGCAACACTGTGTCCACACTGAAGTGGTTGTAGCAATGTAACACATTCTAAGTATGGTTGCAAGCATAATTTAAAAAGAAGCTGGATTATCCCAGTATTTTAGATGAACATTGCTATTCTAATATATTTCAACATGTAAATTCCTATTAAAGGATCAGTGGTCCAAAGTGTGACCTAGATGCTGCCTGGCCTGCTGAGTATTTATGTCGTCTTCACAATTCAAATGCATTATATCTGTAGTATTTTTATTTTATTCCAACATATGATTCTGTTTATCTTCCATTCATGGTCTGAAGTTTTCCAATTCCCTTGAGCTTGGGATGAATGAGCAATAACGTTGTCATCAAATGTTCCTAAATTTTGTAGTATTTGCATCAATGTCCTCCACCCCCTGGCAAACCCACCACCACCAGCCTTATTCTTCTTGCAGTGATATTTCATTTTTCAGGAAATATTTATAATAAAAGGGCTAAATATTAAGTGATTTTTTTTAGTTACTGAAGTTATACATACAATTTGTTGGAGCATGTCACAGGGATTGTGGGTGTTGATGCAGAATTTTCAGGTATGTATTTAAAGCTTGAGAATGTATGACAGAATAGGGAAGGAGTAAAACTAGATGTAATTTTATGCAATGTTTTACTGGAGGAACTCTGCAAGTCGAGCAGCATTTGAGGAGAGGGAAGACAATTTAGGGTGGAATTATTGACGTTTCAAGTCAAAACTCTGCATCAGGACAAAAACAGAGAGGAGACAGCCAGTATGAATAGGAGAGTGAGTGGCATGTCAGGCAAGGGGGTGATTGGTGGAACAAGCAGGGGTGAAATATTGAGTCAGGTGTGGGAAGGTTTGAGTTTGGAGATGGAAGCAGGAGGATGCTAGGTGAAGGCAGATGGAGCCAAGAGTGAGGAGGGTAAAGTTGGAGACAACTGCGAGGGTGATAAGTAAGAATACAAAGGCAACTAATGCTGAAATCAGAAAAGAAAGGTGATGATGGGAAACACTGAGGCACAGGTCAAGGGCAGATGGAACCAGAAATAGATGGTGGAGTGGTGTAATCTTCTGTTGTTCTTGCAAAACCTTGGTACAGATACAAAATAAGCTGAATATCCCTGCTCTGTACTGTAGCTTTTGACCAGACTACGTCAACTTCATTCAAGCCAAGCGGTAAACATGCTTTCCCATGGATTATCTTTTACTTTTGGAGGCACATGTTTGCTCATTGTACACATTATTTGAGCTAGAAAGCATTGTGAAGTCATAATATACTTTCAGATATTAAACTAAATAAAACTAAAGTAGTTATACTTGGAAGCAACAAGCAGAAAAACATTGCTTTGCAGTTTAGCACTGAATCTCAGATGGTTCAAAATTGAACAGGAGGACCGGATGTGGTGTACTCTAAACCCTTATGTAGCCTTTCATTTTGTATATGAGGTTTCAATTGAATGATTCTGTTTCCTCCAAGTTCTTTGAGATGGTTCAGCTGAAGTTTAACAGACACAATCAGAATAACAATGCAGAATTAGTCAGTCTTTCAAGTTTTGGGAAGTATGAAGTGAAGCTGCTTTAGCCCATTATAGGCAATAGTTATCAATGTTATCTTCCAGCTACAGTCTGTTCAGATTGCCTCACAAACATGCTAATTACAATTGAGAATAGTGCCCATCCTGCTATATTTAAAATTAAGTCTATTGCCACTGCCTTTCTATGCTGTGTACTTCATCTCTAAGCTCAAGTAACAGACCACATCAATCATTTTGGACATCACAGCTCATCCTGCCTATTCTCGCTGTCCATTCTCAACTCAAGATGACAACCCAGCAGGGTCACTGAAACATTTATTTTTACTTTCCTTCCTTCCTCTTATCTGACTTGTGAAATCACAAGATCATTATTGATCTTCAAGAGCTCTCTGGTCTTACTGCAATAGTTAATCTTTTTTAAGTGCCTATGATTTTTGCGTTTGGTATTTATATCTGGAAACTAGTTCAAAGTGTTGAATATTACTGCATGCAGAAGAACTTAGTCTCAGTCTAAAATACCTTTTATTGGAATCTACAATTTGCTCATGCAATTTAAGTTCAAAGTAAATTTTATTATCAAAGTACATATATGTCACCAGCTACAACTCTGAGATTCATTTTCTTGCAGGCATACTCAATAAATCTAGAATAGAATGGTAAACATAAGAGAATCAATGAAAGACCGCACCAACTTGAACGTTCAACCAGTGTACAAGAGACAACCAACTGTGCAAATACAAAAAGAAAGAAATAATAATTAAATAAATAAACAATAAATATCAAGAACATGAGATGAAGAATCCTTGAAAGTCAGTCCATAGGTTGTAGGAACATTTCAATGATGCGGCAGGTGAATTAAGAGAAGTTAACCCCTTTAGTTCAAGAGCCTGATGGTTGAGCGGTAATAACAGTGTCTGACAGTATTGACTGCCAATGCATCACATGGGAGGGTGGATCTCTTTTAATGATAAGAGACTAGGCAAATTTGACTAGGGCTGATTCAGTAGAGGAAGTTTTCAAAGAATGACCAGCTTCAAATTAAGATGGATCTTCTGAGCGGATGGCCCTTGGTAGGAAGCTGCTTGCAGAACATGTGGATTTATGTATTTAAATATATCCAAAAGGATTTAAAATTAAAACAGTCATGTCATGACTGGAATAGAACAAGGTTTTTTTAAAATATAGATGTGAAATTTCATGAGCATTAACTACATTTAAGGCTATTGTTGGGAATTCAATGATTTACTTAAACCTGACACAAGGAAGAATTAAGCATGCCATTGCCTCATCCAAAGAGACACACTGGATATCCCCACATTGCTGAGTTTCCAATTTTAAATTGCTGATCCATTCTGGAATGAAAAAAATGATAAGAGTTGGCTCAGACAGTTGCAGGGAGCCGAGCAGCCAAAAGCTTGCTCTCTCAGCATGCTAAATACAACCAAAAAGATAGATAACTTATCTCATTGTCAATATGTTGTATGTTCTCTTAGTTAGAACAAATTCAGTTACATCAATTTAAGTTAACATGCTATTACTTTCGTATAACAAAACATTTAAGATGTTTCACCAAAAAAAAAAATTGACAAGGCACACAAGGACATGTTTGGGCTAATGATAAAAAGTTTGATCATAAATGTATATGGAAAGAATTTGAGTTTATGGGAATGCCAACTGAAAGGGCATAATGATGGCTTTATTAAATCTAGAATGCTTAGTAGACCAGAAGAGATTAGAGGCTTTGGAAAATTTGAATGAATGGGCTGGATTTTAAACTCATGTTGAAGACTTTAAAAAGGAGATGTTACTTGGTCACCATTAGTGGTCAATGAGCATGAGACAGGATAAGTGAAGGGAACAGCTAGCTTGAGCAAGGAAGAGGATTTTTTTTCAAATTTGTCCAGTTTATAGAATTTAGCAAGGAGCATTTCAGCACTGGGCAACATGGTTAATGTTGAGCAATGTTATAGAGATGGAAATAGTGATGATACAGATATGTGGTCGGAAGTTAATTCTGTGAAGCACTGTATCTTATTCAGTCAATCAGCAGGTTATAATTCTGCACTTTACTAATTGTCTATACTTTGGCTTCTGCATTTACTTGGTTCCTTGGTGGTAAAGCATGATTATTTTACATTAGGTGAAATCTCTTATTATTTTGTGAGTGTTTGTAAAAAGAAAATTGCTGCAACTATACTGGCTGGATGAATATGCCAGTAAAATTTATGGGAAGTGAGCAACAGAACTTTCTTTTTCAGTGCATTGAAGCCAGGTGAACTTATCTCTTACTGTCACTGCAAATTGATGCTAATATACTATTTATGTCCAAAATGTAAGTTATATAACTGAGTAATTAAGAATATGGTATATGTGGTTGTTATATTGACAGAAATGGGTTACTGCAAAGTTAATGGTTCTTCCAAGTTAAAAATTCACTGATTAATTGCTTTGTGTTGTAAGCTAAAAATCACCAAAGATATGGAAACATAGATCTTTGTAGTGCTAAATTCTATAAACTGTTCCTTTTATTCATTAGATCATAAGGTGTAGGAGCATAACTGTCACCTTTAAGGGGGGGGTGAAAATTTGTCAATTCCTGTTCATTTCAAGTTATAGTACTGGCTTTTTTTTTTTACAAGGGGAATGTATATCTTTTCGATCTAGCTTGACCTTGCATAATTCTATCTCAAAGGAAATGGCATAGGACCATAAGTCATAGGAACAGAATTAGACCATTTGGCCCATCGAATCGGCTCTACCATTCAGTCATGGCTGATCCTTTTCTCTTTTCTCCCATCCTCAGCCCCGCTCCTTGGCCTTCTTCCCATAATCTTTGATGCCTTGTCCAATCAAGAATCTATGAAGCTCTGCCTTAAATACACCCAACAACTTGGTTTTCACAGCTGCCTATAATAACAAATTCACCACCCTCTGACTAAAGAAATTTCTCAGCATCTCTGTTTTAAATGGATGCTCCTCTATCCTGAGGCAGTGGCCTCTTGTCCTGGACTCCCCCACCACGGGAAACATACTTTCCAAATCTACTCTGTCTAGGTCTTTCAACATTCAAAAGGTTTCAATGAGATCCCCCCCCCCCCCCATCCTTCTAAATTCCAGTGAGTACAGACCCAGAACCATCAAATGTTCCTTATATGACACCCTTTCATTCTCAGAATCATCCTTGTGAACCTCCTCTGAAACGAGAAAATCTGCAGATGCTGGAAATCCAAGCAACACACATGTTTGATTTGAAAGTGTGTGTGTTGGGGGGGGGGGGGGGGGGGGGGGAGGTGATAGCAATACTGGAAGTTTGAGAAATTGATGATCATGCCATCAGGTTGGAGGCTACCCAAATGGAATGTAAGGTGTCATGTTAAGGCCGCACTTAGGTTGGGAGAACAATACCTTATATTCTGTTTCGGTAGCCTTCAACCTGATGGCATGAACATCGATTTATCAAACTTCCAGTAATGCCTTCGTCGCCCCGCCCCTTCACCATTTCCCATCCCCTTTTCCCTCTCGCACGTTATCTCCTTGCCTGCCCAGCACCTGCCTCTGGTGCTCCTTTCCCCCCCCCCCCCCCTCCTTTTTTCTTTCTTCCATGCCCTTCTGTCTCCTTCACCAATCAACTTCCTAGCTCTTTAAATCATCCTTTCCTTTCCATGTTTCACTTGTCACCTGGTGTTTCTCTCTCCCCTTCCCCACCTTCCAAATCTACTCCTCAGTGCTTTTTATCTCCAATCCTGCCAAAGGGTTTCGGCCTGAAATGTTGACTGTGCTTTTTTCTCCCATAGATGCTGCCTGGCCTGCTGAGTTCCTCCAGCATTTTGTGTGATTTGCACAACCTTCTCTGAACTCTCTCCAATGCCAGAACAACTTAGATGAGGAGCCCAAAACTGTTCACAATACTGAAGATGAGGCCTCAACAATGCCTAATAAAGCCTCAGCATCACATCCGTGCTCTTGTATTCTAGTCCTCTTGAAATGAATGCTAATATTGCATTTTCCTCCTTCACCACCGACTCAACCTGCAAGTTAACCTTTAGGGTGTTCTGCACAAGGACTCCCAAGTTCCTTTGCTTCTCAGATTTTTGGATTTTCTCCCCATTTAGAAAATAGTCTTTTTAATAATATTTTTACTACTAAAGTGCATGACCATGCATATTCCAACATTGTATTTCATTTGCCACTTTCTTGTCCATTCTCCTAATCTGTCTAAGTCCTTCTGCAGCCTACTTATTTCTTCAACACTACCTGCTCCTTCACCAATCTGTGTATCATCTGCAAGCTTGGCAACAACTCCATCTATTCCATTATCTAAATCATTGATATACAGCATTCCCAACACCAAACCAAGTGGAACACTTCTAGTCACTGGACAGAAAAGGATCCTTTTATTACCAATCAACCAATGCTCTAATAACTTTCCTGTAATACCATAAGCTCTTACTTGGTAAGCAGCCTCATGTATGGCACCTTGTCAAAGGTTTTCTGATAGTCCAAGTATACAACATCCACAGCATCCACTTTATCTATCCTACTTATAATCTCCTCAAAGGATTCCAACAGGTTTGTCAGGCAAGATTTTCCCTTAAGGAAACCATACTGATTTTGTCCTATCTTGTCCTGTGTCACCAAGAACTCCATTACCTCATCCTTAATAATTGACTCCAACATCTTCCCAGTCACTGAGGTCAGGCTAACTGGTTTATAATTTCCTTTGCACTGCCTTCCTTCTTTCTTAAAGAGTGCAGTGACATTTGCAATTTTCCAGTCCTCTGGCACCATGTCTTGAGTCCAATAATTTTTGAAAGATCATTACTAATGCCTCCACAATTTCTACCACTACCTCTTTCAGACCCCTGGGGTACAATTCATCTGGTCTGGAGTCTTCCACAGAGACCAATGCAAAATACTCATTTCATTCATCTGCCATCTCCTTTACCCCCGTTATTATTTCTCTGGCCTTATTTTCTAGCGGCTCTATATTCACTCTCATCTTTTATTTTTTACATACTTGAAGAATCTTTCACTATCCAGTTTGATATTGTTTGCTAGCTTGCTTTCATAGTTCATCTTTTCTCACATAATGATTCTTTTCATTGCTCTTTGTAGGTTTTTAAAAGCTTCCTAATCTGCTGTCTTCCCACTCATTTTTGCTTTATATGCTTTCTCTTTTGCTTTTACATTATCTTAGACTTCCTTTGTCAGTCATAGTTGCACTATTTTGCTATTTGAGTATCTCTTCATTTTTGGAATACATCGACCCCACACCCTCTTCATTTTCCCCAGAAACTGATGCCATTGCTGCTCTGCTGTCATCTTCTTCCAATTTACTTTTGCGAATTCCTCTCTCATGCCACTGTAATTTCCTTTACTCAACTGAAATACTGCTACATCATACTTCTCCCTATCAAATTTCAAGATGAACTTGAATCCAAGAAAAGATGTGCTGGCATATTGCGATCACTGCCTCCTAAGGGTTCTTTTACCTTTAAGCTCCCTAATCACCTCCGGTTCATTACATAATATCCAATCCAGTGAAGCTGATCCCCTACTTGGCTCAATGACAAACTGCTCTAATACACATCGATCTCTTCTCTCTTTCCTCAGTTAAACTTCTCAGTCCTACCAATGACCTCAAGACTTTTTTAGCATCAGCCCTAGTGCTGTAACATCTTTCTGGTTGTGTGGTGACCAGAAATGTATATATACCTTAAATATTTCATTGGATTCAACTATGAGCGCCCTGCTCTTTGTGTCTAAAATATATTATTTGGCCCGTGTATCTTCTGTATTTCCATACATCTGGCTTTCAGCAATTTATTGCTATTCCCTTTCTTTGTTTGCCCTTTATAAAGTGCAGTATTATGACATTTAATTATAAATTTGCAACTTTTCTTCCCTACTGGCCAGTCCATTGATATCTCTCTAAAGTGAACAAGTTACTTCCTCCCTCTCAGCCGGGCCAACTTCTTGAAAATGGAAAACTACTTAAATATGTTTCAAACTAAATTACTGATTAAAGAAAAACGTGAAAAGTAAGCGGTCAAGCACTGAGACCAACAGAATACCTGTCCCTCCTGGAAGTAGTCTTACATTCACAAATTATCTCAAAACCATTAATCTGTTTCCTACCATTGATCTAGCCATGGATGCAACTTATCGTTCTCACTTGAATCCTCTGTTTCTACATTTCTAATTTTGGTCTGCCATGTGAAGTTTTGTCAAATACTTAGATGAAGTCCTTGTACCAACCACCCATGTCAACAGTACCAACCTGTTTTGTTGCCACCCTGAAATATTCACTCTGGCATTAACAAATTAGTTTTGATTTTCCTTGTCAGACTTGTGTCTTTTTAAATGATTATGAACCTCAGGACATCTTTCCATAGTAGTTGTCCCCATTGATGGTCAATAAATACATATCAATACTGTTGATTTTAAAATACATTTTAAATCAACAGTAGCACCACACCTCTAATCAAAAAGAATTAGAAAATGTTGAAAATTGTGATTGTTTTTCCTTTCTTGAATCATTTCATTCACAAATGCTAAATTATCTAATATGAAAGACAATAAAGCCTCTTAATATTTCCCCTCTATTATATGTAGTTTTCCCTCTTCTTTCTCAACTGGATTATCTGTGCTGTTCACAGATGTGCATTCTATTCAAATTGTTTCCAACTTCAAATTTAGTTAACAGTTTGAGTCTCCATACGGTTTTCTTCCTTTCTTTGTAGCATTAACAATTGGCTTTAAAAAAAAATCTGATCAATGATGAATTTAACTCAATTATGATTACAACAGTTAAAGGGGTCTTCCATCTGCATTCCATTTTTTAAAAAAAAGAGAAACTAGAGTCATAGAGCCATACAGCACAGAAACAAACCCTTTGTACTACCATGCTAACTAAGTACCCATGCTAACTAGGACAGACAGTCTACAGGAGAAACTTGGCAAGTCAAGCAGAGTTTGTTTGAGGTGTGGGGGGAGGGGGGTGACGGGGATAATTGTCAAAGTTTCAGGTGAAAAAATTTCCATCTTCTGTTTTATTTTCTTGTCTTCGTCCACTTGTTGCTCACCTGTTTCTGTCTCCCAACACCAGTCCACATCCTTTCCCATTTGGCTCTATCTACCTACTATCTCTTGCCCCCTCCTCGGTTCAGCTATGACTCACTGAATCCAGTTTCACCTCTCCATATCTTTTTTTACTGAGTACCTTTCCTCTCCATTCTCCATCATAATGTAGGGTCTCAACCAAATATGTCACCAATTCCATTACCCCACAGATATTGATCGAACACTAATTTCCTCTAGCAGACTGTTGCTCCTGATTCCAGCATCTGTGCTCTCTTGTATACCAATTTATACTAACTCCATTTATCTGTAATTGATCTGGAGCTTGGTAATTCAAGTACTTGTCTAGAAACTTCTTGAAAGTTCTGAGAGCACCCACTTCCAACACCCACTCAGGCTGTACTTTGAAGATTCTATGGGATTAAAATGAATTCTTCCTCCGATTCCATGTAGATATCTTAAGCCTATGCCTCCAGTTTTGGATACTAAGGGGTGAAAGTTCCCTACTCTCTGTTTTATCTTTGCCCCATATAATTCTAGATACCCTTTTTTTCAACTCCTTCCCTCATCCTCTTGCCACTCCAAGGAAAACAAACCCAGCATAACCAGTCTCTTCTTATAACTGGAACTGTCCATCCCAGGCAATGTACTGGTGAACCTTCTCTGAGCTCTCTTCAGTGCAATTACATCCGTCTAGTAGTGTGATCATCAGAAATGCATGGCCCTTGCTGTGGCCACACCATTGTTTTATAAAGTAGTCCTATACCCTCCATGCTCATACATTCTGTGCTGCGGTGAAAGAAAGCAAGCATTCAGTATGTATTTTATTAAATCACCATTCTACCTGTGCTGCCACCTTCAGGAATCCTTGGATGTGCACACAAAGTCTCACTGTTTTTCAGTACTCCTGAGGGCCCTAACATTTATGGTGTATATTCTCCTCTTAGTAATTATTCCAGGGTGCATCACCTTGCATTTATCAGGATTAAATTCAATTTGCCATTTCTTTGCTCATCTCACCAGCTGATTAATAAAATTCTGGAGCTGATACCATCCTACCTCACTATCGGCATCATTAGTTTTTCTTGCAAAAAATTACTTTTATTTAATAAATATGTAACATAAAGACTCTGCACACAAACACTGGTGACTGCCAGTGACAATTAACAAGGATCGTATATGATAGGATAATTTTTCATAAATGCTTGCACTACAGACTTTTACATTTGAATTTATTGGGTAAGAATTTAAATAAAAGTAGATGGGTCCTAGGAAAAGGTAGACCATACCCATTTTATTCCATTGTATGTTGGCAAGAAATCTTTGTTCCAAACTGAGCAAATATCATTTTTATCACTATACATATATCAAATCTATTTTTGGCTGCAATACGCTGTCAGAACTCAGTGCAGTAGATTCTGGTAGGCCCCAGTGAGCAGGTGATATAGGCAAACCTTGGTATTTGTTTTTACTTTCACTTTATTAGTTCTCATCTTAGTGAGTATGCAGCTAAACATTTCATAGTAGCTCAAGTCGAGTAACACTTAAATATAGTGGCTTAGAAAGGACAATAGCTTACATTTTTAGGAATTTATTTTGTATGTTTTGCATAAATTAAAAGATTGGGATGCAGTTCATATTTTGATGATTCTAAGTAGAAGATAAAGTTATTAGTTTTTGTAATGGTTTTCCATGTCTTTTAATTTAATTGTACACTTGCTGTTGTTCTAAGCCATTAAGTCCAGCTGCCATGTTCCAGTTTTTATGCTTCACATAAGCCTCCTCAAATCTTACTTGAGGAGGGGCCTTCTATTCTTTTCACCCTTGTGTTGATCTGCTTCTCCATAAAGCCAAGCAATTCATTGTATGGAAACTGCTTCTTCAGTTATCCATGATTCATTTGCACTAATGTTACATTAATCCCATTTTATCCCAACACTGTCACCAGTAGAGTGTGCAAATTCCATACTGAAGCAACTGAAGGTCATTAGGGG
This sequence comes from Hemitrygon akajei, assembly GCF_048418815.1. Classification (NCBI taxonomy): domain Eukaryota; kingdom Metazoa; phylum Chordata; class Chondrichthyes; order Myliobatiformes; family Dasyatidae; genus Hemitrygon; species Hemitrygon akajei. Next base: position 45,675,181 of record NC_133130.1, read on the forward strand.
TATCAATATATTTCTTATAAGTCTTATTGAGAAAGATTTTATTCATGTATTTATAAATAGCGATGGAGCAATAAATAACAGAACCCAATAATTCCCTCTTGATGTCCCTTTCCTCCATTAAGATGTTCTCTTTTTTTAAAAAAATTGAATCTGCCCAAATATTGAGAAGTTGCTTCTGAGATGCCATCTCATGTTTCACTGCATGAGGAAACTACTGTATATAAATGTTTAATGAGGTCCTCCAGCTGAGGGATTCACTGCTAGTCTCAGTACTTGAAAAAGTTTAGATTTGAAATGGTAGTCTGGTATGGAAAATGAGATCATATTGAATCCAAGTTGGGTTGGCCAATTGGATACTAAATTAGAGGGTGGTAGTGGAGGGTTATTTTTCATATTGGAGGCCTGTGACTAGTATAGGGGATTGGTGCTGGATTTCTTGTTGATTATCATATATATTAATGATTTAGATGACAATGTACACGGCAAGATTACTAAGTTTGCGGATGGTGTTTGAAAGGTTTTCTAAGATTGCAATGAGATCTGGATCAATTGGAATGGCAGATAGAACTTAACTCAGATAAATGTGAAGTGATGCATTTTAGGAGGTAAAAATAAGACAGGACTAAGACACTGAATGACAGAGCCCTATGGAGTGTTGTAGAACAGAGTATTGTGAGCAGTTTTGGTGATCATATCTAAGGAAGGATGTGCTGTTATTGGAAGGAGTCCAGAGACGGTTTTTGAGAATTATCCCAGGAATGAAGAGGTTAATGCATGAATGTTCTGGGCCTGTACTCAGTGGAGATCAGAAGAATGAAGGAGATCTCTTTGAAACCTACCAAGTATTGAAAGGCCTAGATAGAATGGATGTTCAAAGTAAATTTATTATCAATGAACATACTGTAGATGTCACCATATACAACCCTGAGATCCATTTTCTTGCAGGTATACACAGTAAATCCAAGAAACACAACATAATCAATGATAGACTGCACCACTAGGATGAACAAACAACTAATGTGCAAAAGACAACAAACTGCAAATATAAAAGTAAAAGAAACAATAAGTATTGAGAACATGTGATGAAGAGTTCTTGAAAATGAGTCCATAGCTTGTGGGACATCTTTAGTGATGGGCGAGTTAAGTTATCCCCTCTGGTTCAACAGCCCGATGGTTGAAGGGTAATAACTGTTCCTGAACTTGGTGGTGTGGGTCCTTAGAGTGCTGTACCTTCTTCCTAATGGCAGCAGCAAGAAGAGATCATGGCCTGGGTGCAGGGGGTCCTTGATGATGGATGCTGCTTTCCTGTGGCAGTGCTCTATGTAGATGTGCTCAATGGTGGGGGAGGACTTTATCCATGATGGACTGGGCCACATCCACTACTTTTTGTAGGATTTTCTGTTCAAAAGCATTGGTGCTTCCATATCAGGTAGTAATGCAACCAATTAATTTACTCTCCACCAGACTTCTATAGAGGTTTGTCAACATTTTAGATGTTATATTGAATCTTTGTTAACTTCTAAGGAAGTAGAGGGGCTGCCATGCTTTCTTTATAATTTCACTTATGTGTTGGGCCCAGGACAGGTCTTCTGAAATGATAATATCAAGGAATTTAAGTTGCTCACCCTCTCCACTACTGATTCCCCCAATGAGGACTGGTTCTTGGACATCTGCTTTCCTCCTATAATCGGCTCCTTGGTCTTGCTGTCATTGTATGAGAGGTTGTTGTTGTGACAGCACTCAGCCAGATTTTAAATCTACCTCCTATTTCCTCACCACCTTTGATTTGACCAACAGTGGTGGCATCTGCAAACTTAAATAAGGCATTGGATATGTTCTTAGCCTTGCAGTCATAAGTATAAAGTGAGTGGAGCAAGGGGCTAAACACACAGTCTAGTGGTACACCTCTGTTGATGATAGAGTTTGTGGTGGAGATGTTGTTGCCAAATCTGAACTTGACTGTCTGCAAGTGAGGAAATTGAGGATCCAATTGCACAAAGAGGTATTGAGCCCAAGGTATTGAAGCCTATTCATTAGTCTTAAGGGAATGATAGTATTAAATGCTGAGCTGTAGTTGATAAAGAGCATTCTGATGTATGCATCTTTGCTGTTCATGCGTTCCAGGATTGAGTGAAGAGCCAATGCAATGGCGTCTACTGTGTACCTGTTGTGCTAGCAGGCAAATTGGAATGGATCCAAATCGCTTCTCGGGCAGAAGTTGATATGTTTCATCATCAGTCTCTCAAAGCAATGTATCACTGTGGATGTAAGTGCTATTGGATAATAGACATTGAGGCAGGTCACCATGTTCTTCTTGGATACCAGTTTAATTGAAGCCTTCTTGAAGCAGGTACCTCAGACTGCCAAAGTGAGTGGTTAAATACATTGGTGAACACTCCAGCCAGTTGATCATCACAGGTCTTTAGAACTCAGCCAGGTATCCCATCTGGGCTAGATGCTTTCCGTGTTCATCCTCTTGAAGGAAGCTCTCACATTGGCCTCAGAAACGGAAATCATAGGGTTATTGGGGTATGTGGGAGTTCAAGAAGTTTCCTCCATGTTTTGATGGATTTGGAGGGGATATTTCCAGTAGTGGGAGAGTCCAGGAACAGAAGGCACAACCTGTACACTACAACCCTTATTTAGGTTTCTCCCCAAAAAAAGGATCGGGCTTGGAGATAATATTTCAGAGTTGATAGATGATTTGTTAAGGGAGGAAAACTTAACAAACTTGGAATGAATAGATTATTTTAAGGTTATGAGTGGGTTGCCTTAGGCCTGCAGTTTTGCGTATTATCCATTGTACTGGCTTGAATTCAGCATTGTAATGATAACAAAACTCGGCTTTCATCAAATGAATAACATCAGATTTTGACATTTCTATGAATATATAGTTTTAAAGAAAATGACAAAGTTATGCTTAGTGATTCAGCACTCCGCCACAGGTTTTGCTGCTTTGTATCCTTTCCTGTAATTTGGGCAAATCAATGATCTGTTGAGAAATTTTAAGGAATGTCCTTGACATTAAACAATGTGAAAATAATATGAATTATTCCCAATGAGTAGTTTTTTGGTGGCAAACTTAAGTCACAATAACTATTTGACAAACTCTCTGAGATGTGGGGAAACCCCTATTTTTTTATTTGTGTGGTATAATCACATTTCCTTTGGATAAATAATTCAAAATGTAATATTTCTTTTAACTATTGTCAAGTGAGGTTTTAGCTGAATTTCAGGAAGTTTTTGCTTCTGCTTTGATGTTATCTTTTTTGAGGGACTATGTGTTTTTAAAAAAAAAACAAAAAACTTTTTGTTAGTCCTGCCCTGCCTCCAGTTAGCTATTTGACAAAATTCCTCAAGGCGATATGCTGGTTCAGCAGTTTGATGATATAACTTGACAAGATGTTAGGAATCTTCTTCCTAAAATTATGCTTAAACACAACTGACATTGGGAAAGGAATGCTCACCATGGAGATCATAAGATCCTTGTTTGTACTAGAAGTCACACAGTGCTTATTTTATTTTAAGCCCACTTCCTTTGACAACTGATAGTTTTAAAGTTGCTTCTGCTGCTGTCAGATTTTAACTTCTGTATATTTCAAAATTGACTTCAATTGCTATATATGTTCATGCAGGGTCTAGCCCTTGTTTCCAGGAGTCATTAATCAAAGGCTTCTAGATTACAAGCCCAGCATTATAATCACTACACATTCATAATTACTGGCATGTAATATTTTTCTGTGACAAATACCATTATCCCCAACAGCAGTAGACAAATTGAAATGGCTCTACATCCAATTTGTAAAACCAAATGTCTTGGGGAAATGCTGGTCTGCCAGAAACTCACATCTAAAAATTTCATTCAAAGTAAATGGGATTTTAAAAATGGAAACTGTTTGCCTGTCACCACAGTCTTCATGGCAAATCTAAGTACTGACTTTGAGATTATTTTGATGATGTTGATTAACTGGCTCTGAAACCCAGGTTTACTGCTGTTTTGTGCATTCTCCCCTGCTCCTTCTCCCAATTTATATTGATTTATTGTATGGAATTTGAGGTGAGAACCTTGGGAACATTGAATTAATAGACCATGTTACACAGACCAATTGTTAAGATAAGGTAAAATGTGTACCATCCCCAGATCAGGCACTTAAACAGAACGCGCTTAACAGGTACATTGAAGCAAGCACTAGATTCCTTGCTTGTGTAAGTAAATGCCTTAATTTTTGTGTCAAGTTGGTGTCCTCCTCCAAACTGTTTTGGCTTCGAGTGTGGTTGTGATTCACACGTTCTCACCCCAGCAATTTCTAACTTTTCTTCAACTCGAGTACTGCCTCCCACTTTATTTCTGGTACCCCAATCCCAATTTCATAGGTATATCACTCTGCCTTTAGCTCAACCCTGTTGTCAACCTTTACCACCTCCAACTTGGAGCTGCAATTCTACTGTAAACATTACATAACGGACTAGGTATACCTGGCTCAATGTTACCACGCTGTATGCTCTATCCCATTCTTGATACTCAGATTGCATCACTGGAATCTAGGAGGGACCCTGATTAGTGACTTACCTGGTTGGGTACTATGCCCACTAACACCCTTATCCCCACCCATCTCTGATATCAGTGGAACTGTGGGCTTGGTTTACATGTAATTCTTCAAAACTATGTCTGAATTTATAGACATAAATTCATGATGTTGCCCATGAAGGACTCCTATTTCAAGGCACAAGATGAATTTTGAGTTCTTTCTGATATGAAGGGTTTTTTTTTTGAAATTAAGATAACATTACAGATTGCTCTTGTTTATTTCACTCTAAGCTAAGTATTTGGAGTGGATTACTGACATTTGCTAATAAAATAATGAAAGCCATGTTTTTATTTAATGCTGTACGGGAGTTCCCAAGTGCTGTACAGGCAGTAATATATTCTTGATATGTGGTCATATGTGGTCATTCTTTTCTTTTTCTTGCATAGTCTCTCAGTATCGAGGATTCTGCTTTAGTGCTGTGAGCCCTGTGGTGGTCCATGACTAACTGCATGGGATCTGTTGACTCTGCCATGACTGCTCTGTGAGGAGGGTTGGTAGGTATTTTAGGCATTGATAGGATCCTTCAGCTGTTGATCCTGGTCTTTTGCATGATCCTGACTTGAGGTTCTCAGTGTCATTCTTATAATTCTGCATATTGATCAGACTTGGGTTAGGGATTTCCCAAGACAGGTGAAGATGCTGCATGTTGTATAGAGTTGGATTGTAACCAATCACTGAGCGGACTATGAGAAGAGAGCTACCTTTTCAGTCAGGTTCACACTCAAGATTTAAAAGACGAAACTTTGCAGCAGTTCTTCGGAGTTGGGCTGTGACCAATCACTGAACGTAATTCATTAGAATGGGTGAATAAAAACAACACAGGCGCAAGGACCTTTCTTGGAGTGGGCACTGTTGTGAGTGGGTCAGTTTTGGAGTGACTTTGGCTCATTAGGCTTTGGTGAGATCAGGCTTTGGCAAAGTTAGTATCTGGTAAGTTTTTCTTCTTAATTTTTCATTCCTTGTCTGTAAGGGCATGATAGTGCAGTGGGAATGGCTCCGGGGCAGTGTTTTATACCATGTGTGAGATGTGGGAATTAGACAGTAAGGACATAAGATATAGGAGCAGAATTAGACCATTGGGCTCCTTGAGTCTGCTCTGCCATTTTATCAAGGCTCATCAAATTTTCCTCTCGGCCCTAATCTCCTGCCTTCTCCTTGTATCCCATAATGTCGTGATTAATCAAGAACCTATCAACCTCTGCCTTAAATATACATAAAGACTTGGCCTCCACAGCTGCCTGTGACAAAGAATTCCACAGATTCACCACTCTCTGGATAAAGAAATTCCTCCTCCTCTCCGTTCTAAAAGGACACACCTCTATTCTGAGGCTGTGTCCTCTGGTCGAAGACTCTCCCATAATAGGAAACATCAACTCTGTCAAGGCCTTTCATCATTTGAAAGGTTTCAATGAGATCACCCCTCATTCTTCTGAATTCTAGTGAATATAACCCCAGAGCCATCAAATGCTCTTCTTATGACAAGCTATTCAATGCTGGAATCATTTTCATGAACCTCCTTTGAAGTCATTCCAGTTTCAGCACATCCTGTCTAAGACAAATAGCCCAAAACTGCTCACAATACTCCAAGTGAGGCCTCACCAATAGTTTGTAAAGTTTCAACATTACATCTTGATTTTATATTCTACTCCTTGTGAAATGAATGCTAACATTGCATTTGCCTTCCTCACCACTGACTCAACCTGCAAATTAACCTTTAGGGAATCTGCATAAAGATTCCCAAGTCCCTTTGCACCTCAGTATTTTGTATTTTCTCTCCACTTATAAAGTAATCAACCCTTTCATTTCTTCTACCAAAGTGCATGACCATACACTTCCCAACTCTATATTCTACATGCCATTTCTTTGCCCATTCCCCTGATCTTTCTAAGTCCTTTTGTAGCCTACTTTCACAAAACCACCTACCTCCCCATTTACCTTCATATCATCTGCAAACTTTGCAACAAAGCCATCAATTCCATCATCCAAATCACTGACATATAAAAAGAATCTATCCCAAAACAAACCCCTGTGGAACACCAACAAGACAAAATCTGCAGATACTGGAAATCCAAGCAACACACACAAAATGCTGGAGGAACTCAGCAGGCCAGGCACTATCTCTGGAAAAGAGAATGGTTAACGTTTCAGGCGGAAACCCTTTATTAGGACTGAAGAAAAAAATGAGGAGTCAGAGTTAGATGGTGGGGGTATGGGAGGAAGAAACACAAGGTGATAGATGAAACTGGGAATGGGGAAGGGGTGAAGTAAAGAATTGGGAAGTTGTTTGGTGAAAGAGATACAGGTTTGGAGAAGGGGAAATCTGATTGGAGAGGACAGAAGGCCATGGAAGAAAGAAAAGGGGGAGGAACACCAGAGGGAGGTGATGGGCAGGTAAGGAGATGGGTGGGAGAGGGAAAAGGGAATAGGGAATAGTGAAAGGTGGGGTCATTACCAAAAATTTGAGAAATCTATGTTTGTGCCATCAGGTTAGAGGCTACCCAAACAGAATATAAGGTGTTGCTCCTGCAACCTGAGTGTGGCCTCATCACGATCTTAGAGGAGGCTATGGACTGACATGTCGGAATGGAAAGTTGAATTAAAATGGGTGGCCACTGGGAGATCCTTGTGGAACACAACTAGTTACTGGCATCCAGCTAGAAAAGGCTCCCTTTATTCCCACTCTTGGCTGCCTGCCAATCAGCCACAGCTTTATCCATGCTAGAATCTTTCCTGTAATACCATGGACTTGTAGCTTTTTGAGCAGCCTCATGTATGCACCTCGTCAAAGGCCTTCTGAAAATCCAAGTACACAACATCAAGCGATTGTCCTTTGTCTATCCTGCTTGTTATTTCTTCAAAGGATTCCAACAGATTTATCAGGTAAGATTCTCTCTTGAGGAAACAATGCTAACTACAACCTATTTTACTTTGTGCTTCCAAGTACCCTGAGACCTAATCCTTAGAACTTTGGGGTGCATACCATCTGGTCCCGGTGACTTAACTGACTTAAGACCTTTCAGTTTCTCAAGAATCTTCTCTCTAGTAATGGTAACTTAACACACTTCGTGACCCCTGACACCTGGAACTTCCAGCTTACTGCTAGTGTCTTTCACAGTGAAGACTGATGCATCATACTTAAATTTTTGTCTGCCATTTCATTGTCCCCCATTCCTACTTCTCCAGCATTGTTTTCCAGCGATCTGATATCCACTCTCGCCTCTGTTTTACATTTTATGTATCTGAATTCTGAGACTTGGGACTCTGGGAGAACTTCATTCTCCCAGTTAACTACATCTGCACCAGGTGCACTGAGCTGAAGCTCCTCAGAGAACGTGTTAGGGAACTGGAGCTGCAGCTCAATGAGCTGCTGTTACGGGCAAATGAGGTAATGACAGCTAGGAGACCCCAAGGTTGCAGGAGGTAGGTTAACTGGGTGACTGTCAGGAGAAGGAAGGGAAATGCGCAGCTAGTGCAGAGTACCCCTGTGGCCATTCACCTCAATAATAAGTATACCATTTTAGATACTGTTGAGGGGGACAAGTTACCAAGGGGGAGTTGCAGTGACCGGGTCTCTGGCACTGAGTTAGGTGCTATGGCAGAGAAGAGGACTGCAGTGGTGATAGGATATTCTCTAGTCAGAGGAACGGAGACGAGATTCTGTGTGCATTATAAAGACACCCGGATAGTATGTTGCCTCCCAGGTGCCAGGGTCAGGGCTGTCTCAGATTGGTCCATGGCATTTTAAAGGGGAAAGGTGAGCAACCATAAGACTAATTATATATTGGTACTAATGACATCGGTAGGAAAGGTGAGGAGGTCCTGAAGGACGATTTTAGGGAGCGAGGTAGAAAGTTGAAAATCAGGACCTTTAGGGTAATAATCTCTGGATTGCTGCCCGTGCCATGCACCAGTGAGGGTAAGAAAAAGATGATTTTGCAGGTGAACGCATGGCTGAGGAGCTGGTGTAGGGGGCAAGGGTTCAGATTTATCAATCATTGGTATCTTCTCTGGGGAATGTACAACCTGTACAAAAGGAATTGGTTACATCTGAACCCAAGGGAGACTAATATCCTTACGGTAAGGTTTTCTGGAGCTGTTTGGGAGGGTTTAAACTAATTTGATGGGGGGACGGGAACTGGAGAGATAGTGCAGAGGATGAGGTAGTTGGTTTACAAACAGAGGCGGTGTGTAGCGAGACTGCTAGCAAGGAAAGCCTGATGACAAGGCAAAGTTGCAGTCAACAGGATGAGTTGCAATGTAAAAGGCCAACAAATGGGTGAATACAGGTCTGAAGATGTTGTATTTGAATGCGTGCAGTATATGGGATAAGGGAGATGAACTTGTAGCATCATTACAGATTGGCATTTATGACGTTGTTAGCATCACTGAATCATGGCTGAAAGAAGATTATAGCTGGAAACTTAATGTCCAAGGATACAGATTGTATCGAAAGCATATGCAGGTAGGCAAGGGAGTGGTGTGGCTCTGTTGGTAAAAAAATGGAAATCAAATCAAAAGAAAGGTGACATCGGGTTGGAAGGTGTTGAATTGTTGTTAGTAGAGCTAAGGATCTGCTAGGGTAAAAAGACCCCGAAGGGAATTATATACACTCCCCCCCCCCCAAACAGTAGTAACTATGTGGTCAACAAATTACAATGGAAGAAAGAAAATGTGTGCCAAAAGGGTAATGTTACAATAGTCATGGGTGATTTCAATATGGAGGTAGATAGGCAAAATCTGGTTTGTGCTTGATCCTAGGAGGGGAAATTTCTAGAGTGCTTATTAGATGACTTTCTAGAGCAGCTTTTGGTTGAGCCCACTAGGGGATCAGCTATTCTGGATTGGGTGTTGTCCAATGAATTGGAATTGATTAGAAAACTTAAGGTAAAGTAATGCTTATCGGAAAATGATCAAAATATGATAGAATTCACCCTGCAACTTGAAAAGAAGAAACTAAAGTCAGATATATCAGTATTACAGTGGAGTAAAGGGAGTTACAGAGATGTGAGAGAGGAGCTGGCCAAAATTGATTGGTGGGAAAAAATACACTAGTGGGGTGACGTTAGAGCAGGAATGGATGGAATTTCTGGAAGCAATTTAGAAGGCACAGGAGGTATACGTCCCAAAGAGGAAGCAATACTCTAAGATCAGGATGACACAACCATGGCTAACAACAAGAGAAGTCAAAGCCAACAGAAAAGCCAAAGAGAGGTCATATAATAGAGCAAAAATTAGTGGGAAGTTGAAGATTTGGAACCTTTTTTAAAAAAAAACACAAAAAAAACAAACAAACCAGCTGAAGGCCATAAAAAAAAAAGTCATTAAGAAGGAAAAGATGGGATACAAAGGTAAGTTAACCAATAATATTAAAAAGGATACAGAAAGTTTCTTCAGATATATAAAATGTAAAAGAGGTGAGAGTAGATATTGGACTGTTGGAAAATTATGCTGGAGAAGTAGTAATGGAGGGGGGAGCAAGGAAATGGATTAACTCTAAGTATTTTGCATCAATCTTCACTGTGGAAGACACTAGTAGTAAAGCAGAAGTTCAGGAATGTCAAGGGTCAGAATTCTGTGAATTTCCCCCGGGGAAGGTTCATGGGAAACTGAAAGGTCTGAAAATAGATAAGTCACTCCTGGACTATATGGTATACGTACCAGTGTTCTGAAAGAGATGGCTGATGGACTCTTGGAGGCTATAGTAATGATCTTTCAAGAATGAATGGATTCTGGCATGGTTCTGGGGGGATGAAAAATTGCAAATGTTACTTAACTCTTCAAGAAAGGCGACAGCCAGAAGAATGGAAATTGTAGGCTGGTTCGTCTGACCTCAGTGGCTGGAAAGATGTTCGAGTTGATTCTTAGGGATGAGACCTCTGGGTACCTGGAGGCACATGATAAAGTAGGCTGCAGTCAGCATGGTTTCCTCAAGGGAAAATCTTGCCTGACAAATCTGTTGGAATTTTGAAGAAATAACAAGTAGGAAAGACAAAGGGGAATCAGTTGATGTTGTGTACTTGGATTTTCAGATGGCCTTTGACCAGGTGCCACATGAGGCTGCTTAACAAGCTACAAGCCCATGCTATTACAGGAAAGATTCTAGCTTGGATAAAGCAGTGGCTGATTGGCAGGAAGTAAAGAGTGGGAATAAAGGGAGCCTTCTCTAGCTGGTTTCTGTTGAGTAGTGCTATTCCATTGGAGTCTGTGTTGGGACAGATTCTTTTTACGTTGTATGTTAATGATTTGGATGATGGAATTGATGACTGTTGCAAAGTTTTCAGACGATATGAAGATAGGTGGAGGAGCAGGTAGTTTTGAGGAAGTAGAGAAGCTACAGAAGGATTAGACAGATTAGAAGAATGGACAAAGAAATGGCAAAGGGTTGGGAAGGGTTTGGTTATGCACCTTTGATAGAAGAAATGAAAGGATTGACTTTTCTAAAGGGAGAGAAAATATAAAAACCAGAAGTGCAGAGGGACTTTGGAATCCTTTTGCAGGATTCCCTAAAGGTCATTTTGCAGGTTGAGTCTGTGGCAAGGAAGGCAAATGCAATGTTAGCACTTATTTCAAAAAGACTAGAATATAAAAGTAAGGATGTAATGTTGAAAGTTTATAAAGCACTAGTGAGGCCTCACTTGGGAGTATTTGAGCAGTTTTGAGCCCCTAATCTTAGAAAGGATGTGCTGAAATTGGAGAGAGTTCAAAGGAGGTTCACAAAAATGATTCCAGCATTGAATGGCTTGTCATATGAAGAGCATTTGATGACTCTCGGCCTGCATTCACTGGAATTCAGAAGAATCAGGAATGACTCATTGAAACCTATCGAATGATGAAAAGCCTAGATAGAGTGGATGTTTCCTTTCATGGGAGAATCTAAGACCAGAGGACACAGCCTCAGAATAGAGCGGCAGCCTTTTAGAATGCAGATGAGGAGTAGTTTCTTTAGTCAGAGAGTGGTGAATCTGTGGAATTCTTTGCCACAGGCAGCTGTGGAGGTCAAGTCTTTATGTATATTTAAGGCAGAGGTTGATACAGTGGTTTCTTGATTGGTCAGGGCATGAAGGGTTACATGGAGAAGGCAGGAGATTGGGGCTGAGAGGAAAAATTGGATGAGCCACAATGAAATAGCAGAAAAGACTAGATTGGCCAAATGACCTAATTCTGCTTTTGTATGTTATGCTCTTGTGGTTATATGACAATGACTTGGATGATGGAATTGTTGGCTTTGTGATCATGTTTGTGGACGATCCTAAGATGAGTGGAGGGGCAGGTAGTTTTGAGGAAATGGAGAATCTACAGAAGGACTTGTACAGATCAGAAGAATGGGCAAAGAAGTAGCAGATGGAATACATTGTCGGTAAGTGCATGGTCATGCACTTTCGTAGAAGAAATGAAAGGATAGACTATTTTCTATATGGAGAGAAAATTCAAAAATCTGAGGTGCAAAGGAACTTGCGAGTCTTCTTGCAGGATTCCCTAAAGGCTAATTTGCAGGTTAAGTTTGTGCTGAGGAAAGCAAATACGATCTTAGCATTAATTTCAAGAGGATTAGAATATAAAAGCAAGGGTGTAATTTTGAGGCCTGAGAAGGCACTGGTGAAGCCTTACTTGGAGTATTGTGAGCAGGTTTGGGCCTCTTGATTCCAAGATTGAAAGGCTTGTCATATGGAAAGTGTTTGATGGTTCTGGGCCTCTACTTACTGGAGTTCAGAAGGAAATATGTGAACTTTCAAATGTTGAAAGGCTTCGATAGAGTGGATGTGGAGAAGATGTTTCCTATGGTGGGGAAGTCTAAGACCAGAGGATACAGCCCCAGAATAGAGTGGTACCTTTTAGAATGGAGATGAAGAGGAATTTCTTAAGCCAGAGAGTTGTGAATCTGTGGAATTTGTTGCTACAGGCAGCTGTGGAGGCAGAGATGTTTGGTATATTTAAGGCAGGGGTTGGTGGATTCTTGATTAGCAGATATGAGGAGAAGGGGCTGAGAGGGAAAATGGATCAGCCATGATGAAATGGCAGAGCAGACTCAGTGGGCCATATGGCCTAATTCTAGTCCTATGTCTTATGGTCTTGTGTTTCAATCTGCTTTGAGTACATGCTTGAATCATTTCTTCTGTTCATGTAATCTCTGAAAGTAGTGTAGCTCCAAAATTGAGTCCATGCGTTAGCAGTCTGGTTTCACGGATGTGAAAAATTTGCATTCCCGCACTAACTATAACTACGATTTAATTACTGAAGAGACCAGCCTCAGAGGTGATACTGTCAGGGGATTTGGAGGAATTTAACGGAGGAAGAAATGGTGGTACTTCTCCAGTGGTTTGAAGACCTCTAGATATTTTGTGTCTCAAATGTAGGAAATTTGGCAGCCAATTTGTATGTGGCAAGTTCCCTTGGGCAACAATGTCATTAAAAATCATAAAGCATGTTTCTCAGAAGTGATTTAACATTATTGTGCTATATCTGCAGTAGCTCAGTTATTTGATTAGCATGTTGACAGGATAGAAAATTAAGAAATGAGCTCCATGGCATTAATGGCTTCTCATGGTCACTTTGGTCTTGCATTTTGCGAAAAGGAAAAAGACCCAGGGATAACATTTTAGTTTTGTAATGTACAGACTACCTGATTTATCTTTTCCATTGACCATGATGGAAGGGAAATCCAAGATTGAATTTAAATAGTTATTGATTTAGAAGCCCATTTTACGAGGGGTGATTGATAAATTCATGGCCTAAAGTAGAAGGAGTCAATTTTGGAAAACCTAGTACATTTATTTTTCAACATAGTCCCCTCCTACATTTACACACTTAGTCCAGCGGTCGTGGAGCATACGGATCTTGAACCTCCAGAAAGTGTCCACAGCAGGGGTGATTGATAAGTTTGTGGCCTAAAGTAGGAGATGAGTTATACAGCTCTCATTACATGCACATGCAGGTCAACTCTGAGTGTTTATGGAGAAAGTTTGAAGTTAATAACTCATCGGGGTAATTGATGTTCGTGGCCTAAGGTAGAAGGAGATGAGTTATTTTCTGCATAATCACTCAAGGAGTTAACCTGCATGTGCATGTAATGAGAGCTGTATAACTCATCTCCTTCTACCTTCGGCCACAAACTTATCAATCACCCCTGCTGTGGGCGCGTTCTAGAGGTCCAAGATCCGTATGCTCCACGACCGCTGGACTAAGTGTGTAAATGTAGGAGGGGACTATGTTGAAAAATAACTGTGCCAGGTTTTCTAAAAATTGACTCCTTCTACCTTAGGCCATGAATTTATCAATCACCCCTCATACAGCCTTGCTGAATTTAAATTTTAACTTCCTTTTTTTTTAATCACTAATTTTTATTGCAACACCAACAAATTACATTCAATACAACCAGTTACCGGTTACATTTTGACTGTTTAACTCAGCCACCCCGCAACCCTCATCCCCACCCCTCTCTCCACTCCTCCCCCCTCCACCCCTCTCTCTCTTCCCCCCACCAACCAACTGAATAGTAGCGCATACACAGACAGAGCATTCCTATTTTAACAGAAGATCTTTTAAGTTAGATATCAAATTTGTCCACATTAAGATTGTGTTTGGTCGTGCATCATTTACTCTTGCTGATGATAATTCCAGGTAAGAAATGTCCAAAAGGCTCCGAAGCCAGTGAGCACTTGAAATATCATGAGGCAGCTTCCAACGCTGGACTACAATTTTCTTAGTTGCAGTCAGGGCTGCCAGCCAGATTTTGCGTGTTTTTTCCGTAAGGGAAAGGTGGGAGTCATCATTTAGAAGATGTACAGCAGGGTCCATTGGTAATTGTACCCCTATTAGTTCTGTAAGAGTACTGATATCCTTCCCCCATGAACCAAAAACCCCTGGACATTCCCATACAACATGTATAAAACAGCCAACGGTTCCATGGGGGCAAAATGAGCAATATGGGTCAGGAACCAGTCCCATCTGATGTCTAATTCTCGGTGTTAGGTATGCTCTATCACCAAATTTCAAGTGTATACTGTATACCGATGCTTTGGGTTTTCCGAAGCACTGGCAGCATTATCTGAAATTGCATCCCAGTCTAAGTTTTGTCCCAATTCAGATATGTCCCTATCCCAGGCTTTCATTCCTGATGTGGGCATATATTTCTGGGAGTTTAATTTATCAAAGATATATGACACTATCTGTCGTGGAGCACTCTGTATCCAGCATAAAATGGGATGGTCCTTTAAATCTGACCCCCAGGGAACCCTGTAGACTTTACAAGCTGATCTTACTCTAAAGTAGAAGAAAAGAGAGTATTTATCAATATTATATTAAGATACCAGTTCTTGAAAGCTAAGGATAGTACTTGCCCCATTAATATCTTGAAGAGAAGAAATACCTTGATCCTCCCAAGTTCTGTTAGTGAATGGTTTCCCCCCAGATAAAAAATGATTATTGTTCCATAATGGAGATGATTTGCACCATACGCTTTTAAATGTTAGGAATTTTTCTGCTGCTTGAAATACTTGTAGCATATGGGTTAAAATTGGACCGTAATACAAATCACATTTTTTGGTAGACACACCCATAAGGAGAAAGTCCTTCAACCTTATTGGTGCTATTAGCTCTTGTTCTATATTTTTCCCTGACAAAACTTTATCCTCCTCCATCCAGTAGCTGAGACTTTTTAATACAAATGCCCAGTGATACAGTTTAAAATTTGGACAAGCCAATCCCCCATCCGACTTTTTGAATTGTAGAGCTGACCACTTTATATTGGGTCGTTTACCATTCCAAACATAGATCGTAGTAAGGAGTCCAGTTTTTGCCAATATCTTGCTGGAGGCGCAAGTGGGATGATTGAGCTGATAAAATTAATGCGGATTAAGATGTTCATTTTAATGACCGATATTTGGGCTGGGACTGATGCTGGCAGGTATCTCCATCTATTAATATCTTCTATTTTTTTCAAAATTAAAGAGTAATTTGTTTTAGCCACAGATGATAGGGAAGTATTAACTCTAATACCCAAGTAGAGGACCTCATTTGTAACATTAAGCTAGGGAGCGAGAGACTCCTTACTTTTATCTGTATTAATCAGCATCAGTGCTGATTTTGACAGATTAACTTTGTATCCTGAAAGAAATTCAAATTGCTTCAGTGTTTTTAAAACATAGGGGAGAATTTGTTGAACATTTGCCATTTAAACTAATGTGTCGTCCGCGGAAAATTATACCGAATGTGATGTTGTACCTATTGTAATAGGGGAGATCTGAGGATAGTTTCTAATTAAATGTGAAAGCGGTTCAATAGATATAGTAAAAATTAAAGGAGACAAAGGGTCCCTTGTTGTTTGCCCCGTCGTATGTCAAATTACTCTGAGAAACCTCCTCCCACACATACCCAGGCTGAAGGATTAGCATATACTGTTTGAATCATATTGATAAATTTATCGCTGAACTTAAATTCCTTTAGAACTCTCCAAAGGTGTGGCCATTCAAGCGATTGAAGGCTTCTTCAGCATCTAGAAATAGCAGGCCACAGGCAGGCGGGATTTTATGTGTTGCACTCAGTATGTGTAAGAGCCGGCGAATATCATCAGATGCAAGACGTACCCTGATAAAGCCCGTTTGATCTGGGCTAATTAGTTTCCCAACTACTATCTCGAGTCTACTGGCTAAGACTTTGGAAAATATCTTGAGGTCGGCATTTATCAAGGAGATTGGACGGTGATTGGCACACTCCAAGGGGCCCTTACCGGGCTTAGGTATAACTGTGAGCAGGGCTGTGTTTAGATCTCTATGGAAAGCGCCATTTCCAATAGCATAATTTAATGTTTCGAACCATACTGGTCCAAGAATATCCCAAAGTGCTAGGTAAAGTTCCACAGGTATGCCATCTATACCTGGCATATGGCCCTTACTTATAGCTTTGACTAGCTTATCCAGTGTAACAGGGGAGTCTAGAGTTTTGGTGTCTTCAAATGACAATGTAGGTCTAGTCCACTAAAAAACTTGGTGAAGTCATTCTCAGAAGGAACTGAGCCACTTGTATACAGTTCTTTAAAGTAATTCTTGAATGTCTTGTTTATTAACTTCCTATTTTTTAAATTAAATGTTTACTCTATTATTACCCTCCACTTCATTCCTCTGCTAATGGTGTTTAGTTCATTGCAGAGTACATTTCCATAAATAGTTTCCAAATTATTTTTCTAATCCATATGCTGTAGATCAGACTAATCACTCATATGGTCATCACAGTGAGGTCTGCATTTGGCCTGATCTAATGTATGACAAGTAGTTACTCCCAGAAAAGATTGTTAGCTGGTATATGGCAAATATAAACAAAATCACAAGAGATTCAGTTCTGTTTTACACTAATATTGACAAGTTGATTTTTATAAAAGCAACCCTTTAAATTGTTTTAAGAATTTCGGGATTAGTTTTAGTAAGTTGTTTGTACCTATTTAGTTGAAGTTGTTGTTTTCCTGTAGCATTCCATTTGGAGATTTCATAGCTTCTGGGTGTGATGGGGACTAAGGGAGTATAATATGATGAGAGGCATTGATTGTGTGGATAGCCAGAGACTTTTTCCCAGGGCTGAAATGGTTAACACAAGGGGGCATAGTTTTAAGATGTTGGAAGTAGGTACAGAGGGCATGTCAGGAGTAAGTTTTTCACACCGAAAGTGGTGGGTGCGTAGAATGCACTGCCTGCGACAGTGGTGAAGGCAGATACAATGGGGTCTTTTAAGAGACTCTTTGATAGATACATGGAGCTTAGAAAAATGGAGGGCTATGCGGTATGGAAATTCAAGGCAGTTTCTAGGGTAGGTTACATGGTTGGCACACATTTTGGGACAAAGGGCCTGGAACGTGCTCTAGATTTTCTATGTTCAATGTTCTATGATATATCTTTGTTATCTCAGGCAACCCCCTCAGGTCATGGATGACTACTACTCTGGTCACAAACATTGGAAGATACCTTATTTCTTAAATATATAGTGGCTATTGCACACCAGCTGACATCAGGACTTTATGAAGGGAGGGCCTGTTCCAATGGCAGAAACCCAGATGAATGGAAACCAAATTCTTCTGTGTAGACTCAGTGTTGCATATGCACACCCATCTACAAAGATATGCCAATGCACACCCATGCAGCCCACATCATTTTCTTTTGGTTGCTTCCTCTATGCTGCATCCCAAGCTCTTCTCTCTCCCTCACTTTCTTTACTTCAGTCACTCATTGGCCTCTTGAGGATAGTGATGTATGCAACATTTCTTGCTCAGTATTTTTTAACATTTGTTTGTATTCACAATGGATTACCTTACCTGCCAGTTTGAATTTTGGTCTTTCTGACCTATGTGAATAGGGGATTCTGTGGATAAACTTTTACTGCGATTGAGAAAGCTTTTAAAACAAAATTTGAAGGTTCATTTATTATCAAATTATGTAACCATATACAACTGAGTTTTGTCTTCTCCAGATAGCCATGAAAAAAAGAAAAACCATGGAAGTCATTTTGAGAGAAATATCAAACACACCCCCACACAAAAAAGTATGGGAGCCTGATCATCAATCCCCCAAACCCTCCTCCCTTGCACAAAAAATTCTAACCAAACGGAACAAGAGCATCAAACCCCAAACTCCCTCCTCTCGTACAAGAAAAAGGAAAGGAACACGCAAAAACACGGAATATAAAAACCAAGATCTGAAAAAGTCCACAATCCATAAATGCATTCTTCCGATCTATAAATGCAGAACCATGGTAACATCCTCTGACATCATCAAAAGAGAGAGAGACACCACTCAAATGCAGAGGCCTACCTACCTGCCTCTGTGTTCCCAGAATTGTCAACTTCATTAGCAATGTTGTAAATATACTTTTAATAAAGTGGAAGTTAAAAATATAGGGGTTCACAGCAAACAATACTGACTGAAGGAAAACAAATTTAATTGACAAAATAGGATCTGTTTTAAGAGCAGGAAACAAAGTGATAGAAATACCATGACAGGAACTAGCATAGTTATTTTGACAGGAAAATATTTAAATTCGATGATCATTAGAGATAAATGATGTGCATTCAGTTGCTTGGCATAATTCGGTTGCCATGCCCGATTAATGTACCTTGAGATTCATTTTCTTGCAGGCATTTACAGGAAAATAAAGAAATTCAGTAGAACTTACAAAAAATTATACATAACCAAATTGACATGTAACAAATGTGTAAAAGACATTTTGTGCCAATAAAAGTGAGAACATGCATTATAGAGTCCTCAAAAGTGAGTCTGTAGGTTGTGGAATCAGAGTTGTGCTGAGTGAAGTTATCCACGACAGTTCAGGAACCTGATGGTTGTTGGGTAATAACTGTTCCTTCCCTTTTATTCCATGGTCTACTGTCCTAACAGATTCCTCCTTCAGCTCAATACCTCTTCCACCTATCACCTCCTAGTTTCTCATATCATTGCCTTTTATCTCCCCCTCTCCTGAATTCACCAATTGTATTCCTCCCTGTACTCCTCCCCTTTAACCTTTTTTATTCTGCCTTTTGCCCTTTTCCTTTCTGCTCCTTTATGAAGGGTCTTGGCCCAAAATAGATGATTGTTCATTGCCTTCTATAGATGCCGCCTGACCTGCTGAGTTCCTCCAGTATTTTGTGTGTGTGTTGTTTATGACTATGAATATTTCAGAATTTTAATTCTCTCAGGACCGAAACATTTGTGAAAATGTACTTAGCAGACAATTACTTTTAAGTGGTCAGGCATATAAGAGTATTACATACAATGCAAATCGGTGGATTTTACAAAAACAATTAATTTGTGGCTGGAGAGCCCCAAGATCAGAGTTAATAATCCATGTTTTAAATACACAGTCAGTATGCTGAAGGGAAATATTAAAACAATTGCCAGAAATTCTTTTTTAAAAAAGCTAAACGATGCGATTCGGTTTGAGAGGGTGCAGAAAAAGACTCCCAAGGATGTTGCCAAGACTGGATAGGCTTGGACTGCTTTCTGTGGAGTGAAGGAAGCTGAAGAGTGACCTTGTAGAGGTTTATAAAGTCTTGAGAGACACATACTGTATAAGGTGAATGGTCAGTCTTTTCCCCAAGGTAGAGGGAGTCTAAAGCCAGAGGACATAGGTTTAAGAGGTGAGGGTAAAAATTTTAAGAAGACTTAAGATGTGCATTTTTCAGATTGATGGAACGAGCTGTCAGAGTAAGTAGCTGAGGCAGGTAAATTTCAGTGTTTGCAGACAGGTACTGTACATAGATAGGAAAGGTTTAGAGGAATATAGGCCAAATGTAAGCAGATGGACTGGCTCAGGAAGACACTTTAGTTGCTAGTTGGGCCAAAGGATGCATTTCTGTTCAAGGATATAATTTTTTTGACTCTGTAACCTTTAATAAAAAAAAACCCCGATAAGCCTTTGCATTTATTTACCACAGTTATTACATAGAACATAAAACAGTACAGCACAGGAACAGGCCCTTCAGCCCACAATGCTGTGCTGAACCAATTCAATTAGTAACCAAATAGCCAATTAAACTAATTACTTCTGCTTACACAAAGTCTATATCTTTCCATTTCCCTCACATTCATGTGCCTATCAAAATGTTTCTTGAAACATTCCTAATGTATCTGTCTGTACCAGCATCTCAGAGAGTGCATTCCAGGCACCCACCATCTTCAGTATAAAAAAACAAAAAAATTTACCCCTCACATCTCCTTTGAAACTACCTCCTCTCACCTTAAACGCATGTCCTCTTGTATTATACATTTAAACCCTGGGAGAAAGATACAATCTGCCTATCTATTCCCCTCATAATCTTAGAAACCTCTATTAGTTCTCCCCTCGGCCTCTACCATTCCAGAGAAAACAACCTAAGTGTGCCCAACCACTTGTTATAGCACATTCCTTCTAATCCAGGCAGCATCCTGGTAAGCCTCCTCTACACCTTCAAAGCCTCAACATCCTTCCTATAATGGAGTGACCAGAATGGTATTCAATACTCCAAATGTGGCCCAACTAGAATTTTATAAAGCTGCAATATAACATCCTGACTTTTGAAAGCAATGCCTCGATTAATAAAGGTAAGCATAGCAAATGCCTTCTTTACCACCCTATCAAACTGGGTAGCCAATTTCAGTGAGCTATGAATTCGGACCCCAAGATCCCTCTGCTCATCCACGCTGTCAAGGGTCCTGCCCTTAACAGTGTACTGTCTCTTTAAATTTGACCTACCAAGCTGCATCATTTCACACTTGGCCAGGTTAAACTCCGTCTGCCATCTCTCTGCCCATATTTGCAACTGATCACTGTATTTTTTGCTAGTCTTCTATCCTACCTACAACACCACCAATCTTCATATCATCTACAAACACTAACCCATCCATCTCTTTTTTTCATCCAGATCATTTATATGCATAACAAAGAGCAGAAGTCCCAGTACTAATCCTGCAGACACCACTAATCGCAGATCTTCATCTAGAGTAAGCCTCATCAACCACTGTGCTCTATCTTCTGTGGGTGAGCCAGTTCTGAATCCAAATGGCCAATCCACCGTGGATCCTATACATTTTAATCTTCTGGATGAGCCTCCCATGAGGGACCTTGTCAAATGACTTACTAAAATCCATGTAGATAACAACACAGCTCTATCTTCATCACCTCTTCAAAAAACTCAACCAGGTTCAAGAAAATCTGCAGATGCTGGAAATCCAAGCAACACACACAAAATACCAGAGGAACTCATTCGTGCAGGCAGCATATATGGAAAGAGTAAACAGTGGACATTTTGGACTGAGTCTTTTTATCAGAACTGGAAATAAAGATAAGAAGTCAGAGCAGGAGGTGGGGGGAGGGTTTCCTCCAGGTGCTTTGGTTCTTCCCATAGTCCAAAGATGTACTGGTTAGTAGGTTAATTAGTCATTGTAAATTTTCTGATGATTAGGCTAGGGTTAGGTGTGTTACTAGGTGGCTCAACAATTTGGGCTGGAAGGGCATGCTTTGTGTTATTATATCCCATCAACCCCTGGGGACTTAACCATGCTCTTCAGGAGACCCAACATTACCTCCTCCTTTACCTCAATGCCCTAGCTTACTAATAATTTCTTCACGGATATCCCTACCCTTCACGCTCTTCTCTTTGGTAAATACTGAGGTATGGTCCTCATTAACGACCTCATCCACATTTTCTGCATCCAAGCAAATGTTCCCCCATTTATCCTTGAGTGGTCCCACCCTCTCCCTAGTTATCCTCTTGCTCCTGATGTATGTATGCCTTGGGATTCTCTTTAATCCTTATTGCAAAGGACTTTTCCTGGTCCCTTCGGGCTTTCCTATTTCCCTTCCTGAGTTCTTTTCTAGCTTCTTTATAATCCTGAAGGGCTCTGTTTGATTCTAGCTTTCTAAACTTTACATACTTTCTTTATCTTCTTGACTAAATTCATCACATGTCTTGACATTGAAGGTTCTCTTACCTTGCCATCTTTGTCCTTCCTTCTGACTGGAACACATCTGTCTATGGTATGTGCAGTTGGTCTTTAATTCATTCATCCATTCTTAATTACTACAAAATCAATTTAGGTCATATATTGTAGCACCTTTTTTATATATCAACATCTAAAGCTAGAGATGGACCAGGCCTTAGACCATAAAACTATAAAACAATAGAGCAGAATTAGGCTATTCAGCCCATCGAGCCTCTTCCGCCATTTCATCATGGCTGATCTTGGATCCCACTCAACCGCATATACCTGCCTTCTCGCCATATCTTTTGATGCTCTGACCAATCAGGAAACAATCAACTTTTTCCTTAAATATACCCATGGACTTGACCTCCACCGCAGTCTGTGGCAAAGCATTCCACAGATTCACTACTCTCTTGCTAAAAAAAAAATTCCTCCTTACCTCTGTTTTAAAAGGTCATCCCTGAATTTTGAGGCTGTGCCCTCTAGTTCTGGATACCCCCACCTTAAGAAACATCCTCTCTATATACACCCTATCTAGTCCTTTCAACATTCGGTAGGTTTCAATGAGATCCCCACGCATTCTTCTGAATTCCAGTGAGTACAGGCCCAAAGCTGCCAAACGCTCCTCATATGTTAACCCTTTCATTCCCAGAATCATCGTCATGAACCTCCTCTGGACAGCACAACCTTTCTGAGATATGGAGCCTAAAACTGTTGACAGTACTCCAAGTGCGGCCTGACTAGTGTCTTATAAAGGCTCAGCATTATCTCCTTGCTTTTATATTCTATTCCCCTTGAAATAAATGCCAACATTGCATTTGCCTTCTTTACCACAGATCCTCTCTTGGGAGTCTTGCGCGAGGACTCCTAAGTCCTTCTGTACCTTTGATGTTTTAATTTTCTCCCCATTTAGATAATAGTCCACACTATTGTTCCTTTTACCAAAATGCATTATCATACATTTCCGAACTGTACTCCATCGGCCACTTTTTTGCCCATTCTTCCAATTTGTCTAAGTTCCTACTGCAATCGCATTGCTTCCTCAGCACTACCTACCCCTCCACCTATCTGTATTATCTGCAAACTTTGCCACAAAACCATCAATTCCATAATGTTCCATCAAAGCCCTGCAAGGACCTGCTCTGAACCCTAATTCTGGATCCCAAGCATGGATGGGTTTATGCTTTACTTTGATTGTCTGATTCTTCCCTCTTGTCCTTCTGCTAGATTGCTGGCCACATCTTTTAAGTAGCTGGTGTTGACCTGAGAGTTTCAATCCCATTGAGCCCAACAGAAAGGTTTCTCACCTGAAATGGGTGCCAGATCCTGGGTATCCCATGCTTTATAAAGCACAGATAAATACAGAAATGTGTAAGCGGTCAAACAAGAACTGCAGATTTCCTTCATTCTGTGGATATGTGTGAGTAAAATGTTTACCTGAAAATACATCTCACGTGATAGTGATTTCAACTACTAGAGTGGCAAAAAACACTTCGTTCACATATATCCTCAGAGTGAGGAAATCTGCAGTCCTTGTTTGATCTGACAATATTTAACCTTGAACAAGACGGTTGACTCCAAATTACCCTCTGAAATGATTTAACAAGTGACTCAGTTCAAGAGTAATTGGGAACTGACAATAAATGCAGACTTTGCTGGAGACGCCACAGTCCATAAAATATATCCACTGTATTAAACAGTATCAATGCAGATATTCGATCATATAATTGAGTTATTTTTGTGTCCGGGACCCAGAGGGTTGAATATGCCTGGGCAGTGTGGAGATGTTGCAATGTATTGAGACGAGGCAAGCCTGGCCACCTTACTTCCTGCTTTGCATGCGAAGTCCTGACCCCGACATCCCGGCGGAGGTTTTCCCCCCCTCATCTTTGTGCTACTAACTGTAAGTGAGACAAGTACCCTGGGAACTTTCTTGTTCAGTTGGCAGAAACTTTGAATCGGAATAGCTAACCTCGAACGCCAGTCACTCCAATTTAGCGACTAAAAGGCAAACTTTGCGACGGGGCACTACATTCTGCTGAACATGGCGCGTAGTGTTATCTGTTTACAGGATGCAACGCGTCCTACTGTAAAAGGCTAAAGTGTCGCGGCTGAGACAGGGGAGTCATCGAAAGGGAAACTTTTTGCAGAAAATCAATAATTTGCACTACGCAGAAATAAACTAGCAGCTCTCAGGTTGGCTCTTGTCACCGTTTCTTTGCATTCACGAGCGGGGCAAAGGGATTGCATGCGAGTGCAAAAGGTAGGTGAGAATTCGAGGCTATTTTTGGGTGATGGTAAAAGATGACTTTTTCTATGGTTGTATTTTCTTCCTCTGTACGACGGTATGCAGCGGCGAGGAAAGTCCACATGCACTTTGTTTGGAGTTGCAGTATACGAAGGGGTGGTGCACTTACCTGGCTGGTGTGTGAGGTTGTCCTAACTCCTCTGACATTAGCACACGCATCGCGGGGCTGTGCGCCGCGCTGCGGAGCCGGACGCCAGGGGCTTGGCCAAGAAGCTGTTGCAACCACAGGCACCCGTGCTGCCGCTCCTTTGCGCACAGTTTTTGATTGTGTGCAGGAGCTTAGTGCATGTTTGCAAAGGTTAGAAAGTTAGATGACCCACGCGTGTTGGCACAGAAGAAAGTCATTTTCAAGGATAGTTGTAGGAAGTTCATTGCCGTTCCTCCGCCCCCCCCCCCCCCCAGCTATAATCTGCCTTTACTGTGTTTGTTGCAACACTGCAAGGAAGGGGCGGGGAGTTAGAGCTCTTTGGAGTTGAAAGCAGAAGTCGTCAGTCTTGTCCAAAAAACATTTTTGTTGGGCTGTGTTCTGGGTCGGGACAAATTTTTTAAGGTGAAATACGAATGACAGGTTCCCTAAATTTTGAGCGAACGCACGTTCCAAGGGCAAGACGATCAGGTGAATTTGT
Source organism: Hemitrygon akajei (assembly GCF_048418815.1). NCBI lineage: Eukaryota > Metazoa > Chordata > Chondrichthyes > Myliobatiformes > Dasyatidae > Hemitrygon > Hemitrygon akajei. Next base: position 45,700,142 of record NC_133130.1, read on the forward strand.
TCCTGTTTATGTGAATTTGGTTTGATTCAGTTGATTTTTTCCTGCATCTACTTACGTCTGGCAAAAGTTGTGCACTTTGGCCGAAGGCATCCCGTCCTTTCGTGGAACCTTTGTGTGGGGATTAACCTATGGGCAATGCAAAGAATTAAAAAAGGAAACCATATTTTTTAATATGTGATCGCATTTTGAGATTACAGACTCGACTAGATTTTTGATAAATGTACTGCCGATATTTTTGCAGGATTATATGCTTTGACGCAGTTGTCAAGGCAACCATCAAAAATTCAAATTGGAAGAGACAAATATTTTGCACAAGTTTTGTAATGTTGTTGAGAAATACAGTGTGGAAGCAGGCGGTTTGGCCCAGTAAATGCATGCTGACTCTCACCCATTCACACTAATCCTTCATTATTCCCATTTTCATTCACCCTATATTGTCAATAATTTCCTCCCGGTTCGACCACTGAACTACACAGGGCAATTTAATAGTGGCCAATTAACCTCCCAACCTGCTCACCTTTGGCAGGAAATCAGTGTAGTCACAGGGAGTGTGTGCAACCTCCATTGAGGTCAGGATTGAACTTGGCTCTAAAATTCAAAGTAAATTTATTATCAGAGTACATATATGCCACCATATACAAAACTGAGATTGTGGACAATCACTAAGTACAAGAAACACAATAGGATCAATAAAGGATCAAACCCAACAGGATGGACAACCAGTATGCAAAAAAAAAGGGGAAAAAAATAATGAACAACTAAACAATAAATATTGAGAATATGACATGAGTCCTTGAAAGTGAGTGACAAAAGTAAATCTGCAGATGGTGGAAATCTAAGTAACATTCACAAAATGTTGGAACTCAGTAAGTCAGGCAGCATTTACTGAAGAGTACAGTTGATGTTTCGGGCTGAGTCCTCCTGAAAGGTCTCAGCCTGAAATATCGACTTGAAAGTGAGTCCGTTGGTTGTAAGAACAGTTAAGTGATGGGGTGAGTAAAGTTATCTCCTTCGGTTCGCAAGCCTGATGCTTGAGGGGTAATAACTGTACCTGAACCTGGTGATGTGGGTTTTGAGGCTCCTGTAACACTTTCCCGATGGCAGCAGTGAGAAAAGAACATGTTCTGGGTGGGTCCTTGATGGATGCTGCTTTCCTACAACAGTGCATCGTGTATATGTGCTCAGTGGTGGGCGGGGAGGGTGTTATGCATGATAGACTGAGCCATATCCACTAATTTTTGTAGGGTTTTGTGTTACAGGGTATTGGGGTTTCTATACCAGGATGTGATGCATCCAGTCAATATACTCCCCACCACACATCTTTCGAAGTTTGTCCAAATTTTAGTTGGCATGCCGAATCTTCACAAGCATCTAAGAAAGTAGAGGTGCTGCCATGCTGGACCCAAGATAGATTCTCTGAAATGATAATACAGAGGAATTTAAAGTTGCTGCCCCTCTCCACTACTGATCCTCTGATGAAGACTGGCTCTGGTTTCCTCCTCCTGAAGCCAATAATCATCTCCTTGGTTTTGCTGATGTTGAGTGAGAGGTTGTTGTTGTGGCACCACTTATCTAGATTTTCATTCTCCCTCCTGTGTGCTGATTTGTCACCACCCTTGATTTGGCCAATGTCAGTGGTGTCATTGACAAACTTAAATAGAGCATTGGAGCTGTGTTTAGTCTCACAGTCATAAGTATAAAGTGAATGGAGCAGGGAGGTTAAGCACTCAGTCTTGTGGTGTGCCTGTGCTGATGGAGATTGTGGAGGAGATGTTGTTGCCAATCCAAACTGACTGAGGTCTGGAAGTGAGGAAATTGAGGATCCAATTGCACAAGAAGGTATTGAGGCTTACCAAGGGTTGCAGCTTATTGATTGGTTGAGGAGATGATAATATTGAATGCCTAGCTGTAGTCAATGAGGATCATCCTGATGCATCTTCACTGTGCAAATGTTTCAGGATTAAGTGAAGAGTCAATGAAATGGCTTCCACTGTTCACCTGTTCTGACATTTGGCAAATCAGAATGGATCTAAGTCACTTCTAAGGCAGTAGCTGGTATGTTTCATAACCAATCTCTCAAAGCATTTCATCAGAGTGGATGTAATTCCTACGGAATGATGGTCATTGACGCAGTTTACCACGTTTTTCTTAGGCACTGATATGGCAAGTCATGTGAGTGTTGTGCCATACTCAATCTCAAGATGTTTCCCTGTTACACTTCATTGCAGATACTTGATTGTAAATTAATTTTGTTTTGGGTCCTATTTGCACAACCCCATGATAAGAAAATTTCTCTCTGTCGTGCCCGTGAAGTCCTTTCCACCATTACTTAGAACATTCTAATCTCTAACTGTATCCAAGTTCTGTACTGTATTTAAGGAGACACAGACTGAAGATGCTATTTGAGTCCTGATACATTGTTTTGATTTGAAACATCAGCAGCTCCTTCCCCTCACAAATGCTGCTTTACCTCATTTCTCCTAGCCTTTCTCCAGCAAATTGCTAGTCTTTTATGAAGCATTTTGTTTATGCATCACCACATGTCCTCCAATACAGCTGCAATCCAAGTGGATATTCACACAACTGTAATTCACTTACTGTACATTCCTTTGTATTGGTGTAGGCAAATTAGTTTGTGCTTTTTACTGTTTGCACTGTAATTATGTTAACCACAGACTGGCAAAGGACTTTGGTGTGGATAGCTGATGTGGAGAAGGGTCAGGGAAAATTTTGAACACATCATTGCCTGATTGCCTGTGAAACTGTTGTTGACTTGAGATCATGAATATGTTGCCATATTGCTGTTGTGAATTCTATTTCATTTATCCAGTGACTGTAAAGGTACCATGACATTTACACACCACAAAGGTGTGTGACTTTGGATGGGTTTATATTTACGTATGCATACTGTCCTTGCCCTTCAGGGTAATGGTTATGGGTTTGAGATTTATATATAGTCTTTGTGGCATCCTGGATTGCTGTCCATGATTATAATAGGTTACATGTTTTTTTTAAAGCAGCTATTTGACTTGTGGGACTGCTTACTGTAGCTATCGTCCTGGGGAGATCTCTGAAGGGGTTGCCTATTGGTGGGTTCTCAGGTGGCTGGACCTGCAAACCACATATTCTGATAATGTTAGGATACATTCTCTTAATGGAGATTGCATGTACGTGACTTTGTGTAACATGAGGAAGCTGATGCATAGGCAGCGACCATCCAACCCTTGACAGGTTAGGGTCTAGTGGCATGGAATGAAAAACAACTCGGGATCCTTCTCTGTTGCAGCCTTCCTCTGCCTTTACTGCCATTGTAATGAGTCATCATCTTTTGCCAGGTCCACCGTTCAGGTCTTGGTTGGGTTGCTCTTTGTCTGGAAAGTCCCTGTATTGGGTGACCCTTCCAGGAGCTAAGCACCGGATGGCTAAACTCCATACACCATCAGCATCAGTCTCAGGATTTCAGAAACTCACTAGCCTCTCCACTACGACAACGTCAGGGAAAGGGACTGCTGATATTTACAATGGCACAGAAGGCAGCCATTTGGCACAATGGGTTCAGGGAGGGGGGCATCTTCAAGGGTTGCAACCTCATCATGCCATTCTTTCTCTCCCTATTGCCTTACCATTCTTTCCCTACAATGCAGCAGCATAAATCCCTGTCAGTGCCACCACCCCACCCTCCCATCCTCTGTGCTAATTTTCTTTTTGCTGTTAACTTGCACCAAAGAGGAATTTAAAGTAGCCAATTCATCAATGGGAAACTTGTTTCACTTTGGAAGTACCTTGAACACCTGGAGCAAACCCAGATACTCATGGGCAGAATTTTCAAACTCTGCAAGGAAAACACCAGAGCTGTGGGCTACAGCATGGACTGTAAGTCCACCTTTTTTAGTTAAGTGATAACAACTGATTTTAATACCTAACTATTTTTTGATGTGTTTAATAAGCAAATATGAATGCTTTTCTGAATTTTGCGTAGTCTGTTATGTCTTGAATTGACCTATTCTTGTCACTAACCCACAAAATGTGGGGTCATAGCAAATTTCTTAGGCACATGGGAATTCCTGTGGTTTCTGAAAACACTGCTTCTTTTCACCACTATTACATTAGGGCACACAGTGCCAATAAAGAACCTGCATTTATATTGTCCCTGTCAGGCTTTCAGTGTTTTGAAGCACTTTTCAGATAATTCATTACTTTGTAGTATATTAATATTAGACATTAGTGTGCAATTTAAAGACATCATTACAGTATTGGTAATCAGGGGCAATCTGTTGTACTGTATGCTGTTCTTTATTAATACTCTTCCCAGTTTGTGTTGAAATATGATAACAAAGATTGGAAATATTCATTGTGCTAATTGTCATTCTATTTATTTTGAAATCTCATTGATTTGTAATAGCACTTCAACCTTTTTTGCTTTTAATCAAGTTGGGCTTGTACTTAATACTCATTCTTCTGTATTCTTCTGTTTGAATTGATAGTTTACAGTAAATTGGCTGTGTTAATTATATATTCATTTTCATTAGTTTTGGCATTACAGTTGAAATGGATTGTTGAGGGAGCTGTGGGTTTATTGCAGTAATCTTTTTATTTTAAGTTTAGCTTTCTTGTCATTGAGTTAGCATAAATATTAGCATACAAATGTTGCAGAAAGCAACAAATGGGTTATGTACTGCCCTGACCGCTACATAACAGAATTTTCTCTTTCAGTTTGCTTGTTTTTTTAAAATCTATTCTAATGGCAATATTGTCACTGTTGTTTTTCATTATGTTGTATATTTTTAGCTATATATTGCTGGGACACATGATCTCGTTAAACTGTGAATTTTCACAAAAGGACAACGTAATATCAGTTTTGGCATTTCATTCATTTTTAAAGATTGTAATGGGATCATGAATGTTGTGTGTTAATACTTAAGGATTTTAATTTATTTATTTACTTTGCAATACAGCACAGAGTTGGCCCTTCGAGCCATGCCGCCCTAACTACCCCACAACACTGATTAACCCTAACCTAATCACAGGACAATTCACAATGATTAATTAACCTATTCGGTATGTCTTTGGATTGTGGGAGTACCCAGGGAAATCCCATGCATTCCTCGGCGAGGATGTAGAGAGACTGCTTACAGAACAGCACCCGTCAGAACTGAACTCCGAAATCCAGAATGCTGTAATAGTGTCGTACTATCTGCTATGCCAATGTAGTGCCTACTTTACATTGATTCAGCTGAGTGTTAGATGACTTGTGGCTTTGTATGCTTAGAAGTAACATCTATCGTTCACACGTGTTTAAAATCCAAATGGTAGTTCAGGGTGCAGCACGTACTCAACTTGGCAGATGCATTGGACTTGTGAACCTAACTGCAACAAAACTCAAAACCTGAGAATGACTTTAAAGACCCAGCTTGTAGAATCTATGGGGAAATTGAATTTTTTTTCAAATACACGCTTCAGCAAATTTATTCTGAATGATTCATCTGTGTTCCTTCAACTCAAGGTGACCGAAAACAAAATTAGTTGCTGCCATGGACTTTGTTTCCCTGCTTTCCAACATTTTGCCATCTATTTGTTAAAGTCAATTGTGTTCAGTTTTTGCATTTTAAGTCTTGTTCAACCAGAAATGAACTTCAAATCCGACTTCCTGCTCCTCCCTACTTCAGATCCTGTAATCTTTATCTACGCTTTCATAAACTCAGTCTTTACTAATTTCAAATTGTTCATCTCCAACTTGTCATCAGCTGTAACCTATCCTGCACAAAACAGAATATATCCATTACCCTTTGTCTTAAGGCACCTCACTGCATACCTGCATACAGGAAAATATTCACTCACCTCTGCTTTTTTATTGTGTGTTCTATAGGCATTGCTTTCTCCAAGCAAATTAATTATCCTCAAACCATAAGCTTTTATTTAAAAGCTTTAAATGTGACTGGCTCTTAAATGTGTCTTACTGAATCAATTCTTGAAGAGCTCCAGGATATTGTTACTTTTGTAGAACTCAATATTAAAGCTATTCTTGCCTGGTTCCACGAAACTGCATTATATTTTTTGTGCCTGCTGTCTGTCATAGTGTGCATCATCTTATGCTAATAGTTGTGAATAATTGCTGGATGGGTGTAGGCAGCAGTCTTAAGGAAAGGTTGCACATTTTTCGACTACGCAACCAAAGTTCTTCAAGCTGTTTGACTGAGAAAGTCTTGTCGAAAATCTGATTCGGAAAAAAAATCTTGAAAGCTACCAAGTAATAAATCAGCCTACTTCTGGGAGTTGGGCTCAAAGCCCTTTGAATTTCATGGGGGAAGACCAGTTTCTGTGTAATGGCTATGATGATCTAGTTTTGGCAGAGTTTCTTGCAGTGTAGGCTCTTAACACATAGGTCCTCATAACTTGATATCCAGTGCTATTTGTTGACGGTGTTATATTGATACATTCATAGTTTATTGTGAAGTTGAAGGTTAAGGCACTTTACTGGCACACACCAGGAAGTGCATAACATCGGCATTTCACTACTTGATGCTGACACGGGTATAAGCAACAGTGGCATTACATTTTCCAGTGTTAGAGTATTTTTAGTAGCTTTTACTGTTTGCTTTTAAGATTATTTCTGATAGTTTATATGTTAAGATTACTGGAAGTTGAGAATGAAATGGTTTGTTTGACTGAAGGCTGTAAATGTTTGTGTAATGTAAATTTACAGTTCATGGGTTTAAACAGCTGTTGGTTGTGTATAGTCTCAGCTGTCTATATTCCAAGGTAGTACAGGATCTCATGTTTGGTTACTGGGCCTCAACGTTACGGTTACTGTCTCATTTCATGTTTTAAAATAAATGCATTGATAGAGAAGTCACAGAACAATTTTTCCTCTGGGGAAAATTTGGTGTCAGTTCCCATTGGGGTCCTTCTTCATTGTTTATTATTTTAACTTAAGCGATGTATAATTTCACTCCCACACTACATTTCTATCTCTTTCAAGATTACACATACAAGTTAATCCTTGATATCACTGTTCTTTGGGAATTTTGGGAAGATCACTGCATTTTCAACAGCGAACAGCTTAAAACACGGTGAGTTTGAATAATATACAACTTCTGTAGATCAGAAAAATGCTCAGAATCAATGGCAGTGTCATTGGTGTCAGTTTGTAAATGTAACTAGCTATTCAAAATTCAAAGTACATTTATCATCAATGTATACATTATACGACCTTGAAATTCATCTCCTAATAGGCAACCACAAAGAAACCCAAAAGAACCGTTTTTTTTTTAAAAGAAAAGACAATCAAACACACAATGTGCAGAGGGAAAAAAAACACATCACACATTAAACACAAGCAAATAGCGTTCTGAATTGAAGTCCACAAAGAGAGTCCATCCACAGACCCTTAGTTCAGCACAGGGTGAAGCAGTGAACCAGTCCATGTATCGCCTTGGGCCTTGACACCCTGACTTTTTCAATCTGGCCCGCTGCCTAATTTATTGTTCGAACATCAAATTCAGTTGCTTTGATATGCTCTGGGGCCTGGACCCTGCTGCTTCGATTTGGCTTGTACCTGACCTTTTGGATATGGCTTGGTGCTTAAGTTGATCAAACCTTGGGTCTTCCTCGCTCTCGGCCAAGGGCCTGTTGCCTTGTCTAGCCTCTCCTTGCCTTAGTTCTGCCTTATCGAATTGCTTCCAAGTCCAAAGGGAAGTTGTAGGCTATTGCTTGCGACGATCGTTTACCAAAAATGAGTGAATAATAAAGTATTTAGTTGTTCTGTGTGTTTCATTGACCACCAACCAGAAGACGCTGAGATTCACCAACACCATCCTAAACCAGACTTAATCCTTCTGTGGGTAACATTAGGTGTGAGAGATTTTTTGGTAAAGGTACAAAATATGCAGCAGGTAAATTATGCTGAAAAGTAAAGCTATCTTTCAGGCTGTGTTTTGGTATTTATTGTGTTAGAAATTCAGTCAATTCATAGGCCATATGCAATTTTATTTTTACTTTTCAGTGATTCCAGCAAAGATTTCTTGCACTGTTGCCTGATCGGGCTCAATGAAATTACACGTTACCATATGTGTTTTAAAATGTGGGATAATATGCAGCATTTATAATTCTTAAGAATTTATAGCAGGGTTGTATTTCATCAGTCAGTACAAGTATGATTAAACTAATGAGTAAAATAATTTGTTTACCTCCAGAGAGCTCATTTGAAAACGTAGCATGTTTTGGAACTGGTTCATTCTAATTAAATTTTGAACCTTGTATCATGGAAGTTGGCCAGGATGCCCAAAGCACCCACTCTGCTTCTCTGAAAGAGTTAACAGAGTTGAATTCCTTATCCCATTCCCCACACTTCTCCATTTCCCTTCTGTAAGCTATTTATGGATTCTGATCCAACCCCTATAACTGTGTGTGGTGGCAGATGTGTGGAGCCTTCATTCTTTCCTGTTGCTCTTTTGCTAAAAATTATAAATTTCTATCCTTTCATTGCACACTGACTAGCAAATTACTTCAATCAAGCTTTTTTTTAGAGATTGATTAGTTCTTTACACCACTTCATGAAAGGAGTTTGTATTGTGTTAGTTTAAGAATTATTGTACTGTTCTCTCACTTAACAAAATATCTCATAATTAGATCAGTTAAATATTTTTATAGTCTTAAACAAATCTTTGTTTTTGTTTGCTTTTTTTTCACCCATTGTTAGAACCTGATGCATACACAATTTTTATTGGCAGAAAAAGAATCTCAGAGTTGTATGTGGTGACGCGTATGTACTCTGATAATAAATTTTACTTTGAACTTTATTGTGCCATCATCCAGATTGAAGTAGAAAAAAATAAAAACAAATATCTGAGCAGTGTAAAAATTCTGTTTGCTATTTCTGGTTTGAGAGGACAAATGTTGATTTGGCATCTGCTCCTGGTGGTTGTCCTCTCAACCCAGCAGTAACTCTGCATGTGATGGCCATTTGGTGAGAACAAGATAATGCTTGCCTGTAATTTCCATCCCCCCTCTTCCCCCCCCCCCCCCCCAGATAGTTATATAGCTTGCAGTTTTTCACTGTAAAAGCTCCCGTGAGCAAGTGGCATGTGAATGAGGCAATTGTGGCCATGGAATCCTGCCTAGCAGAAGGCCAGTGACTTCAGAAAAGGAAGGAAGGAAGAAATTAAGTTTGGTTTGTAGAGTCACTGTGTTGTTTCTAAATCAATACTAGTAGTCTTGGGATTTTTTTTACATCAAAGCCAATGTATAGTTTGTATTCAGTCATGAAAATGAAGACATTTGTAACAGCAAACGATTGAAGTTAAGACATTGCATCCTCTCTGCGCATACTTTATCTTTTTTAAAAATCTATCTTGGATCGGTGTGCTTGCAAACTCAAGGGAAATGTCTGAGTAATGGATTCTTTCATATTGCTCAGGGAATTGTGCAAATGCCATTAGATTGCAAGTGTGGAGCTGTAGTTTCTTTTCAATTCGGATAATTTTTTTACGTAGTTGAATTTTGAAAGATCCTTTGTCTTGGGCAAATGTGGCCCGGCCACCCACTTCAGAGCTGCATATGTACTGTAGAGAACTTTTGAGGTGCTGACTAGAGGGTTGTTTTTGACCTTGCTTGTAGATGTATGTGCTCAGAGGGCAAAATTAAAATTTTCAGAGGCCTTTATGGTTTCCTGACATTGATTTGTTAAGCCTTAATTAATTTTGTATGAACATCCAGTTTTGGTCAACAATCCCCTCCCTGTCCCTATTGTTCTTACATAAGACCAGATTGTTACTGAGGTCATAATCATAGAATCATGCGTAACTGAAACAGTTTCTTCAGCCCACTGAGTCCACACTATCAAGCCTCCATTTATGTGAGAGGGTACCTTGAAGTAACCTGTGTGGTCACAGAGTGAACATACAAACTACAGAGAGAGCACCTGAAGTCAGGATTGAACTCTGGACACTTGGCACTGTGGTGCAATTCAACCAGCTATGCCACCAGGCCATTAGGCTAAACAGGATATTAAGAATGGGGCTTCGAATTTGGTTTGTGCTGAGGGGACAAGCAATAAATGGTGATTGACTGCCAATGTTTGCTGCAGTGCCATTCTCTCTCTCCCCTTTTATTGACAGTTTGAGAACAGTCACAGTGGAATCACTGCACAATGTTGAACTGATGATTTGTTAGACCATAGTAACCAAAGAAGAAGACGGAATGAAGACTCAGATGATTTTTTATCTACTGATTCATGGATAAGCTTGAGGGGCCTGCACCTATTCCTGGTTTTCTTTATGCAGCTTCGTACTATATTTTGAATTTTGGCCAATGTATTTGTGTTCACACCACTGTTCAGCTGTTTTGAATGTTATTTTTGTTCTTGCTGCACTTAAAGCTAGTATTAGCATGATAGTTATTATCTGCACTTCAAAGTTAAATCTTGTGCATTTCCTACTGAAGTCTTTTTGGATGGGGCTGAATTCTCAAATCTTGCTTTAAACTTCTAAGATTGTTTGATTTTTCTGTTAGGAATTAAGTTTCTAAATTTTCTTCAAATTCTAAACTATTGCTTGATCATAATTTCAAAATATGAATAAGTACTAACATTAGTTGAATGCTGTTTTAGTTTAATCTGTCTCTGAGATGAATGATTAACGTAGTTCTGGTGAGAGAATTGTACTGTATTTTGATTGGGAGATGTACAGTGCACAGTTCCATTATGATTATAGAAGAAAACTGAATTCATTGGTAAGGGTACAAATATGATTTACTATAATGATAATAAAAATGATATTCTTTTCAGCAAGAAGTGATTGGGCAAGGGACCCATGCTCTAGAAAAGAAGGATAGATAAATAATTAGATGATGTATTTCCATAGATTTGCATTGAGTTATGCCTGTCTCTGAGCTATGTAAATCTATGTAAACTATTAGGATGAGAATTCAGCAAAGGGTAGAAAATGTGTACAATTTAAACACTAACGGGGGGGGGGGGGGAGGGGGAGGCAAGAAGAGAGCTCTAGAAAGGCTTTGGAAGTTTTAGCAAAATGATTGATTTTTGAGCTGGACTAAACTCCATAGGGGAGTCAGTGCTATTTATATCACTGTGCTGCTTGCATTAAAACATTTTTGTAACAGTAATCATGAGCTTGCACCCTGAAGTCCCTGACAAAGCTAATCCAATACTGCAGGATTTCTGTCTTGATTATTGATATTGAGATTAAGATACTGATTTATCCTTTCTCTTGGCAGCAGTTGCCTTTGAAGAAGGGAGTGCAATGAAGGTGAATGAATCCAGAAATGGACATGAGGATGGGGCAGATTGTCACAAGAGAGAAAAAAAATTAAGCAAAACTGGTCTTGGAGAAGAATGAGAGTATATGCAAATTTGATGCTTCCTTGGTTGGAGTGCAAGTCATTGATCAGGACTGAAATAGGAAGAACTGTCTTCAACCAGACAGTAGTGAAGTTTTGGAATTCTTTCCTTAGGAGGCATAGTCAGTGAATATATTGAAAGTGGAGATTGATATACTTTGAGATATGAACAAGATTAGTGGAGGAAATATTGCTGTGGTAAAAAATAATTCAGCTGCAATCCCATGAGTAGCTGTGCAAGTATGATGGTTATTTTTTTCTTGCTCATTTTATCATTTGTCAAACTTCTCAATCAGTGAGTATATTAAACTAGTATGAGAATATCAAATTATTATTTGATATTGATTAAGAAACAGAGGAAAGTGGAACAGGAAGGCAAAAAATGTCATGATCTTTGGTAGAGTTTTTTTCATATGGTTTTACAAACGTAAAGGTGCTAGTAGTTGTTAACTCGACTTCATTCATTTGTGAAATGTATGTTTTTTTTAAAAAAGTTAAGATTTGTGATACATTGTGATGATGGTGGCTGGTGCAAATTATGATAAAACCAGCCTAGGTGATTGATTATAATACAAAATAATAACAAATTAGAGCATTCTCTTTCTTAATTTCCCTTAAAGGTGATAGAGATTTGACTTAAATTGCTATTGTCTGTATGTTGAAAACATACTGCTGTGAAGAATTGGACAGATTTGATCCAGTAGTGATGAAGGAATTTACGTATAAATTCAGGCTATGAAGTGTATGACCTGAGCATGGTGGTATTTTCATTGACATGCCTCTTTTGGACAACTAGGTGGTGGAGGTGGAAGGTGCAGATTGTGCTTGGTTATTGTAGATGCATAACACTGTAGACTAACCCAGTGTGGAGGCAGTGAGTTATTAGGATGCTGAATAGGCTGTTGATTGAGGACAACCATATACTGTATAATGTAAAGCTATTTTAAGAATTCTGTTGAACTGTATTTGATCAAGTAGACAGCCAGAGACTTTTCCTTGGGCACAAATGGCTTGTGTGAAAGGGTATAACTTTTAAGGTGATTGGAGGAAAGTATGGGGGTAATGTCAGAGGAAGGGTTATACTCAGAAAGTGACAGGTGCCTGAAATGTGCTGCCGGGGTGGTGATAGAGGCAGATACATTATGGACATTCAAGAGACTCTTAGATTGGCCTCCATTTTTGTGTCATCTGTGTGCCTATATGGGAGGAAGAATAGATTGATCTGACAGTAGGTTAAAAAGTTGACACAACTTTGTGGGCTGACAGGTCTGTACTGTGCTGTAATATTCTCTGTTCTATGAAATAATTGAACAAGTGCAAACAACTCACTTCAAGTTAATTCATGGTTGGACATTCGCAATGAATGGCAGGGTGCTGGAAAGTATTGTAGAACAGAGAGAGACAAGTAGATGCATGTATAGTTTCATGAAAGTGATGACACAGGTAGACAGGGCAACGAAGGAAGTTTCTTGGCATACTGGTCCATTGATTGTGGCATTGAGTAGAAGTGTTGAGGCATAAGAGCATTAGGGAGACTGCACCTGGGATGCTATAAGAAGGATGTGACTAAGCTAAGGGGGATGGAAAAAATACTCACAAGGATGTTGCTAGGACTTCAATTATAAGGAGAGACTGAATAGGCTGGAACTAAAAGAGGCAGAGGGTTGACCTTGTGGAGGTTTATTGAGTTGATATATGGGCATAGATTGAGGTAGATAGTCTCTTTCCCAGAATAGAGAAATTGAAAACAAATCCCAAGGGTTTCTATGAATATATTAAGAGCAAAAGGATAGCAAGGGACAAAATTGGTCTTCTGGACAATCAAAGTGGTCATCAATGCCTGGAGCTGAATAAGACATGGGAGATCTTAAATGGTATCTTTTTACATAAGTATTTACTAGGGAGATGGACGATGGACACTGAAATGAGGCAAAGCAACAGCTTGGTCATGGACCTGATGCAGGTCATAAAGAAGGAGGTGTTTGCTATCAAATTAGGGTGTCAAATTCCACGGCCTGATAAGGTGTTCCCTTAGACTCTGTGGGAGACTAGTGCAGAAAATGTAGGGGTCCTAATTGAGATATTTAGAACATCTTTAGCCATAGGTGAGGTGCCAGAGGATTGCAGGATAGCTAATATTATTCCATTGTTTAAGAAAGGCTCTAAGAATATGCCAGGAAATTATATGCCACTGAGCCTGATATCAGTAGTGGGAAAGTTATTGGAAGGTATTCAAAGGAATTGGATATACAAGTTTTTGGATAAACAGGATCTGATTGGGGATAGTCAGCATGGCTTTGTGTGTGGTAGGTTGTGTTGAACCAATCTTACGGTTTTTCAAGAAAGATACCAGGAAAGTTGATAAAAGAAAGTCAGTGCATGTTTTCTTATGTCTTTGTCAAGGTCCTGCATGGGAGATTGGTCAAGAAGTCAAGTTAAGTCAAGTCACTTTTATTGTCATTTCGACCATAACTGCTGGTACAGTACATAGTAAATATGAGACAATGTTTTTCAGGACCATGGTGTTACATGACACAGCACAAAAACTAGACTGAACTACATAAAAAAAACAACACAGAGAAAGCTACACTAGACTACAGACCTACACAGGACTGCGTAAAGTGCACAAAAGCAGTGCAGGCATTACAGTAAATAATAAACAGGACAATAGGGCAAGGTGTCAGTCCAGGCTCTGGGTATTGAGGAGTCTGATAGCTTGGGGGAAGAAACTGTTACATAGTCTGGCCGTGAGAGCCCGAATGCTTCGGAGCCTTTTCCCGGATGGCAGGAGGGAGAAGAGATTGTATGAGGGGTGCATGGGGTCCTTCATAATGCTGCTTGCTTTGAGGATACAGTGTGTAGTGTAAATGTCTGTAATGGTGGGAAGAGAGACTCCGATGATCATCTCAGCTGACCTCACTATCCGCTGCAGGGTCTTGTGATCCGAGATGGTGCAATTTCCGAACCAGGCAGTGATGCAGCTGATCAGGATGCTCTCAATACAACACCTGTAGAATGTGATGAGGATGGGGGGTGGGAAATGGACTTTCCTTAGCCTTCGCAGAAAGTAGAGACGCTGCTGGGCTTGGTTTGCTATGGAGCTGGTGTTGAGGGACCAGGTGAGATTCTCTGCCAGGTGAACACCAAGACATTTGGTGCTCTTAACGATCTCTACTGAGGAGCCGTTGATGTTCAGCAGGGAGTGGTCGCTCCATGCCCTCCTGAAGTCAACAACCATCTCTTCAGATGCTCAGAATTCAGGATAAGGTTGTAAATTGGATTAGACACTGGATTTGCAGGAGAAGCCAAAGATGGTTGTTTCTGTGACTAGTGATATGCTGCAGACATTGGTGTTGGGTCCATTGTTGTCTGTCATCTATATCAATGATCTGGATGATGATGTGCTAAAATAGATCTGCAAATTTGCAGATAACGTCAAGACTGGGGGTGAGGAATACTACCAAAGCTTGTAGTGGAATCTGGACCATCTGGAAAAATGGGATGAAAAATGGCAGATGGAATTTATTGCAGACAAATGTGAGATGTTGTACTTTGGGAGGACAAACCAGGGTACAACATACACAGTGAGGAGTGTGATAGAACAGAGGGATTGTGAATACTGATCCATAATTCCTTGAATACGTTGTCACAGGTAGATAGGATTGCAATGAAAGCATGTGCTACATTGACCTTCATAACTATTGAGTACAGAAGTTGGTATGTTATATACCAGAAGTTGAAGTCATATATGACATCTGTGAGTCTAATTTGGAGTATTGTGTGGAGTTTTGGTCACCTACCTACAGAAAAAAATATCAATAAGATTGGAAAAAGTGCAGAGAAAATTTACAAGGATGTTGCTAGGACTTGAGGACCTGAGTTATAGGGAAAGATTGAATAAGTTAGGATTTTATTCCCTCAAATGTAGAAGAATAAGGGGAGATTTGATGGTGGTATAAGGGATATAGATAGGTAAACGCAAGCAGGCTTTTTCCACTGAGCTTGAGTGAGACTTGAACTAGAGGTCATGGGTTAAGGGTGAAATGCTTAAGGGGAATATGAGGGGGAATTTCTTCTCGGAGGGTGGTGAGAGTGTAGAATGAGCTGCCAATGGAAGTGGTAGATTCCAGTGAGATTTCAACATTCAAGAGAAATTTGGTTAGGTACGTAGTTGTGAGGGTTATAGTGGACTATAGTCCAGGTGCAGGTCAATTGGACTTGATGGGCCAAAAGGCCTATTTCTGAGAAGGGAAATAAACGCATGGGGCAGTAGGGGTAAGTTTTTCACAAGAGGGTGGTTGGTACATGGAATAAACTGCCAGAAGAAGTGATAGAGGTAGATGCAATAACAAGATTTGAGACTTATTTAGGTAGATTCATTAATAGTAAAGGTTTTGATGTACAGTAGATTTTGGTTAATTGGGCCATCATTTAATCAGGGCAGCCACTTATTTGGGACCACACTTAAAGAACAAAAACTAATTGAGAAAATTGCCAGGATTGCCTTAGTTTATTTGGAACACTATGTCGCTTTAATGAGGCAGGAGGCTTGTCAAACAGATTCTAACTAGTATTAGTTGCATGCGCTTGTATGGCCGTTGAAGCTATACTGTGCTGAGAGCGAACAGTTTTTAAATAGCATCAGTTGTGTGTGTGTGTTCAAAAAGCAGTAATTTTTTGTCACTGATAGTTGGCGAGAAATAAGCAATGAGACAATTCAGAACTGTTTTGCTTAATGTGGTTTCAAGTATTCAGGCTTGGAAATGCCAGAAACAGCCGAGAGTGAAAATGAAACAATTTCACTACCTCAATGATTTAGGAACCACAAAGAATTTGAAGGTATAGCAATCATCTTGAATGGTACAATGAAATTGAAGATTTTGAGGATGCAGTTATCGATAGCATTGTATGAGGGCAGTCCATTATCTGTGCTAGATGTCTGCACTAATTTTTTGTTCATTATGTACACTGCGTGAATTGCTCTTTCTTAGGAACAAATACAGTTTTATATCACTGTAGAACTATTGGTATTTCATTTAAATATGTAAAGTGTTACACAGTTTGCCTTTTTTATATCTCTTTAACTATTTCCATGAAACTTTGGCTAATTGGGGTAGCTGCTTAATTGGGCCAGCTGCAGGCAAATAGGACTAGCTCAGATTGATTGGTATGGATGAGTTGGGCCATTTTCTGTGCCGTAGAGCACCGTAATACTCTATGGTGCTACTTTAGAGCACGCTGAAAAAATGCTGTATGTGGTTTTGCCTTGGAGCCTTTGCTCTTAAAATGATGTACTGAGTGAGTTTCAGTCATAGCAACTGATAAGGCAATTGTTTTGCTTCTTCCATCATTTCTGCAAAACAAGATTTTTATTGCTGTGATCCTCATTTGTTATTACTGTGCTCCTTGGTTTCTTGATTTGTATCCCAGTTCTGCTGTTTGTTTTCTGTAGTATTTTAAAATATTCTCTTTCATTTCTTTATTATCTTCTGATACTAATGAGAAAGAAAGAGCTTGCATTTTTTCCAACACCAAATTTTGAAACGTGAATTGTATCCAATATACATGTAGATTTTTATGATGGTTGTTTTGCAAAGCACCCAACAAGAGCACTGAATGGTTCCACAACCAAATAAAAGAGCAAGCTATTTGCTTTTGTTGAGAGTATGAATTTAGTAAGTGTATGTTATAAATAATGCAAGAAATCTTTTGTGCTAATGAAAGAGTCATTCTAGCACATAAGCTAAGAGATCAAACTTCTTCTGCCAGTTTTCTTGAAACGCTGGTCTAAAAAAATCTGCCCAAGTTGGTGTCAATGTCTCCAGAACGTATAGTGATTTGAGTGTGCATTAACTGGGTGCAGTTTGTTACCTGGTTCCATAGAATCGTACAGTTGTTACAGCACAGGCAGCAGCTGGGCCCCATTGACCCGGCAATTTCCTGTAGAGTAGCTTCTAGTTACCTGCACATCAGAAACACGAGATTCTGCAAATGCTGGAAATCCGGAGTAATACAAAGTGTAAAATGCTAGAGAAACTCAGCAGGTCAGAGAGCATCTATGGAAATGAATAAACAGTTGACATTTCAGGCCAAGACTGTGCATCAGGACTGAGTCCTGATGCATTATACAGATGTTCCCCCCCCCCCCCCCCCTTACAAAGACAGAGCGTTCCTATGAAACCTTTCTTAAGCCGAAATGGCATAGAACAGAGAACCATTAATTTTATATGGGAAAAATTTTCATAAAAGCAAAAATCCTCTGTAATGCGAAAACAAGTTACTAATGTAGGTCTTTTTGTAAAAGTGAAGTGGCGTAAAGCAAACACTCGTAAAGCGGGAGACACCTGTATATGTTTTACACTAGTTACTGGCACTCACTTCAATGTGAGAAGCCTCACTGCTCAGACAGATGAGCTGAGAGCATGGATTGGCACATGGGATTATATTGCAGTAAAGGAAATGGAGGGAAGGGCAGGGCTGTCAGCTGTTGTCCTGGTATCAGGTGTGACAGATAAGGGTCCAAAATTGAGAGGATGTTGCTCTGCTGATCTCAGGAAGAGCATAATAGCAATACTCTGACAGGGAGAAAGGATCTCCTGTGGCATTCAGTGGTGCATCGCAGTGGAATCAGTCTGTTATTAAAGCAGACCGTAGGGTAGAATAGAATGCTGGCCACCACTGAGTCATAGAACATTTGCAGCATAGTACTACAGATGTTGAGTGTCCGTAGGCTCCTCAGGAAGTACAGTCGGCTCTGTCCCTTCTTGTACAGGTCCTCTGTATTTTAAGTCCAATCCAGTTTATTGTCCAGGTGAGTTCCTAAGTATTCAGCTTAGTATTAGCAGGTGATTCAGCCCACACCACTCAACAAAGTTGTCTACCATTCTTTACTCAGCCTCTTGACCCCAGCTGATACAGCCCACAACTGCCGAATTGTACAAAGCTTCTGCAGGTGGCAGGACTCCGAGTTGATCTGAAGTCTTGAAGCATCTGAATACTTGCATTCCATCATGAACATGCAAGATGATTGACTCTTCTTGCGGGTGACCACTCTTGAGGAGAATACAAAGCATTTCTTCTTAATTGAAAATCAAAGATTCTTTTGAGTCAAAGTGCTGAACTGGAGTTGTTGGTGCTCCCAGTGTTTCTCTTGGAGTTGGCACATGGTCATGACTATTGTTCTTTCAGGTAGATAAAACCCATAAGGCAATGTAGGGAACAGTTCTTTCAGCTTCTTGGAGGAGATGGTTGAGGAGGAGCCTAGCAATGACTTTATATTTGTTTCTGTGTGGAAGGAGACCATTTGGCCCATCAGCTCTATTTCAGCTCTCAGAGCCATAACATCTCCCTACTTATTTCTTTGTATCCTATTCTAAAATCTGGGCCTATCAACACATTTTCCCTTTGCCCTTTGCCCCAAACAATTCAGTTATTCTACAACTACCCAGCTGTACTAGGGCTGTTTTGCAGTGACCAGTTGATCAAACAATAAATAAGTTGTTGAGAACTGGGAAGTAATTGGAGGACCCCAGTGAAGCCCATAGAGTTATGGGGTGAACATGCAAAATCCATACAGGTAGCATCAGCTGTTAGATTACTTGGAATGCGAGACAAGCTGTGTCTTTTACAGACACCAGGGAGCCCCTTCTATCAAAATTGAGTCAGATTTGTCTCCAATTTTGATCATCTTATGATTAAAAATCTCTGAATTTGTCCTGTCATCCACTTTCCAAGACTGTGGGTTGAGGTGGTGTGCTTTCTGTTAAAGGTTTCTAATTTTTTTGAACTTCGGGAGGGATTACCATTTGATTGTAAAGCCTTGCTTTTTTGAATTTTGTGTATGGCCAGAGATGGCATGTGAGCTAAACCAAATGATTTGCTGTGGATGGAGTTAAAGGTACTTGCATTAATAAGTCCTTGTCATGTTCCTTCCATTAGTTATTGACACCCTTGAGAATTTCATCCCCAGGTCTTCAGTGGATTCAACCCTTGGGTATTTGGGATATGGAAGGTCTTTATAACATTGAATCTGTGTATTTCTTAGTCATTAGTGATTTGCTGAAACTTCTGTACTTTTTATACCCAGCTTAGGATGTGCCTGGGAAGCTATTTCTTGGTGGAATTCATGAACTATTTGAGTTTGTTATTTAATTAGCTACTAAGTCTGGTCATTCTGCTGTAATGAAAGCAAGAGTTTCTTTGCAGGTGCTAAATATGGTGGACCTCACCAGCAGTTATGATGCTCTGGATATTTTATGGCTGTGGTTAGTTAGGTTTGGCCAGTTTTTTTTCTAAGATGCTCTCTGGTAACACAATCTCTTAGTTTGTTCAAGACCTTTGAAATTGATTTTCTTGGGATAGCATTTCTGTTACCCCTTTTGTTTGAGGCCAGGCTGGTGGGGATAACAAAACAGATTAAGTAGTGGTCAGTCCAGAGGTCATCATTGTCTATCATGGTGTAGGATGCCTGCATTACCTTGCAATCCTTTGCGTAGAGAATGGCATAATCAGTGTTGGGATTGGGAGTGCTCAATTCTTGCCAAAAATGGGTTTTCTGCTCATGCGAATTCCACCTCTGCCTTTGTCTCTATCCCCATTGAGTCAGGGTCTCCCATATTCCTTTGGGTGGGGGGCACTGCTTGTGCTACTTCCTCTAACCTCAAGTGGTAGATGGGAAGAGCTCTGCTTCTACCTTTGACTCTGCTCCGAAATTTCATATGATATGAATGATTCACTGGATAACCTTTTGCTTGTTATATAAACAGTAGTCAGGAAGTTAGCAACCAGAGCTCATGCAGTTCTGTTGTATTGATTCAAGACATCAGTGTTCTATGTTGCAGTTTAACCATTCGGGACTTAACCTTCAGTTTAACTATTGGTTAAATGGTTTTGTTACTAGATTATCAGTCAGTTGGTTTGGAAGCATTTTGTCTCATTTCTCCCTTGGTCTTTTTATCTGTCAGTTCAAATGTATATCCACTGGTTATTGGCAACTTTGAAAAAGAAGAATGGTTCTATCCAAGCTGCCAGTCGCTATGGCTGGCACCGTGACTAGGTGCTGAAGGCAGTGGCTGAAAATATCTCCACAACCCTTAGGAACAGTGAGCACCTCCACCAACCTGGAAAGCCCATATCTATTGTCAAAGCTGGTGACCAACCACAACTTCAGCACAAATCACAAGCACGCTTTCTTACCACAGCATTTGACTGGCAACTGAAAGTCAATCATGGCAAGTAATTAAAGTTCCCTGACTTCATCGCATTATCATAGCTAACTCCTGACATAATCATTGTGTCAGAAACCTCGAAACAGGTGGTCATGGTAGAACTGAGTCCCCTGGGCGAGAATGTGTGATGTTGTGACGATGTGCTCTAGCACATCCGAGACTCTATCTCAGCATCATACTATGTTGAATCCCTGTGCAAGTTGTGTGCGCACCTCATAAACTTGAAAAGAAAAGCCCCTACAATTTTACACATCAATATGAGCTTTCCTTTCCTTTCCAAAGGAAATATCTGAAGTTTCCCAGTCTTTCATCCTAGCTAAAGTTCAAATGAACTGCAATAAAACAGTTTTCATAATGGCACCATGTTTTGGCAATTTGAAAGTTTTGAATTTGGCTTTTTGTTATTAAGATAAAACTCTGTTTTCCATAAAAGTAATGACAGATTGTCAAGCTGTCATCAAATTGTAACCTAGCTATTGGTGCACTCTATGGAAGGAAAACTGTTCTGCTTGAGCAGTATAGCAACATGTCATCCCATTCCAGCACTGATGTCGTTATGTTTTAACTGCCCTCTGAAGTTGTCTGGTAAGCCTTTCTGTTGCTTCAATGCATTACAGTAAAAAATCTAGGTGTGCACAAGTTCATGACTTTAGCCACCTGCTACTTTTCATGTGCTCTTTGGCAGTGTTGTTTGATTATTCATTTAAGGGAGTATCACAATCAAAGCTTGATTTTATCTGTGGGATTTGAGCACACAAGTCATATTTCCTGTTGAAGTCATTTGTTGAATTATTGTAGCTGCATCTTGTCTCTAATCCATAGTAGCTGAATTTCAGCCAGTTTTAACTCTCTAGTCAGCACTTCTATGTTGAGATGGGCTCCCTTGGCCTAAAGGAACTTCCTCATTAGTAATTTGTGAATAAACTGCCAGAAAAATTCCATATGAGTCAAAAGTATGATTACCCTAGCAGAAGGTGCAATCTTTATTTGTTGGCCAAATTTGGGCCAAGTAGCTGACCTTTGACTGAAGACAGAAACTAAGCTACCAAAATCAAAATACATTTATTATCAAAGTACTGTATGTATACTTAAAACTCATCTCCTTACAGGCAGTCACAAAATAAATAAACACAATAGAAAACAATAAAAAATGACGCCTGCCTAACACTCAATGTGCAGAGGAAAAAAACACCCATTGTGCAAATAACAAAAGCTAGCAAACAAATGAGGTTCACCAAAGTGAGTCCATAGCCACAAAACCAGTCATCACTCTAGCAGATCCAGTAGCCTGTTACTTACAAGTCAGAGCCTCGATTCAGCACAGAGACATTAAATTTCATGGAGCAGAGAGCTGAACTGGCCTGTCCCTCACGTTTGGCACTGTCACCCTGACCTTTGTAGTCTGGTTCGATGCTTAAATCGATCAAACCTCAGGTCCTTCTTTTCTCTCCAATCCAGGCCCTGCCGTTTCGATACACTCTTGGGCCTGGGCCCTGTCGCCTTGATTTGGCCCATACCCGGCCTTTTCAGTTCGGCCATCTGTTTAAATCAATCAAACCTCAAGTCATTCCTAGCCGGTTAGATACACTCTCGGGCCTTAGCCTCACTGCCTCAACTCTGTTCTGCCGCATCGAATCTCCTCCAGGTCTGCTCCAACAATGTTATAGCATTGACTCATTACCCGCTCTCTAGCCCGGGCCTTGATATGGCCTGTACACACCATGCCACAACCATCCTGCACTTTTGAGACTTCAGTTCACAATGTAAAAATAACCAGATCATGCAGGCAGTTAAAAGCTCAAAGGGAATTTACAGGCTATTGATTGCAATGATCGTTTACCAGAAAGAGTGTGATTTAAGTAGTTACTGGTTTTCGTTGTTTTGTTTGCTACCAACAAATAGTCACTTTGCTTTACCAGCGCCATCTTAAGCCAAGCGCATCACAATTTGAAGGCAGAATCTAAGACATGCAACGGAGTATATTAAAATGAGTGTTTAAATACAGGCAACTACTGTGATTTTGGGAGTTGCATTCCTGGAAAACAGTTAATATCATATTCTTTTTTAGGATGTCATCAGTACATGTGCTTGGGGATAGAAGTTTAAAAAATATTTTGTTTGTTTATTTTTCTATATAAATTCCTTGAGAGCAAATTTTGTTCTCTATAACAAATATTTATATAGTGATTTGTAAATTATGTAAGGGTGTATTTCAGTTACTCAGAGGGCTGTAATGCAAGGCCTGTCTGTATATAATTGGAAATGGGAAACTGACTGCTGATCACTTTACAAATGCTGATCACAAGCATTTCTAGTCCATATAGGCTTTCTGTTACTGTTTCCATTAACTACTTTGAATTTAGGAGTTAACTTCCTTCAGAATAATCTTGTGAATTTGAGTATGCTTGTGATTTTTGTTTTACACCTTATGATTTATTGTTGACCACTCAGCAATTAACTCCCAAAGTAAATAAGTTTTCCAGAATTTAGTAATGCAGTAAATGAATGTGTATGCTGATGAATAAGGTATTTATTTTGTCTCTCAGTTATTTTACACTTTTTATTTAATAGGCTTTTTACCCCAATGTTAAAAAATGCTGTAATTTTTATTCCCTTAAAACAATGTGATTGCTTTTATTGCTCATTTATTTTGTATCCAGAAGGAAGTACTGAATTTAATGAGATAAATTAACTTAGAAGTAAAATAATCTCTTTGAAAGTAAATTTTATTAATACATATACAAAACTGAATACTGTAAGTAAATGATATATGTGGCTTGGTTTTGCTTTCAAATTTGTACAAGAAAAATTCTTAATTAAGTATTTTCTGTTGGTTAGTGGTGTTTCTATGTTGAAAAACAGTGGTAACCATCCTGAAGAAGGGTCTCGGCCCAAAACGTACACTTTGTATTATATCCATAGATGCTGCTTGATCTGCATTTTGTGTGTGTTGCTTTGGATTTCCAACATCTGCAGACATTCTCGTGTTTATAATAATAACTTGTCTTTTTATACAGCAATAATTTAATGTATTAAAGCAAGTTGAGAGTGTTATAAATGAAGATTAGATACAGTATGAAGCCATAAAGAAAGACAGCAGATTGCAAATTGCTTGGTCAGAGAGCGAATTTTTAAGGAGCTTCCTAATGGAGTTAGTGGCAAAAGATCTTGAAAGAAATTCCCAGAGTTTAGAACCTTGGCAACCAGGTTGCAATAATGCAAGTAATGCATTCAAAAGTTAACAGAATTCTAGAGAGAAGAGAGACCAAGGAGAAATTTGAAAATTGTCTGGTGAGGTCTTTAAAACTAAAGCACTGCATAACTGAGTCAGTGTAGGCCAGCAATTACTGGACGGTGGAGGTGGTGATAACTTTAGCAGTTTGAGAATTTGAAGATAATGGAGTTTGTGTAGAGATAGTGCTGGGTGTTAGTGCTAAAGGGTAAACTGATGTTATGTTTTTGGATGATGTTGAGTCATTTCTGTGGTATTTCAAAAAGAACCTGATAAATTTGAAAGATAAGGAGTCAAATAGTATTCATTTTGTTCCAGGTACTTTTAGTGTAACGTGTCAGCACTTGTATTTATTTTTAATTCCTGTAGTTCTTATTTAAACACTTAGTTCTATAACTTGTGTTTCCTACTTACCGCAGTGCCAGTAACTATACAAAGTGCTCCATTAGCTGTAAAGTGCTTTTGGACACCCCGGAAAGGGAGGTGAGAGAGATGTTATCATTGCACGTCTTTCTTTCAGGCTGAGTAGGTTTTTAATTAATGAAGATTTGTACACCTCCAGTTTTCAATTATTAATTAATTTAGCTGTTTCAAAGCTCAAGTTGTCCTATATATACTTCTAATTCAAGCAGTTGAGAGCAACACTTGATGTCCTTTATTGGGTTGCTTTCCTTTAGAGTGTTTGCATACCTCCCCCCAATATTAACTACTTGGCCTTAATTAAGATTTCAAAGCAGCAGTTTGGAAATATAATCTTCTTTCCCTATGTGGGAAAAGCAGTTAGCTTGTCAGGACATTAAAAAAAAATTCCATCATGTCCTTGGAATCTACATGTTGTTCAACTGAAGGCAACATGTTTTTAATGCTTTCTTTCATCATGCCTATTCTTGATGATTAAACATGCATCTAGGTACAGGTCCTGATGAAGGGTCTTGGCCAAAGCATTGACTGTTTAATCACTTCCATAGATTTTGCCCAAGTTGCTGAGTTCATGCAGCATTTTGTATCTGTTAACCTGGATCTCCAGAATTTGCAGAATCTTGTGTGTTTACAGCTTGAACTGTGCTCTATTTTCAAAGGTACATGGATCTGGGAGAATCCCTTAAGGTTAATTTGCAGGTGGAGTTGGTGGTAAGGAAGGCAAATGCAATGTTAGCTTTCATTCCGAGAGTACTAGAAGATGAGAGCTAGTCAGGCCACACTTCAAATATTGTGAGCAGATTTAGACCCCTTATTTATGAATAGATGTACTGGCATTGGAGAGGGTCCAGAGAAGGTTTGTGAGAATTATTCCAGGAATAATAGGGTTAATATATGAGCAGTGTTTGATGGCTCTGGATCTGTACTTGCTGGTACATTCTCTCTTTTTTCCTCAAAATAAATTTGTGATTAAAGAGAAAGAAGGAGCCTGCATTTTGTCAAACACCAGTAAGTAAGTTCATGTGAAAGTGGTGAGCTGGATAGCCAGTAAATTTATGCTTTGGCATTTTGAAAGAAGTGGTACAGAGAAATTTGTCCCCTCTCATCTTAAGCCATGTCCTCTAATTTTTGACTTTTCCATCCTGGGATAAGAGGCACTTTAACTATCCTATCTGAAGATGTCAAGGAGGTGACCAGAACTGCAAACACTACCCCTAATGTGGTCCAACCGAAGTTTTATACTTTGGCCTGACTGCTGTACACCATTTTTACCATTCTATCTGCTTGTGTTGCCAAATGGTAAGGAAAAATACTGAAGCTACATTGAAGGATGTAATCACTGAAAAGAATAAGAGGGTTGAGCAGAGACAACATGGGTTTATAAGTGAAAAATCATGTTTTGCTGATCTTGTAGAGTTCTTTAGTGGCATGGCTAATGGAAAAGTTAAGGGGGGGGGCGCAGTGAATATTGTGTATAAAGTTCCATTTGGGAAGTTGGTCAAGAAAGTCAAAGCAAATGTAATTTGGGGATAAGGGATGTAGATTGAAAACAGTTATCGGAAAGAAAGCAAAAATTAGACTGTTGTCAAACAGTTTTTAACTAGTGTCAATTGTGTGCACTTGTGGCGCCATTAGACACTAAACATGGTTAGAGTGAACAGTTTTGAAATGACATCAGTTATGTATGTTTGTGTTCAAAACAGTGATTTTTGTCACTAATTCGCAGGAAATAACCATTAAAACAATTCAGAACTATTTTGCTCACTAAGCATTTAATCTTGGAGATGCTAGAAATTGTCAGGAGTGAAAATTAAATAATTTCACTACTTCAGTATGTTAGCAACTACTAAATAATTTGAATGTGTCAACAATCATTTTAAATGTTACAGTGAAAATGAAGAATCAGAATCAGGTTTATTATCACCGGCATGTGATGTGAAATTTGTTAACTTAGCAGCAGCAGTTCAATGCAATACATAATGTAGCAGAGAGAGAGAGAAAAAAAAACTAAATATAATAAATAAGTAAATCAATTACGTATAAAAATTACATCAGTTATGATTTTTAAAAATATGCAAAAACAGAAATTCTGTATAGTTTTAAAAAAAGTGAGGTGATATCCAAAGCTTCAATGTCCATTTAGGAATTGGATGGCAGAGGGGAAAAAGCTGTTCCTGAATCGCTGTGTGTGTGCCTTCAGGCTTCTGTACCTCCTACCTGATGGCAACAGTGAGAAAACGGCATGCCCTGGGTGCTGGAGGTCCTTAATAATAGACACTGCCTTTCTGAGACACCACTCCCTAAAGATGTCCTGGGTGTTTTGTAGGCTAGTGCCCAAGAAGGTGCTGACTTGACTTAGAACCTTCTAATAGCTTCTTTTGGTCCTGTGCAGTAGCTCCTCCATATCAGACAGTGATGCATCCTGTCAGAATACTCTCCACTGTACAACTATAGAATTTTTTGAGTGTATTTGTTGACATGCCAAATCTCTTCAAACTCCTAATAAAGTAAGCCGCTGCCTTGCCTTCTTTATAACTACATTGAAATGTTGGGACTGAGTTAGATCCTCAGATATCTTGACACCCAGGAACTTGAAGCTACTCACTCTCTCCACTTCTGATCCCGCTATAACGATTGGTATGTGTTCCTTTGTCTTGCCCTTCTTGAAGTCCACAATCAGCTATTTTGTCTTTCACCTGTACGATGATTGTGAGGGTGCAATCATTGAAGGACTTTATTAAGACAGTCCATTAGGTTTATGCACTGATTTTGTTCATTTACAGTCAATTAAAAGAACAAGGTGGTGTACAACTGTATGAATTCCGTTGATGACTGTTAGGCAGTGATACCCAATTTTATAGTACTGAAATAGTATTGATGGTGTCCTTATTTGTTCTGTATTTCATTTAAATGCATAATTCGTTTCTCAATTAAACAGTAGCTTGCCTTTTTTAAAAAAAAAATACATTTTTAACTATTTCTATGCAACTTCGGCTAATGGGGCACCTACTTAATTGGGTCAAAACGTACTGGTCCTGATGCGTCCCAATTAAGCGGAATCCACTGTATTAGCAAATATTAAAGATTTTGTTGCAGAGTAAGAGTCAGTGTTTTGTTGTACTACACTTTGCATTTGTCTTTAATTTTGGGTCCAGTATATGTGTTTACTGTGGGATGAGATCATGCATATCTATAAACAGTGGAATAGTTATGTGTATGGACTTAAGGAAATGTCTGAAAAAGGAAGAGCTGATGTCAACAATTCTCACATCTGCTTTCTCTGAAGAATTTAGTGTTCTGGGAAATATTGAAGCATAAAATCATCTTTTAAAATTAGGTTGATTACTAATTTTCCTTTTAATATTTTTTTTCTTTGAATAAATTTATGTGCTGACAGAATTGTAATGGACCAAATGATATGTGGCTAATAGTTAGTGGCATTTTTGCATTTTTGCTTTTAGTAATTACACATTTGGATCCGCACATAGATTGGCTACTCCCTGATTTCTTTAGTTGAATAATTGTAGATATGTTTGGTTATCGAGTACAATCTTTAACTGCAGCTCCTGTCCTAAGTGTAATATCAGTGTTCTCTTTTTGACTACACTGTGAAGCATTGAACAAACTTGCCAAGATTATAGTGCTCCAACGAATATGACTTCTTGCTCAAATTGCTCCTGTGTTACAAATTACCACGCTGTGTACACTGCTCCCTTTTACTATGTATTAATTGTTCTATGTGTTTTTGTGTGTGTGTGTGTGTGTGTGTGTCAGTATAGATACACACAAACACAGGGAAATTAACCAATTGAGCTACTGTATAGTCTTTTTCACTCAGATCTTCTCAGCAGTGCCAGTGTGATTGATGTCCCTCTAACTTACCTACAGATACTGAACGACCACACAATAACCTCAGTTGCGTTGTCAATCCCCTTGTAGTGTTTTGTTGTGAAATTTTTAAGTTATTTGTTATTTGTTAACAATTTGTTATGTTATTAATCCTTTCATCTTGATAGCCGTATACAAGCAAAACTAATCTCTTTGAACTTTCCAGAACTTCATATTTAAATCAATATTTATGGCTCTCCACATTTTAGACTTCTCCTGCAACCCTTTTGAAAGATGGTGATGAGACAGGAGGTCTAAGTACTTTCTGTGATCTCTCCTCTGACCCCACAACTCCAACCTTTTCCATGTTTTCACCATACCCTCTGACCTTTCCCTCGCTGAGGCAGAATGTCCTTTCTTCAGCAAGGGTTCTTTGTTTCCTTGACTTCTGCTCTCATCTTAACACTGAGCCTCTGTTGCCTCTGTTTCTAGGCCTAATTCTTTGGCAAGGATACCCCACCCACCACAGATGACTCCTTCTGCCATCAACCCTCCTCCTCTTGGGCACCCTGCCCTGGCCTTCTGTATGTCTAGATTGTTTCATCTCTTAACTAGTAACGAGACATCAACCGTTTCAACTTTACCTCTTCTCTCTCCTATTCCAATCTCAAAACCTTTGAAACCCATTGGCCTCCACTATCTGCACCAATCCCAACCTCACCATCAAACCCACAGACAAAAGCTGTGCTGTTGTAATCTGGCAGACTGATCTCTACCTTGCTAATGCCAGACAGCAGTTCTCTGAAACTTCTTACTTGTGTCTTCCACTAAGAAGCATCAGGCCATTGTCACTCACGCCATCACCAATCTCATGGGTCCAGGAAATCTCCCACTACCACCAACTTCATCATTCTTGTATCCAGCACCACTTATTTCGATCTCCTACCTAAGATACACAAACCTAACTGTCCCAGTGGGCCCATTGTTTCTACCTTTTCCTGCCGCACTGAATTCATGTTTGCATTGTTTGATTCCATTTTATCCCCTTAGTTCATCCCCTCATCCGTGATGCTTCACATGCTCTCCATCACTTCAACAACTTCAAGTTCCCTGGCTCTGGCCCTTTCCCCCAAACCAAAGATGTAGCAAAGGGCACTTGCATTGACCCTAACTATGCCTACTTTCATCAGCAAAGTGGAACAGTCCGTATTCCAAGCCCACATTGGCAATACTCCCTAACTCTTTCTCTACTACACTTAAGATTGTCAAGGTGCTGCTTCCTGTACCAATGCCGAACTGATCAAATTCATCCAACTTACTCCAACTTCCACCCTGGCCTCAAATTTACTTGATCAATCTCTGACACCTCTCTCCCTTTTCATGATCTCACTCTGTTTTCATCTCTGAAGTCAGACTATCTACTGACATCTTTTATAAACATATTGACTCTTACAGTTATCTTGACCATACCCCTTCACACCCTGTCACTTGTAAAAATAATATTTCCTTTTCTCACTTCCTCCGCTTCTGCCACATCAGTTTTCAGGATGAGACTTTCCATTCTAGAACATCCAAAATGTTCTCTTTTTTTCTCCCCCGGAAACAGGACCTTCCAACACTATCATTGCTGCTTTCACCCACATCTCCATTTCCTCCACATCTGTCCTCACTCACCTGCTGGCTTACACTCCTCCCCTCCTGCACCTCCTTATTTTGGCTTCTGCTGTCAAATTCTTTCCTGATGAAGAGTCTTGGCCTGAAATGACAACTGTTTACTTCCTTCCATTGATGCTGCCTGACCTGTTGAGTTCCTGTAACATTTTGTGTGTGGGGAGCTAAGTACTTGCCCCTTGGCATTCACAGGAAAATTTTTGCTTAGTTATGGCTGCATATGCTGTCTTTAGCTCCCTAACTTCTCTCTCCTCTTAGTGCTACTTCATCAGGTGTCATCTTGTCCTGAATGGATGGATGATCTGCATCTCAGCCAGAGCATGTGCAGTGAAGTGTGCTTTATTCTGTCTCAGTTGAAAGGTTGCAGCTCTGTGTTACAAAGATTGCCCAATCTGTAGTCTACCAGCAGTTACTTTAAAATCTCCTTTAGAATTTGATCAGAATATTCTTACTTTTCACTTGAATTGGCAGAAATGAGGATGGGAGAATATACTCTGCTGTTCATAAACTTCCCAAATTGTCTGGAACAGAACAATGAAAAGTTGACTGAAACTAGTTCCAATGGCAACCCATAAGATAAGACCAAAAGATAAAGAAGAGGAATTAGGGCATTTGGCCCATTGAGTCTGCTCTGCCATTTCATCATGGTTGATCTATCTTTCCTCTCAACCCCCATCTTCTGCCTTGCCCATGCAATGACCAATCAAGAATCTAGAAACCTCTGCCTAAGTACTCATAAAGACGGCCTCCACAGTTGCCTGTGCCAAAGAATTTCACAGATTCACCACTCTCAGGCTAAAGAAATTCCTCCTCATATCCGTTCTAAAAGGAAGCCCCTCTACTTTAGACACTTCCACCATAGGAAACATCCTTTCCTCATTCGATACATTTCAGTTGGGTCACTGCTCATTCTTATAAATTCCAGTGAATACAGGCCTAGAACCATAGAGCTCTTCATATGACAAGCTGTTTATTCCTGGAATCATTTTTCTGAACCTCCTTTGAAGTCTCTCGAGTTGCAGCACATCCTTTCTAAGATAAAGGGCCCAAAACTGCTCACTGAATAATCCAAGTGAGGCCTCACCAGTGCTTTATAAAGTTTCAACATTACATTCTTGCTTTTATATTCCAGTTTTTTAAAAATGAATGCTAACATTACATTTGCCTTCCTGAACTTGCAAATTAACCTTTTGGGAATCCTGCACAAGACCTCCCAAATATTTTGTGCCTCTGAGTTTTGTATTTGCTCTCCATTTAGAAAATAGTGAACCATTTCATTTCTTCTATCAAAGTGCATGACCATACACTGACCAACATTCTATTCCATCAGTCACTTCTTTGTCCATTCTCCTAATCTGTCTAAGTCCTTCTGTAGCCTTCCTAGTTCCTCAAAACTACCTGCCCCTCCACATATCTTCGTATTGTCTGCAATGTTTGCAAAAGTACCATCAATTTTATCATCCAATCATTGACATATGGCATAAAAAGAATCGGTCCCAACATGGACCCCTGTGAAACACCACTAGTCACCAACAGCCAACCAGAAAAGGCTCTCTTTATTCACACTCTTTGCCTCCTGCTAATTACTTTCCTGTAATACCATGGACTCATAGCTTGGGAAGTGGCCTCAGATGTGGCACATTGTCGAAGGCCTTCAAAAATCCAAGAACACAATATCAACCAATTCTCCTTTGTCTTATCTCACTTGTTATTTCTTCAAAGAATTCCAACAGATTTGTCAGGCAAGATTTTCACTTGAGGAAACCATGGTGACTACAGCCGATTTTAACATGTGCCTACAAGTACCCCAAAACCACATCCTTAATAATCATCTCCAACATCTTCCCAACCACTGAGGTCAGACTAACTGGCCTATAATTTCCTTTCTTCTGCCTCTCTCCCTTCTTGAAGAGTGGAGTGACATTTGCAATTTTCTAATCTCCCAGAGATCATTATTAATGCCTCCATGATCTCTTCAGCCACCTCTTTCAGAACCCTGGAGCATACACCATCTAGTCCAGGTGACTTATCTACCTTAAGACCTTTCAGTTTCCCAAGAACTTTCTCCCTAGTAATGGTAACTTCA
Source organism: Hemitrygon akajei (assembly GCF_048418815.1). NCBI lineage: Eukaryota > Metazoa > Chordata > Chondrichthyes > Myliobatiformes > Dasyatidae > Hemitrygon > Hemitrygon akajei. The sequence continues at coordinate 45,731,961 of NC_133130.1, forward strand.
TATAGTTCATGAGTCCTTACACCTGGAACTTATAGCATATTTCTGGTGCCTTCCACAGTGAAGACTGATGTCAAATACATATTCAGTTCACACACCATTTCCTTTGCCCCATTTTTACTCCTCTCCAGCATCATTTTCCAGCAGTCCAATATCCACACTTGTCATTCTTTCACACATTAGGTAAGAAGAAATTTGTGATATCCTCTTTAATATTATTAGCTATTGGTGATGTATTATAATCTGATAACGGTCCTTTTGCTCATTGTAATCCACTTGCAACCACTTGGAATGGCTGCGTACAGATGTGAGGAACTTGCCCAATCACACTTGATGCTAGGTCAAAATGAACCTTTAAAGGCCACTGCCATATCTAAATTGATGACTTGGAGGTGGAATACAAGGAGAAAATGAGCATGGGTGCTGTTATAGTGTGGCAGACTAACCTCTACCTTGCTAAGGCCAGGTAGTAACTCAGACACCTCCTCTTATTTACCCCTTGAAAAAGACCCCACTCTGGACCATCAGGACATTGTCTCTGACACCATCACGAACCTCATCAACTCTGGGGATCTCCCATCCACAGCCACCAACTTCATAGTTCCTTTACTCTGCACTGCTCGTTTCTTTTTCCTACCCAAGGTTCACAAACCGAACTGTCCAGGTAAGCCAGTTGTTGCTACCTGTTCCTGCACCACTAAACTTGCGTTTGCATACCTTGACTCTATTCTATCTCCCTTGGTTCAGCCCCTTCTTACCTACATCTGCAACACTTCACACGCTCTTGATCTCCTCAACAGCTTTCAATACTCTAGCCCTAATCCTCTCATTTTCACCTTGGATGTCTAGACACTTTTTGAAAAAAACTTCTATCCATCATCAAGAAGCCTTAACATTTTCCTTTTCTTTCTTGATAATGGACTTGATCAGTTTCCCTCCACCACTAACTCTCCTCTAACTGACCGAAGTGGTCCTCACCCTGAACAGTTTCTCTTTTTGCTCCTTCCACTTTCTTAGGGTGAGGCTTTCCAGGACATCAGTAATGTCGTCCCCCTTCAAACAATGGGATATTCTTTTCTCTACCATTGATGTTACCCTCACTACATTTTCCCCAATTTCCAGATATCTGTGCTCACCCCATCTTCCCATTGTCTTAACAGGGATACAGTTGCTCTTGTCCTTACTGATCACTCCATGAGCTGCTGCATCCAACTCATCATTCTCCGAAACTTCTGCCAACACATCAAACACTCCCCCCACCCAACTCCCTCCGTCATTCCTTTATCCATTTGTCTGTCCCCACTAATCTTCCTCTGGGCACTTATCTCTGCAGGCAGAAGAGGTGCTACACCTGGTCATTTGCCTCCATTCAGGGCTCCAAACAATCCTGTGAGGTGGACTACACCTGTGAAGCTGTTGGGGTTGTCTACTGTATCCAGTGTTCCCAATGCTGCTTCCTCTACATTAGTGAGATTAGGGGATGTAGATTAGAGGAGTACTTTATCAAGCATTTCTGCTCTATCATAAAAGCAGAATTTCCCAGTGGCCAAATATATCAATTCCTGTCCCCAGTCTTGTTCCACCGTGTGTGTCTGTAACCTCCTCTTCTACCACAGTGAGGCCACTCTTCGGTTGGAAAGCAACATCTTATATTCCTGCTAAGTAGCCTCCAACTGGATGGCATGAATATTGATTCCTCCAACTTGCAGTATTTTTTTCCTCTCCGTCTTCCCTATTCTTCATTTCCCCACTCTGGCCTCTTATCTCTTCTCCTCATCTGCCTACCACCTCACCCTGGTGCTCCTTCCCTTTCTCCCATGATCCATTCTCCTCTTTGATCAGTTTTCTTCTTTGCCAGCTCTTTGTCTTTTCCATTTTTCACCTCCCAGCTCTTATTTCATCCCCCTCCCCCACCCACCTGGCTTCACCTGTCACCTTCTAGGCTTGTCCTCCTTACCCTCCACCTACCTTGTTGTGGCATCTTCCACCTTCCTTTCCAGTCCTGATCAAGGGTCTGGGCCCAAAACATCGACTGTTTATTCATTTTCATAGATGAGTGCAGTATGGTTCTATGTTCAAACATGTTTTTTCAATGACAAGTGCCGACTGTACACTTGGACCTCTCTCAACAGATTACACAGAAACCAAATAGATTATATCTGCAGAAGTCAATGATGGAGAAGTTCTATGATGTTGACAAAAACAAAACCCGGAGCTGACTGTGGCTCAGACCACCAACTACTATGCAAGCTCAAAGTAAGGTTGAGGAAGCACAAGCCTTTCACCAGAGCACCAAAATATGATCTTCAAAATATTCCACCAGAGTTCAAAGATGGCCTGAACAATTGATTTGCTACTCTAAGCACAACCAAGAGGACGCCAGAGAGCTTGTGGGAAAGTATCAAGAAAGTTGTACTTGAAGAATGTGAAAAGACTCTGCATGAGGTGAAAATGCAGAAGAGACCAAAATGGATGAAGGAAGAAACTGAAAATCTCACAGGAAAGAAGAGAAGCCAAAGCTAAGGGAAAAAAGGTAGCAGTTGCAGTTCACAATCGAGCTTTCCAATGTTCCACGAGGCTAGACAAAGAAAACTACTACAATAACGTGTTAAGAAGTAGAAATGGAAATTTTTTTTAAAAGGACAGATCGGTCTTAAAGCTACTAGACTTAAGAGTCAATTCCAGCCTCAGATGGGAATGCTGAAAGATGCACAAGGTGCCATGCTCAATAAATCTGAGAAAATCAAACAACAATGCAAGGAATACTGTCTGTCATTATACCAGAAAGACCAACTGGATCAGGAGTATCATCCTATATTTTACAATCAGGAGCTGACAGTGATGAAGGAAGAAGGTGAAGCAGCATTAAAGGCCCCACCAAAGAACAAAGCACCTGACATTGATGGAATTTCAATTGAAATTCTACAGCAATCAGACACAGCTGTTGCAAAATGGATGACACTCTCTTAGCTGACCTGGAAGACAACATCGTGGCCAAGTGAATGGAGAAAATCCATGTTTTTACCAATATTGAAGAAAGGTGATCTGACGGAGTGCAAAGATTATCGTACGAACATCCTCATTCCTCATACAGCAAGGTTTTACTAAAAGACATTCAGAAAAGGCTTCAACTTTTATTTAGAGCAAGAGCTTCCTGAGGTGCAAGCAGGTTTCAGGAAAGGAAGGGGAACAAGAGATATCATTGAAGATGTCAGATGGATTCTGAAGAAGAAAACAAATACCAGAAGGACATCTATTTGTAGTTTATTGACTACAGCAAGACCTTCAACTGCATCGATTATGGCAAACTATGGATCACATTAAGACATGTGGCTGTCTTTACATTAATCAAGAAACAGCAGTTCGAATAAAAGAAAGAGAAACAGAATGGTTCAGCATCCATAAGGGGGTATGACAAGGCTGCATTCTTGCCCCCTGCCTGTTTAATTTGTACACCAAACAAATCTTCAGAGAAGCATACGAGGAGTTCCTTGGTGTCAAGATTTCGGAGGACCTAACCCGGTCCCAACATGTCTTGCCTTCTTTATAACTGCATCGATATCGACTATACTTCACTAGAAGTTTGAAGACATTTGGTATGTCAACAAATACACTCAAAAACTTCTTACCATGAGAGCATTCTGACAGGCTGCTGTTTGGTATGGGGCGGGGGGTCTACTGTACAGGACTGAAAGAAAAGCTTCAGAGGGTTGTAAATTTAGTCAGCTCCATCTTGGGTACTAGGGTACAAAGTACCCTGAATATCTTCAAGGAGCGGTGTCTCAGAAAGGCAGCGTCCATTATTAAGGACCTCCAGCACCCAGAGCATGCATGCCCTTTTCTTACTGTTACCATCAGGTAGGAGGTACAGAAGTCTGAAGGCACACACACAGCAATTCAGAAACAGCTTCTTCCCCTCTGCCATCCGATTCCTAAATGGACATTAAACCCTTGAACACTACCTCACTTTTTAAATATATTATTTCTGGTTTTTTTGCATGATTTTTAATCTACTCAATATACATATGCTGCAATTGATTTACTTATTATTATTTTTCTTTTATATTATGTATTACCTGAACTGCTGTTGCTAAGTTAACAAATTGCACGACATATGCTGTTGATAATAAACCCGATTCTGAGAATTGAGGGGTGAGATTTGGTGGCAGAAATATCAATAACCTTCATTATGCTGATGACACGATAAAACTGGCTGAAAGCGAAGACCTGAAGCAACTGCTAACCAACATCAAGGAACATGGCCTCAAGATGGCTCTGCACCTTAACCTGAAGAAGACTATAATTATAACTACTGGCACCACAACGAATTTCAATCTATTTGGAGAAGAAATTGAAATGATTGACAGTTTCAACTTACTTGGATCAATGATTAACACCGAAGCAGTAAGCAGTCGCAAAATCCAGTGAAGAATCGCCCTTGGCAGAGCAGCCATGAAGGATTTGAAGAAGATCTTCTGAATCTATCTCTACATACAAATATTCGATGTGCAGCTGATGGTGTTCTGAACAACATTATATGGATGCAAAATTTAGATGGTAAAGGAGGAGGATAGGAAGCATATGGACACCTTTGAACTATGGTGCAGGAGAAAAATACTACACATCCTGTGGACTTCTCACAGAACAAGCAAATCGCTCCTTAATGAGATCAAGCCAAGTCTCTTTCTGATTGCTATGTTTTGTGGGGAGAGGAGAAAATTGGCCAAACAGTCATTGTAGAAGATTCTTTTTTGGATTGTGGAGAAATATAGACTGGAGTTCCCCAAGCACTGGGCTGCTTTGTTTCTTTATCTGAATGACATCAACTGTACAGTTTCCAAAACCGCAGATGATATAAATCCTGGGGCATAAAGAATTGAGGACGATAGAAATAGATTTCATTTGGTATGGAAGGCTTGTGAAGGAAGCTGGTGGATATGTGCCACACAAAATTTTTTGGTGAAAATGAGTGGTGTGGTGTTCTAGTTGGAAAAAAAAATAGCAGAGGCAACTATAGAACGCACAATTCTCAAAAACAGTGTTCAAGTTAAAAACCTCAAAGTCTAGTGGTATTTGTACTGTTCATTCAAGGTATCAGGCACTTTGAAATATTAAATAAAATATTTAAGGGTTCTGGGCTTTTTAAATAGTGGCATAGAGAAAGAACAAGGAACCATGCCCATGGTTCTTCTGTCCATTTCTGTGTAGGTTTTGATGAGGGTGCCAAAGAAATTGTTCAATTTCTCTTTATTTGCTATTTAGTTTGTACTGAGATGAAAAATTCCTTTAAAATACATAGGTACTTATCTTTGGAATTCTTAAGTTCCAGCAGGCTTAGATGCTCAGTTTTTGAATTAACTAAAGGCAGAAATGAGTAAGCCTTGGAGTAGTCTCTGGGTTTTAGGTGTAAAATGGTCGAGACTTCTGTGATTTTTCTGAAAGAACTAGCTCAATGGCCAACTCATGCGTTTGTTTCCAATGTTCTATTAAGAATCTTTATTGTACAAACATGAGTTGTAAGCAGAACTAACCCCCAAACATCTGCTCCAGTTCTGTTCCATTTGTGAATGAGATCATGCTACATGTATTGGATGCAACTTCTGTATATGAAGTGACATTTTTTTGTAGCTGGCTTTTTGACATCATGGGGATGTGAAAGACAGTGTAACATACTGAACATCTTTCATTTTCTTGTATACGAATGGGCTTTTGGATTATTTCCTTTTATCGAATTGTACATTGAAGTCATGCTCTGCAAATGACTGTTCAAATCCCCAAATACCATAATTTCAGGGATAATTTATGCTGCTCCTCAAACACGATTAACAAAACGAATTGCAGTGTTTTCGCACTGACAACGTATTGATGTGATGAAATGAATCCAGAATTATGGAAGTATCAGAAGCAGAATGTTACCTTGTTTAATGAATTGTTTAATGCCAGTTTTTTTTTGTTGAAGCTGCCAAGAATACGTACAAGAAAAAATTGTCATTGTTTGCATTGAATGTTGTCAGTGGTTAGATTCTGTACAGGAATGTCTTTTTGGATCACTCTGCGTGTGTATCTTTCTCTTTTAAAACATTTCGTAGAGACTTTATTTTTATTTTCACCCTAGATTTTTGAGCAGATGCTATTTGGAAGTATGGTGGATTCTATTTTACTTTGGTTACCTTGGCTAGAAGGAAAAATGGATCAGCCATGATAAAATGGTGGAACAGACACAATGGACTAAATGACCTAATTCTGCTCCTGTATCTCATGGTCTTATATTTAGTAGCTATCTTGATCACAGTTACTTACTTTTTAGTTGTGTGAAAATGAGCTTTTACTTTTACACTTGATACCTCCTGATAAAGATTTTAATTGGACAGTTCAGAGGAATGATAAACCAAATACTTATGTCCTGCACAACATCTTTGCTTTTTTGCTCTGGTGATGGTTGAAATACAACTAATTCTGACCTTACGTGAGAAATAAAAATAGGCAATACACAGCATGTCAAGTAACATCTATGGGAAGAGAAACAGTTTAGATAAGTTTTCATGTTGAAACCCCTTCATTAGATAAAGGGTCATGGACCTGAAATATTAACTCTTTCTCTTTCCACAAATCCTGCTAACCCAAATTTTTCCAAAACTTTCTTTTATTACTTCTGATTTGCAAGAGCTGCAGCGTTTTAAAAAAAATTTGATTCACACAAGAAAGTTGAACCCTGGTGGTACTTCACCAAAGATTAGCTCAGTCAGTATAAAATGGAAAGCAAATTTCAGACCACTTTCATCCACATGCACTGAAGGGTCTCAATATGGATTTCAAAAGTAGTTTTGTTGTTTTCAAACATAAACCGTACAGTATTTAGCATTCAGTTGGCTCTGATTAACTAATAAAACTATAATAAAATGATTGGGGGGGGAGGGTGTGGAGAAAGAAAATTGGTCCTGAGAGGGAAATCAACTGTGGTTAATAATGTTTACAGATTTTTTGGGTACCTGAGAGGGAAGTCAACTGTGGTTAATAATGTTTACAGATTTTTTGGGTAGATTTTTGTGTTTTGTATGTATTGAAGAAAACCAGATTCAAGGATGAGACAGATTGAGAGGAAAGAAGCTGTGGAAAAGATGTTTAATCTTTTAATGTTTTCTCTTAGTTTTCTTATTCAAAGTTGCTTAACTTCTCTGATTCCTTTATGTATTGTTAAATTTGCACTGTAATGTTAATCTTCAAAGGATATAATAGGTAAAAGTATCAATGTTGTGGCTGGGTTCACTCCTAAACAGGCATACAGCTGAGCATTACACCAAAATAAGTTTGAAGGGATAGTCTCCCTATAGCTTGCCTATGGACAAGAGAGGGACGAGAGAATTGCAAGGCAGACCAGGGCCTAATAAATAATGCAGAATCCCCTGGGTGCATTCTGGATTCAAGGATTTTCACCTCTCAATAGTGGAGAATGTGATGGTATGGATGAATCTGATCCATAGCTTCATGGTTGATTCAACTATCAGTAGAGAGGGCACACAGGATAAGAGAGCCTTGACATTGGGCATTCAAGGTTTCGGGGTGAAGAGTGAGTATGTGTGATTATACATTTAATTTCAAGATTGGATATTGCCTCCAGTGGGGCCAGTGTTAGGGTTTTCACTGGCTGCAGAACATAGTGTAGGAAAGAGAATGAAAAGCTAGATATTGTCATTATATGTGCCAGTGACAGCTTGAAAAAGAGGTCCTGTGGGCAGATTTCAGAGAGTAAGGGTGGAGAATAAAGAGCTTGACCACAAACTGCCATAAGTACAGAAATAGCTGTTTGGTGTGAATGAATGTGTGGCTGATGAAATTGAGGGAGGCAAGCGTTTAGGTTCTTCAGACATGGTCATCTGTTCTGAGGAAGATGTGAATCTGTGGAAATTGGATGGGCCAAAGATCTTGTAGGGTGATTTGCTGGTTTTGTTGGGAGGATTTTCACAATGTTAACAGATGTGGAAAACTGATAGCATTTTTGGAAGGGGGAAGAGCATTTGAAGAAACCTAGCTGTAAAAAGGTTCATTATGCCCCAAAGAACTAAAAACGGAACTATCTGAGTTGAATTTGGCAGAAAATGGCATGGGGTGCAGCAATTATATACCACTATTACAGTGCCAGCCACCCTGGTTCAATTCCCTTTGCAAGGAGTTTATACGTTCTCTGCGTGAGGTTTCTCCGGGTGGTCCAGTTTCCTCCCACATTCCAAAGACACACAGGTTTGTAGGTTAATTGGTCACATGGTGTAATAGAGCATCACAGGCTCATTGAGCCAGAAGGGCCTATTACCATGCTGTATTTCTAAGACTGAACCTTTAGAATTATGAAGTTAGTTATGGACTGTTATTGTGAAAGGATGTTTATTTGGAATATGGGTTTATGAAAGGGAAATTGGATGTTTTGTACATATACAGTTTTATGTTGCATTCATCTAAAGGGGGTGAAAGTGTAATGTATGGATCTATTTCTTTTAGAGCATTGACCACCCCACCCCTTTTAGCACTACGAATTGATCCGCTGTCAGCACATTTGCTGTTGTCTATGCACACCCTCCCACTCCCCCTCTTCCCCCCCAATGTGAATGTACTAGTTAAAGCCATCTGCCACGTGTGCTTTATTTAATCGATGTGTAGTTGTGCACAGACACAACAAGGGGAATCTTTTAAGCTGATAACTGGCTAGTTCACCAAAGAAGCTTGAGGAAAGAAACTTGGGCAAGTGTGAACAATAGTTATAGGAGAGTAGTTTGGAAGCTGTGGCCCTGCTTCAGTTAGATTGGATATGTTTTTAGAAGAAAGTAAATCCAGAGTAGAAATTTTAAACCTGCAAATAGCTGGTGTCATCAGTCTAATATAGAATTTGGCAACGTGGGCTAGAATAGCCACATGAAGCTAAACCAGTGAGGGAGTGTGGGGGAAATTTGAGGAGGTGAATATGGAAATTCAGGCCAATTATGCTTACAGAAGACACACAAAATGAGAGCTTTGCATATGCTGAGTAATATCCAGAGTAGGATACGGTGAGATAGGGAAGTTGACATGAAACGTTGACCAAACACTTGAAAAAGTCAAGAATAACGTAAAACCCGCAGGGTTGAAATTAAGAAAAACATTAAGGAAGCACAAAGGGCGAATGAGGAAAATATTGGTAGACAAGTAAAAAACAGTTTTTTAATTGTGAAAGGAGATAAGGATTAGAAAGTTAAGTGAAACTAAAATGGAAGAGGGTGTTTGGAGGCAGAAAACCTGGTGTATAATTCAAACAAATCCCTTACTTTCTCAGAATTCAAGGATAATGCAGAATTGGCATCAAGGAGGAAGAATGTAATATACCTCTAGTGACACAAGGGTGGACATTGAAGGAGTCCAGCATTACTTAACAGAGCTAAATTTACCAGATTTATCCCAGAGAGGAAAGACAGAAGTTCAGGTTATTTTTTTCAGTGGTTCCAGCAAACTGAAAGATAACAGGATGGCACCATCCTTCAAGAAAAAAGGGATGAACTGTGTACCTTTTGATTAGTCAGACTGACGTTAAACAAAATATTTGAAAATGCTGAAGGATGGTATTAAGTTGTGCCCCTCACTATATGCTTGTTTATTAAGTGCAGTGTACTAGTCGAGCCTAACAATTTTTTGTGGAGGTGATAGTTGCCTTTATGCATTTGATATGATATTCATGGAATGTAACAATGTGCAAAATGAATCTCACAGCACATTAGTCCTTTGGTCTATGAGAAAGTGGGAGAATAATTTTGAGGTGATTTTAAAGAAGCAAATAAGGCAATAAATATATGATAAATTCTAGGATACCAAGTGTTAAGGGAAAAAGAGATCTTGTTAGTGCATGCCCTGAGATTTCTGAAGATATTGGGCAGGTAAATTCAATGTTTATGAAGTTATTTAGGATGCTGGTGAAATCATTTTGTTTCTGCTTGAATTGTGTGTGTATGTTAATGTATTTGCCTTACGTTTTTACCTTAGAGTTTAGTGCCACTGTAGAGGTAGTTGTAGAAATGGTCCCACCTTCCTTCATAGCCAATAAGGGACAAATGGCCATAGTACAAAACAAATTGCCATTCAACAACAAAACAAAACAAAGCTATATTCAAGAAAACAGATATGCTTGGGTCTTTAATAAAAAGCTACTTTCCCCTGACAGTTTAGCAGTTGAATACCCAAATGGATCAGGAAATTACATGCAAGTTGTTAATATTTATTGAATTATCTTGCTGACAAATAAATCTCCATTGAAATAATGCCATAGTGCTTGTTTTGGTCAACATTTAGATTCCATTCACATGAGAGTGAAACCTTTAAATCTTTTCAGTTTTTTAAAAAATTTTGAAATACGTTACTATATTAACATTAAAGCGAGCAAAAGAAATTTGCACACAAATTCTGTTAGCAAATAAGCAAAACTTGTTCTTGGACAAAAATAGAGAAGGAAAAGAAAATGAGTGTTCTATGTTCCTGATCTGATGAAGGGTGTTGGTCTGTTTACTCTCCTCCACAGATGCTGTGCCTGATTTGCTGAGTTCATGCAGCATTTTTTGAATGTTCTGTATGGATCAGTTCTGGAATCTCTGCTGCTGATTATGTTTGAAATGACTTTTCACATGAAGAAAATATATTTGTCATTTTGTATCCCTGGTATAATGTTGTGTTCCTCAGAACAGGCTACTCAGAGCGCTATTTGCAAAAGTTCAAGTTATTTTTGCATCAGAGAATTGGGATATTTGAAGCTGCATATGGATGTAACTTCAAATTTAATTCAGCTCCATCAGTGACATCTTAATATACTAAGGATCTGAAAAGAACTTGCATTAATACAGTCAGCCCTCCTTATCTGCGGGGGATTGGTTCCAGAACCCCCCCCGTGGACACCAAAAAACACAGATGCTCAAGTCCCTTATTTAACCTGTCTCAGTGCAGTGGACCTTAGGATCCGGCGGAGCTCAGGACCGCAGTCGGCAGTGTTTCTGTTCCGTTGACGGAACACAATCACGACTGAAAATAAAGTGGAAATAATAAAGTGATCAGAAAGAGGTGAAATGCCATCGGTCACTGGAAAAGTATTAGGCTACAGTCAGTTAACAATTGGAACAATTTTAAAGGATAAAGTGAGAATAATGGAGCATGTGAAAGGCCCTGCCCTGATGAAAGCTACAATTGTTACTAAGCAACGCAGTGTTTTAATTATTGAAATACACACATTTCTTGTGTTTTATATGCATAGAAAGGTAAAGTGTATACTATATATTAAGAGAGATGTTTGACTGACACTAAATAATACCAGATGTACCTGTTCCGACTTTCTAATAATACCTAATACAAAGTAAATGCTATGTAAATAGTTGTCATACTGCATTGTTTAGGGAATAATGGCAAGAAAAATAAGTCTGTGCATGCTCAAACAACAAGTGCTGGAGAGAGAACTTACGGGTTTTCCCAATCTGTGGTTGGTTGAATCCGCGCATGCGGAACCCGCGGATAAGGAGGGCCGACTGTACAGTGTTTGCAACGTGTATTTTAGGATATCTTGGAGTACTTTGTAGTCAAGGAATTACTTTTGAAAAGGCATTGCATTGTGAATCAGGAATCAAGTGGTTATTTTGTACTCAGCAAAATGATTATAAAGATAATCTGCCTGGTTTTGATTGAAAGACAAATAATAGCCAAGCTATCAGGGATACCTCTCCTGCATCATCTTCAAGCTATAACCAGGGATTGTTGACACCCACTTGAGAGAGCAGAGGAGGCCACAGCTTAATGTCTCACCCATGTTTTGTGCCTCTAGATAGATAGATAGATAGATACTTTATTCATCCCCATGGGGAAATTCAACTTTTTTTCCAATGTCCCATACACTTGTTGTAGCAAAACTAATTACATACAATACTTAACTCAGTAAAAAATATGATATGCATCTAAATCACTATCTCAAAAAGCATTAATAATAGCTATTAAAAAGTTCTTAAGTCCTGGCGGTAGAATTGTAAAGCCTAATGGCATTGGGGAGTATTGACCTCTTCATCCTGTCTGAGGAGCATTGCATCGATAGTAACCTGTCGCTGAAACTGCTTCTCTGTCTCTGGATGGTGCTATGTAGAGGATGTTCAGAGTTATCCATAATTGACCGTAGCCTACTCAGCGCCCTTCGCTCAGCTACTGGTGTTAAACTCTCCAGTACTTTGCCCACGACAGAGCCCGCCTTCCTTACCAGCTTATTAAGACGTGAGGCGTCCCTCTTCTTAATGCTTCCTCCCCAACACGCCACCACAAAGAAGAGGGCGCTCTCCACAACTGACCTATAGAACATCTTCAGCATCTCACTGCAGACATTGAATGACGCCAACCTTCTTAGGAAGTACAGTCGACTCTGTGCCTTCCTGCACAAGGCATCTGTGTTGGCAGTCCAGTCTAGCTTCTCGTCTAACTGTACTCCCAGATACTTGTAGGTCTTAACCTGCTCCACACATTCTCCATTAATGATCACTGGCTCCATATGAGGCCTAGATCTCCTAAAGTCCACCACCATCTCCTTGGTCTTGGTGATATTGAGACGCAGGTAGTTTGAGTTGCACCATATCACAAAGTCCTGTATCAGTTTCCTATACTCCTCCTCCTGTCCATTCCTGACACACCCCACTATGGCCGTGTCATCAGCGAACTTCTGCACATGGCAGGACTCCGAGTTATATTGGAAGTCTGATGTGTACAGGGTGAACAGGACCGGAGAGAGTACGGTTCCCTGCGGCGCCCCTGTGCTGCTGACCACCGTGTCAGACCTACAGTCTCCCAACCGCACATACTGAGGTCTATCTGTCAAGTAGTCCACTATCCAATCCACCATGTGCTAATAGCATAGCACTGATTGAGGACCTACTGGAGTGTCATGTCAAATTTAATGCTTAAGTCTGTAGAGTGAGATTTAAAGTGGGAACCTTCTGACATGATGCTCCAGTGAATAATTTCCACCATTTCTTTGTCAGTATTTACTTGTCAGATTCACACTGCAATGCAGAATAATTAATTTTAGACCAAAGCCTGTTTTGTCACAGAATGGTGCAAGGGTGTTGATTGTCAGATCAGTTAATTAAATTCTTCCTGCTGATAAAGAGACAAGAAAGAATGCCACTTTTATTTCAGACTGTATCACCATGTTAGTATTTGTAATTGTCTGTATCACTTTAATAACATCTTCTCTTTCATCAGGTACTGAGTTTAATGAGTACATAGGGTGAGAAATTCGTTCTCATTTTTTATAAAATAAGTTATCATTGTACTCTTGAAAATTGCTATGTTGGATTAAGTTTGCAGGTGACACAAAAATTGGTGAAGTTGGGAATCATGAGGAAGATTGGCAAAATATATATGTGACACACTGTAAGGTTTCACTGCTAATGTAATGGCCTCTCCGTAATGTTTCACTGCTAAGGCTGAGGTAATGGTTTCTCTGTTTGGGTTATGACTAGAAATAATGGGGCACTTTAGCCAATGAGCGGGATGTTCTTTCTTGTGTGTCTGGGAGAGGGATTTTGCAGTCTCTTGTCAGGGAGCAATGAAGAGAGTGGATGTGAATGGGAAGAGTTGGTAGACCGCCGTACGGAGTGGATTGGTACGAGGGTTGGCTATGCTCAGAGAAAGATGACTGGAACAAATGGACAACACTGTGAGCTCCAATGTTTGTGCATTAATCTGTTTCATGAGAATGGGCCCTTTTGTAAAATTTTTTTACTAACCATGTAGTCAAATTAAGAATTATAAAGCTCAATCGTTTAATCGCATACTGTGTACTGTTGGTTATTTCGTACTGATTTGTAACAGAGGGCACATCGTACAGCATCCACCCAAATGAGATTTCTTAAGTTTGGTCAGGCTGGGGGCTATCATTCCCTAGATTAAGCTGCCAGCTGAACCAAGGGTTACATATAGTTGGATACAGATCAGTTGGAAATGTGGATTTCCAACTGGCAAATGGATTTTAATCCAGACAAGTGAGGTGTTGCAATTGGGCTGGGCAAGTGCAAGAGGAATGTGGACAGTAAATAGTAGGATCCTTAGCAGGATTGATATAAACAAGAATTTTGGCAAGAAGCAATATGCATAGATAGCATGGTAAGGAAGGTGTGTGGCATACTTTCCTTCATCATTTGGGGTACTGAGTAAGCAATTTGCAAGTCACATGGCAGCTGTGCAACACTTTAGTGAGGCTCCAGTTTGTGTAGTTCTGGTTACTGTGTTACAAGAAGGATATGGAGGCTTTTGAGACGGTGTAAAAGAGGTTCACCAGGATGTTGCCCAGATCAGAGTATTAGCTATAAAGAGGTTGGACAAACTTTTAAATTGTTTTCTCTGGGGTATCAGTGATTGAAGGATAACCTGATAGAGGTGAATAAGATTAGAAGAAGTAGATATAAAGTCAAAGTTAGTGTTCCCAGGTTGGATTTGAGGTGAGTAGAAAAAGTTTAAAGGAGATGTGCGAGGCAAGTTTTATTACATAGAGCCTGGTAGGTAGGTGACTGGAACAAGTGTAAAGTCAAGCAGAGCCTCAGTGATAGGATTCTCAATAGGGCAATGGACAGGAGATTCTGTGGTTGTGAAATAGAAGCCAGGATGGTATGTTGCCTCGCAGGTACTAGGGTCCAGGATCTCTCCGAGTGGTTGCAGAATATTCTCAAGAGGGAGGGTGAGCAGTCAGAGGTTGTAGTACATATTGATATTAATGACATACTGTAGGTAGAAAGAGGGAAGAGGTCCTGCACAGTCAACATATGGAAGTAGGGAAATGGCTGCAGAACAAGACCTCCAAGGCAGTAATTTCTGGATTAATCCAAGTGCCACATGCTAATCAGGGCAGGAATAGGATGATGGTACAGATGAATGGAGATGAATAAATAGTGCAGGGGGCAAGGTTTCAGATTTCTGGATTATTGGGATCTCTTCTGGGGAAGGTATTATACAAAAAGGATGGGTTACACTTGAACCCGAAGGGAGCAAATTTCCTTATGGGCAGGTTTGCTAGAGCTGTTGAGGGTTTAAAAAGTCGGCAGGGGCATGGGATCCAATGTGAAAGGGCTGAGGATGGGGCAGTTGATATACAAGTTGATACATTGTGTTGTGAGACTGAGAAAGGACAGGTACGAATAATAGAGAAAATTGCAGTCGGTGGAATGAGATGAACTGAAGGTGTTATATTTGAATGCACGCAGTACAGGAATGAGGTAGCACAGTTCAAGGTTGGAAGATAAGTCATTGTGGGCATCACTGAGATGTGGCTGAAAGAAAATGGTAATCAGGAGCTTAACATCCAAGGATACACCTTGTATTGAAAGGACAAGCAGATCAGCAGAAGGGTGGGTTTAAAAAAGGGTCTATTGGTTTAAAAAAAAAATGAGATCAAGTCCTTGTAAAGAGATGATACAGGATTGGAAGATGTAGAATTGTTCATGGTTAAAAATCCTTGATGGGTGTTATGTACAGGCCCCCGAACAGTATATAAGAACATAAGAAATAGGAGCAGAAGTAGGCCAAAAGGGCCGTAAAGCCTGCTCCACCATTGAATAACAGAGATTCACCATTCTCTAGGAAAAGCAGTTCCTGCTCATCTCCATCCTAAATCTTCTCCCTAAATCTTGAGCCTATGCCCCATAATTCTAGTCCCATCTACCAGTGGAAACAAGTTTCCTGCCTCTTGACACGGGCTACAAATCACAATGGGAGATAGAAAAACATGTAAAAAGGACAATATTGCGTTAATCATGAGGGATTTCAATTTGCAGGTAGATTCAGAAAATCAGGTTGGTGCTGATCCCATGAAAGGGAAATTGTAGAATGTCTACAAGATGGATTTTTAGAGCAGCTTGTGGTTAAGCCCATGAAAGGAAAAGGTAATTTTGGATTGGGTGTTGTATAATGAACCAGATTTGATTAGGGAGCTTAAATTAAAGGAGCCCTTGGGAAATGGATGATAACATAATGATATTCACTCTGCATTTTGAGTGGGAGAAAATAACACCAGAAGATAAAGTCAGATGTGTCAGTATTATAGTGGAGTAAAGGGAATTTCAGAGGTATGAGCGAGGAGCTGGCCAAAGTTGATTTGAAGAGGAGACTAGCAGGCATAATGGTAGAACAGCAATGGTTGGAGTTTCTGGGAGCAACTCAGAAGGTATATGATAAATACAGCCAAAAGCTGAGGAAGTATTCTGTAGTGAGAATGAGGCAACCATGGGTGACAAGGGAAGTCAAAGACAGCATAAAAGCAAAAGGGAGGGCATATACAGTACAGTATCTGCGAGAATTAGTGGGACATTAGAAGATTAGGAAGTTTTTAAAAACCAACAAAAGAAAACTTTAAAAAAAATAGAGAAAAGATAAAATATGAAGATAAGCTAGCCAAACATATCAGAGAGGGTAACAAACATTTTTCAGATATACAAAGAGTAAAAGGCGAGAGTGGATATTGGACTGCTGAAAAATGACGCAGGAGAGGTAATAATGGAGGACTAAGAAGTGGCGAACAAACTTGACAAGAATTTAGCATCATTCTTCACTGTGGAAGACATGAGCAGTATGCCAGAAATTTGAGAGTGTCATGGGGTAGAAGCGAGTAGTGTTCCTATTACTAAGGATAAAGAGCTTGGGAAGCTGAAAGGTCTGAAAGTAGATAAGTCACCTGGACCAGATGGACTGCAAAAAGTAGTAGATACAAATAGTCCATCACAGTAAAGGCCTCTTCACCACTTAGTAAATTTACAAGGAGCACTGTCGCAGGACAGCAACATCCTGGGGCCTCCAGCATCTTAGTCTGCTCTCTTCCAGCTGCTGCCATCAGGAAGGAGGTACAGGAGCCTCAAGTCCCAACAGTTCAGGAACAATTATTACCTCTCAACTATCAGGCTCTTGAACCAGAGGGGAGTTATTTCACTCACTCCAATGCAGAACTGATTCTTCACCTTCCGACTCAATTCTAAGAACTCTATAGTTCGTGTTCTCGATATTAATTGCTTGTTCATTTACTGTTTTTGATTTTTTTCTTTTTGAATTTGTGCAGTTTGCAGACTTTTTCACGTTGGTTTTTTATCTGCCTCTATCGTGTGGTTTTACATTGATTCTATTGTTTCTATTTACTATGAATGCTTGCACAGAAATGAATCTCAGGATTGTATGTGGTGATAGATATGCACTTGGATAATAAACTAACTCTGAACTTTGACTCTGATCTGCCTTTCAATTTGATCGTAGGTTACCAATCCATATTTTGCATTCTGTTCCTGCTTCTTCTCTATATAATGAGAAACCAAGAATTGAATTGAATTGACTTTATTACTTACATCCTTCATATACATGAGAAGTAAAAATCTTTACTCCTCCATCTAAATGTGCAATTTACAGTCATTTATAATTAATAGTATGTACAACAGGACAGTGAATATAACATACAAGTACAGTTGTATCAGCATGAATTAATCAGTCTGATGGCCTGGTGGGAGGAGCTATCCCAGAGCCTGTTGGTTCTGGCTTTTATGCTGCGGTACTGTTTCCTGGATGGTAGCAGCTGGAACAGTTTGTGGTTGGGCTGACTCAGGTCCCCAATGATCCTTCAGGTCCTTTTTACACACCTGTCTTTGTAAGTGTCCTGAATAGTGGGAAGTTCACATCTACAGATGCGCTGGGCTGTCCGCACCACTCTCTGCAGAGTACTGCAATTGACAATTGAGGGAAGTATAGTTCCCATACCAGGCAGAGATGCAGCCAGTTAGGATGCTCTCAGTTGTGCCCCTGTGGAAAGTTCTTAGGATTTGGGGGCCCATACCAAACTTCTTCAACCATCTGAGGTGAAAGAGGCGCTGTTGTGCTTTTTTCACTACACAGCCGCTATGTACAGGCCACGTGAGATCCTCAGCAATATGTATGCCAAGGAACTTAAAGCTGTTCACCTTCTCAACCCCAGATCCATTGGTGTTAATAGGGGCCAGCCTGTCTCCATTCCTCCTGTAGTCCACAACCAGCTCCTTTGTTTTTTCAACATTGAGGGAGAGGTTGTTTACTTGACACCACTGTGTTAAGGTGATGACTGCTTCTCTGTAGGCTGCCTAATTATTATTAAAGATTAGGCCAATCAGTGTAGCGTCATCAGGAAATTTAATTAGCAGATTGGAGGAAGCACCTAAGGAAGAAAATTTCATGATTTGGCCTCAATTTGCTTTCTGTGGTAGAGAATTCCAGAGCTTCACCACTCACTGGAAGAAAAATTGTTTTCTTATCTCAGTCTTAAATGACATAACTATTTTCCTTTGACAGTGAATTTTATTTTGTTCCTTGATTTCTTGATGTTAGGAACATCCTGCCTGCCTCTGTTCAGTTCAGTCCTATTGTAATTTTGAGGCCTTCTGCATTATTCTTTATCATCTGTTCTGGGGCCCTTACTCTTTGTGATTTTGATAAATGACCTGGATGAGGAAGTGGAGGGATGGGTTAGTGAGTTTTCTGATGACACAAAGTTTTGGAGGTATTGTGGATAGTGTGGAGGGCTGTCAGAGGTTACAGCGGGACA
Source organism: Hemitrygon akajei (assembly GCF_048418815.1). NCBI lineage: Eukaryota > Metazoa > Chordata > Chondrichthyes > Myliobatiformes > Dasyatidae > Hemitrygon > Hemitrygon akajei. The sequence continues at coordinate 45,750,538 of NC_133130.1, forward strand.
TTGATAGGATGCAAAACTGGGCTGAGAAGTGGCAGGTGGAGTTCAACCCAGATAAATGTGAAATGGTTCATTTTGGTAAGTCAAATATGATGGCAGAATATAGTATTGATGGTAAGACTCTTGGCAGTGTGGAGGATCAGAGGGATCTTGGGGTCTGAGTCTATAGGATGCTCAAAGCAGCTGCACAGGTTGACTCTGTGATTAAGAAGGTGTATGGTGTATTGGCCTTCATTAATCGTGGAATTGAAGTTAGGAGCCGAGAGGTAATGTTGCAGCTATATAGGACCCTGGTCAGTCCCTACTTGGAGTACTGTGCTTAGTTCTGGTCGCCTCACTACAGGAAGGATGTGGAAGTCATAGAAAGGGTGCAGGGGAGATTTATAAGGATGTTGCCTGGATTGGGGAGTATGCCTTACGAGAATAGGTTGAGTGAACTCGGCATTTTCTCCTTCGAGCGAAGGAGGATGCGAGGTGACCTGATAGAGGTATACAAGGTGATGAGAGGCATTGATCATGTGGATAGTCAGAGGCTTTTTCCCAGGGCTGAAATGGTTGCCACAAGAGGACACAGGTTTAAGGTGCTGAGGAGTAGGTACAGAGGAGATGTCAGGGGTAAGCTATTTACTCAGAGAGTGGTGAGTATATGGAATGGGCTGCTGGCAACGGTGGTGGAGGCAGATATGATAGGGTCTTTTAAGAGGTTTTTAGATAGATACATGGAGCTTAGTAAAATAGAGGGCTGTTTGTAAGCCTAGTAATTTCTGAGGTAGGGACACGTTTGGCACAACTTCATGGGCCAAAGGGCCTGTATTGTGCTGTAAGGTTTCTATATTTCTAAACTCTAGCACAAATAAACCTATTCAACCCAGTCTATCATATAGTATAGTTAGTTCTAGCCATAGGATGCCGCTGGAAGGCTCAAGTGAAGAAACCAATTGCTCAGTGCCTGAGGATCATATTCTTACTCACTTTTTCTCAAAAGTTCATTAAACACTGACATTTTTTTGTTACAATCAGATTTACTCTGATAGCCTGTTTTATATTTATTTATATATTTATTTGGTTGTTGAGATACAGCGTAGAATTGGCCCTTTGAGCATGCTGCCCAGCAATCTCTCGTTTTAATCCGAGCCTAATCTTGAGATGATTTACAATGACCAATTAACTTATCTACTGGTACATTTTTGGACTGTAGGAGGAAAAGAGAACACCTAGAGGGAACTCACGCAGTTACAAGGAGAGTGTACACACTCCTTACAGGCGGTGGCAAGAATTGAGCCTGGGTCACCCACACTGTAAACCCCTTAATGCTGATTGATATTGTGATTGTTTGGTTTCAACATGAAGTTATTAATGAGTTTAAATCTGGCTCTGTATTATGTTCTGTGCACACGGTATCAGATGAGAGCCTGTTAAGTAATTTGTTCAGTTCTGTGTGGGCATCTGACATTAGTTATATTGCTTCTGATCAGTGATTTGAATGCAATAAATTATAACTTACCAGTTGGGGATCAGAGGAGGTTGAATGCATGGCTGTCAGCTCAGTGCCTCCAGTTTGTACTCTGCTGCTGTGAATTTTCTGAATTCCATACTAGGTTGGGGTATGGCCCCTCCCATTGGTGCTGCTGTCCGGTGTTTGCTCCTGGGAAGACAAGCTGAATTGTGTTCATCTGCAGCTACACTTGTGCTAAATGAGGATCTGCTGCGGCTTGTTCTTGCAGAAATGTGCCTCCAGGACGTCATCAATGTACCTTCAATCTACAGGCCTTGACACTCAGACTTGATGATTATTTTAAAGTTTTTTTGCAACTGTATATTTCTGTTAACATAATTAAGTGCTGTTTGTGCTGTGTTCTGTGTGTGACGGTTGGTACTGTGGTTTGCACCTTGGCCTTGGAGGAATCCTGTTTTTTTGGTTGTGTTCCTGTATATGGTTGAATGATAATTACAATTGAACTTTAACTTGAATCCCAGTGATCAATTTGTTTTCTTCACTGATTCATTACAATGACAATGAAAGAAGTAAGTTTGCTCTTGGAAAGGTTGCAAAGATATGTGAAGTCATGACCCTTTGTGAAAGGGGATGATCTTTAGGGAAGGAAATTGCTGAACGCTGAAGATTATGATCTTGTCTGCAGAGCTGGAGACCATGGAATCAACTATGTCTGGTTCCAGAGCAACAATACAGTGCAGGCATAACACATGATTAGAAGTTACAATAAAACAAATAGTACAGATGGAGGAGAGCAAAACAGTGTTTGTGGACTGTACAGAAATCTCATGGCAGAGGATAAGAAGCTGTTCCTAAAACATGAGTGAGTGTCTTCAGATTCCTTTACTACTTCCTGATGGTAGTAATGACAAGAGGGCATGTACTGGATGGTGAGGATCCGTAATATGATGGATACTGCCTCCTTGAAGCATCGCCTTTGGAAGATGTCCTCGAAAATGGGGGGGGGGGGAGATGCTTATGCCAGTTATGATGCTGACTGAGTCTACAACCCTCTGAAGCCTCTTATGATCTTGTGCAGTGGCCCCTCCATACCAGATGGTGATGCAACCAATCAGAATGCTCTCCATAGTATATCTGTAGAAATTTGCCAGAGTCCTTCAAATCTCTTCAAATTCCAAATGAAGTACAGCTGCTAGTGTGCCTTTGTCACAATTGTACCAGTGTGATGGGGTCATGATTGAAGCTGCTCACTCTGTCCACCGCTGACTGCTCAGTGAAATTTGCCATGTCAATCAATTCCTTCGTCTTGCTGATACTGAGTGCAAAGTTGTTGTTTGTGACACCCCTCAGTCAGCTGATCTATTTCCCTTTTTGGAGCTACTTTGCTAATTTTGATATTATAATTAGTCATATTTTTCTATATATTGTGAGGGGTGTTGTTCCAGTCATTACAATGTAATGGGCTATGTAAGGATTGTTTAAAACATAGAAACATAGAAAACCTGCAAAACAATACAGATCCTTTGGCCCACAATGCTGTGCCAAACATGTACTTACTTTAGAAATTAACTAGGGTTACCCATAGCCTCCTATATTTCTAAGGTCCATGTATCTATCCAGGAGTCTCTTAAAAGACCCTATCGTATCCGCCTCCACCGTCGCTGGCAGCCTATTCCACACACTCACCATTCTCAGTAAAAACCTTACCCCTGACATCTCCTCTGCACCTATTTCCAAACACCTTACCCTCTCGTGTTAGCTATTTCAGCCCAGGGAAAAAGCCTCTGACTATCCACACAATCAATGCCTCTCATCATCTTATACACCTCTATCAGGTCACCTCTCATCCTCCATTTATACTCTTGAATCTGGCCTTAAAATATTCTAGATTACCTCTCAATAAATTCTAAATATATGTATAGCAATTTGTTGTCTCAGTATATTGATGTCTGACTGTTTTAGTTAATTTTCATCCATTATTCTTAACTTCATTTTTCAAGGAAGTTTGTTTTTTCAACATGACCTTGAAATTCAATTAATTCCAATACTTCGGTCTATTTATTGTTTTTGCATCAATCTCGTGTAGACGACACACACAAAATGTTGGTGAAACTCAGTAAGTCATGTGGTATCAATGGAACAGAATAAACAGTCAACGTTTTGGGCTGAGACCATCAGAACTGGAAAAGAAAGGGGGCAGAAGGTAGAATAAGAAGATGGTTTGGGGGGGGGGGGGAGGGATGGCACGGGGAACAAGCTAGCAGGTGATAAGTGAGCAACACACACAGCAGGCCAGGCAGCATCTATGGAAAAGAGTATGGTCGACGTTTTGGGTCGAGACCCTTCAGCAGTACTGGAGTAAGAAAGGTGAGAGGTGGGGGAAGGGAGGGAGAAACACAAGGTGATTTGAAACGGAGGGGAGGGTTGAGGTAAAGAGCTGGGAATTTGATTGCTGGAAGAAATACAGGATGAGAAGGGGAAAGTCTAATAGGAGAGGGCAGAAAGCCATGAAAGAAAGAAAAGGGGGGGGAGGAGCACCAGACGGAGGTGATGGGCAGTTAAGAAGATAAGGTGGGAGAGGGAAAAGAAGATGGGGAATGGGAAGGGAGGCATTACTGGAAGTTCAAGAAGGTTGGAGGCTACCTGGATGGAATACAAAGTGTTGGTTCCTCCAACCTGAGTGTGACCTCATCATGACATCTATTGTCAGGGAGGCCATGGATAGATCTATTGGAATAGGAATGGGAAGTAGAATTAAAATTGGTGGCCACTGGGAAATCCTGCCTTTCCATCATACATTAATTCAGTTTTGTTTTTGCTTTTTGAAAGTTCCTTGAATGTAGAGATTGTACTTATTTTAGATAGGTCAGTTGAGAGAGCACCATTGGTATCACATGATTACATTTCAAATAGGATGAGAGTCCAGTTGTGCAATTTTGGCCTTGGAGATGTGCACTTGCTGTCTATTCTTGGATCAGTTCCAAGTGTGCAATTAAACATTGAGCCTTCAAAACAGTTCAAATCCTATATTTTTCCACTTTATCTCACGGTGTTTCTATCAGGCTTAGAACTAGTTTAGTCATGTCATTTATTTACCTTGTCCCTACACTAAATCAATCTGATATCCATTTTTGATGCACAGCAGCATAGTGGTTAGCACGACGCTTTAAAGTACAAGTGACCCACCTTCAATTCCCGCCGCTGATTGTAAGGAGTTTGTATGTTCACCCCATGGCCATGTGGGTTTCCTCCCAGTCCAAAGATGTACCGGTTGGTAGGTTAATTGGTCATTGTAAATTGCGCTGTGATTAGGCTCAGATTAAATTGGGGGGTTGCTGGGGAGTGCAGTACAAGGAGCTGAAAGAGCATATTCTACACTGTTTCTCAATTTTAAAAAAAGTTACTTTGTGACTTAGTTTATCTAGAAAATTATCTGCAATAATTATCAATGTTAAATTGATCAGACAGCTCCAAGGAAGTCACCTTTTCATATTGAACAGCTTCTCCTTTCTCTCTACTCACTTCCACTAAATTGAAGACTCTTCTGGCATCTATATGAGTCTCTGGTATGTCAGATCCTTTGTGGAATATGCGGAATGGAGTTTCTTTCACTTTCAGTTAGGCTCTCTGCTTTTGTAATGTTGGTGCTGCTTCTTCCTCTCATCCAGAATGCTAACATTTTATCATCACCTCTGTTAATTTCCACATTACTCTCAGTTTAACTTGATCCACTTTGATTTTCTCTTCTCAGCTCCTTTATTTCTATCACCAAGAAGAGGCTAGCAGTTAATATCTATAGATCCACAGTAATACCTTAAAGCCATCTCCTTCCATCCTGTTTCCCATATGGTACATTCCAATCCCACTCTGTTCTGTCTGTCTTAGTCCTCCAACGTAAGTTTGGGGCATAACATCTCATCTTCCCACTGGGCATATTACAGCATTGACAGCAGCACTGACAAAGATTGGGTAGCCACTCTTTTTGTGTCTAAGTCAGCAAATTCTGATGAAAAATCATCTTTACTCCATTTTCTCTACCTACAAATGCTTTATGACCTGCTGGGATTTACCATCATTGATATTATTCCAGAGAATGGTGACTTGGAGGAGGGTTGCTGTTTGTTGAATTATTTGTAGCTTAAATTGAACCTTAATCATATTTGAGGAAGCACATTGTTTTCTCCAAATGTGCTGGTCAGTGGTGGTGATTAGTGGGTGTAGAATCACCCACAGCATAGTTTAAACGATTAACTAATTGTCTTCCTAAGAGTGTTGGTTCACAGACTCTACGGTATTGCTTTTTTTTTTGCAAACACAAGAAAATCTGCAAAAGAGTAAACAGTCAACGTTTCGTGCCTAGACCTTTTTGAGGCATCTTGAAGAAGGGTCTCAGCTCAAAATGTCAGCTGTTTACTCTAACGTGAATGCTGAGATCCTCCAGCATTTTGTGTGTATTGCTTTTTATATTGGTCTTTATTGCACTGTCCCATTAGAACTATGAAGATTGAAACTAATGCGTGAATTTTAGTATACTTGCTTTGAACTTTGATGTAGAAAGCTTCCTTTTAACGGCAGTCATCCTCCACAGATATGCAGAGTATCTGAAATACTTTTTGAGTTGATGTTGGTGAAATATTTTATTAATTTAATTGGGATGCCACATACAACTTCAGTTTTGTTTTACAGTATTTTGTGATAGTATGAATTTCATTCAGAGACCAGACAGAGACTTGCTGAATTTAATAAGGGGAAAGGTTTCCCTTCTCTAAAAATGTAGGTTGGAAATGAGGATATGTATACTGTTGCAGGATGAGGGATGTTCCTTAATTAGCTTTATGCTACTGGGGAGCGCTCAACAACTTCAATTCTACAGGAGAGAAAACTGAAATCCTGCAGATTTGTTCCGTGCTTTCCTCTTCTGGGTCCGAGGATGTTTAGAGTATAAGGAGGAAAAGGTCTTGTCTTCAGATCCATGTTATTAGTTACTGTTGAGCCACAATATATTTTGCTGTAGCAGTACATTATGTAACTAAATGAAATGTGGTATATAGATTATTTATTAATGCTGTTTAAACTGTATCTTGAACAATGCCCTAAACTTAAAGGAGTACAACTTCATTTCTTTTAAAATGTATGAAGAAGCAAAATTGAGTAGTACAAAGGGTTTATTTCAAAGAAAAGGCCACTTTGAAAAATTATATTCGGATTTAACTTTGAAAACTACATTCATTGTATTAGATTTTCTACCCGTGTCAAATAATGCAGGCAAGAAATGTCCTTCTGCCAGCAATGTTGAAAAAGCAGAAAACCAGTAATATTTGTTTATCATGTGCATTGCAAAGAGAATGATTTGAATTGTACATTGCTTGGAAAATTGTTGAGGATATTGTGTTGAACTCATTGTTAAAAGTGAAAGAATTTAGTTGTGCTAAAAGTACAGAATTTAACATGTTGCTTTCCAGCTAAAACAATGGTGTAACCTTTTGAAGGTTCCACCGAACAATAAAATGTTTGTCAGTGGAACTGGATGTTGTTCATTCACTGCTCAAATCTGCAAGATATTCTGACCACAGGCATTAATGTTTCAACATTGTGTGTAAGTAAACTAAGTAGTTCAACTTCAACAAAGTGATTGTTACTGAAGATGTTGCTAAATATTCAGTACTTGAGCTGAGATTGGAAATACCTGTTGGCACATTTGCTAATTGGAAGAAACAAAGAATGCAGTGAGCCTTTCTGTAAATTATGTAGCAAAGAGATTAACATCTTATTGAAATCTGGTACATCCATTCATGTTTTAATATTTGATACATGTCTGCAAATAAATCTATTTTGCTGAACCATTTTATTGAAGAAAAAGCTGACTTCCTTTTCCCTTGATGGAGACCTGTAATTAGGATTTACTAATGGCTTTTATTGTGCTTGCAGTTTTTCCATAACTATAACACAAATGTAAACATTACCAAATTCGATAAAGTATGAAATCTGCTTTGGTTATGCTCATAGATAGTCTTCTTGTAAAGCTGTTTCCATGGCTGTGCTTGGCACATAAATTGACCTGTTCAACATTCTTCTTCTAGATCATTGTTCAACCTTGGGTCTCACTGTATTACTTATGCTTTTCTAACAATTTATAATTTCTCCTCCTTGCCTGCTTTCCTCTGCTCTTCCAGGGATGCACAGGGTCAACCATTTACTATACTGATTTTTTTTAACCTTCAGTTACCTCTATACTACATCTTTCCTTGCACGATAACATGTTGATCACTGGAAGGATGGTGTTTTATCATCTACTGGCCAAATGAGATTGCTTCATGTCTGTACTAAACCTCAACAAACAGATGTTTTAAGATTTCCTTTTTAGTGCAAACCTTTTTTTTTGTCCATTCCTAACTTGTTCAATCTCTTGCACACAATTTTACATTGATCCTTATTATGACCCAACTGTTGTGGGCAGAAGTATACTGCTGCTTCTGTTCTTTCTACGAATGAAGAAATCACTGGCAATAAAGCAGTTTAACACCCACTCCCATATTGCTCATGAGGATGTGACCTCGCGCATTCAAATGATGACAAAGGTATTCTCTCAGTGCTATCATGTTCCTGGACTTCTACCATATGTTACTAGGTCAGGCCATGGCACCTCAGTACTCTTCGCGTCTTTGTTTAGTAAGTGGAAATTACTGATTTTTGGAGAGTGTTGATAAAATCTTGGTGAGTTCCTATTTTAATTCTGTAGATGGTTGCATTTTATATGAAGATGCAATGTTGTGGAAGGAGTGAATGTTGAGTGAGGTGAATATGGTGCCACAAACAGACAGAGAATATAGGGATATGGATCATGGGCAGGCAGATAAGATTAGTTTGATTTGGTATTGCGGTCAGTGCAAATACAGTGGGCAAAAGGACCTGTTCCAGTTTAGGCTTAAGTAAATGAATTGGGTTTTGGGTTGTGCTCATGACCTGCACTTAGCAGATGGTTGAAAGGTTTTGTGGGGCTGGGGTAAATTAATTGTCATTTCATATAGAGTAGCTGATATTTCTTTGCAGCTACAACCAATTTTCCTCAACCTCCCTCCCCTCCCCCCCCAACCATCCAGGCCATGCTGTCTTCTTGCTACTACCTGTGGGCAGGAGGAGCCTTAGTTCCCACATCACAAGTTTCAGGAACAGTAATTACCCTACAATCAACACTGAACTGATTCTACAACTTACTAATTCACTTTCAAGGACTCTTTACAACTCATGTTCTCAGTGCCTCTTTCACCTCAGACGGTCACCTCGGAAGTTTGGTTTGGGCCCACAAATCCTAAGAACTTTCTACAGGGGCACAATTGAGAGCATCCTGACTGGCTGCATCACTGCCTGGTATGGGAACTGTACCTCCCTTAATTGCAGGATTCTACAGAGAGTGATGCAGACAGCCCAGCACATCTGTAGATGTGATCTTCCCACTGTTGAGGGCATTTACAAAGACAGGTGAGTAAAAAGGATCCGAAGGATCATTGGGGACCCAAGTCACCCCAACCATAAACTGTTCCAGCTGCTACCATCCAGAAAACGGTACCGCAGCATAAAAGCCAGGACCAACAGGCTCCGGGACAGCTTCTCCCACCAGGCCATCAGACTGATTAATTCATGCTGATACAACTGTATTTGTATGTTATATTCACTGTCCTGTTGTACATACTATTAATTATAAATGACTGTAAATTGCACATTTAGATGGAGAAGTAAAGATTTTTACTTCTCATGTATACGAAGGATGTAAGTAATAAAGTCAATTCAGTTCAATGGTAGATATGCTTGAAGACCACCAGTCTCAAAAACAGTTACTTTCCCCAAGTAATTAGGCTGATCAACACCTCCACCCACTATCCCACCCAACAACAATCCCACACTACTTCTACTTTATCATTTCCTGTCAGTCACCTTATTTAGTGACATGCCTCTGTCTTAACTTCACTTTATGGATATACAATCAATCTAAATATATAAGCTATTTTATGTATTATTGTATTAACATTTGTATGCTTTTTCTGCTGCATTGGATCCAGAGTACCAATTATTCCACTCTGCTTTACACTTGTGTACCAGAAATGACATTAGACAACCATGAATCTATTGAGTTTCAAAAGCTGGGAGGCAAGTCGCACTCCAGAGATAAAGATCTAGTCTAATGGGTGCTCCATTGCCAGAGGTACTGTGTTATATTTGAGATGTTGGAGTACAACCTTATCAACTTTTTGAAGTACAGTTAAAAGTTCTGCCATACAGTTTTGAAAAACAGGAACGTTTTCACTGATGTCTGGGCTAATATTTACTTCTCCATATCTTTCATTTCCCAGTTGTGAGATTTCTTTTATAGTCAGTATCATTATTGATATGCTGCTATTCTTTTTCACATTGTAGCTGTGGTTTACATTGCAGAGAGACTTAATTGGCTGCTGACTGCTAGAAGAGTTACAGAAAATTTGAAAGAAATTGGGAGGAAGGGATGAGGAGAGAAAAAAATGAGATGGGCATATTTATGCAGCACACAGAAAATGCTGGAGGAACTCAGCAGGCCAGGCAGCATCTATGGAAAAGAGTAAACAGTCATTGTCTTGGCCTGAAACATCGACTAGTTACTCTTTTCCGTAGATGCTACCTGGCCTGCTGAGTTCCTCCAGCATTTTGTGTGTGTGTAGCTTGAATTTCCAGTAGCTGCAGATTCTCTCTTGTTTATGATTGGACATATTTATGCAGTTTTTAAATGCCTGCACAAGATACCATTTATTTGTTACTGCTGCATGCTGTTAAGTAATGATATTGTAAGATGCTTTATACTAAATACATTCTATAAGCAAATAATGCTTCCACTCTCTTTTCCTTGTGCCAGTTTGTGTTTATCAACGTAGAATTTAATCTGTAGATTGTCAGTTTGGGTTCTCAACCTTTCCAGTGCCTCTGTACTTCATCCATCTGCTTTTGGCCATTTGTGATTCTTAACAAATTTTGGTAGCCTTTTTGCTACAGCTTCAGTTCATTGCCACAGATCATGAATGGCAACGTTTACAGCTGGTCCTTCAAAGGCTCCTTTACTTATTTGCCGAAGTGGATGCCGCATTACATATAAACAGTCTGTCCCTTGCATTCTGGCTGTCATCAGCACACCTTTATAGTTGCTTATTGTGCCATACTTTGCTCTGGTATGGATCAGCATCCTGTACTGGAGTCAAAGGTTTTTCATTTTGACTTGTTTCTTACATCTTTTTTTCCCAGTCTTTTAAAATCTGTACCCCCTTAAGATCCCTTTCTCATTTTCTTGAAATAAGATCTATGCCAACTTTCACAATGATTGGATGTTTTCACATTGTTTGTGCCTGTCATGCCCACAACCTATCTCTTTTTGGTCCTCTTTCAAAATAAATGATGATGTACCTTTTCTGGTACTTCCTTATCGGTATTTCACATTGTATTTTCACTGAAAAATTTGCTCTTTTTGTTCACCCAATTTGAGTTGCATTTTATTGAATTGATACTGAGTAATTGTACACTCCATCTGGCTTTATAATGTGTAATGGTTGGTTGGTTGTAGTGGGTTAAGAGAGAATTGCTGGTGAGAACAAAAACAACCCCAATCTTCAGAGTTAAGTTTACGTTTCCGAGTTTTAAGCATCTATAAAATTTACCTTACAATATTTTTTCATCAAACCAAAATTGATATCATGCCTGTATGAATCTCATTAAGAATCAAGTTCTTTGTTTTGAGTGAACTTTTCTGTCCACAATATGTATTTATTTCTAATAAAAATTTGTTGCTTTAAACACTTTTATACCACCGTGATATATACATATTCAAAGCGTCTTGGGTCATTAATAACATTCAAACAGTCTGAAAAATCTACCCAGCATCATCAAATTTGCGACTGTGCCAGGTTATGTGATTTGATTGTCCCTGTAAATTTTGTGTATGTTTTCTGAAAAGTTTTGAATTCTATTTTGTCTTAGCAACAGAAATTCCTTTATATTCATCATAACATGTGAAACAATATGAATACCAAAAATTATGTTGTTCAACAGTTGATTATATTATTTTCTATATTTGGTTTCACTTATAAGATGCATAATGGTATCAAATTGAGAAGCAGATAAATCATTGTTCAACAAATGGATGGGTATATTTAGTTTGAGTTACTTTTGATTTATTTATTGAGATACAGCGCAGAGGCCCTTCTGGCACTACGAGCTGCACTACCCAACAATTCCCCCCCCCCCCCCCCCCCCCCCCGATTTAACCCTAGCCTAATCACAGGACAATTTACAATGATCAATTAACCTACCAATCAGTACGTCTTTGGACTATAGGAGGAAACTGGAGCACCTGGAGGCAACCAATGTGATCACAGGGAGAATGTACACATCCTTATAGACAGCAGTGGGAATTGAACTCTAGTTGCCTGCTCTGTAAAGTGTCATGCTAACCACTACGTTACCATGCCATCTCTTGCAAATTTCTACAGGTGTACTGTGGAGAGCATTCTAATTGATTGCATCACCATCTGGTATGGAGGGGCCACTGCAGGGTCAGGAAAAGCTGCAGAAAGTTGTAAACTCAGCTAGCTTTATCATGGGTACCAGCCTCCCCATAATGGAGGGTACCTTCAAAGGCAATGCCTCAAGAAAGGTAGCATCCATCATTAAGGACCTCCATCACCCTGAACATACCCTCTTCTCATTGCTGCCATCAAGGAGGAGGTACAGATATGAAGACACATTTCAGCATTTCAGGAACAGCTTCTTCCCCTCTGCCATCAGATTTCTGAATGGATAATGAATCCATGAACACTACAGGACCTTTTTCCCCTCTTCTTTTGCACTTTAATTTTTATATAGTAAATTATAGTTTTTTATTATTGTGTATTGTGCAAAACAATAAATTTCATGACATATGCCAATGATATTAATTCTTGATTTGTGATTACAGGCAGGTAGTGCCAGGGGAGGTGAGCGGGTATTGAAGTTGGTAGATAGGTAGATGAATGATAGATGGAGACAGGCAAAGAGAGGAGGGGAACAATACATGGAGTGAGGAAGGGGGATTGGTGTGTGAAGATGGGGGCCATCTGCTGGAGGGAGATTGACAGGAAAACAATGTACTATTGAATCTGGACCACCAAAAGGACACCACATCAGGAACTCAGAATGTAGCAGACAAGATTGGAGAAGATGCACGTGAACTTTTGCTTTACCTGGAAGGACTGTTTAGGTCCATGGGTGGTGGTGAGGAAGGAAGTGTAAGAACAGGTGTTACATCGACTGTAAAATCAAGGGAAAGTTTCAGAGGTGCATCCATGTTACTAAATGTGTTATATATTTAGACCAGAAAAGTAGTTGTTTGGGAACAAAAATCACAATTATGTAATTTTTTAAAATGTGTGCCTTGTTTATATCCGTGGCTAAATGGTCTGTCTGGATGTAGAAATAATCTGATAAGCTGTCCTTAATGGAAGGAGAATTAACTCAACAGTATTTATTAATGCACTGTAAAATGACCTTTGCTGATACTTGATATTGATCTGTTTTTGCCTGAATCATAAATGAGTTAATAGTTGAGAGTAGGGAAAAATTACTCTGGTTTTAAATCAAACTTGGGGTTCAAGACAAAATTATAATTTATAATGGAGATGTTTTACTTCCCTAGATAACTTGGTTCTTTTTGACAATTGTGCAATATATACATGAACTTCAAGTTGGGTTACTAGGTAGTTCATGAAAATAGAAAAAGTGCTGAAGATCTGTCAAAAACATTAGAATGCACTGGAAGCTCTCAGCAGATTAGACAGCATCTGTAGCAAGAGAAAGAGGAGGTAACATTATAGGTGGAAGACTCTTTGACAAGAGATTGGACCTAAAACAGTTACTTGCTTATCTTTCCCACACTTGCTGCCTGACTTGCTGAACATTTCCTGCATTTTATGAGGTCGTTCAGTATTTTTTCTTTCTTTGTGATTGGTGCCTTTCACCAAACCTGCATCAAAGCCAAATTATCTCTGACTGTGGTTTCTGCCAGTAACTATCAAGCCTGGTCGCTTGAATTTTCACACGGCTCTCTTGGTGAGTTGTCCTACATAGTTTAGTTGAGTTTTTGACCATGAGGAGAATTAGGCCATTCAGCTCATTGAGTCTGTTCCGCCATTCCATCATGGCTGATCCATCATCCTTCTTAACCCATTCTCTTCATTTCTCTCCACAACCTTTGCTACCCTGATTAATCAAGATCCCATCAACCAATCTGCCCAATGACTAGGCCTTGCACAGCCGTCTGTGGCAATAATTTCCACAGATTCACCACCCCCTAGCTAAATAAATATTTCCACATCTCTGTTCTAAATGGACATCTCTCAATTTTGAGGTTGTGCACTCTGGTCCTAGACTCCTCCACTATAGGAAACATCCTTTCCATATCCACTCTATCCAGACCTTAAAATATTTGATAGCTTTCAATTATATCACCCCCCCCCCACCACCATTCTTCTAAACTCCAGTGAGTAAAGGCACAGAGTCATCAAACGCTTCTCATATGTTAGTCCTTTCAATCCTGGGATCTTTCTCATGAACCTCGAGCATTGAGCTAGCAACTCGGCTGCATAAAAACAAGAATAGCTTGCTACGGAACCACTGTCATAACAGTGCCCCGATAACCCCACTGCTGAGTTAAGAGCTATTCTTCTTCTTCTTCAAAATGTATAACCATACATTTCCCTACATCTTATTCCACCTGCTACTTCTCTATCCATTCCCCCAATCTATCCAAGTCTTCCTGCAGACACCGTTTCCTCAACACAGCCTAGCCCTCCACCTATCTTCAACTTGTCCGCAGACTAGCTACAAAGCCATCAATTCCTTCATCTAAACCATTGACATACAACATGAAATGAAGCAGTCTCAACACAGACCCCTGCAGCACACCACTAGTTAACAGCAAAAAAACAGAAAGGACCCCCTTTATTAACACTCTTTTGGCTCCTGCCAGTCAGCCAGTGCCCTGACAATGCTAGTATCTTTCCTGTAATATCATGGGTTCTTATTTTGTTCAGCTGCCTCATCTGTAGCACCTTTTCAAAGGCCTTCTGAAAGTCCAAATAAACAACATTCAGTGACTCTCCTTTGTCTATCCTGCTTGGTATTTCCTCAAAGAGTTCCAACAGATCAGTCAGTCAAGAATTCCCCATTAGAAAACTATGGCCTATTTTATCATGTGCTCTGAAACCTCATCCTTAATAATAGACTCCAACATATTTCCAACCACTGAAGACAAGCTAAGAGGGCTATAATTTCCTTCCTTCTACCCCCCACCCCCCACCTCTTCTTGTCGAGTGCAGTGACGTGCAATTATCGGGTCCTCCAGAACAATGTCAGAATCTAGTGATTCTTGAAAGATCATAACTAATGTCTCCACTATTTCTTCAGCTACCTCTTTCAGGACCCTGTGGTGTAGTCCATCAGGTCCAGGTGACTTATCTACCTCCACAAACAAGAGAAAATCTGCATATATTGGAAATACAAGCAACACACACAAAATGCTGGAGGAACTCAGCAGGCCAGGCAGCATCTATGGAAAAAAAGTCGTTGACATTTTGGGCCAAGACCTTTGGCCCGAAACTTTGACTGTACTTTTTTCCATAGATGCTGCCTGGCCTGCTGAGTTATTCCAGCAGTTTGTGTGTTGCTTGACTTATCTACCTTCAGGCTTTTCAGCTTCTCAAGCACCTTCTCCATTCTATTAGCAATGACCCTCACTTCTGTTGCTTGACACTCTCGCATTTCTGGCATTCTGCTAGTGACTTCCACAGTGAAGACTGACGTAAAATGATTATTAAGTTCGTCCACCATTTCTTTGTCCCCCGTTACTAATCTCCAGCTCATTTTCCAGCAGTCAGCTTTCCACTCTCATCTCTCATTTACTCTTTACGGGTCTGTTTAAAAAAAAAACTTTTTGTTTTCTCTTTTTTTGGCTAGCTTCCCTTCATATTTCATCTTTTCTATGTTTTTGGCTTTTTAGTTGCCTTCTGTTTGGTTTTATAAAAGCTTCTCAGTCTTTTACCTTCCCACTAATATTGGCTATATTATATGCCCCCTCTTTAACTTTTATGTTGTCTTTGACTTCATTTGTCAGTCAATGGTGAAGCAGAGTAAATATTTTCCATTGCTAACTGATGACACATCTGAGGTCAGGTCACCCTGTGCTTCAAATCTCAAACTCAAAGCACGGTTTCCTGTTGAATGGTATTTCCTTTTTATTAAGATGTTTGGTAGGTGTGTTGAATCTGTATGCAACAGTTTTTTTTTTAATGTGGCATATTCATTCAACACTCCTGTTACTTTTACTTTGAATGATCTGCATGTGATAACCATGGTGATTTCCAGAAGCCAGATACACTTGACAGATTTGGTTGGTGATAAAGATGGTTCATAAGGATCAAGACCTTATTCTCTTGGGTACAGTCATACTTTCCTATGGCAGTTTAAGGCACCTTGGTATAAGATAGATTTGATTTTTATACTGTGCCTGATTCAGGGCTTTGCTTAATATTGAAATTAGGTGTTCAAAATTGTCTGTGGAGGAGGGTTTGGAAAGGAAGGGAAACATGGCTTTTTCAAATTATGTGCATTATTTTCAAAGTTGAAAGCTGCTTCTGAAAACTCACTGAAGGCATTGAGATTTTTAAGTGGATGTTTACATATTTCTGCCCCTGTATCAATTTTTGATATAAATTTCCTGCCAGCGTCTCCAAAGTTTATACATTAAATGTGGCATGCGTTTTGAGGTATGTTCTAGTAAAGTGGATCTAAAATTTAATTTGACAGTGCTTCCACTTAAACTTTACACCATGAATGGTTGAGCTCTGTACATTTTTAGGCTCACTGGACATTTGGCGTGAATGCACATAGAGTATCACAGTTAGGAAAGAGGAAGTCAGCCACCAAAGTGATACGTGTGGCCATTGTATGTGTTTCATACTATCGTATCTGATAGTGAAACTGTGGAACAGGAATTGCTTAATCTCTTTTATTCTGCAAGTCCAGTAAGCCTGTCAAACTCCATCTGGGCTGGAGTGTGTGTAAAGGCAACTGGAGTAACTCTGATGTGTAACTGCAAATTGGCAAATAGCAGCATATTGAAAAGTGTAATAGAAAAAAATTGGTGAAAGAAAAATGCCTTTTATTCATGCACATTTTGCAGAAAGGAAGTAAAGTTTGATGATAAAAGGATGTAGCCTTTTTTGCTCCTTTTAATTCACTTTGTATGATACCATTGGATTATAATTAAATTCTTCACCATGATAATTAAGAAATATTTAAAAGACTTGTTTATCATCCTGCCACAACATTTCAATTAATGTGAGATGACTGTTAGCAGATTTAAGGTATTTAGCTCTGTGCATTTCGATAAGAAATGATGTTCAGAATGAAACTTCATCACCTTTGACCAAGGATAGAATGTTTGAATGAAATGAGAGTTAATCCTATTATGGGTGGTGTTTGCTTTCATATAACTTTACTACTACATTGAGTGAAATAAGAGAAATTTGATGTGGACCACTTTTAACATCTACCTTTGAACTGTCCAATGAATTGAATTCTGATTAACATAACATGTTTCCAATTATGTAAACGGTTGTGTCGATGATGAGTCATAATTTGTCTCATAATTTGTATCCAGTGTAGGTGCATCTTAGTTCTATTCAGAACAAATAATGGAATCTAAGTAAGCTGCCTATTTTTATGTAAACTATGTACTTAGGGTTTTTTTTTCTTTCCAATCACTGAATGAGATGCTTGTGAATTCACATTCACGGCAATAGTGGAAATTTTACAAGGCCCCTATTGTAAGTGAAACCCAAGAACATAAATGTAACCTGATTCTATTCTGTGGTTAGTAGGTTTCCTCTACACTGTACAGTAATGTTAGAGAATTTACAGAAATTGTGGTTGAAACTTTTTTTACAAAAATATTATTTCTTGCAGTGAATCCAACAGTGGTACACACTAAACTGAACCTGTTCAGCATTGATTTTATTTTGCAAATAGTATTAATTTTAAAAAATTTGAACTGTATAAGAGCCCAAAATGTATTGAGTTTGAATTGTTGTTGCATTAATAAGTGTTTTTTGTCCTGCATGTAATATTTCATATCTGGAATTATGGTATTTAAATATTTACCAATAAACCTATTTTTTAATACAATAGTATACAAGTCTGACAGTAATTTGCCCGGGAAAATTGGTCAATTACCACAGAAAGTGTATGGCAGACATATTGGTCATTGGACTTCGAAATAGATTAGTGATCTACTTGTAGGAGATTATTTCAAGAAAGAAGAATTCAGTAATATATGACCTGAAGTGCATTTATTGGGGAATGTTATCTGTATGTTTCATGGTGCATGGTGCTAAGTTCTTCACAACACTGGTTGATCACAGGCATCGTAGGACATAAGTTTTTCATTGTTGAAACTGTGGGAGAATGATGCAGTTCTACAAGTTCTGTGCAATAGTTCGTTTGTAATTTTCTGTGATTTTTTTCCATTGGAAGATTAAATCAGACCAAACAGTTGTTTTCATTGGTGCCAAAGTAAGGTGGGACACACCTAATACTAGAAACGATGTTGAAAAGAAAAGGTGTTAAAAGATCTGTAGTTGGGGTTTTAAGTTTTATAGGCATGGGATTGCTTTAGCATTGCCAACTACTGATGAGACAAAGCCATCAACAGTGACAGACTGAATTAAAGTCTTTCTGTCAGCCACGTGGAATCAAAATGGTGTGATTGCATTTATTTAATTTGAAGTAATGCATTATTCCAAAGTTAGGTTCTGATTCTGTCCTAAATGTTATGTGCCTTGAACACCAGTTCATTCTCTGAAACAATTAATAGATGAGTTTTTTATTTTGGGACATGTTCCTACAAATGTATTATTTGAAGGTGTTGAGACCTTTACATTTAGCTTTGAGATTAAATTCCTTCCTTGAAATAGCTTCCTTTTTATTTTGTATTTGCATTTGGGCAAACCAAAACACTGCTAACAGTGTTACATCTGTGGAAAGAAAAACAGAGTTGGCAATTCGGGTGAAGGACCTTACACCTGAACTGGTGAAATGAGGAGAACAAAGATGAGAAAATCTGCAGATGCTGGAAATCTATACAACATGCACAAAATGCTGGAGAAACTCAACAGGCCAGCATCTGTGAAAAAGAGTAAACAGTCAATGTTTCGGGACAAGACTGTTCATCAGGAGAAAACACTTGTTTTAAATTGCAAAGACCAATGTTGGGGGAAAAAACAAATGTCTCTGATAAGATGTAGATGATCAAAGTTAGATACAGAAAGAGGGAGAAAAGAACAAATTGAAACAGAAAGATATAACTACATCTGAGGAGAAAGGGATTTTAAAAAATCGATAGTTACCTGATATTGTTCTAAGATATTGAGTTGCAATGATTGTAACATGCCTGTTAAGCATAGCTTTATAATGTCAAAAGCTGAGGCAGAAAGATCCTGTAGCCTGCCGGGGTAAATATAAGTACTGTAACAGGCTACTGGAAGCCCAGGGCCACCCTTGAGG
Source organism: Hemitrygon akajei (assembly GCF_048418815.1). NCBI lineage: Eukaryota > Metazoa > Chordata > Chondrichthyes > Myliobatiformes > Dasyatidae > Hemitrygon > Hemitrygon akajei. The sequence continues at coordinate 45,769,601 of NC_133130.1, forward strand.
ACTGAAGTTGAGGTGTTTGCAAATCTGCATTTGGCTTCTCCATTACAAAGAGATCACATTGTGAGTGCTGGAAGAAAAACAAGTGAATCGCATCATCTGTAATTTTTACTTAAATTGATTTTTGGGCCTTTTATAGAAACTCAAATTGGCTTACTGGAACCTTTCATACACCTTCAGGTACAGGTGTCCCCCACTTTACGAAAGTTCATTTTATGCCACTTCACTTTTACAAAAGATCTACATGAGCAACCTGTTTTCGCATTACAAAGAGGAATTTTGCTTTAATGAAAATTTTTCCCATATAAATTAATGGTTCTTCGCTTTACGTCATTTTGGCTTAAGAAAGGCTTCATAGGAACGCTCTACCTTTGTAAAGGGGGGACACCTGTATTCACTATTGTAAAGTAGGTTGCCGCAAAATACACAAAAAATAGTTGTATAAAATTGTCACCTTAATATTAGTGTTAAATTATCTTCATCATGTGTACAGGGACGTGTTAGGCCGAAGGGTCTATATTGTGCTACACTATTTAGGAGTAGGGCGAACAGCAGTTCAAAACTACTGTCATTTGTAAAGATTTGTAAAGATCTTTAGAAATGATCTAATCATAGCCCTGAACCCCACTTTCCTACCCAGTCCTCTGGAAATCTTGTAGTCTCTGTGGTCCAAAAATTTATCTGGCTTATCCTTCAATGTACTTTCTGACATGGTAGCAACAGCCCTCTGGGGTAGAAAATTCACATTTGTCTAAGAGAAGAAATCCCTCCCATGGCTGATAATTTTCCAAGGATCTTTCTTCTCCTCTTCACCCCAACTTCATGAGAAAGAAAAGTCAATTTCTGATCACTCATGGCGCCTCAGAATGTTGTGTGTTTCAATGACATCAACTTCCATTCCTCTGAACTCCAGGGAGAATACCCCCAATCAGCTTAGTCTTATTTATGGAATCAACTTAGAGAGCAATACCTGCACTATCTCATAGATTAATCGCATTGTACAGATAGGAAACAAGCGCTTCAACTCAACATGGCAATGCTGAGCAGGATAATACCGGTATTTGATCCGTATCTCTTTCAACCATTAATAATCCACATACTTGCCCTTAATGGTTTTTATGTGTTGCAAATGGAACTGCCTCTGCCACTCTTTTTTTTGGTAGCTCATTCCATAAACGTAAATATCTTCAATGTGGAAAATCTTGCCCCTCAGATCCCACTTTTATATCTTTCCCCTCTCATCTTAAACCTACTCCCTCTAGCTTTAAATTTACCTGTCTTAAGAAAGGCTGTAACCCACTACCTTAACTATTTGTAATTTGTAGCTTAGTGGCAGAGTGGGAATCACACTAATGGGATTGCTCCCTGGATGGACCCAGCAGGCTGAATAGTCTTCTGTGTTGTTTTCGATATAAGGTACAAGGAAAAGTATGACCAAGTAAAGACAGCATGGCTTTATCAAAGGGAAAGTGCACTCTGAGGATCTAACTAATTTGGTGCATTATGAAGAAAATAGAAATATCTGAAGCTGTGAGGTACATTTCTTTTTAATATTAGAAAATTTTTATGAATGTTTTCAGAACGTAATTTTCAGGTTACTGTGAGCAATTTTTAAACAAAGCAATTGATGTTTGACGAATGTGAATTTCCTTCCAAGGTAATAGCACTAGAAGAGTTAGCCTTGCTTCACAGAAAATGCTTATGGCCACTTTAAATGAAAGTTATTTAACAGTTTTTTTTGCTAACGTTAATTGATAATGGAACTAATCTTTTTCAAGTACCAAAAGATAATATAAATTTCGAGTAGCCCCTTAGAGTTTCAGCATATCAACATTATTTTTGAATTCCGTGACAAAAAGAACCGTCTCATTGAAGAATTTTGTTCAAGATAGACAGAGAAATGAAATTTAGTTAGAAAAGATTTCTTGATGAGATACATGTATAGATACAGGGTGAGCGACCCATTTGGATACAAAATTAGCTTGGTGGAAGGAAATCATAGGGTTGTAGTGGACTGTTCTTTCTAACTGGAAACCTGTGACCAACCAGTGGGTTGCAGCAGCTGTCAGTGCTGGGACCATTCTTGTTTGTCATCCATGTTAAAATTGTGAATTTGAATATAGCTGGCATAGTTTGTGGAGTTTGCGAATTGGTACGATAGTGAACAAGTAATGATGGTTATCTTGTGTTTGAAATAATTAACTGGAAAAATAGACCAACAAATGGGAGCTTGGAATTTAACTCTTGTCAAGTGTGAAGTTGTTTTGCTATGGAAACTATAGCCAGTGGAGGCAAGAGATAATTAAAGAATGGTAGTGCTGCTTTTGAATCTTGGTAGAATTGGGGTTATTGTCTACAAGTGTGGAGGCTGTGGAGGGAATATCTCCCATGGTATTGAGGCAAATGATGGTATGGAAGACTATAGCCTGATGATTTGAGGTGTGGTCATGGTCCATTGGATGATATAAGAAGGTGCCTGCAAGGTGATGGTTGGCTTCTGCACGGTTGTCATTAGTTCGCCAATCCCCAGCAACAGCAGTCTTGTCATAGGGTTTTCTGGCAGTGTCTGTCCTGGTCCTGAGTGAGCAAAGTGCTCCAAAAATGGGGGGGTGGGGGGTGAGACAGAGGTTAGAGTCAGTAAGAGGAGTGCAAAAATTGCCAATGTCCAATCTCTATAGTTAGTGAAGAATAGATCTAGAGAGGGTGAAAGGTTGGAAGGAGTCCAATTGGATGTGAATTTCTGGAAATGGAAGAAATAAGGTGGGAATGAAAAGTATATATGAAGACCAGTTTTCTGTAGCCATAGGGTGAAGTTTTGGGAGCTTTATTTGCCATCATGGTGCAGTGCTGTGCCTTATGTCCAGGTATGAAATTCATTTTCAATCCAGGATCAGCCAGAAATGGGGCACTTCTATCAGTTTTATTGTTCTCGTTCTCTGGTGTCAGCCACCAAAGCCAATCACACAGGCTTACTGTGATGAATGAACTTGCAAAAATGTTGGATACGTGACTTAAAGATTTCTCAGCAAGATAATTATTGTGTATGTATTTTGGATAATTGCTCCCCACCCAAGCAGTGAGTGGGTTTGCAATGCAATAATTGGAGCATTACTTGCATTCTTTGTTTTGGAGATGATACTGATCCACATTCTCATTCCTTTTGTCCAATATAACAGTGGAAAACACTGGAAAATCAGTTAAAATCAAAAGTGATGGTACTTCACAAATATTTAATTGATTGTGAAGCCCTTTGCTATGTTAATACATGATTTATAAATAACAGCATAACCAAATTTGGCAACACACACAAAATGCTGGTGGAACGCAGCAGGCCAGGCAGCATCTATAGAGAGAAGCAATGTTGATGTTTGGGGCCGAGATCTTTCGTCAGGACTAACTGAAAGGAAAGATAGTAAGAGATTTGAAAGTAGGAGGGGGAAGGGTAAATGCGAAATGATAGGAGAAGACCGGAGGGGGTGGGGTGAAGCTGAGAGCCAAAAAGGTAATTGGCAAAAGGGATACAGAGCTAGAGAAGGGAAAGGATCATGGGACGGGAGGCCTAGGGAGAAAGAAAGGGGGGGGGAGCACCAGAGGGAGATGGAGAACAGGCAGAGTGATGGGCAGAGAGCGAAAAAAAAGGGGGGAAACAAAAAAACTAATATATCAGGGCTGGTTTAAGAAGGGGAGGAGGGTCATTAACGGAAGTTAGAGAAGTCAATGTTCATGCCATCAGGTAGGAGGCTACCCAGCCAGTATATAAGGTGTTGTTCCTCCAACTTGAGTGTGGCTTCATCTTGACAGTAGAGGAGGCCATGGATAGACTTATCAGAATGGGAATGGGACGTGGAATGAAAATGTGTGGCCACTGGGAGATCCTGCTTTCTCTGGTGGACAGAACGTAGGTGACACTTCACCTGCAAGTTGGCTGGTGTGGTATACTGCGTCCGGTGCTCCCGGTGTGGCCTTTTATATATTGGTGAGACCAGACGCAGACTGGGAGACAGTTTCGCTGAACACCTACACTCTGTCCGCCAGAGAAAGCAGGATCTCACAGTGGCCACACATTTTAATTCCATGTCCCATTCCCATTCTGATATGTCTATCCATGGCCTCCTCTACTGTCAAAATGAAGCCACACTCAAGTTGGAGGAACAACACCTTATATACCGGCTGGGTAGCCTCCAACCTGATGGCATGAATATTGACTTCTCTAACTTCCGTTAATGACCCTTCTCCCCTTCTTACCCCATCCCTGATATATCTAGTTTTTTTGTTCCCCCCTTTTTTTTCTTTCTCTCTCTGCCCATCACTCTGCCTGTTCTCCATCTCCCTCTGGTGCTCCCCTCCCCCCTTCTTTCTCCCTAGGCCTCCTGTCCCATGATCCCTTCCCTTCTCTAGCTCTGTATCCCTTTTGCCAATCACCTTTCTGGCTCTCAGCTTCACCCCACCCCCTCCGGTCTTCTATCGTTTCACATTTCCCCCTCCCCCTCCCCCTCCTACTTTCAAATCTCTTACTATCTTTCTTTTCAGTTAGTCCTGACGGAGGGTCTCGGCCCGAAACGTCGACATTGCTTCTCCTTATAGATGCTGCCTGGCCTGCTGCGTTCCACCAGCATTTTGTGTGTGTTGCTTGAATTTCCAGCATCTGCAGATTTCCTCGTGTTAACCAAATTTGGGCCATCTTCTCCATTTGTCAAAATACAACACAAATCAACTTTACCAGAAGAACATAAGACACGGGAGCAGAATCAGGTCATTCGGCCTGTGGAATCTGCTCTGCCATTCCATTAAGCCTGACCTATTACACCTCTCAACCCCATTTTCCTGCCTTCTCCCAATAATCTTTGACACCCTGACTGGTTAAAAAGCAGTCGACCTTCACTTTAAGTACACCTCTGGCTAAAGTAATTCCTCCTCATCTCAGTTCTAGATTGACTTCCCACAATTCTATTGATGTATCCTCCAGTCCTAGACTCACCCACTATAGGAAGCATCCTCTTCACATCCACTCTGTCTGGTGGCATCTGTTAGTCTTGCGAGACCATTGATCTGCACCTGGAAAGTCTACTGGAGTGTCCTCTCCAGGGCTCAGACCTAGGCAAGGTTGTATGGAAGACCGGCAGTTGCCCATGCTGCAAGTTTCCCCTCTCCACAACACCGATGTTGTCCAAGGGAAGGGCAAAGGCCAATACAGCTTGGCACCAGTGTCAAAACAGGAGTTGCCAGAATGAGGTTGAAGGCAACATCGGACTGCCTTAGGGACTCTAGCTCCAGATTTGTCCTCGGGGTTTACTCCCACAGCCTTTCCCATGAGTGGGTATGGCTGTGCAGGCATAGGCAAGGCAGCAAAGGTATGAAATCAGAGTTTTCCCGCTCTTAGATGGACTGCCTTGCCAGGCTGACGAGCTCCATCTACCCGAAGATTGAAAGGCCCACTCTGTCTAGGCCTTCCACTATTCAATAGGTTTCAGTGAGGTTCCCCCTCATTCGCCTAAACTCCAGCAAATACAGGCCCAGAGCTATCAAATGCTCCTTATATGCTAACCCTCCAATTCTCATGAAGCTCCTCTGGGCCTCTCCAATGACAGCACATCTTTTCTTAGATATGGGGCCTTAAACTGCTCACAACACTACAAATGTGATCTGACCAATGCCCAACATTACATCTTTGCTTTTATATTCTAGTCCTCTTGAAATTAATGTTAACATACACATTAACCTTTAGGGAATCCTGCACGAGCACTTCCAAGTCCCTTTTGCTGCTCTGATTTTTGAATTTTCTCCCCATTTAGTAGTTAGTCTATGCCTTTATTCTTTCTGCCAAGTGCATGACCATACATTTCCCTACACTTTATTCCATTTGTCACATCTTTGCCCATTCTCCAAATCTGTGTAAGTCCTTGTGCAGACTCCCTGCTTCCTCAACACTACTTGTCTCTCCACCTATTTTTGCATTGTTTGCAAACTTGGCCACAAAGCCATCAATTCTGTCATCCAAATCATTAACATATAACATAAAAAGAAATGGTCCTATTACTGACCCCTGTAGAACACTACAGCTCACCAGCAGCCAACCAGAAAAGGCTTCCTTTATTCCCACTCTGTTTCCTGCTGGTCAGTCAATGTTCTGATCATGCCAGTAGTTTTATTGTAATTCTGTGAGCACTTGTTAAGCAGCCTCATGTGTGCCACTTTGTCAAAGGCCTTCTGAAAATCCAAGCAAACAACATCCACTGACTCTGCTTGATATTTCCTCAAAAAATTCCAACAAATTTGTCAGACAAGATTTTCCCTTAAGGAAACCGTGCTGACTTTGGGCTATTTTACCATGTGCCTCCAAGTACCCCAAAATCTCATCCTTAATAATGGGCTCCAGCATCTTTCCAATCTTTGAGGGCAGGCTAACAGGCCTGTAATTTCCTTTCTTCTGCCTGTGTCCCTCCTGAAAGAGTGGAGTGATATTTGCAATTTTCCTTTCCTTCAGAACCATTCCAAAATCTAGTAATTCTTTAAAGATCATTATTAATGCCTCCACAATCTTTTCAGCTGCCTATTTCAGAACCCTGTGGTGTAGTCCATCTGGTCCAGGTGACTTATCTAATTTAAACCCCTCAGCTTTCCAAGCACCTTTTTTCCTTGGTAATAGTGACAGCAGCACTTTCTTCATCTCCTAACACTCTTGAATTTCTGGCAAATTGCTAACATCACAGTGAAGACTGACACAAAATACTTATTAAGTACGTCTGCCATTTCTTTGTCCCTTATTACTATCTTTCCAGTGTCATTTTCCAACAGTCCAATATCCACTCTTTCAGCATATCTGAAAATATTTATTTACTGCCGGATCACTGTGTTCTTTAATTCCTTTATTATGCAGAAATCCATCATTGTTGTGCTTGAACTAACCAAACCATAGTCCTGTGAGTTAAAGGATTCTAAAAATGTAAGTTCTCTGAGTAAAGAAATGTCTCCTAATCTCAACCCACTTGCCTTTCACCTTCTGCCCCCTAATGCTAGGATGCAGTTTATCAGCAAAACATATCAAAATGTTAATAATTCAATTGTATTTCCTGTTCTCAAGGCATCTATTTACACTCCTTCACTCCTTCAAGCCAGAAATTGTTCCTATGAATCCAGTGCACTGGTTGTACCAGTTTTTTTTTTGCAGGGGTTAGAATAAAAAATACAAAACTATACTTCGAGTGATATTATCAAATCACTCTTCAGTTACATTATGTCTATATAATCTTGCATTGCCCACCTCTTTGTAGTAAAGCAGATACTACAAGTTACTTTCCTAATAGCTTGTCCCCCACCCTGACATGATAATATTATGCATCTCATGAACCAATCCTCCAGTTCTCTCTGTACACCAACATTAAATTGTCCCACTGTTTTAAAGAAATCTCTTGCTCTCAGATCAGATCAAATTATGTTGCAGTCACTCACAATATCTTGCCTCTCCCTACCTTCATAAAATCTTAGTAATAGCATCTCAAAATTGTACATCAGTGTAAACATTTCCAAGGACTGTATTTTATTTGGAAATGTTATCGAAACTTTCTAAAAGAGAATTAAAAATACAGTATATCAAAAGTTAAAGAGCTGAAAATGTTTGGGGGAAATTCCACCAATGGGGATAGGCTGGTGAAGACAAGGCTACTAGAAGCAGAGGAGTGAAAAGAAGAAAATATGCTGGATGATAAAGTATGATTTCTCCCTGTTAAAGCAGCTGCTGCCCTGGTTCTTTGAAAGGAGAGATTGCTCCTTGAATGTGTATTGAGATTTTCCACTGACTGTTGGTAACCCTGGAAATCACAACTGGGAGGAGAGAAGAAAATTGGAGGATGGTATGGAACAATAAAATTTGCTGAAACTAAATGGAACACATTTCCAAGGACCGATATTACCAAAGCATTGACAAAATTGTGCAAAGTTATGTTATGGGTGGAATCGATAGCTTTATGGCCAGGTTTGTGAACAATATAAAAATAGATGGAGAGGCAGGTAGTGTTGAAGAAGCAGGGACTCTGCAGAAGGACTTGGACAGATTAGGAGAATGGGCAAGAAGAGACAGATGGAATACAGTGTACGGCAGTGTATAGTCATGTACTTTGGTAGAAGGAATAAAGGCATAAGCTATTTTTTTCAACAGGGAGCTAATTCAGAAATTGGAGGTGGAAAGGAACTTGGGAGCTCTAGTGCAGAATTCCCTAAAGATTAACTTGCAGGTTGAGTCGGTAGTAAGGAAGGGAAATGCAATGTTAGCATTCATTTTGAGAGAACTAGAATATAAAATCATGGATGTAATGCTGAAGATTTATAAGACATTATCCAAACCACACCTGGATTATTGTGAGCAGTTTGGGCCCCCTTATCTGAGAAAGGATGTGCTGGTATTGGAGAGGGTCCAGAGGCGGTAGTGGAGAATGAACCTGGGAATGAAAGGGTTAATTTATAAGACTCGTTCGATGGCTCTGGGACTGTACATGCTGATGTTTAGAAGAATGAGTGAGGATCTGATTGAAACTTGTAGAATATTGAATGGCCTAAATAGAGTGGACATAGAGAGGATATTTCCAATAGTGGGGGAGTCCAGGATCGGGGGCACAGCCTCAGAATACAAGGGCATCCCATTAGAGCAAAGATGAGGAGAAATTTCTTTAGCCGGAGGGTGGTGAATCTGTAGAATTCATTGCCAGTGATGACTTTAAAGGTCAAGTTATTGGGTACGTTTAAAGCCAAAGTGATAGATTCTTAATTAGTAAGGATGTCAAAGGTCACAGGGAGAAGGCTGGAGAATGGGGTTGAGAGGGAAAATAAATCAACCATGATTGAATGGCCAAGCAGACTCATTAGACCGAATGGCATAATCTACTCTTCTATCATAAGACATGATATTGGAACAGAATTAGGCCATTTAGCCCATCGAGTCTGCTCCAGCATTTCATCATGGCTGATCCAATTTTCCTTTCAGCCCCATTTTTCCCTGTATCCCTTCATACCTTGACCGATCAAGAATCTATTAACCTCTGCCTTAAATATATCTTTTGGTCTTATAGTTTATTTTGCATCCATTAGAATTCTACTCATATCTGTGTTTCATTGCCTCAGGTCTACTATTGTCAGTAGATACACTTCATTTAGGCGGCTATGTTTTACTGCTGGTTTGTTTGACATCAAAGAATTGCCATTGACTGAAGTTGTGCATCATAAGTCAAACCTGACAATAGTACAGCTATTTCAGTTCTTGATTGAAGTCAGCTACAGGATGAACTGTATTAAAATTTCTTCCAACTCTTCTCTTTATTTTCTGGCGAACAATCTTGAATTGCTGACTCGATATAATTCTGACAGAGGAATTCAGTTCTGCAGACTGGAATGAAAGCATGAGCAAAGATGGCCATGTGTGAGGCTGCCTTTGCTTGTGCTTTCAGTTCAGCCGCCCACTGTATCATGTTGTGTTTTTTGTGACCTAGCTCTGAGTGAGGATATTCCTGAATTACAGACGGTGCTTTGTTAATGTTCTTCATGACAATTTTTATTTAAACTCTTCCACTGGCTTTGCTCTGATAAAAGCAATTTTAACCTTAAAGAAAAATCAGGTAATGAGATTCACATGCATGCATGCATGCATTATCGGCTTTCCCTGATTGTCTTGGGTTCACTTCAGGACAGCACTGAAGAAATGCTTTATTTTCTTAATGTTTGTACAGGAAATCTGTCATACCAATGAGCCGCAGTATCAGTTTCAGATACTGGATGTTATGTAAAAGTGACTATTGACATAATGCTATGTGTTGCATTTGACTCTTATCTATTTTTTAAAATAGAACATCAGAATCAAATTTATTATCACTCACGTGTTGTGAAATTTGTTCTTTTGCATCATCAATACAATGCAAGACTTAAAAATTACTATAAATCAGAAATAATAAATGAATCTTGCAAAAGTGAGTGAGGTAGTGTTTGTGGCTTCATGGACTGTTCAAAAATCAGATGATGGTGGGAAATAAATTGTTCTAAAACATTGTATGTGGACCTTCAGGTTCCTCTCCCTCCTCTCTGGTGGTAGTTATGCAAGGAGGATATATCCTGGATGGTGAGGCTCCTTAATGATGGATACCGCCTTCTTGAGCTACCACCTGTTGAAGATGTGTGCTCGTGATGGAGGAAAAGCCCATGATCGATAAAACATAAAATCTAGTGATACTTAGTTTAATTTCTATGGATCCTAGTCAAAATGCAGATTGTTAGATCTTAGGGCCATTACACTTGCTTTTAGTCCTCTGATGATCATCCTATATCATTAATATACTAAGGAAGCCCCAAGTGGAGTTTCGTTTTCAAAGAAAGCAACAGTGCGAAAAAAAAAGGAATTCAAGTTAACAGTAAGACTGCACTGTGACTTCAACATAGACTTACTCATGTTTTGAGGTTAGAGTGTTCACCCCATGACCAAATAAACAAAATTATTTTTGCAATCTAGTACTGAAGTTGGTGGGTATGAGTATCCTGTGCACAGGTATTCTGAGGAATCCATACAAGCATTGCTATCACAGGGTTAAAAACCAGCAAATGTAGAGATCTGTAGAAAAGCTTTCACTATTTGAAAAGAGAAATCTTAAGCTATTATTTCTCATGTACATTCAGATCTTCTGGCTTTATCACCTGAAAATGAAATTCACCTTTCCAATACCGCTGCAGCATATGCTGAGCATTTTTCTGTCATTTTTTTAATTTCAGAATTCCAGTGTTTGAATTAGCAGAGAAACAAAATGTTTGGTTCGCTTAGTTTGCACCAGTTATTGCTATACTCTTAATATCATCCCGCTGGCACAACATGAAGAATAGCTGAACATTCCAGAAATCTGACAGAAAATAACTGTAAACATACAGTAGGTCTTGCAGCATCTGATGGATTCCTATCCAAAAACACTCATTTTCCAGAGTTTCTAGATGACCTACTATGTGTTTCTGGCAATTTCAGTTCTTTGTTCTACTGGAATAGCTGATGGATTTTTAAAATGGGGAGTAACTGTTCATTTTTGATGCTGTAAACATCTGTAAACCATGGATAGGGAAATTGCAACTGTGACTGTGCCTTATTTAAATGTTTTCTGGACTTCTGAATTCTTAAGAATAACCAGTCGCTCCGGGCAGATGGGGCTCATTAACAACAGATGGTAGCTCATCTAGGAGAGGGAAAACTCCGATTTCAGACCTCCGCTGCCTTGCGGCTATACCCGCTCACGGGAAAGGCTTTGGGAGTAAACACTGAGGAAAAATCCAGAGTCGGAGTCCCAAAGGCGGCTGACTGCTGTACCCAGCACCGACACAGCAACTCCTGTGATGCTGCTGGCACCAAACTGTATCGACTTTCGTTGTTCCTTTGGACCTATCATCAGCGTAGAGAGGGGGGTCCCACTGCATGGGCAACAGACGGATCTCCCTATCAACTCTGCCCTGGCGTGCACCCTGGACTACTAGAGGCGCAGTACCCATGGTTGACCACGACCGACGGAGGCCACTTTCCACAACATGACATCTATTTTTCCATTCAGTGTGATCATGACTTCAGTATTTTGAAGCCCAGTTTATTTAAGGTCACCTTGCCATTTAAGCACAAATGCTTTTATGTCAGTTTTACTCACTTCATAGCACTAAACTCATGTCCCTAACGAACAGTAAAGCTAATGCGTCTATCTTGCACTGCCTCAAACTGTTGCTTTTCAAGATCTCCCAGATGGTGTACCTAAGTACTGAAGCCCTGTGCTTGTTAAAGGCCTTCGGAAAATCCAAGTAAACAACATGTTGTTGACCAGCATAAAGCTCTAATTTTAAAGACAAATCCCTAGACAATTGTTGAGATATGAACCATGTGGTAATAGAAAATGGATGAATTTTATGAAAGCAAATGGTTCAGGAAATTCGTTTGTGGAACTTTGGCTGGTGGGGATAAGGTGAAGGGGACAGTGAAGTTGAGGTGAAGAATTTTGATAACTGCAGGGGAGCCTCAAACATGATAACAGATCAATGGCAAAGCATGCACTGATGTTTTCTCGAAATAAAATTCAAGGTGGTTATGGTAAATACCATTGTACATTGGTTATTTGTCAGTCTTTGTTTATGTATAGTTTTTCACATGTTGCCCACTTTAAACAGATAAAAGCAAATAAAAACAGACGAAGAATGGAATTTTGAAGTTGATGTCCGTAGCTATATAGGACCCCGGTCAGACCCCACTTGGAGTACTTTGTTCAGTTCTGCTCACCTCACTACAGGAAGGATGTGGAAACTGTAAAAAGGGTGCAGAGAAGTTTTACAAGGATGTTGCCAGGATTGGGGAGCATGCCTTATGAGAATAGGTTGAGTGAACTTGGCTTTTTCTCCTTGGAGCGACGGAGGATGAGAGGTGACCTGATAGAGGTGTATGAAATGATGAGGGGCATTGATCGTGTGGATAGTCAGAAGCTTTTTCCCAGGGCTGAAATGGCTAACACGAGAGGGCACAGTTTTAAGGTGCTTGGAAGTAGGTACAAAGGAGATGTCAGGGTTAAGTTTTTTTTACGCAGAGAGTGGTGAGTGCGTGGAATAGGCTGCTGGCGATGTTGATGGAGGCAGATACGATAGGGTCTTTTAAGAGACTCCTGGATAGGTACATGGAGCTTAGAAAAATAGAGGGCTATGGGTAACCCTAAGTAATTTCTAAAGTAAGTACATGTTCAGCACAGCATTGTGGGCCAAAGGGCCTGGTACTGTAGTTTTTCTATGTTCTTTGTTCTAAAATTCAATTGTATTTTTTTCTTGTAAATGCTTGCAAGAAAATGAATCTCAAGGTATATATGGTAATATATATGTATGTACTTTAATGCAATGATAAATAAATTCTAGTTGAGGCAAATAAAAACAGACTAAGAATGGAATTTTGAAGCTGATGTCCATAAGAATAAATACACAGAGTTGCTGGTCGGAGGGGCCAAAGATTAGACCTAACACCCATCCTGGTAAGAACAGTGCTTGCAAAGTTATTAGTCACTGAAGTTAAAGTGATAATGTATAATACAGGTTGTCAGTTAATGTGCCAGATTTGGATGGGTGGAGAGTCCATGCACAATTTTATGTTTATCAGTTGATTCCAGCTCTCCTGAGAGCAAAAAGAGAGTTCAAAGTCCTTCCAAATCTATTTATTAAGCAAAAGAGGCTGCATTTCTGTTGCATATTTTGTCAGAAAAATCCCTGAATTGAGCTAAATAATTGAAAAATTGTATGTTTCCCTCAGATTGATGAAATCAAATTGGTTTTGTCTACAGTTTTGCTCTCGTTTGTACTATTAAATATGTTATATTGTGCAGAAAGCCTTTAATGCCTATGAAATATTTCACTGCATCAGTTGAAAATGTAGTTCAGCTTTTTCATCCTTGACCTCTGCTACCTTTTTTTTTAATCACTTCTTTCAGATTTCTGTTATGATTGTAAGGCATTATATTGCATACATATTCTCACAAATAAGAAATATGCAAGATTTTTGAGGCTTTTGGGGCTCTTTCCAATATGAGGTGAATAAGAATAGGCCCTGAAGTAAAGATGTTGCCAGGATTGGATGTGAGAAGCGAGAGGAGTAATGGATTAAAAGTATTATATATGAATGCACGAAGTATAAGAAATAAAGTGGATGAGCTTGAAGCTCAGTTGGAAGTTGGTAAGTATCATGTTGTAGGAATAACAGAGACATGGCTGCAAGAGGACCAGAGCTGGGAAATGAATATTCAAGGATATACATCCTATCGAAAGTACAGACAGATGGGCAGAGGGGGTGGGGTGGCTCTGCTGGTGAGGAATGAAATTCAGTCCCTTGCGAGGGGTGACATAGAATCAGGAGATGTAGAAGTCAGTATGGATAGAACTGAGAAATTGTAAGGGCAAAAAGACCCTAATGGGAGTTACCTACAGGCCCCCAAATAGTAGCCTGGATATAGGGTGCAAGTTGAATCAAGAGATGAAATTAGCATGTGGCAAAGGTAATACTATGGTTGTAATGGGGGGGATTTCAACATGCAGGTAGACTGGGAAAATCAGGTTGGTACTGGACCCCAAGAAAGGGAGTTTGTGGAGTGCCTCCGAGATGGATTCTTAGAGCAGCTTGTACTGGAGCCTACCAGGGAGAAGGCAATTCTGGATCTAGTATTGTGTAATGAACCGGATTTGATAAGGGAACTCAAGGTAAAGGAGCCATTAGGAGGTAGTGACCATAATATGATAAGTTTTAATCTACAATTTGAGAGGGAGAAGGGAAAATCGGAAGTGTCAGTATTACAGTTGAACATAGGGGACTATGGAGCTATGAGGGAGGAGTTAGCCAAAGTTGACTGGAAGGATACTCTCGCAGGGATGACAGTGGAACAACAATGGCAGGTATTTCTGGGAATAATTCAGAAGGTGCAGGATCAGTTCATTCCAAAGAGGAAGAAAGATTCTAAGGGGAGTAGGGTGTGACCGTGGCTGACAAGGGAAGTCAAGGACAGTATAAAAGTAAAAGAGAAGAAGTATAACATAGCAAAGATGAGCGGGAAGCCAGAGAATTGGGAAACTTTTAAAGAGCAACAGAAGATGACTAAAAAGGCAATACGAGGAGAAAAGATGAGGTACGAAGGTAAGCTAGCCAATAATATAAAAGAGGATAGTAAAAGCTTCTTTAGGTATGTGAAGAGGAAAAAATTACCAAAGTTGGGCCCTTGAAAGCAGAAACAGGTGAATTTATTATGGGGAACAAGGAAATGACAGATGAGTTGAACAGGTACTTTGGATCTGTCTTCACTAGGGAGGACACAGACAATCTCCCAGATGTAATAGTGGCCAGAGGACCTAGGGTAATGGAGGAACTGAAGGAAATTCACATTAGGCAGAAAATGGTGTTGGGCAGACTGATGGGACTGAAGGCCGATAAATCCCCAGGGCCTGATGGTCTGCATCCCAGGGTACTTAAGGAGGTGGCTCTAGAAATCGTGGAAGCATTGGTAATCATTTTCCAATGTTCTATGGATTCAGGATCAGTTCCTGAGGATTGGAGGATAGCGAATGTTATCCCACTTTTTAAGAAAGGAGGGAGAGAGAAAACAGGGAATTATAGACCAGTTAGCCTGACATCAGTGGTGGGGAAGATGCTGGAGTTAATTATAGAAGATGAAATAACGGCACATTTGGATAGCAGTAACAGGATCGGCCCGAGTCAGCATGGATTTACGAAGGGGAAATCATGTTTGACTAATCTTCTGGAATTTTTTGAGGATGTAACTATGAAAATGGACAAGGGAGAGCCAGTGGATGTAGTGTACCTGGACTTTCAGAAAGCCTTTGATAAGGTCCCACATAGGAGATTAGTGGGCAAAATTAAAACACATGATATTGGGGGTAGGGTACTCACATGGATAGAAAATTGGTTGGCTTTAAACCTGATTGATATATGGAAAAAAATTAATCCAAGAGAAAGAGATTAATCATTTTATTGAAATAGACATAAAACTTACTCAAGGATTGATTTTTTTATTATCAAAAAATATTCAAGATAGAGTGAAAAGTGTGGAATATAAAGCAAGAATAATGTCAGATCATTCCCCCTTGATAATGATAATGATGGATAAGGAGGAATCGATTTATAGATGGAGATTTAATTCAATTTTATTAAAACATCAAGATTTTTGTGATTTTATGAAAAAAACAGATTCAATTTTTTTTGGATACAAATTTACATTCAGTTGAGGATAAAATTGTATTATGGGAAGCGATGAAAGCATATTTAAGGGGTCAGATTATAAATTATACATCTAAAATTAAGAAGGAATACATGGCAGAAATAGATCAATTGGAAAAAGATACCGTAAAGTTAGAAAAAGATACGAGAAAAGCTGGGACAAACGATGTTGATGCCAAAACCTAGTGAAATAGAAATATTAATTCAAAAAGGAAAAATATAAAAAATTACATCTTGTATGTATAATTTGATTCAAAAACAGACAAATCAGGAATTCATAAATCAAGACAAAAATGGGAATCTGATTTGAATGTTAAAATTGATGGAAAAAACTGGTCAAGATTATGTTCTGATAGTATGAGAAATACAATAAATGTTCGACTTAGATTAATACAATATAATTTTTTACATAAATTATATATAACACCACAGAAAATAAATAGATTAAATTCAAATATGTCTGACCAATGTTTTTGATGTAATCAAGAAATTGGTACTTTTTTACATTCTACTTGGTTTTGTTTTAAAATTCAACCATTTTGGATAAATCTAAGACTTTTATTGGAACAAATTACTGGAGTACAACTCCCACACAGTCCAGTATTATTTTTATTAGGAGACATTGAAGGGACAATACCGAAACTTAAATTGAATAAGTATCAGAAAAAATTTATAAAAATTGCATTGGCAATAGCCAAAAAAGTTATCGCAGTTACTTGGAAATCTGATTTATATTTAACTATGGATTGTTGGAATAATGAAATACATAGTTGTATTCCTCTTGAAAAAATTACATACAATCTAAGAAATGAATATGATATATTTTTGAAAATTTGGCTCCCATACTTACAAAAGATGGGATTAAATACATAGGTCCTTTGAAGATAAAATTATAAAGTAATTGGGGAAAGTAAAAATAAATATTAAAATTATTTTGAACTCCATGGAGCATGTGGGGATCCTCCGATATCCAGGCAATCTTTCTCTTTTTTTTCTTCCCTTAGATAAGGGTTAAGAGGGGGAGGGGGAGGGTTAATATTATTTTTCTCACTATTTTATCATAGTTATTCTTCGTAATTTTCTAAAATTTAATTAATAAATAAATAAATAAATTAAAAATTGGTTGGCAGACAGGAAACAAAGAGTAGGGATTAACGGGTCCTTTTCAGAATGGCAGGCAGTGACTAGTGGGGTACCGCAAGGCTCGGTGCTGGGACTGCAGCTATTTACAATATACATTCACGAGGAAATCTGCAGATGCTGGAAATTCAAACAACAGCACACACAAAATGCTGGTGGAACACAGCAGGTCAGGCAGCATCTATAGTGAGAAGCGCTGTCGATGTTTCGGGCCAAGACCCTTCGTCTCAGCCCGAAACGTCGACAGCGCTTCTCACTATAGATGCTGCCTGGCCTGCTGTGTTCCACCATCATTTTGTGTGTGTTACAATATACATTAATGATTTTGATGAAGGGATTAAAAGTAACATTAGCAAATTTTCAGATGACACAAAGCTGGGTAGTAGTGTGAAATATGAGGAAGATGTTAGGAGAATGCAGGGTGACTTGGACAGGTTGGGTGAGTGGGCAGATGCAATTTAATGTGGATAAATGTGAGGTTATCCACTTTGGTGGCAAGAACAGGAAGGCAGATTACTATCTGAATGGTGTCAAGTTAGGAAAAGGGGAAGTACAACGAGATCTAGGTGTCCTTGTTCATCAGTCACTGAAAGTAAGTATGCAGGTACAGCAGGCAGTGAAGAAAGCTAATGGCATGTTGGCCTTCATAACAAGGGGAGTTGAGTATAAGAGCAAAGAGGTCCTTCTGCAGTTGTACAGGGCCCTGGTGAGTCCACACCTGGAGTATTGTGTTCAGTTTTGGTCTCCAAATTTGAGGAAGGACATTCTTGCTATTGAGGGAGTGCAGCGTAGGTTCACGAGGTTAATTCCCGGGATGGCGGGACTGTCATCTATTGAAAGATTGGAGCAACTGGGCTTGTACACACTGGAATTTAGAAGGATGAGAGGGAGTCTGATTGAAACATATAAGATTATTAAGGGATTGGACACGCTAGAGGCAGGAAAAATGTTCCCGAGGTTGGGAGGAGTCCAGAGCCAGAGGCCACAGTTTAAGAATAAGGGGTAGGCCATTTAGAACAGAGTTGAGGAAAAATTTTTTCACCCAGAGAGCTGTGGATCTATGGAATGCTCTGCCTCAGAAGGCAGTGGAGGCCAATTCTCTGGATGCTTTCAAGAAAGAGTTAGATAGAGCTCTTAAAGATAGCGGAGTCGGGATATGGGGAGAAGGCAGGAACGGGGTACTGATTGTGGATGATCAGCCATGATCACATTGAATGGTGGTGCTGGCTCGAAGGGCCAAATGGCCTACTCCTGCACCTATTGTCTATTGATTTGAATTACAGAAAATGGTAAATCCATTTGTAGTGTGTTATTGTAAACTTAGACATTAATGAGACTTTGACAGAGATGTCAAAAGTAGTGTACATACACAGGTACATATCTTAGTACTATTTATTTCTGACAACTTAAAAACAAAGTTAATTACTCCATGACATGCATGTATAGTGAGTATTGTAACAGACGTACACACAAAGAGTCCTTGTTCTGGGAAATATTTTGCTGTAGGAGTTGTTATCTTAAGTGAGATGTGTAACTGTTTAGAATACAAATGGCTGTGACCTGGAAGAAAATATAGATTATAAAATCAGCTTGTGAGAGTCGTTAATATAACCACAAAGGATCATTTGCTGTTTTTGTATTTCTGTATCAGTTGTTAATCTATGAGAATGTCTACATTCGTGCTCACAGTCAGCCTACGTAATCCTTTTTTAAATCATTGACAGGATGTGGGCATTGCTGGTAACCTCTGCATTTAATGTCCATTCCTAATTCTACTAAACTAAATGCTGTCCTTGCCACTTAATCGATCAGCTAGAGTCCTGAAATAAGTATTTGGTGTTTTTAACAACAATAGTGATTTTCATTGCTCATCCTAGTTCTGTTACTGCAGAATTAATTAAATTAACTGAATTTAAAAGTTGTCTTGCTGTCAAGATGGGGTTTGAACCCTGAGCCCATTTATTCATCCATTTGCTGGATTTGCACATCACCTGCCCATCACACCATGGCTTTTTGTCCTAAATTTAATGTAATTTATCAAAACATATTATCATTTGCAATATATAGTCAAAAATAAAATATAACTATATAAATTACAAATACAGCCTTTTATTTCAGTGGTTTTATAAATCCTTGGAAAACACTTTTTAAAGCGTTTATGTTTTTGTCTGTAACTCTAAACTACAGTGTTCAGCCCCCCCCCCATGTTCCCCCTTTTCTCCCCTATTGTCTCTATGTCAGTGACATTGAGTGGTTTGTTGGATCCCGACAGTTCCTGTACAGCATTCATTCTGACACACTGCAGTTCGCTCAAAGCCTCTATTGTGTTGAAATAAATATTTGCTGTCATGCTGTTCCTCTTGCTGTTGGTGAACCTGAAACCACTTGTCTGTTGAGTCTCAGGTCATTCCTTTTTCTCCCAGACCCTATTTTTATTGAAAAACTACACCATTTATATATTGAACTTGTAACTACTGTGGCTATCAAAATACAATTTTACTCTGCAGGAACCGCAGTCTAGTTCATTTGAGTTCTCTGAGATAGTTCGAATTATCAACTTGAAGTACGCACTGCTTATGCCGCCAAAGTCAAAGTTAATGGCCTCCGTGTAATTGCTTACCACCTCCAAACAAATGGATAGATAGAATTGTTTCCGTTTTCCTAAAAGCACCATCAATTCAATTATCTTTGTTCAGTGACTCCCAATGCAGTGTTACAGAACAATCTATCTGGAAGTAATCATCGATGCATGGAAAACAAATGTTAAACTAAACACGCAATATACAGACAGCCCACATCCTCTGTACAAAAATGGCAAAGCCATAAAATAAAAAAACAATTCAACTAGAAATATTCTGAACTATGCTTTATGGTTCTGCCACATGTCCTCAAATGAACTTATTTCAGTCCTTTCATTTGAATTTTGCATTCTCCTATACTGCTACAGCACAAGATGATCTGGCCTACTGTGAATGGAATGAGGTAAATTAAACATGTATAATTTCAACTTCAACTAGTGGAGAAGAAAATGCTGAAATCACTCTGCAACAGATCTAGCAGCTACCATAGGAGTTAAATGTCTCATTGGTTATAAGTGAAGTCAATAATGAGTCCAGCTGTGTTTGCGTGTGTGCGTTATGTGCGAGGGGTGGATAGTGGGGAACAGAAGAGCAGACCTCTTCTTAAAGTGGCTGTTAAACTTAATAACCTTTGCAACAAAGTTTCTTTGAAAAAACATGTTACTCATTGTTCATTGCTTTGGAATTTCACTTTGAAATTTGCAAATGCTTTCTACTGTATAAAATGTATGGATCAAATAAAATTGTAAATTAATTGTGTCAGTGCATACTGAATTCCAGGTACAAGAAACTTAAAAGGTACAGCTCCATCTTATTCACATAACACTGATATCCTATAGTTCATTATTATTATTATTATTTACCATTCAGACTTGAATTTTTGGATTTTAATGTTGGTTTATTTATTGGAGTTCATCAAAATTAGTTATTGAAAACTATTAGTAAGATGATTTTATTTTCCCATCAAGCTAACTTAGTATGTGTCAGATATCTTTATGTTGAGTGCTCATGCCTTGGTATCTTTATCTGACAAACATGCTTAATTAAAATACATGCATGATGATTGCTTGGAAGAAGTAGTGGCATGAATGGTGAGATCCACTGCCTCCTTAAAAGAAACAGAGTCAAGGCAACCTTTATCACTGTCTATAACCAATTGCATAGGCTTTGGATGTGAATTCCTCTTCAATGAAAGAGGTGGGTCTCACGTTTCAGTAGAGTTTCATGGCATAGTAGTATAGCAGTTATCATAATGCAATTATTACCGAGTCAGTTCAATTCCACTGCTGTCTGTAAGGTGTTCATGCATTCTCCCTGTGACTGTGTGAGTTTCCTCCAGGGGCTTTGGTTTCCCCCACTTTCCAAAGAAGTACATGGTAGTAGGTGAATTAGTCACAATTAGAAAGTATGAGCTCATTGGGTCAGAAGGGTCTGTACCATGCTGTATCTTTAAATTAATAAAATAAAGAATCAAGTCAGAATTATTTTGCATAAGTTCGTAGTATTTTGGGATCTATTGACACTTTCTCAGCAGATTAGGGAGAGTGAGTGACACTGAAAATGTGCATAGTTTCCATACTGACCATGAACACAAGGTAATTTCAAGGATTACCTGGCATCTTATTTACAGATACCAGACTCTCAAAGTGTTGCAGATCATCTTCAAGCTTCTTCAAGGTACTTTCTGCAGAGCCGGTGTTTGTGTGGCAGAGTTCATGCAGCAGGGCCTCTTGCAAAACAG
The DNA here is from genome assembly GCF_048418815.1 of Hemitrygon akajei. Lineage (NCBI taxonomy): Eukaryota > Metazoa > Chordata > Chondrichthyes > Myliobatiformes > Dasyatidae > Hemitrygon > Hemitrygon akajei. The sequence goes on from NC_133130.1 coordinate 45,790,809, forward strand.
CTCACTGAGGGAATAATTTTCTTTGACTATGTGTTAACAGGGCATGGACGCTCATTGTCCATCCTTGATTTCCCTTGAAATGAGGGGTCTGACCTCAAATGTGACATGTAGTTGGGTATAGGCCAGACTAGGTAAGGATAGCACACTGCACAAAATACTGGACCACATTCTAAGCATGCTGTTCATGATTTCTAGCACAGACCCCATATATTTTTTTTTATCAGTGATGATTAATTTTTTCCAACAATGTGATTGTTTCATACTGATCACCAGTCTTTCCCAGCCCCCTCCCCCCCAAAAAAAATCCTTAATTAAATGAAGAATAAGCTTATTTTCATCTGAATTTAAATTTCAGCTCTGGTCCTGGCCCAATAGCATAACCATGATAGCATTAAACAGTGTTCATTTCACTGTTGTCTGAGCAAAATCATATTTATTGACAAATTGGAATGAGTGCAATGTTTCTGTTAAGTAATTGCAATTGTATGAAATCAGTAAATAATGACTTTTAACAATTGATCATCAAATTTCTCTCCATCTCCATGAATGAGAGCAAATAGACATACTGTTGTTGATTTCCAAAAAAGAGTTATAGATTCTTCCCATGACAGTAAATAAATGGACTGCTTACATTTTACCAGCTGTTTGAATGTGGTTGTTTATGTTGATAAGTTAATATCAGGTCAAATAACTGTTGATCCATTTGAATTTTCCATGCAAGAAAACGGATTGATTTGTTTAAGTGATCATGATGAAGAGTTGTCAATAAAGTAATAAATAAGGCTTTTGGCCATATTTTTGGAATTTTGTTTGTAATAACAAAACATTTTATACCAGCAATTAATAATTAGCTGAATTTTCAATTTATTTAATTTAGGAGCATAGTTAATACTTGACAAAAGGATTAAAGATATGTCTTAGATTCTGATGGATACTGATATCAAGCAAATCATATAACTTGAAGTGCACTGATTCTAAGTAATTCCAAGCACCCAGCTGCCGATTTCTTAATTAAAAGAGGAGCCTTGCAGATTAACATTTGACAGTGGGTTCTTTTTTAATCTGGCAAAGTTAGATAAGGAGAGATGTATTTGTCTAGTGGATGGGAAGGTATGTCATTCTTGTCTGCGTAGTCGTCATGATCCTTTTGATTATCATGCAAGCAAAATAGCCTTTCTACTTACACGCCAAGTTTTGGTTGTTACATTATCATAAAGTTTTCATTGTGTAAAGAAGTGCTGTAGCAAGATCCATTTATTCTCACTTCCATGATTTATGCATATGTAGCGAGAAAATTACACTTGACTGGAACATACTTGGGTTGGTATGACATTCATTCTCTCTCTCTGTCCCTCCTCCCCCTCTGTCCCCCTCTCCCAATCCAACAACTGATTGCTTTTTACTCTGTTATCCTGAGGAAGTTGATGCAGCTTTTCCCTCTGAATCACCACAGGCTTTTATTTGATTTCATTTTCCTAGCAATGTAGTTGACTTTAAATGAAATCTGTGTCTGTGAAATAATTTATTTAATTTTGATGAGGACTTGAGTTTGTTATGAACCCCGTAACTGGGTCACTTACCAGCAAAGATAGAGAGGTCAGTTGAAGCCTGATGATACGATTTTTAACAGTATTTATTAGTAAAAATACACAAAAATAATATCAATGCAAACATACAGATAATATACGTCGTCAATACTAAATCTAAAAGTGCGGGTATAATAATAATCAATAAGAAATAAGCTCTATCATTGTCTAGGGGATAATGTATTGTCCGATGGAAATATAAAAGTCACTCAGTTCATGCAGGCTGCAGCCTTTGGGGACCGCTGGGTTTTCAATGGTTGGAGAGAGAGAGAGTTTTGGGAGAAAAACTTGCCGGCTTTCCTTTTATGATTTCGATCCGTCGGGAGTCCCGTTGGTGTGGCCGTTCACTCGTGGCCTCTCCTTTAGCTAAAGCCATTCTTCCTTGGCGAGCCCGCCAATCCCAGGCAAGGGAAGGACGCACACGAACCCCCCACCGGCTGTAGCTATTAAATGCTGTCAAGGGATTTCTAGCGTTTCTCCTGGTGCGTCTAAAGGGGTTGTTCCCCAGACCCTCTTTTATCCTTACTCAAGGGGTCTCAGATGTCAACCAGGTCACTCTGGTCGTCCCCTGAGGGGCTTCAATGAATAGTACAGTACTCAATACACAATTCCGTCTCCAAGAGACAATAGCCGTTATCAGTGGCTTTGTTTCATTGAGGCCAGGACACATTCCAAACCTTGTGGATTCTCTCTCATTTCCTGGGTCCCAGACCCGAATTAATAGTGATCTTGCGATTCTCAAAAAGGAGAGGGCGACTTTGTACCCTTTGGCCCCTCAGAGTTGTGGCACATTCGTAACAAGTTGAAATTTGACAAGTTTACTATCCATAGCCAAAATAAAATGTTTTCCTCATTTTCCTTTGTAAATATATATAGGTATATTGCAAAACAATATATTGCTATTAATATTTGTACCTTTGTCAAATTTTCCTGATTCTTAACTGCATTATTTCTGTCATTGTGCTTTACTATTTCTGGCATTAGGGTGTAAGTGATGTCTTAGCCAGATGCTCTCTTGTATTACTGAGATGCTAATCTATATTTTAGGTGGTGTGGTAACTAAAGGAGGTGTAAGGCTCTCCTTCTCTTGGTCACCCTTGGCCAAGGTGTAGCACCTGCTTAGCCCCCCCTCCCTCCCAACGAAACCATAGGAGCAGGTGGTGGATGGTTGTATGAGTAACTGGTACATATCACATGCCCTGGTTATGCGACCACTGACCACCAGGCAGACAATATCTGAAGAGTATTGATAATGGCTGGAGTCACCCTCTTTTTGTAGAAATCTACAGTACGTTACAGGCACTTCGGCCCACAACGTCGTGCCGACCATGAAACCTACTCTAGAAACTGCCCAGAATTTCCCTACCACATAGCCCTCTATTTTTCTAAGCTCCATGCACCTATCTAATGTTGGGCTTGAAATTCTGCCCTGTGTTCATTTAGGAAGAGAGACAACCAACACCGGAATATTACAAAACTTGGGTTTATTGCAGAATCCGTAACTGGCACAGCGAATCCACGGAGTCGCTGGAGAAGGCGCATTCCGACCTCCCCTTACAATCTGCTCTTATTTATATCCCTTTTCCCCCCAGCACAACCCCCCGCTACATATTAGGTAATATCGGGCACTTGTGTCCATCTTATTGGCCCGCTGTCATACACTCACAAGTTACCTGTTTCTTTTGTTTACTGAATCGCGTGACACTAGTAGTTTCGGTGTAGCGGAGTCCCCAGTTTCGCTCCCCCCTCCCTCGCATTCCGGCCTCCTAATATTACGTGAGCCACTCCTGACCTGTAATGGCAGTCTCGAATTAACCCTAACATTAACCCTAACATATCTAAGAGTCTCTTTTAAGAAAAACCCTATTGTAACTGCTTCTATCACTGTCGCTGGCAGTGCATTCCATACACCCACTACTCTCTGTGTTAAGAACGTACCTCTGACATCTCCCTACTTCCAAGTACCTTGAAATGATGGCCCCTCATGTTAGCTATTTCAGCCCTGGGAAAAAGCCTCTGGCTATCCACACAATTAATGATTCTTATCATCTTATACACCTCTATCAGGTCACCTCTCATCCTCCATCACTCCAAGGGAAAAAGGCTGAGTTCACTCACCTACTCTCATAAGGCATGCTCTCCAATCCAGGCAACATCCTTGTAAATCTCCTTTGCACTCTGTCTATAGTATCCACATCCTTCCTATAATGAGGTGACCAGAACTTAACTCAATTTTTCCAAGTGGGGTCTAACTAAGGTCTTATATAGCTGTAATATTACCTCACAACTCTTGAACTCAATCCCATGGTTGATGAAGACCATCACACCATACGCCTTCTTAACAACACTCACAACCTGTGCAGCAGCTTTGAGTGTCCTATGGACACAGATTCCAAGATCTCGCTGATCTGCAACACTGCCAAGAGTCTTAGCATTAATATTCTGTCTTCAAATTTGATCTACTGAAATGAACCATTTCACTCTTAATCTGTGTTGAACTCCATCTGCTGCTTCTCAGCCCAATTTGGCATTCTATCGATGTCACTCTGTAACCTCTGAAACCCTCCAGACTATTCACAGCACCCCCAACTTCTGTGTCATCAGCAAACTTATTAACCCACCCTTCTACTTCTTTATCCCAAGTCATTTATAAAAATCACAAAGAGCAGGGGTCTCAGAACAGATCCCTGCAGAACACCACTGGTCACCGACTCCATGCAGAATACGAACCATCCACAACCACACTTTGCTTTCTGTGGGCAAGCAATTTCTGGATCCACAAAGCAAGGTTTCCTTGGATCCCATGCCTCATTACTTTCTGAATGAGCCTTGCATGGGGAACCTTGTAAAAAGCCTTACTGAAATCCATATATACTATATCCACTGCTCTACCTTCATCAATGTGTTTTGTTTCATCCTCTAAAGAATTCAATCAAGTTCGTAAGGCATGGCCTGCCCTTGACAAAACCATGCTAACTATCCCTAATCAGATTATGTCTCTCCAAATGCTCATAATTCCTGCCTCTCAAGATCTCCCAACAACTTGCCCACCACTGAAGTAAAACTCACTGGTCTTTATTTTCCTGTGTTATCTCTACTCCCCTTCTTGAACAAGGGAACAATATTTGCAACCTTCCAATCCTCTGGTGTGTCTTCTGCCCCTATTGATGATGCAGTGATCATCGCCAGAGGCTCAGCAATCTCCTCCCTTGCTTCCCACAGTAGCCTGGGGTATATCTCGTCCAGTCCTGGTGACTTATCTAACTTAATACCTTTCAACAGCTACAGCACATCCTATTTCTTAACATCTATACACTCAAGCATTTCAGTCTGCTGTAAGTCATCCCCACAATTGCCAAAGTCCTTTTCACTGGTGAATACTGAAGCAAAGTATTCATTAGGTATCTCTGCTACCTTCTCTGGCTCCATGCACATGTTTCCACTATCGCACTTGATTGGTCCTATTCTCAATTGATTTATCCTCTTGCTCTTCACATACACGTAGAATGCCTTGGGGTTTTCTTTAATCCTGCTTGCCAAGGTCTTCTCATGGCCCTTTCTAGCTCTTCTAATTTCATTCTTCAGCTCCTTCCAGGCACTCTTGTAATTTTCTATAGCTCTAACAGTATCCATTTTCTTGAACCTTATTGTAAGCTTTTCTTCTTAACTAGATTTTCAACATCCTCTGTACACCATGCTCTTTTACTTTACCATCATTTCCTGGCCTCAGTGGAACATATATATGCAGAATGCCATGCACATTTGCCACATTTCTGCTGTGCATTTCCTTGAGAACATCTGCTCCCAGTTTATGTTTCCAAGTTCTTGTCTAATAGCATCATATTTTCCCAACCCCAATTAAATGTTTCCCCAGATTGTCAGCCCCAATCCCTCTCTGGCACTATGGTAAAGAAGATAGAGTTGTGATCCCTACCTCCAGAATGCACTCCCACCAAGAGAGCTGACACCTGACCAGGTTCAATTCCCAATACCAGATCAAGTATTCCTCCAGTTAGCTTATCTACATATTGCGTCAGGAAACCTTCCTGAACATACCTAACAAATTCCACCCTATTTCAACCTTTTGCTCTAAGGAGATGCCAGTCAGTATTAAGAAAGTTAAATCACCCATCACAACAACCCTATTATTATTTCACTGTTCCAGAATCTGCTTCCCTATCTACTCCTTGATGTCTCTGTTACTACTGGGGGGGGGGGGGGGGTGAAGATTCTATTAAAGCACCCAGTAGAGTTATTTCCCCTTTCTTGTTTCTGACTTCCACCCATAATGACTCAGTAGACATTCCCTCCATGACTTCCTCCTTTGCTGCAGCCGTGATACTATTCCTGATTAGCAATGCCACTCCCTCACCTCTTTTGCCTCCCACCCTGTCCTTTTTAAAAGATCTAAAGCTTGGCACACTCAGCAGCCATTTCTGCCCCTGAGACATCAAAGTCTCTGTAATGGCCACAGCATCATAGTTCCATGTATTGATCCATGCTCTAAATTCATCTGCCTTGTTTATGATACTCCTTGCATTAAAATAGACACACCTCAAACCATCTGGCTGAGTGCATCTTTGTTCTATCATCTGCTTATCCTCCTCACAAACTTCCTACAAGCTGTCTCTACTTATGCACCAACACCCCATCCTCTGCTTCTTTATTTTGGTTCCTACCCTCCTGCAAATCTAGTTTAAATCCTCCCCAAAGCTTGTCTCCCTCCCACAATATTGGTTCCCCTGCAGTTCAAGTGCAACCTGTCCTACTTGTATAGTTCACTCCTTCCCCAGAAAAAGTTCCATTGATCCAAGAACTTGAAACCCTGCCCCCCTGCACCATCCACTCATTCACCTACGCTATCTTCCTGTTCTGACCTTCCCCAGCTCGTGGCACTGAATGTAATCCGGAGGATACCACTTTGTAAAGACTTTGCCCAGAGGAAGGCAATGGCAAACCACTTCTGTTGCTAAAATTTGCCAAGAACAGTCATGGTCATAGAAAGGCCATGATCGCCCACATCATATGCCACAGCACTTAACGACGATGATGAATCGTTATTTAGATTTGTGCTGAGGGAGAGAAATTTTTTTATTAATTTAGGGCATCGTAAAGTGCTTTAGTAAATTGCAATTTGAAGTGTAGTCATTCTTATTGTGCAAGTATGTTCCCAACCTTAGCAATGGACTTACAACCTACAGTCAGGTTAGTAAATAACTCCTCAATTAACGTCTTTGTTTTTCCTGTTCATGTGTGTCTGCTGGTTAAGACTTTTTTAGATAATCTTGCAGTCTATTTTTATCGGTGGTACACCTTTTTTTTCCTAGTTTCTATTGAATCTGTTGTGCCAATATCAGATTCTTTCTGGAATATTGGTAACTTGATGTTTTAATCTTCCCTGCGTGATCTAATTATGTAAATCAACATTAAGCTGCCTCAAATCCCCTTTCCCTTACTTCTGTAGCATAGAAAAGGAAGCCTTTAATATAAGATTTTATCTGTTCATCCTCTCGGTTTTTGTGGCTCCCTTCTTGACCTTTGCAAATCCATAAAGCGATGATGAGGAATTTAAGTTGTTCTCTTCATTGTCTTCATGGTGCTTTTGGGAAACTTGAACAATGGTTTGTTACTGGATGATAAGTATTTCTGTAACTATTTGACAAAAGAGGTAGCCAAGCATGACTTTGTTCTTTAGAAACTGAGTCTGAAGAATTGATCATAGAAGGCAGATTAATTAAGCAGGTATTTTACTTCATCTTCACAAGAGAGGATGCAAATAATGTCCCAATAATTATGTAAATTGGGTATTTGAAGAGAAGAAGTTGGGAAAATAACATTCAGCAGTGCAGTCATACTAAGCAAATTGTGGGAGCTATAGGCTGTTGCATTCCAGATGTAGACAAACAACATCTTAGTTTCTTAAGTAGCTAAGGAAATTGATTTAATTTCCTAAAAAGCCTTAAATTTTGAGTTGTTTCTGTAGGATTCAAATCGAGCTATCGTAGTTCGTTTATTGAAAAAGAGAGAGAAAGCTGCAAACCAGCTAACTTTAACATCTGCTGTAGGGAAAATGTTTCTAACTTTTATTAGAGACATTATGGCAGAGAAATTGGCAAACATTTGCATGGTTTTGTTGAAGAGAAATTACATTGAACTTATTTATTAGGATTTTTTTTAAAAAAAACTAACCTGCTGCAAATAAAGAGAATTAATTGATGTAGTATACTTAGATTTTCACAAAGCATTTGATAAAGCTGGTAAAGTCCCAAAAGTAATTGCAGAAAATAGTAGTGTAAGAGCTAACACATCAGAGTGGATAGCAGACCACCCAGCAAAAAGCTGAAAGTTGGGATTAATTAACTTTTCTCAGTTGACAGAATGTAAGGTAGTGTTCCCCAAAGACATGCTGAGGCATCAAACTGTTATAATTTTGTAAGTGACTTGGATGAAGGATCTGAAGGCATCATTGCTGTTATAATGATCGGTAAACACAGCCTATGAATAGGATACAAGGGTTTTGCAGATGGAGCATAATGTAGAAACAGGAAAATATATTCATTTTGGCAGGAATAATAAAGAAGCATATTGTATGGTAAAATATTGTAGAGCTCTGAGTTGCAGAGGTCTATAGATGTTCTAGTGACAAGATATACACAAGATACAGCAAGAAATTCAGAAAACTTTAGAATATTACTGTTTATTATGAGGGCAGTGTATTACAAAGTATTTTAACTTAAGTTATTTTGGGTATTGGTGAAACAACATGTGGAGTCTTGTGTTTGCTCTTGGCCTCCTTATGATAATAAGGATGTTAATATATTGGAAGTAGTTAAGAGAAGGTTTACTTGGGTGAGTACTTGAAAGGGGCAAGTTGTTTTATGTAGAAGAGTTCAGCTTTTATCTACTTGTGTTCAAAAAAGTCCAGGGAACTGGAGTGAAATATTCATGGTTCTAAGGGGTCATGACATGGATCTGAAGAGGATTTTCATCATGTGGGAGAATCTAGAACCAGCACTTATTGTTCAGAAATAAGCAATTGCCCCGTTAAGACAAAATTGAGTGTATGAAACTCTCTTCCAGACAGAGTAGTGTAGGCAGAGTCTTTGAATTTCTTTATTGGACAAAATAGGTACAGTAAATAAGTAAGGAGGGAATTAGGAGTTGAAGTTGCAGTCAGATCATTTATGATCTTACTGAATGTGGGTTAGGCTTGTGGGTCCAGGTGGCCCATTTCTGTTCCTAAATTGTGTCTTTGTATGCACTTCCTGAGAATATTTTGCCTAACTAAAGAAATGAATTTGGTTTTGGACAAGAAGGCCTGAAGTTATGCAGGTATGCACATTTGATAGGAAAATATTAAAACAGGTAAACTATAAGGAAGCAAAATTTTATGTGGGTGTCAAAGTGAGGGAATCTCTTGAGTTTATGGAGTGATGAAGCCCTTCAACATTTTATCTGGAGTTTATCTGAACTGTAGAATTATATTTTCCTCTTCTACCTTCAATTTTTTTAGTTTACAGTTGAATCTGCAAGATCACATTTTAAGATCTTCATAGCTTCCATGGAAAAATCTCATCATTCTATTTTAGTCAAAATTAGTATTAATAAAAGCAAGCATTTTGAAGGGAAAATGAGAAACAGCTGAGAATGAGGAAAATTAATTTCACATGGATAGTACAACCTTCTCCCAATGCTTTAAAAAGAGATGAGCAGAAACCCCTAAAAACAAAATATGTTATCGAATAATAAAATTATTTGGTAGAATTAGCTTATTGAACGGTTCAGTTGTTTAATTAAATGGGTTAGCAGGTTCATGATTTGTGTTTTATAACAGCTATTTACCCCATTTTTTGCATTGTCATGGGAACCATTTGTCACTAAGCAACTACCTTCAGTCAGCAGAGAGGTAGCCTGATTACTCAAAACAATAATACTCCAAAGCCAGTTGATGCCAAGTGTATGGCAGGGCAAGCTGCATTTGGATTCTTTCTGTGGTTGAATCTTCAATCCTCAAGTTGGGAGACTGGTGTGCTACAGCATCTTCTTGCAGGTTGTTCACAGCAGAAATAATTCTGCCCGTCTCACATGAGAAAGGTGCATAAAACCAGAATGCGTGGTGATTTCACAAATGTGAAGATTTTACACAGGTAAACTTTGAGAATCAATTATTATAAAGCATGGGAATTTATTGGACTGTCTGTGAAGTATGGCACAAAGAATAAAACCATTGCTAATATCTGAGCTGTGTTTTTATTTGGCTAATTGTAGCAGAGCAGCACAGTGGAATACAGACTCCACATGTTTACTCTTAGGTTGCACAGGATTTTCATAATAATTCAGTTAGAGATTTACAACCTGAAATTTAATTGGCAGAGGCATCTTGAATATGAACATAAATTGGTGATGAGCAGTTTGTAGGGCTGCGTGTTCAGCTCATGAGCAGGCTAGTAGTTGAGGTTTTAGTTGGATTATCAAGGTTGATCCACTTAGTATTTGGGTTGAAAGAGGAATTCTTGCTCACTCGTTGCCTAAAATTGGATGGGATAACAGCATTGGTTAGATTTGTGCTGGAGAGGTAATGAGAAGGTTTTCTCCATAGACCTGAAAGTTTGAAATGTGTATTTTATAAACAGCTTTCAAAATATCAAGTTGAGTTTATTGTCATATGCACAAGTGTGTACTCTCTGCACTCTGTAACCATGGGTCATCTCATATTATTGTATCACTGGAGAAATTTGGCTTACTTGCCACCTTTGCAATTATTTTTTGAGATGCTTAACTCAGTGTATTTTGCTGACTTTGGCATGAGTCACTTTCTAAATTAAAATAATAGTGGAAATAAACCTTGAGGTATTCAAGAGCTGATAGTGTAGAAATTTGGAAAAAATGCTATAAATCCACACTGCCGGGCAAAAGAAAAGAATACTTATTGACAAGTTAAGTAGCCAGAAAATGAATTTCGCCAAGGGTGGAGAATTGCTTCAGTTTGGAGTACTTTTTGCTTGACACGGCATATTGCATTTCTGTTATGAGTTAACCTACTTGCTAGATTGTGAGAAGTCAAACACTATCCAACAAAGAGCAATGGGTAAGCATCAAAAATGACACAAATTTGCTTTTGTGACATAGTTTGCACTGCCATACAAAGACCAGAAGACAGCCATGGGAGCAGAATTTGGCCATTTGGCCCGTCATGTCTGCTCCACCATTCACTTATGGCTGATTTATTTTCCCATTCTTCTGGCTTCTCCCTGTAACTTTTGATGCCCTTATTGATCAAAAACCTATCAACCTCTGCTTTAAATATATCCAATATCTTGGTCTCCACAGTTGTCTGTGGCAGTGAAGAGCATTAAGTACATCCTATTCTAAAGCAATGTGAATTATATAATTGATTTTCTGTGTGAATATGGATGAATCTCATTGCACCAAATGTTTAAAAATACTTTTGAAGGTTTTAGGCATGATGGATTGTGGATTTCTCCTGTAGTTTTCAACCATGTAAATTCCATATTGATCATGTCATCTGGGAACGCTTACATTACATTGAAGTATTTTCCTATTAGAATAGCAAGCTGATGGGCAATATATTACCCAACATTGTAATTTGCTTATTTCCTCAAATTTGGCTGGAAGAATGTTTCCTCAGTAGACATCTTGTTCCAGTCCCCTTTTGGAGAATTATTTGTCTCAATGAAATAAGAGAAAGTTGGTGGGAATAGAAGTAGGTAAAAAATGCTTCCTCAGACACTAGGTAGATTGAAACTTTCTGAAAATATTGTAGAATTTTAAGCCATAGCTCTGTGCATCGATGAGCCCAGAAATTGCCAAAGGAAGAGCATTTAGAAACAGGCTGTGTTTCTTTAATTGAACAGCTGTGATAGTTCCAATTAATGAATCTTCCATTGAAAACATGGTGGCTGATTAGAAGGAATCCTGCCTGATAAAGTATAATTCTTAATTTCTGTAACTTTCAGTGTCAATTGTGAAGTTATTAAAAACTTCATATGCTAAGCCTAATGTTGAATTTTGTGTCTTATCATTGCAGTTAGTTATGTATGATTATGCAACATTGCAAATTAGCCATGTTTTATTTCCAATTCACCCGCTTCCTCATATCTATTCAGGGCTCCAAAAGGCCTTCCAGATGAGGCACTTCACCTGTTTAAAATGCTGAGGTCATCTATTGAGTCCGGTGCTCTCAATGCAGCCTCCTCTATATTGATGAGACCTGTTGTAAATTGATGAACTGCTTCGTTGACCATCTCCACTCCATCTGCCAAAAGCAGAACTTCCCGGTGAAACATTTTAATTCCGATTCCCATTCCTGTTCTGACTTGTAAGTCCATGGCCTCCTTTGGTGCCACGATGAGGCCATCCTGAGGATGGAGAAGCAACATACCGTATTCTGTCTGGATAACCTCCAACCTGATGACATGGATATTGATTTCTCCTTCTGCTCTTCTCTTTTTCTCTTTTTTATTCCCTTCCCAGCTTCTAATATTCCCCACTGTAGCCTCTCACCTTTTTGCACTTGCCTATCACCTCCCCTGGTGCCTCCAACCCACTCCTTCCTTTTCTTCTATGTTCCGCTCTCCTCTCCTATCAGATTCCTTCCTCTCCAACTCTTTATCTTTCCTGCCTACACAGCTTTACCTATCCCCTTCCAGCTATCCTCCTTCCCCTCCCCCCACCTTTTTATTCTGGCATCTTCTTCTTTCTGTTCAGCGCTGAAGAAGGGTCTCAGCCCAAAACGTCAACTGATTGTAGATCACCATGCGTGCTGCCTGACTTGCTGATTTCCTCTAGCATTTTGTGTGTGTTGTTTTGGATTTCAATCACCTGCAGAATTTCTCATGCTTTTCTTCCCCCAAACGCCAATTGGCGGCTCATCAAAGCTATTGCACTGCCTTCTATCCTCGAGTGGTGAACCTGATTGAAGTTCTCTCCTCTCCAAACTTCTGATGTCCCAAGTGGCTGCTGGTCCAAGATGGTGTTTGAGCTGAGCTTAGCCACACAGACATGGGTGTAGAGAGAGTAGTGCATTTGGCTAATGACGCACCCTTGAGGTGTGCCAGTGTTGATTGTCAGTGAGGAGAGATGGCATTTCCGATTGGCATGGACTGTGGTCTCCCTGTGAGGAAGTCGAGGGTCCAGTTTCAGAGAGAGGTACAGAGGCTTGGGTTTTGGAGCTTGCTGATTAGTATAATGGTGTTGCATTGCTGAGCTGTAATCAATAAACTAATGACATAGGTGTTAATATTATTGAAATAATCTTTGGCCGTTTAATGTAAACCTGTTGTGGCGGTAGACAAATTGCAGAGGGTCCAGGTCCTTGCTCAGGCTGGAGTACATATTGTACCAGTGGTACCCGTAGCCCAGCACACCTTCCCTGTTTCAATTGCTGTCAGTCATTGTAATTTTATTTGTCCTACAATTATTTAAGTGGACCCATTGGCAAAAAATGATTTCTTTTGCAACGCTGACATTAGAACTATGTAATTCAGACTCTGCATTTAACCTTGCTTTTCCTCTTCACATTGCATTGATGTTTGGGAATGAATGTGGCAAGTGGCATTACTTTGATTGTCAGCCTAACTGAATAACTAATCTTGGGTTTGGCAAATCCAGTGCCCCATTTAGTTTTGATGAATTCCAGTGATTTTCAGTCACCCTTCCTGGAGGATTCATGTGTGTAGGCTTTGTGGGTCTTAGTTTAAATGGAATGGCCATCAAGGTTCAAGGAACATTTATAGAGTGCTTTCATGAAAAATTTTGTATGTAGCCATAATAATGGTGAAGATCATCTGTTCTCAGATAAAAATCTCAGTTCTTCATGTGCGAAACATAATTTTGAGTTCAAACATCATGGAAATGGTGCTTACTATGTGCCTTGTCCCACCATGTTACTTTAGAAAATAGGCAGCACTAAAGTGAAAGTTCAGTATGCATTTACTAAATTAATTTTTTCAGCCTTTTATTTTAAAGAACAGCTTGAAACTTTGATTCCCATCATTCTTTAAACTCTTCATGCTTCCAGAAACATTTCCAACTGTTGGATTTTTTTGCCTTGTGTGTGCAATGTGTACTTTTTGAATGTCCAAATAAAAATTTTGTGTTGTGTGCATAATTATGCATTGATTATTCTTTCACTTGAGTTTGCAGTTACTGTTCCCTTTTCCCACTTTCTCCAGTTTCTCACTCCTTCCTGAAGATGGTAGCTGTAAGTGGAGTCCAATTTCATTGCTGTGGGAACATGTAATCTTTCTCAATTAGATATTCTTGCTATTTGGGCCCAGGCTAGGGCATCTTGCGCTTACTGCAGACTGTCACTATTGTGCCTTTAGTGAACATCTTATGAACTTTGGCTAGTTTTAAATTCGCAATGTCTTTTCATGATAAACAAAGCTTCTCAAAATTACAAACGATTGTGAAGCTTTTGCTGTTAAATTGAGTATATTCAGGCCCATTAAATAGAGTTCCTATTGAAGTCTTTGTGGCAAATATCATTTTGAGACAAGAAATAAGTCTGAGGTTTGCAAATCAATTCTGTTTTCCTCTTTTCCATAGTATGACTTTCAAGCTCCAACTGTTTGTCACATAACTCCTGTTGTTGAGTGATGCTGTAACAAAAGTGCATGAACCTGCTTGGGGAAAGGCCATCATAGATTGGGTGTTGTGTAATAGCCCAGATCTTATTAGAGAACTTAACGTAAAGGAATCCTTAGTAGACAGTTATAATATTATGATTAAGCTCATACTGCAGTTTGAGAGGGAGAAGCATAAGTCATGCGTATCTGTATCGCAGTGGAATAAAGGGAATACAGAGGCATGAGAGAGGAACTTGCCCGGGTGATTTGGAGGAGGATACTGGCAGGAGTGATGGCAGAGCAGAGATGGCTGAAGTTTCTGGGAATAATTCATAAAGTGCAGGATAGATAAGTCCTACAGAGGAAGAAGTTCTCAAATGACTGACAAAGGGAGTTAAGGACTGCATAAAAGCCAAGGAAAGGGTATATAAGGTAGCAAAACTGAGTGAGAAGTTGAATGATTGGAAACCTTTTAAAATCCAACAAAAGGCAACTGAAAAAAGCTTTAAGAAGGAAAAAGATGAAATATCAGGGCAGACTAGCCAATAATATAAAGCAGGATACTAGGTTTTTTCAGTTGTATAAAGAGTAACAGGGAGGTGAGGGTTGTTACTGGACCACTGGAAAATGATGCTGGTGAGGTAGTAATGGGGGAAGGGGGAAACAAAGAAATGACAGATGAACTTCAGTGGTACTTTACATCTGTCTTCACTGTGAAAGACACAAGCAGTTTGCCAGAGGTTTGTTGAGTGTCAGGGAGCAGGAGTGAGTGCCATTGCTATTACAAAGGAAAAAGTGCAATACATACTCAAAGGTCTTAAGGTGGATTAGTCACCTGGGCCAGATGGACTGCATCTCAGAGTCCTGAGAGTGGTTGCTGAAGAGATAACAAATACATTGGTCATGATCTTTCAAGAATCACTTGATTCTGGCATGGTCCCGAAGGATTGGAAGATTGCAAATGTCACTCCATTCATTAAGAAGGGAGGAAGTGAAAGAAAGGAAATTATCGGCCAGTTATCCTAAGCTCAGTGGTTGGGAGAGTGTTGGAGTCTATTATTAAGGATTATGTTTCGAGATACTTGGAGATTAATGATAAAATAAGTCAAAGTCAGCTTAGTTTCTGTAAAGGGAAATGTTCCCTGGCAAATCTGTTAGAGTTCTTCAAGGAGGTAACAAGCAGGGTAGACAAAGGAGAGGAAGTGGATGTCATTTACTTGGTTTTTCAGAAGGCATTTGATAAGGTACCACATATGAGGCTGCTTAAAATATAAAATCCTGTGGCAATACATGAGAGATACTGGCATGGATAGTGGAATGGCTGATGGGCAGGAGGCAGTGAGTGGGAATAAAAGGGGCCTTTTCTGGGTGTTCCTCAGGGGTCAATATTAGGACTGCAGCTTTTCACATTGTTTTTCAGTGATTTAGATAATGGAATTGATGGCTTTTTGCCAAAGTTTGCAGATGATACAAAGATAAGTGGAGTAGTAGGCAGTGCCGAGAAAGCAATGTGATTGCAGCAGGACTTAGACAAATTGGAAGAATGGGCAAAAAAGCGGCAGATGGAATACAGTGTTGGGAAATGTATAATGGTGTATTTTGGTAAAAGGAACAATAGTGTGAAATATTATCTAAATGGAGAGAAGGTCCAAACATCAGAGCTGCAGAGTCGTAGGAGTCCTCGTGCTCCTACGTGCTCCCAGAAGATAAGTTACAGGTTGAGTCTGTGGTAATAAAGGCAAATGCAATGTTGGCATTTATTTCAAAGGCAATAGAGTATAAAAGCAGGGAAATAATGTTGAGTTTTTTAAGACAATAGTTAGGCCACACTTTTTTTGAGTATTATCAACAGTTTTGGGCCCTATATTTCAGAAAGGATGTGTTATCATTGGAGAGAGTCCAGAGGAGGTTCATGAGGATGATCCCGGGAATGAAGGGATTAACATATGAGGAGAGTTTGACAGTTTTGGGCTTGTACTTGAATTTAGAAGAATGTTTGGGGATCTCATTGAAACTTACTAAAGTGTTGAAAGGACTAGATATGGTGGATGTGGAGAGGACGTATCCAGAACTAGAGGGCACAGCCTCAACTTTGAGGGGCAGTCCTTTAGAACAAAGGTAAGGAGAATTTTTTTTTAGCTAGAATGTAGTAAATCTGTGGAATGCTCTGCCACAGCCTGTGGTGGAGGCCAGATCAGTGTGTATATTTAAGATGGAAGTTGACCATTTCCTGATTGGTCAGGGCGTCAGAGGATATAGCGAGAAGGCAGGTGCATGGAGTTGAGTGGGATCTGGGATCAGCCATGATGGAGTAGCGCAGCAGACTGGATGGGCTGAATGGTTCAATTCTGCTCCTATCCTAATTATGGTCTTATGGAGTCTGCTCCGCCATTTCACCATGGCAAATCCATTTTCCCTCTCAGCCCCAATCACCTGCCTTTTCCCTGTATCCCTTCATGGCCTGACTAATCAAGAATCTATCGATCTCTGCCTTAAATATAACCAGTGACTTATCCTCCACAGCTGCCTGTGGCAATAGATTCCACAGATCTACCACTCTGGCTAAAGAAATTCCTCCTCATCTCCATTGTAAACAGATGCCTCTCTACTATGAAGCTGTGTCCTCTGCACTTAGACTCCCCCACTGTAGGAAAAATCCTCTCCACATCCACTCTAATGTGGCCTGTCTAAATCCATCTGCAGCTTCTCTGCTTCCTCAAAGCTACCTGCCTATCCATCTATCTTTGTATCATCTGCAAACTTAGCAACAAAGCCATCAATTCCGTCATTCAAATTATTGACATATAACATAAAAAGAAACGGTCCCCAGCACAGACTTCTGTAGGACATACTGGTCACTGGCAGCCAATCAGAAAAGGCTCCCTTTATTCCCACACTTGGACTCCTGCCAGTCAGCCATTGCTCTCTCCATGTAATAGATTTTCTTTCTATCTTTCCTGTAATGCCATTGTTGTGCAGCTTCATGAGTGGCACCTGTCAAAGGTGTTGTCAAGGGGCAAATTTTAACATTGCTATTCCTTTGTGTTGTGAAGCAGAACTGATTAAATTACAGATCTCTCAACTTCCATCGCTTCTATCAGTTGTGATCTGCATTTGCTCAGAAAACAGGCAGTGAATGCATCTTTTACAATAAAATTGACATAATTGTAAAGGATGATTCCATCTTTCTTTAATTATGTGCTATGCAAATATCCTTATTTCTAATTTGTGTTGATCAAAGAACTTGTCAGCAGTTGATATATTGAATTCTAAACATTGATAAGTAAACCATGTATAAGCGGAAAGTCAGTAGTGTGAATGTTGCTAGTAACTTGTGTTTTGTGCCTGTGGTGCGTAGAAATAAATTTTTGAAAAGGCTCAGGTTAGAAATGTATACATTGGTTTATGTATTAAGAGCAAAACCATACAAAAAAACAGTTAATATGTCACAGTTCACTCTTTGTTTTTTTTTTATGTGAAGCATTTCTGCTCAAGAGGTTACAGGTTCTTCTGAATGAAAGGTGTGATTTTATGGTCAAACCACAGGAGTGTCCTTGGTATTGCATTCATTCTCATGGGTAGATGAACCACATGCTGGGAATCAGTAAGAGTTAGATAACTTTTTTGAATCAGTGAATGAGGTTTAAAAAGGTCAAGAAGCAAGGTGGTGATTTGGCGTAATAGGTTGAATTCCTAATTGTGATTTATTAATGTAGTTCTTCACCCACAAACCACAGACAAATGATGCACGATGAATATTTCTGTTGGTACTATGTTGCCCTATTGTTCTTGTTGTCCATGAGGATATTAGTAACAATACCAGTTTCAGGGTTTTCCTGCAGTTAAATATGAATTCCTAACCTGGTGCTACAATGTGGAGTCTAGTGTAATAGCCATCTTCCTTTGATAATCAGGTTTCATATCCTTACCTTACAAAGCACAGGTAACAAATGGGTTCTGTTTTTATAGATATTCATAAGTTGATTTTGTCCATAAGTCATAAAATACACAAATATTAAGTGGTAACTATGCCTCCTCAGTATTGTAATGAATGACATCAAATGCACATAAGGCTGGTCAACTACTAATAGTGGAAATTTTCTTGAGTGTTACCCAGACTAATAATTTTAAAGCAAAGACTTAACTAGCATTAATTTCTTGATTTTTGTGCAGCATGGCAGTAGCCAAGCATCCCATATGAATCAACAGCTCTAAGATCACATCGGCAAATTTGAAAGTCCCTGTGCCCTCTTTCAAATTGTGCAATTTAGTTTTTCCTGTGAAATGCTTCATTTAATAAGATGCCATGAAGCCAATCTCCAAATTCTCACTTATATAATGTTGGGCCCATTCCTCTGTCAAAAGAGTCAACATTTTCAAGGTAATTGGAAGTTGTAATACAGTAATGAATGTTATGGTATGATCCTGTGTTTTATGCTTGGCACCGAACCACAATTAATTCTGGTATGTTTCACATTCTGGCAATAAAGTGCTTTTGGTTCTGAAAGGGCACGCACATCCATAGAGTACCTGCTCACAGGATGTTCTGTAGCCTTTGATGCTTGTAAAAAGCATTTTCTGAAAGATAATTTGGATTCTGTCCATTGAGATTCTTTTCATTTACTATTTTGAATTATACCAATTGTATATTCACCTGACCTTGCTGTGGAGGGAGGTGGATATATAAGGTACAAAGACATCATTATTCAAGACTGTTTATTCCCATTCTTCAATACACAAGTGTAAACGAGATCAAAATGATAGTTCCTCAGGATCCAATGCAGCAATGAACACACAATAAATATAAAGAACATATTGAACAATCAAATAAATATAAATATGGTACAGAAGATTTGTGTATGTGCATGATTGTGTGTAAATAAAAAATTACATGAAGCACAGGTTATCTGTACATAAGGTGCGGACACGATTATTGAGGGGATGCTGTGGTGTGATGGGGTCGGTTATTGGGTTAATGTGTTGATCAGACTGATGGCTTGGGAGAAATAACTGCTTTTGATCCTGATGGTCCAAGTATTGATGCTGCATAGCCTCTTCCCTGATGGGAGTGGGGCAAACAGTGCATGAGCAGGGTTGGTTGGATTCCTAATGATATTGCTAGTCTTTTTCTGGCACCACTCTAGTATGTATGTCCTTGATGCTGGGTAGCTTCTGCCAGTGATGCATTGGACAGTTTTAATACCCGTTGTCCTCTTGTCCGCCACTTGCTCCAGAGCTAAGGAGGCAATCAAGACTTGGCCACAGACTGATGTTACATACAGATAATCTTCAGCAGATTTATTTACCCCAGGACCTTAGTGAAGCCAGTGGTTTTTACAATATCTGTGATTTCATGGTTATCTTTACTGACTTTAGCTTTATCTTAAATTCCATATCTTTAAGTTACTTGAATTTATCAATTGTTGATTACAGAGATTTCATGTGAACACTATTAGTGACTCTGCTTAAATAGAGCTAGTTAACTAGTGTCATTCTTGGACTACTGAGATCATGAGGTGCAATGCTAATTAAGGTTCTTGATGTTTTCATTTCCCTTTACTGGGTCTCGTATTATATTTTGCTGGATGGATTATGTTATGTATGATTGGCACTCTGTGTATTAACTCATGTAAATTAATTCATATCATTATCTACCTCTAACATTATGGCTCTGCACTGCAATAGGATGTTTGAGGTTCTGCATTCGAAATAGGTTCAGTTTCTATGATCTTCACAGCCAATCCCAAGTATGTAGGTCATCATCAGATCAGTGGGATTTATCCACTTTTATGTTAGGGTTTTGCCTGTGAAAGTGGTGGATACTAAGAATATTCAAAGCTGAGCAATAAACAATCCACTAGAGGAACTCAGCAGGTCCAGCAGCATCTGTGGGAATGCAAGAATTGTCAACATTTTGAGTTAAAACCCTTCATCAACACTAAGACCAGAGAAGGGGAGATGAATGGTATGAAGAGGAGAATGGGAGTGCAGAAGAATGTCCCAGAAGTGATTGGGAAATGATGAAGAATGGGCGGATTGAGCCAGATAGGAAAGGGGAAGTGGTGGAGATGGGAGAAGAGGTACATCAATGATGGATGGAGCCATACATAAAATGGAGGAAACAGAGCCAGGTCATGGGGAGGGGAGGGTGAAGATGAGATAGGCAGGAACACAAAGGGCCTGTGTAAACAGTGCTAAAATCTGATAACACACACAGAATGCTGGTGGAACGCAGCAGGCCAGGCAGCATCTATAGGAAGAAGTACAGTCGACGTTTCGGGCCGAGACCCTTCATCAAGACTGATAAGTTGGGAAGGATATAAAGAGAGCTGTTGGGGAGATGTGAAAGGCAGGTGGGGTGGGTGAAATGTGTGGGTAGTAGATAGATTCTTTCAACAGGATATTTCCCCTCCTCTCTCAGTCCTGATATAAGGTTTTGACCTGAAAAGGTGACAAATCCTTTCTCCCCACGGATGTTCTAGCAGATAGTTTGTTGTTCTAGATTCCAGCATCTGAGACTCGTATATCTCCGGATTCAAAACTGAGATAGATTGTTTAGAACAGCTACTGGAACTGCTGTTTTCCAGTTCCAGTGACCCATATTCAATCCTGACATTTGGTGCTGCTGGTATGGACTTTGATCTCTCCCTGTAGCTGCATGGATTTCTTCTGTGTATTCTAATTGTGTTACACATCCAAAAGACACTGATATTGTTAGATAAATTGTTCTACATAAGTTGCCCCTAGAGCTTTGGTGAGTGATGGAATTTGAGGAGAAATTGATGGGAAATCAGATTCAGGTTGAATATCATTGGCATATATCATGAAAATTGTTTTGTGCCAACAATTAAATTAAATCAGTAGTGCAACAAGAGAGCAAAAATAGTGAGGTAGTGTAAAAGACGAGAGAATAAAAATGGGATGAGTATAAATTGGTGCCCAATGCTTGTCGTGGACTCAGTGGGTCACAGATTTATTTTGGTGCTGTATGACTGACACTGAGGCAAAAAAGCAGCTGTGATCTTACAGAGTGACAGGGGTTGAATGGTCTTTTACTGCTTCTACTTATAGTCTATTAAATCTTTT
Source organism: Hemitrygon akajei (assembly GCF_048418815.1). NCBI lineage: Eukaryota > Metazoa > Chordata > Chondrichthyes > Myliobatiformes > Dasyatidae > Hemitrygon > Hemitrygon akajei. Next base: position 45,812,071 of record NC_133130.1, read on the forward strand.
TGAAAAACCTTCTCATTTGTTGACTATTTTGGAATTCCCTGCCAGGTCCACCCATCATATTGGGAACATATGATTAGGTTCCTGCAGATTCGCAAAATCCCTGATCAATTTAGCCATTAATCATTTGCACATCCACAGATAAAACTTTTCTTGAGAATATTTTACTGTAAGGAATTGCCATTAAATGAAAAATATGGGAAAAGTAGCAGATAATTTATAAACTGCAAGTTCCCAGAAACAACAGTAGAAAATTTGCTTCCACGAGTGTTAGATAAGGAATGCGTATTCCCGGGACACCAGGGGTGAATTGGAAACAGGTGAAAAGGAGTAGGAGTAGTCAGCAAGCCCTCAAAGCTCAGAGTAAATTTATTATCAATGTAGATATGTCACCATATACAACACTGAGTTTATTTTCTTGTGGGCATATTCAATAAATCCAGAACAGAAAAATAACCATAATAGAATCAATGAAAGACCACTCCACCTAGGGCATTCAAACAGTGTGCAAAAAACAACAAACTATTTACAAAAAGAAAGAAAGTAATAATAATAATAATAAATAAATGAATAAACAATAAATTTTCAGGACATAAAATGAAGAGTCCTTTAAAGTGAGTCCATATGTTGTGGGAACTTTTCAGTGCTGGGGCTAGAGAAGTTGAGTCAAGTTATCTCCTTTGTTTCAAGTGCCTGATGGTTGAGGGGTAATAACTGTTCCTGAACCTGGTGGTGAGAATCCTGAGGCTCCTGTACTTTCTTCCTGATGGGAGATGCAGGAAGAGAGCATGACCTGGGTGGTGGGGGTCCCTGATGATGGATACTGCTTTCCTGTGACATCACTCATGTAGGTGTGCTCATTGGTGATGAGGGCTTTACCTGTGATAGACTGGGCTATATCCACTACTTTTTGTAGTATTTTCCATTAAAGGCATTTGTATTTGTCAAAGTTTTAGATGTCACACTGAATCTTTGCAGACTTCTAAGGAGGTAGACGCTGCCATGCTTTCAACATAATTGCATGCTGGAACAGATCCTTCAAAGTGGTAACACCAATAGGACTGGCTCATAAACCTTCAGATTCCTCCTCCTGAAGTCGATAATCAGCTCCTTGCTGACATTATTGTTATGGCACCACTCAGCTAGATTTTCAATCTCCCTCTTATATGCTGATTCATCGTCACCTTTGATTCAGCCTATGATAGTTGTGTCATCGGCAAACTTGAATCTGGCATTGGAGCTGTGCTCAGCCACACAGTTATAAGTATAAAGTTGTAGAGAAGGTGGCTAACCTCAGAGTCTTGGGGTGCACCTGTGCTGATGGAGATTGTGAAGGAAATGTTGTTGCCAATCTGAACTGACCTGGGTTAGCAAGTGAAGAAAGTGAGGATCTTATTGCACAAGGAGATATTAAGGTCAAGGTCTTAAAACTTATTAATTAGTTTTGAGGGGATGATCTTATTGAATGCCAAGCTGTAGTCGATAAAGAATGGCCTCATTTATGTATCTTTGCTGTCCAGATGTCCCTGGGTTGAGTGAATAGCGAATGAAATAATATCTGCTCTGGACCCGTTGAGCTGGTAGGCAAATTGGAGTGGATCTAAGTAGCTTCTCAGGCAGAAGTTGAGATCATCAACCTCTCAAAGCACTTCATCACTGTGGATGTAAATGCTGCTGGGCAATAGTCATTGAGGCAGTTTACCACGTTCTCGTTGGGTACCAGTATAGGTGAAGTCTGCTTGAAGCAGGTGGGTATCTCAGACTATTGAAGAGAGAGGTTAAAGACTCTAGCCAGTTGATTGGCACAGGTTTTTAGTACGGATTGATCCTAAAGTAGGCATTTCTGATGATACAGCTGCCCCCTGGTGCTACATTGTGTGGCAGCATAAGCCTTCACAATAGTCTTTGTCCTGGAAATGAAGCTGGAAATGTCTTTAGCATCAGTTGTGCTGCTGGCTGAGCCACAACTACTGTTAAAGAATTACAAAGTTAGAGAAGCTGAACCACTAATGGAAAATGCTGAAAATACTCAGCAGACCAGGCAGCATCTGTAGAAGAAGAAAGTTACCATTTCAGAGTTCTGTCTATGTGCGTTTAATAAAATTGGGAGGGAATTCTACTGTAATCTCTGGTTGAGGATCACAAACTTGGGTGTCTGTCACATGATTTGGATAAATTGTATGATAATATGAGTCTAAATATAGACCTTACATATTGTGCCTCCATCATAGGCATTGCTCCCTATCATTGAGGATACTTTCAAAAGGTGGTGGTGTCATTTTGACCCTCACCATCTGGGATGTGTCCTCTTCTAATTATTACCATCAGGGAGAATGTACAAGAGTCTGAATATGCACACAATCTTTTAGGAACAGCTTCTTCCTCTTTTCAATAAGTTTACCAAGTGGTCCATGAACTCTTGAATACTACCTCATGACGCAACACACACAAAATGTTGGAGGAACTCAGCAGGTCAGGCAGCATCTGTGGAAATTAATAAACAGTTGATGTTTCGGCCCCAGACCCTTCTTCAAGACTGGAAGGAAGGGGGAAGACAGCAGTATAGTAATGTGGAGGGAGGGCAATAGCTCAAAGGCAATAAGTGAAGCCATTTGGGTGGGAAAAGTAAAGGGTTGGAGAAGAAGGATTCTCATAGAAGAGGAAAGTGGAATATGGGAGAAAGGGAAGAAGGAAGAGCACTAGGGATAGGCAGGAGAGGAAAAGAGGTAAGAGGCCAGAGTGGGGAATAGAATAAGAGGAAAGGGGGAGGGAAATTTTTACTGGAAGGATAAATCGATGTTCATGCCATCAGTTTGGAGGCTACCCAAATGGAATATGAGGCATTGCTCCACCACCCTGAGAGTGGCTTCATCATTGCAGAGGAGGAGGCTATAGAGTGATGTTGTTGGAATGGGGATAGTAATTAAAATGGTTGGCTACTGGGAAACTCCACACTTGGCAGATGGAGCAGAGTGGTTGACAAAGCGACCCCCCCCCTCCCTCCACCAAATTACATCCTGTTTCACTAGTGTAGAGGAGGTTCCATCAGGAGCACCAGATGCAGTAGACAACTCCAATAGATATGCAGGTGAAGTGTCGCCTCACCTGGCAGGACTGTTTGGCACCCTGAATAGAGGTAAGAGAGGAGGTAAATGAGCAGCTGCTGCTGCATTTTGGTTACTTGCAGGGGTATGTGCCAGGAGGGAGATTAGTGGGAAGGGACGAATGGACAAAGAATCACGGAGGGAGTGATCCCTGTGGAAAACAGAGAGTGTGGGGGGCAGAGTAAAGATGTGTCTGGTGGTAGGATCCCCTTGAAGATGGTGGAAGAGGCACCAATACAGTCGTAAATGTAGCACAGGAAGAGCACTACCTTGTAAGGCTAGGAATATGGACTATTCTATGTAGCCAATGTAAAGTCAAGCATAGCTGGGGCCCATACTCATCCCCATGGCCACCCCTCAAGTCTGGAGAAAGTAGGAGGAGTGAAAGGGGAAATTGTTGAGGGTGAAGACTAGCTGCCAGACGGAGAACGGTGTGGGTGGAGGGCACTGGTTGGGTCTTCTGTTGGAAAAAAAGGCAGAAAGCTTTAAGACCTTCTTGATGGAGGATAGAAGTGTATAGGTATTGGACATCCATGGTGAAGATGAGGGGGTCAGGGCAGGGAATTGAAAGTTGTTGAGGAGATCAAGGGCATGTGAAGTGTAACAGATGTAGGTGGGAAGAAACTGAACCAAGAGGGATAAAGTAGAGTTGAGGTATGCAGACATGAGTTCAGTGGGGCAGAAGCAGGCAGAGACAATGGGCCTACTAAGACAGTCAGGTTTGTACCTCATGATTCCTTCTTTGCACTATTCATTTATTTTGTTATTGTAACAAAGTATTTTTTTTTACATCTTACACTGTACTGCTGCCAGAAAACAACAAATTTCATGATATATGACGGTGATAATAATTGTGGTTCTGATTCTGATACTAAGGGGTGAATTTATGCAGCTATGACAATAACCTGATAACCTGTACCATGTTTAGTGTCCAAAGTGTTTGTTGAATGTACAGGCTCTGAGTTGGTTGTATGTTCATAACCTGGGATGGCCCATATTTAATTTGGGAAAATGACCCACTCGTATATACAATACATGCGAATTGCATAGAACTCTATCCAGTTAACTGTTGTAAGGTATAAGGTTAATTTTAATCATGTTTTCCTGTTACTACCTGTGAGTTAATTATTTAAATGTCCAGAGTTTTGAATTGGTCTACGTGCAATTTATAGTTTTTGCCTCTTAATTGCCTGCTGGGCTGCCTTTGTCCATTTTGTGTTCTGGAATGTATCCATAGCCTTCCAATTTAAATAATCTTCTAATTTTATTGCAGGCAATGTTAGCTGTTCAATGTGAACTAAATGCCAAGCAACATCCTCGCATTACTAGAGGACATCCATCTATTTTTCATCAACTTTGCCATCAAAGCCAGCATGAAAGACACACCAGTTAGTAAGTAATTTGATTAATACCATTGAATAATGTTACGAACCCCGTAACTGGGTTACTTACCAGCAAAGATAGAGGTGTCCGTTGGAGTCTGGTGATACTATTTTTAACAGTATTTATTAGCAAAAATACACAAAATAATATCAATGCAAATATACAGATAATATACGTCGTCAATACTAAACCTAAAAGTGCGGGTATAATAATAATCAATAAGAAATAAGCTCTATCGTTGTCTAGGGGATAATGAGTTGTCCGATGGAGATATAAAGTTCGTTTCAGTTCACACAGGCTGCCGTAGTTTGTTTGTCGCTGTGTTGCAATTGCTGGAGAGAGAGAGAGAAGAATGGGAACAGTTACCGCTAAGTGTTTTGCCAACCTTCGTTTATGATTTCGATCAGTCGGTGTCTCGTTGTTGTGGCTGTTCAAGTGTGACCCCTCCTTTAGCTAAACCGTTCTTCCGTGATGAGCCCGCCACCCAGGCAAGGGAGGACACACACGAGCTCTCACCGGCTTCGCTATAAAACGCTGTCACTGGATTTCTAGCATTTCTCCTGGTGTGTCTAAGGGGTGTTCCCCAGACCCGTCGTTTATCTTCACTCTCGGGGTCTCAGATGTCAATCAGGTTGGGATGGTGCAGTCCCTCAACCAGACCACTCTGGTTGTCCCCTGAGGGGTTTCAATGAATAGTACAGTACTCAATACACAATTCCTTCTTCAAGAGACAATAGCAGTAATCAGTGGTTCCGTTCCGCTTGTGTCAGGAGTCATTCCAAACCTTGTGTATTCTGTGTGTCTCTCTCTCATTATTGACATGATGTGTATCTCTCTCATTTCCTGGGTCTCAGACCCGAAATAATAGCGATCCTGCGATTCTCAAAAAGGAGGGGGCGACTTTGCACCCTTCGGCCCCTCAGAGTTGCTCCACATTCGTAACAATAATATTCTGCAAGATTTCTCAGTTAAAGTAATATGCTGCCTCACCTTGTGTGGGAAAAGCCTGTCCTTTTCAAGGAGAAAAGAATCCTATATAATTCAATTTTCTGTTTGACCCCAACTACACTCACTCCCCTGTTTTCAATTGAATTAATAGGATATTCATCAGTTATACAAATAGACTGGAAGATTTTAAATATGCCAAAGAAATGCACTTATACATTTGTGGAACAATTCAAACCTTTTCAAAATGTTCCAAAGTACTTCATAGCCAATGAACTGCATTTTGAAGTGTCAGTACAGCAGCAGTATTAAACATGCAGAAGTCATTTCTATGTGGCAATCTGTCACAAACAGCAACCCTGACTTGATAACTAGTTTTACAAGAGTTGTTTGTGGGATTAATATTCTCCAGGATTCCTGATAAATTGCCTTCATCTTTGGATTATTTTCATGGGACACTTCAATCTGCCTTAGAGACAGTCAACTGTGCTATTTAGCATCTCACCCAGAAGGTGCCTCAGTAGTGCTTTTGATGGTCAGTCTAGATTTTAATGCCCAAGCCATTAGAGTGCTACATGAACGTAGAACCTTTTGATTAAGAAGCAAAAGTGCAACCTACTGAGTCATGGTTAACTCAGTGAAAATATTGAATGGTGCATCGTAACCATTAATTTTTTTCAGTTGAGTTTGCTTCATGCAGTACCTGGTAGAAGAAGATATCAGCAACTAGTGAACAGTTTTATCAGCTGCAGTAGAGCAGATTTCAAACCTTATTTTAGTCTGTTTAAAGGACTGCTTCTTTCATGACATGAACATCTTTGCTAAATTTGAACTTGAAGAAGAAAACGTTTGATTTTAGTTGTTGCATAGGAAAAGAACTTAATCTAGAATACAATGATGTTCTGTGATTTGATGTTGTGTTTTTCAGTTACAACATTATGCTTCAGGAAGAGGTAATAACTATGCCTTAGTTTGAGCTAATCAGAGAACAATGAAGTTAGTCATTCATTGCTCTTAATGTTCTGTGGAGTTTTGTACTAGAAGATATGGTGGGATTAGTGTAAACAGTTCAAACAACTGTTATCTCCTTCACCATTCAGAGTGAAGTATCCTTATTGCAGACTTACAAAGTCTAAGCCAGAATTCATCATTTTGAACAAATAATTTGATAACAAATTATGTACAAAATGTTAAATTAATAGAGAAAAAAATAAAGATGTCATTAAGGATCACACACAAAATGCTGGTGGAACACAGCAGACCGGGCAGCATCTATAGGGAGAAGCACTGTTGACATTTTGGGCCAAGACTCTTCGTCAGGACTAACTGAAAGGAAAGATAGTAAGAGATTTGAAAGTAGTGGGGGGAGGGGGAAATGCGAAATGATAGGAGAAGAAGGATGCTTATTTTTAGAAACAAAAATGTACAAATTAATTAATTTAAAATAAAATACCCCAAGAATAATGTAGGCTGAAGAAGAGTAGACGTCAATAAAAGTTCCCTTTTGATGTCGGATGTTGTTTGGCATAATGTAGATTACCATATTATTAAAATTTCACTTGCACTTCATTGAACAAGTCCAAACCTCCAACCACATCCAGGACCAGATTGTAATCTCCACGCCTCATGTTCTGCATTTTTCACAGCACCTCATCCTCAACCAGATGCCTGCTTATTGCCCCAATACTTTGGCCCTCATTTGCAATTGAATGTTCCATTAGATGAGCATGAGTTGACATCTGTTATCCTAGTGTGTACCATACATTTAATGCACCTTTCCCAGTGCGAAGGAAATTCTAGACCCTGAAATCTCAGTGAGCTATCAGTTGATATATGAGCAAAGCATTTTGACCACAACTTCCTATGTATTTAATTGTGCTTTTACATACAGTATATCAAATACTGTACTCTGAGCTCCATAATTACAGTGAGTGCTAATAGATTCTTAATTATTTCTGCTCCAAAATCAGCCCATAGTTCCTCTGGACAGCCGGACTCAAATGTATGGTTAATTAAATAAGAATTGAGGTGTTTTAAAAATTGATAATGGCATCAAAAACATTCAATTCTCTTCCTGTATTTACACACATTATTGCCCTGTCAGATTTTTTTCATTCAAATTTGCCGGGGTAGTAGTTTAATTGGTAAGGCATCAGCCTTCATCTGTAAAACCTAGGTTTAACTGAGCTCTGAATAAAGAGAGGCAAGTGTTCTCCATGACTTTTCCTCATGCCCCCCCCCCCCAAAAAAAAATTTCCATCATTCTGGAGCACATTGCTGAGGCCCTCCCTATATGAAGTAAATTTAAGAAGTCTTATTCCAGTCAATGATGTTTTTGGACCAACAGCAAAAAAGTTGACATGAATTATAGTGTGACTCTTTCTTGTTGGCAAGATTTAGAAGTATTTCTCACTAGTCCACAACAGCTTATTCTTCAAACCCACAGTAAATTCAGGGGGACTAAAAGGAAGCCCTGTCTTGTGTCTCAGCTAGATGTTAAATAAGTTTTCTTAACTGCCCAAATAGCCTTCATTTTATTGAGTTTCAACATATGAAAAAGAGTGTTTTGCTACTGACTTCCTTTTCCTTTTTTTTGCAGGAATGTTGAAGTTTTGCTTTCAATGGATGACTTTGAGATATGCCACAGACAAATTAATCAAGATATGATGCATCATTACAGGTTCTACTTGACCTGATGACAAGACTCAGAATTGCAGACGTGAAATGAGAGAAAAATTGTGCTAACGGTTTGAAATCCATGTATTTTTTTAAAAACACCTACATTTCTCAGGGAACTTGAGGATTCTAAGCCTTTATTTTTGACTTGTTTTCATAATCTTGCAAGGAATTTGGCAATCCATTTGTGGTTTATCCATTGAATTGCCTTAAGAACACATGATGGGAGACCAACCCCCTTTTAAATCTAATCACTCCGTGAACAATACAGAAAATAGGTACTATTCACAACAACCACAATCCAGCCCATTGAGTGGAAATATGAATCATAACTATGGATCTACAGGCATGGAAACATCTCAGTCTTCTCCAGCTTCACCTCATTTTCCTTCAGATTCGAGGGAAGCTGCAGTAGCAGGGACCATGCCGGCTGTTACCAAGAGCCTTATGATAGAATCACGAAGGCCAAGTAATTGGCCTCATTCCAGTGCTGGCAATCATATTCAAATGCAGAATGACCTTAGCAATTCTTCCATGATGTGGACCTCTACTGCTCAAGCCAGTGCTCCTGATGGATACTCATATGCATTTTCTTCTCCAGCAACTGACACATCATCCCAGAAATTGACCAGTGATGTATTGCACAAGTTGGACTCGTTCACACAGGTTTTTACCAATCGCAACCTCAGGATGCAACAGGCAAACAGCATTGCCTCAAACCTGCCGAGCCAGGCCACAGTGGCTGAGAGCGTTCGGGACAGTGCTCTCCGGCAACTATTGTCGCAGAAAACTCCAGCAGAGCAACAGGCTGCCATGCACCCAATTCAGCGATTTCAGCATGCTCCGACACAGCAAATGCATCAGGGCTTTCCAGCTGCACAGTCAAAGCAACAGTTGCAAGCCATCCATCATCACCATCAGCAGCAGCAGCAGCAACAACAGATGTATTTTGAGTTCCAGCAATTGGCCCAAATGCAGTCACAACCACAGTCAATGCTACAGCATACTCAGTCGCATGTTCAGCAGCTGCAGGCTCAGCAAGTACTGCCTCAACAAATTCAGCAACTCCCACAGCAACAATACTTTGTGCGCCAACAGCAGTCCCAGCAGCACATGTCGGTGCCTGACATGCAGCAGCAGCAGCAGCAGCAGCAGTGTCACATGCATTCAATGCAATTCTATCAGCCGCAGCAGATCTTGTGCCAGTTACAGCAACCTGTGCAACAGCAGATGCAGCCTCCACCTCCCTATCACAGAAACCAAAACCCCAAGTCCATGCAGCAGCCGCAGTACTCCCAAGAACAATCCCACCCTTCTCAACACATCCAAATGGATGTTCCCTCTCAGTATTTCTATCAAGATCAGGCACACTATCGGCATATGTACCAGCAAAATCAGTTGCATCAGCAGCAAGAGGAAACTATGCAACAGAAACAGCTCCATGTTGATAATCGCATTCAGACATCACTGGGTCCCCATACAAGTACCTCTTCCTTGGTCATAGACGAGGCGACAAGGAAGGAACTAAGTAAGATGAGCCATCCTGGGACTCCTATGGTTCCTCAAAGACATCTTGTAGCACCACCTAATCTTCCTCAAGCACCTGCCAAGCCATCTCAACAACAATCTCATAATCAAACATGGTCCCAGGTAAAATGCCAGATGGTTTTGAACTTAAAATTTTGAACTAAAAGATTGAAAAAATATATTTTTGTTATCTTTTAGTTGTCATGCAAATGGGTTAGCAAGTTATGCTTTAGCATTCTGTTCATTAAAAGGATAATTATAATAATTTGGTATATTTTGTATGTATTTAAATAATTGATTTATTTGGAAACTTCAGTGCTATGGACTGTAACTGAATATGTATAACATATTCTATATCTTCTTTACAATACATTAACATTATGTTAAATTATAAGAGGTCTCCAAAAGTTTGATAAGGCAGCATTGTTTGTCAATATAAGGAACAGGTGGAGCTTGTGATCCTGGGAAGGCAGTCCATCTAAGAGAGGGAAAACTCTGATTTCAAACCTCCGTTGCCTTGCGGCCATACCCACTTACGGGAAAGGCTTCAGGAGTAAACCCTGAGGAGCTGGAGTCCCTAAGGCAGTCCAACGTTGTCTTCAACCTCACTCTGGCAACTCCTGCAACGTCACTGGTGCCAAGCTGTATCGGCCCTTGCCCTTCCCTTGGACAACATCAGTGGCTTGGAGAGGGGAGACTTGCTTCTTGGGCAACTGCCGGTCTTCCATACAACCTTGCCCAGGCCTGCGCCCTGGAGAAGACACTTTGCAAAACTTTCCAGGCGCAGATCCATGGTCTCACGAGACTAACGGATGCCATCATCATCATAAGGAACAGGGAGCAGTGAATAATAACCATTTGAGCTCATTCTTTACACAACTTATGTACAAGTATCCAAATCACAGACTCTGTTCCATTTATTTTGTCTTGTGATGAAAGATTGCAAATGATTTTCTTCCCCCATTCCTTTTTGTTAAAAACCACTTTCACTGGCCTGTTAGCAAAAAAAGGAAAAGTGGAGCTTCCTGACTGGATCTGTTTTCTTTTTTACAAGTTTATAAGTTTATAAAATACTTTTTTACTAAAAAATTACTGTTAACTTCCTATACAATTAAGGTTAGAACCTTTTTGTTAATTGGTGCTGTATATCCTTTTCATTGCTTCCTGTTTTACAGAAATACTTGAATTATAAAACTTGATAGTGTATTATTCCTTTTATTACTCAGTTGAACTTTTGAAGTTATCTCTTGTTATTTTGACCCTAACCAAAAAAGTATTGGGAATTTGAAGACATTTATAAAATATAATTATCGCCATACCATGGTGTTGATGATGGAAGTAAAAACATTTTTGATATAATGTTAAACAGTAGAGCTATACTGAATATGTGTAGAATTAAATTTGCTGCACAGTGTTTCTTCAGAGGATTTGTTTATAATTGTTGAGCAGATCATTTGAGTAGAAGAGTTCTGGCCCTTATTTCTAGTTTGATGACTGGATGAATTATATTTGGATATTGTTATTTGAAAGGAAGCTATCTAAGTATGCAGGACTGGTCAGCAACTGCCAGCAGGCTGGATGGAGAGCGAGGTGTCTCCCAGTGGAAGTTGGTTGTAGGGGATTTGCAGCCCATTTCTTAACCAGAGCTGACAGCAATTTGGGCATCGAGGGAGAGAGGAAGAGGAGAGCCATCCGCAGTACCACCGATGCAGCAGAGAGGGCCTCAAGGTGGCTGTGGCTCAAGAGAGGGGAGCCATGGAGTCATATGTAGCTAGCCATCTGGACACAAGCTGGGCTCTGATCAGACCCAGTTGGGTCACCTGGAGAAGGGTGTATGATGTTGAAAGACCCGAAGCACCCGATGATTCCGGGAACATCACTGATGATCTGTCCAGAAGCATCAGTAGATGTATGCACACAGTTTCATTATCCAATATACAGTGACTTCTTGTACGTCCTACAGTAGACCTGGTCTGATCATCTCATGCCATGTCTGATTGTCTTGCCAGGACTCCTTTTGCTGAGATGCAAAGGGACTTGGAAGTCCTTGATAAAGCTCTGGTGAGGTCTCACTTGGAATATTGTGAGCATTTTAGAGCCCCTTATCTAAGAAAGGATGTGCTGATATTGTAGAGGGTTGAGAGGAGGTTCACGAAAATTATTCCAGGATTGAAAGACTTGTTGTATGTGGAGTGTTTGATGGCTCTGGATCTCTACTCACTGAAATTCAGAAGAATGCGGGGAGACCTCGTTGAAACCTATGAAATGGTAAAAGGACTTAACAGAGTGAATGTGAAGAGCATCTTTCTATGTTGGGGGAATCTAAGTCCTGAGGACACAGCCTCAGAATAGAACAGAGATGAGGAGGAATTTCTCTAGCCAGAGTGGTGAATCTATGGAATTCATTGCCACAGGCAGTCATTGGGTATATTTAAGGCAGAGGTTGATAGATTCTTGATTAGTTAGGGTATGAAGGGATAGAGGGAGAAAGCAGGAGATAGGGGCTAAGGGGGAAATGGATCAGCCATGATATAGCAGAGCAGATTAGATGGGCTAAATGGCCTAATTCTGTTCCTATATCTTAAGGTCTTTTCATCTTATGGACTTGTTGAAGAAAGGATCGTAACCAGAATTATGAAAGTGATCATGTTTTATGTGTTTATTGGCACTTTTTGAGATTCTAATGCAGAATATATGAGAATGAACCAGTTGATGTGGGATATTTGGTTTTCCAGAAGGCCTTCAATTTCACCTTCCTAACATTGGGGGTGGGGGAGAGGAAGGGAGGCAGATTGTGTTATGAAATGTATCTAAAATGGTCTAAAATAAATTTTTGCTTTGATTTTTTTTGTAAGATAATACATTTGACTTTCTAAATTATTTGGTTGAGGATATTGCATTGTTTAGGAAATGATTTGCTAAAAACTATATGGGAAAGATGTGATGTTCATTTATTTTTTAGATTTCTCTGACCAACATGAAGCAAGGGGACTTGACCATTGAACACAGGTATGAAGTCATTTTATTTCATTATGGAGCATCTAGTGTAACTCTCTCACCAGGGCTCGTATGCAAACTTGGCTCGTTAGCTGATTCTGCTAACAGCCACGTAACTCAGTGATGAGAAGGCCACCTTTCATAAGCAGTATACGTCTAAGGTTGGTATGATTTGGGTTTAACCAAACAGGAAAGTTGGGATGTACTGGTAAAGGAACATTAATTGTTGCAATTGCTGTGTAAATACTGCTCCATGCAAAGTTGTCGTTCACCAGAAAACTAACAGATCAAACACTGACATAAAAATAAAGAAATATATTTACCAAATTTATGGCTACAGAAAAAATATAAAAAGGCCTGTTACAGTTAAACCAGTCCAATCTGCACATAAACATGGAACTCATCTCTGGAATAGTTGGGGGTGTTTTGCTTTATACTGTTACGTACCCCGTAACTGGGTCACTTACCAGCAAAGATAGAGAGGTCCGTTGAAGTCTGATGGTACTAATTTTAACAATATTTATTAGTAAAGATTCACAAAAATAATATCAATGCAAACATACAGATAATATACGTTGTCAATATAAATCTAAAGGTGCGGGTATAATAATAATCAATAAAAAATAAGCTGTATCGTTGTCTAGGGCAGGGGTGTCAAACTCATTTTAGGTCACGGGCCGGATTGAGCAAAATGCAGCTTCATGCGGGCCGGATCAGTCAGACGCGTGCGAACGCAGCTTTCGTTGCCTCTGTTTTTTCAGCCTGCTCTCATGTGTCTCAGTCTCTGCTATAACTACAAAGTGTTTCACTTTACAAATTCCGTTTCCTAAGAAGAAGACTGCCGAATAAACACTAAAAACCCTGAAAACCTGGTACCTGAATAAACTCAGCATTAGCCATATCATACGCCATAGGCGCTTCGATTACTGGGGCCAGCTTTAATAGTAATTAGATATTATCTCGCGGGCTAAAGATAATTCCACCGCGGGCCGGATTTGGCCCGTGGGCCTTGAGTTGACATATATGGTCTAGGGGATAATGAATTGTCCGATGGAAATATATAGTTCATTCAGTTCATACAGGCTGCTGCCGTTGGGGACCCTGTGTGGCAATTGTTGGAGAGAGAGAGAGAGAGAGACGGGTTAAAACTTGCCCATTCTGTTTATGATGTCAATCCTTTGAGAGTCATTAAGAGTTGAGTTCCCCATTGTTAGCTAAAAACCGTTTTTCCGTGGCAAAGGTCACCGATTCCGGGCAAATGGAAGCGGACGCACGTGGCCTTCCACCGGCTTTCACTATCACGGGATCGCTAGGGTTTCTTCTGGTGCATCTGAGGGGCTGTTCCCACAGACCCTCTTTTTATCCTGACTCACAGGATAAAATCAGATACTGTCAATCAGGTTGGGGATGATGCAATCCCTCCACCAACCTCCTCCTTGGTTCATTGCCTGGGGCTTTGATTGCATCATCCAGGATGCAATACAGAAGTCCGTCTCCAAGAGACAATAGCCGGCATCAAAGGGTCCGCCTCTCGGAGGCCAAGGCACATTCCAACGCCTTGTGGATTCGGCATATCTTTCTCTCATTTCCTGGGTCTCCTGAATTGACTCAATAGTGATCTTGCGATTCTCACAAAGGAGGGGGCTACCCCCACACCCTTCGGCCCCTCAGAGATGTGGTACATTCATAACACCCCCTTTCTTTAAAGCGTTTTCACCAGCGGTGAAAACGAAGTAGTACAGAGTCTTACAGGATTTTAGAATCTAACACAATACAAAAGCTTTTCTTTTCACTACAGAGTAATACAGTTATACATTCAATTCAGCATCTAGATAAACAGTCCACGAGCACATTATCACTTCCTTTAATATGCTGTATCTTAATATCGAACTCTTGCAGCATCAGACTCCAACTCAATAACCTCCTGTTTTTATTTTTCATATTGGCCAGGAATACCAACGGATTGTGATCTGTATAAACAACTACGGGTTTTTGCGCTGGACAAATGTATACTTCAAAATGTTGTATTGCCAAAACAAGGGCCAACAATTCTTTTTCCACGGTGGAGTAATTCCTCTGGTGTACATTGAACTTCCGAGAGAAATATGCTACCGGGTGCTGCACTCCATCCCCAACTTACTGTAAGAGGACTGCTCCTGCAGCCTCATCACTCGCGTCCGTCGCCAGGGAGAAGGGTGCTAACAAATCAGGTGCTTTTAACACAGGGTGATGGCACAATATGGCTTTTAACTTTTCAAAAGCATTCTGACAAGAATGGCCCCACTCAAATTTTTCCTCCTTCTGTAGGAGTTTTGTAAGTGGGAGAGCAATATCCGCGAAATTTTTACAGAATTTCCGATAGTATCCCACCATGCCCAAAAACCTCCTCAGGGCCCTTTTATTGGAGGGCACAGGGACCTCAGAAATAGCCTGTACCTTCGCTTGCACAAGAGCCAACTGCCCCTCTCCCACCACATACCCCAAGTACGTGATCGTGGCATGACCAAATTCACTCTTTGCGAGGTTTACTGTAAGTCGGGCTGCCGACATCCTCTTAAACAGATTTTCTACCACCTCCATGTGCTCCTCCCAGGTGTCACTCCAAACTACCACATCGTCAAGATAAGCCTTGGTGTGTGTTAACCCCTTTATCACGGTGTCTATCATCCGCTGGAATGTCCCTGGTGCATTTTTCATTACGAACGGCATAACATTGTACTCATACAATCTGGATGGGGTGACGAAGGCTGAAATTTCCCAAGCCCTGTCCGTTAAAGGAACGCACCAGTACCCCTTTAACAAGTCAATTTTAGTGATGTACCTCGCCTTCCCCATTTTATCAATGCAATCATCCACCCTGGGGACAGGGTAAGCGTCTGTCTGAGTGACAGCGTTTACCTTTCTGTAATCGGTACAGAATCTTATGGTACCGTCCGGTTTTGGGACAACCACGCAGGGAGAAGCCCACGCAGAAGAGGATTCGCGGATTATCCCAGCAGCTAGCATATGTTCAATCTCCTTTCCTACTAGCTGGCTCTTTTCGGAATTCATCCGATAAGGGGCCTGTTTAATAGGCGGTGTCGAGGTAACTATCACATCATGTTTTGTCCCACTACACCTTCTTGGGACATCTGGACGTAAGTCGGTATGCGGGTTAATGAGCTGCGTTACCTGCTCCCGCTGTTCAGGCTCTAAGTGACTAACTTTATCCGCAAGGTTTGCCAACATAACAGAGTTCTCCAATCTGGTGGGTACTATACTGATCTTTTCAAACCGCTCTGGTTCTTCCTTACCAGCCCCCTCTACCTCATCGGTTTTCATGACTGCACCGACCACCGCGGGGGGTTGTTTCATGGTACCCTTTCATCATGTTCATGTGAACTAACTGGGTCGGCTTTCGCCTATCAGGGGTTTCAGTCACATAATTCAGCGAGTCTGTTTTCTTACACACTGTATACAGTCCTTGAAACCTCGCCTGAAGGAGGTGGGTAACTACAGGAAATAGGACCAAAACCTTGTCGCCCACGTGAAACTCTTGCTCTCTCGCTCGTTTGTTATACCATTTTCTCATTTTTTCCTGGGAGTCTTTAAGGTTTTCTCTTGCCAAGGCGCATACCTTATGCAGCCTTTCCCAGAATTTTAGAACATAGTCGATCACACTGACTTGAACGGTCGGACTAGACCACTTCTTTTTAAGTAGGGTTAGAGGTCCCCTGGGCCTTGTTACCGAAAACGAGCTCAAACGGACTGAACCCCAGAGATCCCTGAACTGTATCCCTTACTGCAAATAACAGAAGGGGTAAAGCATCATCCCAGTCTCGAACGTTTTCCTGACAATAGGTTTTAATCATGGTCTTTAGTGTAGCGTGGAATCTTTCCAACGCTCCTTGGGATTCCGGATGGTATGCAGAAGCTAAAATTTGTTTGACCCCCAGCTGGGTCATCATCTGCTGAAATGCTCTGGATGTAAAGGTACTCCCCTGATCCGACTGTATCTCCTTAGGCAGCCCCACTGTGGTAAAGAATTTAATGAGGGCCTTTACCACCACCGAGGTCCTAATATTTCCCAGAGGCACAGCCTCTGGAAATCGTGTAGCGGCATACATCATGGTCATGACGTACTGCCGCCCACTCGCAGTTCTAGGTAAAGGACCCACAAAATCCACAATGACTCGGGAGAAAGGCTCCTCACAGGCGGGGATGGGTCAGAGGGGTGCCTTAGGGATAACTTGGTTCGGCTTACCCACCACCTGGCATGTATGACACCTTTTACAATACTCAGTAATATCTTTTCTCAGGTTTGGCCAATAGAACTCTCTCATAACCCGATCCACTGTCTTCTTTATTCCCAAATGCCTACCTAAGGGTCCCTTATGAGCTAAGTTCAAAATTTCGTCCCGATACACTTTCGGAACTACTACCTGATGTACCACCGCCCAATCCTCATCGACCGGCACCATGGTGGGCCTCCATTTTCTCATCAACACACCCTCTTTCAGGTAGTAACCCTCTGGCTCGGTCTCAGAAAGAACTGACTCTCTCAATGCTACCAGCTCCTCGTCACCTTCCTGTTCTCGTACAAACTTTCTTCTTGCTAAGGGTAGATCTACCTCCTCCTGTTTACTCTCTTTTTCCTCCCTACTCTCCGTTTTACCCCCCTCTAACCCTTGTTGGTACAGAGTCGGCAAAAACGTCTCGGCCAAATCGATACTGGCCTGATTTAAACTGCTCTCTTTCTCGGCTGCCTTTCTCAACATGCTGCGAGTGACCCATGCGGGATAGATCTTGGAATCTTGGGGCGGGGCCTCAACCCTCACAGGCTTGTCAGCTTCACGGCTTCACCCATTTTTCCACCCACTAAGTCGTTACCAAGAAGGACGTCCACGCCTTCCCCCGGCAATTCCGACAGCACCCCCAATTCCACTGGTCCAGACACCAGCTCACAATTCAGAATGACCCTATGCAGGGGCACCACTTTGGTCCATTTTCCTATTCCTCTCAGGGCTACCTCTCCCGTCTGAGGACCAAAATCTAGCACCTTACTGCTAATCAATGACAGCTCTGCTCCCGTGTCTCTCCAGATCCGCACTGGAACTGGCGTGCCTCCCTCCCTCACAGACACGGTTCCTTCTGAACGAAATGTCTCACGCCCCTCCTGTACTCCATCTACCGGGGGCTTTCTCGTCGATTCTCTGATCAACGCAATACAGCCTATAGGTATAGCTGCTTTCCCTTTTCCTGGCTCTTTCCTCGGAGCGGGGCACTTAGACGCAATATGACCCACCTTTCCACAACTAAAACAGGTCAAGCCAGGAAATCTCCTGGCTTCTGGCCTCTCCTCCTCAATTTTACCGCTAGCTCCCGGCTGAGTTTCTCCCTTAGCCGGCGGGCTTTCTCTACCGTTCCCACGGTCTCTTGGCTAACTTTTATTCGAGGAAAACTTTGACTTGTGGGTTAGGGCATATTCATCTGCGAACCTAGTAAATTCTGAGATGGACTTATTCGGCTTCTCATTCAAATACATCCGGATATCCTCCGAAACACAACCTTTAAATTCCTCAATCAGAATTAACTCCCTGAGACGCCAATAATCCTCGTCCACTATTTCTGTGGTGCACCAACGGTCCAAGAGCACACCCTTCTCATAGGGAAACTCGGTATACGTCTGGTTCCACCCTTTCTTTAAATTTCTGAACTTTTGTCTATACGCTTCAGGTACTAGCTCATAACTCCGGAGAATGGCCGCATTTACTTTGTCATAACTCTCCTCCTTTTCCTCCTCCATGGACAAAGCCGTATATGCCCGCTGTGCCTTCCCTTTTAACACACCTTGTAACAACGCCACCCACTGTTCTCTGGGCCACTTCTGATTCACGGCCACCTTTTCAAAAAGCAAGAAATAACTATCAACATCCATCTCCTCGAACGGAGGTACTAACCTCAACTCCCGACTAACATTAAACCGCTCTCCTGAACTCGTTGCACTTGCCTTAACTTCTCCATCTCCAAGTCATGTTTCCTCTGTTTCTCTGCCTCCCTCTCCCTCTCGGCCCTTTCCTTCTCCTTCTCAGCTCTTTCCTTTTCCTTCTCAGCTGCTTCCAGCTGTTTTAACTGAAGTTCATGCTCTCTTTGCCTCTCAGCTCTGTCCTGCTCCCGTTTCACCTCTAACTCTTTCAGCTGGAGCGCATGCTCCCTTTCTTTCTCAGCCCGGTCCCGCTCTAACTCCTTTAGCTGGAGCTCATGCTCCCTTTGTTTGTCGGCCCTTTCTTTCTCCTTCTCAGCTGCTTCCAGCTGCTTTACCCTAATTGCATGTTCCAACCTTAATTTCTCCAACTCTAACTGAGCCGTCCCACTAGCTGGTACCTTTTCAGGGATATTTTCCAATACCTCAGCTGCAAACACTTTCTTCCCAATATAATACTGAGTTATTGCCCTTCGCACCTCCCGCTTTTTCATTGACAATCTCACCTCTGCGAGGCTTAACCCCTTCGCCAAATTTATCAAATCTGATTTGGTGGCCGCCTCTAGCGCCTCCAGAGTCAGGTTTTCTATAAATTCACCCACGTCCATCTTTGCTGGTTTCCCGTCTGGCTACCCGCGTAACCAGATCCAAGTTTGGACTTACAAGCCCGTTTCACTGGCTCCCCAATTTGGTATCAAATCCCGGACGAGCCCCCAAGTTGTTACGTACCCCATAACTGGGTCACTTACCAGCAAAGATAGAGAGGTCCGTTGAAGTCTGATGGTACTAATTTTAACGGTATTTATTAGTAAAGATTCACAAAAATAATATCAATGCAAACATACAGATAATATAAGTTGTCAATACTAAATCTAAAGGTGCGGGTATAATAATAATCAATAAGAAATAAGCTGTATCGTTGTCTAGGGGATAATGAATTGTCCGATGGAAATATATAGTTCGTTCAGTTCATACAGGCTGCCGCCATTGGGGACCCTGTGTGGCAATTGTTGGAGAGAGAGAGAGACGGGTTAAAACTTGCCCATTCTGTTTATGATGTCAATCCTTCGAGAGTCGTTGAGAGTTGAGTTCCCCGTTGTTAGCTTAAAAACCGTTTTTCTGTGGCAAAGGTCACCAATTCTGGGCAAATGGAAGCGGACGCACATGGCCTTCCACCGGCTTTCGCTATTACGGGATCGCTAGCGTTTCTTCTGGTGCGTCTTAGGGGCTGTTCCCACAGACCCTCTTTTTAACCTGACTCACAGGGTCTCAGGTGTCAATCAGGTTGGGGATGATGCAATCTCTCCACCAGCCTCCCCCTCGTTTCATTGCCTGGGGCTTTGATTGCATCGTCCAGGATGCAATACACAAGTCCGTCTCCAAGAGACAATAGCCGGCATCAAAGGGTCCGCCTCTCGGAGGCCAAGGCACATTCCAACGCCTTGTGGATTCGGCATATCTTTCTCTAATTTCCTGGGTCTCCTGAATTGACTCAATAGTGATCTTGCAATTCTCACAAAGGAGGGGGCTTCCCCCCGCTCCCTTCGGCCCCTCAGAGCTGTGGTACATTCATAACAATACACATGCTGGACCCACAGTCTGTGAAAGCACCCGCCACAGCCCAAATTTCCCTTGAAGACCATCTCAAACAAACTGGCTCCCTCAGGAGTATTGGTGCTTCAGCCTTGGATCCATTCATCTGCACAAAGCTCTTCTTACAATGGGGACTCTCCTTTGAATGGCATTGACATAAAGCCCAGCTGTGAAAAGTGAAACAGTTAAAACTTCAGGATGTTGTCAGAACAGGGAAAGAGAGAAAACTTCTTTCCTATTTCAACATTTATCTTCGTATCTCCTTCCATGCATTCCCAGTATTTTTTTGTTCTATGTTGTTCTTGTGATGACAGTTTTCAGAACATTAAAGGGTGCAGTATAAATGATTTTTGTTGTCATAGGTTTTCATTACAAGGAAATAAACTAGAAGCAGCCCCTAATTGTTTAAATTGAATTATGATTTCACTTAAAAAATATACATTTTTGTTGTATAGATGATTAATCGTAAGCATGCTTCTTGAATATTATTATCTGTTCAAATTTAGTAAATTTAACTCTCAGTCGATGGCCAGGTAATGTTGTTCATCAGTACTGCTTTCTATTTCTGAACAGTGGCCAAAGCCGAGTTTCCTTCCAAGAAAGGATAGATGAAAAAAGCAGGCTGATATGTACAATATGCCACAAGGAATTCAAGAGCCTACCTGCTCTGAATGGCCATATGAGGTCTCACGGTGGTCAAAGGGCATCTCCTAAACAGGTCAGTAAAGTGCTGCTATTTCATGTGTATGAATTTATATCCAAATACTTCTATTGTTTATATGTGCAAATCATTGCTTCCTGTTTGCTCAGCTATAGTGTAATTATCTCTGTGACGAACCATCTGTAAAATGAGCAGATTGTAATAAATTCAGGTGCAGATTTATTTTAAGCTCTTGACAATTTTTTTCTCTTGGATCTGTTTGATTGAAATTGTTTTTGTTTACTGTCATCTAAGAATCAAATGCACTTTTGCTGAATTGAATCCTGTTTTCAGCAGCTCTCAATGTGCAAGTCACCAGAAAGCAGATAAGACTACTGAACCTAACCAAATTACAATAGTCAGGCATTTTGTCCCACTTATTGCATGCTAAGACTTGCTAAGTTAGATGGAGTTAAAGACTAAATCTGTGATAGAAATGAATTTTGCTGAGCATATTCATTGGTTTGTAAATTTCTAACGTGTTGGAGGTACAGCTACAGGTCTTGTGTGAATATGGGGAATTCTGTCCACACTGAGCTTGGATTTAAAGAGCGACTTTGCCTTGTGTGGGAATTACAGGCAAAGAGACCATAAAAGAAGGGAGAGAATTTCCCAAAGAGGGTCCAAGTGAAAACTCATCTGGTAAAAGAATTCACTCTATTGTTGTTTCCACACAAAATTAGGACAGTAGACTCTCCATGAAAAATCATACAGGTTGCATTTTTTTAAAAATAGCTTTAAGATTAGGTGAAGGATTATGACCAGAAAGTAAATATTTATAATTTCAAGATTAAGAAATATCACAAATTGATTTTTATATCACTACCTTCAGATATAAAGGTATTGAAATATATTCTATGAATAAACTCCAGCTCAACCTTTTTCTAATCATGGTTAGTTTACGCAATAGAATATTTTAGTGTTTTGCAAAGTATTAGGACTGCACAGATTGTTTAATTATAGAGTTTTCTCCCTAGGAAATGGGGTATCTAAGACTAGAGGATGTGGATTTGAGATGAAAGATTTAAAGAGGACCTGAGGGGCCAATTTTTTCAAATGTAGGGTGGTGGGTATGTATGTGGAACAAGCTTGCAGTGGAAATGGTATTTGTAGGTACAATTACAACATTTCAAAATTTAACATTATTGTCTTGTATAATGTTAAGACTCCAAAACAAAACCTTTCACGATACTTTTTCCAGAACAAGCTCTTGCAATATATTGTCTATTAAGATATTGACCAGCTATTGACAATAGTATCAGGCAAGGAGGTTAGTGACTTGATTGAATTTAGTAATGATGTTATCTCAGATAGCTTCTGTTTTCTAGCAGTCTGTTCTTTCAGACTGGTCACTCAAGCCACAACAAAGTCTCCTAAAAAAAAGAATTACTCATTTGTCGAAAGGTGTGAATGAAAAATGGTTACATAAGACAATTTCTGCATGTGATATCTTAGTTATAGCTCAGGTGCCCAACACCTTTGCACTGTACAGTACTGCATTTGTCAGTGTGGTGTGGAGAGCGTGTTTGTAAATCTTGTGGGTGCAAAAGATAGATAGATAGATAGATAGATACTTTATTCATCCCCATGGGGAAATTCAGCTCTTTTCCAATGTCCCATACACTTGTTGTAGCAAAACTAATTACATACAATACTTAACTCAGTAAAAAATATGATATGCATCTAAATCACTATCTCAAAAAGCATTAATAATAGCTTTTAAAAAGTTCTTAAGTCCTGGCGGTAGAATTGTAAAGCCTAATGGCATTGGGGAGTATTGACCTCTTCATCCTGTCTGAGGAGCATTGCATCGATAGTAACCTGTCGCTGAAACTGCTTCTCTGTCTCTGGATGGTGCTATGTAGAGGATGTTCAGAATTATCCATAATTGACCGTAGCCTACTCAGCGCCCTTCGCTCAGCTACCGATGTTAAACTCTCCAGTACTTTGCCCACGACAGAGCCCGCCTTCCTTACCAGCTTATTAAGACGTGAGGCGTCCCTCTTCTTAATGCTTCCTCCCCAACACGCCACCACAAAGAAGAGGGAGCTCTCCACAACTGACCTATAGAACATCTTCAGCATCTCACTACAGACATTGAATGATGTTGGGAATAGTGAGGGTGGAGAGCCACAGGAGGGGTGTGGGACAGGTGGCAGAGCGGGAGTACCAGGGCGGGAGAGTGGCACAATTGGTTTATTAATCATTATAGAATATCTCTTTGATGCTTCCCACTCCCTCCCCCTCTCCCTTCCCCTTTTTCCAACCATGATTCCCCTCTCCCTGTACCCTTCCCACTCTCAGTCCACAATACCATAAGCTATAGAAGCAGAATTAGTCCATTTTTCCCAACAGGTCTGCTTTGCCATTTCATCATCGCTGATCCAATTTTCCTCTTAGCTCCAATCTCCTGCCTTCCCTGTCATATCCCTTCATGACCTGACCTATCAAACTCTGCCTTAAATATACAAGCAGCTTCCACAGTTGCCTGTGCAATGGATTCCACAGATTCACCACCCACTGGCTTAAGAAATTCCTCCTCATTTTTGTTCAAAAAAGGGCGCTTCTTTATTTTGAGGCTGTGTCCTCTGGTCTTAAATTCTCCCACAATAGAGTCAGGTTTATCATCACTCACATGTCATGAACTTAATTTTTTATTCCACGGCAGCAATACATAAAATTGCCATAGTACTGTGCAAGAGTTTTAGGTGTGTGTGCGTATGTGATTTCTAAATTTACTGAGATTTAGTGCAGAATAGGCTGCACCACCCAGCAGTCCCACAGTTTAATCCTAATCTGGTCATGGGACAATGTACAATGACCAGTTAACATACCACACAGTACATCTTTGGACTATGGGAGGAACCTGGAGCATCGATGGAAACCTGTGTGGTTACAGCAAGAATGTACAAACTACTTACAGGCAGTGGCAGGAATTAAACCCAGGTTGCTGTTACTGTAAAGAATTGTGCTAACCACTACACTACTGTGCCACCCTATTACCTCTATAAGCAGCTTCATCGTTAACTTTTTCAGTGTAGTTGTTTACAGTAAGGCAATTTATAGAATAAATCAACTATTGAAAAAGCTGCCAAGTTGCAGAGTCAGGTATAGTCCTTTGTTTCAATGGACTGCTAAAGCCACATGCACTACTATTATGGTAGAAATACAATTATCTCATAGTTAGAAAATGTAAACATCTCAGGATGAAGCTAATTGCAGTTCTGACAAAACTCAGCAGGACTGTGCTATTTTTCAATGACCGTCTTGCAGACAGAAATCATCCTGGAAAGGCATCTGCAAGTGGGAATTGTTTTGAGCACAGAATTTACCTGTTCTTATTAAATATATTTAAATAAATGTTCATTCTCTCTTCAGCTACTCTGCTGAGGCTTGGGTAGAATTATGCTGATAGTTGTAAGTAGGGAGGAGAAATGGAACACAGTAAACTGAAGGAGGAATGATGACAGAAGAGGACTGAGATGAGGTGAGAGTGTGGGAGGGAAGAGTGTCAGGGTGAACTGAGAATACTGAAGTGAAGGAAAGACAAAACACATCAAACCAAAATCTGCAGATTTTGGAAAACAGATATAAAGCAGAAAAGAGTAGAAAAACACAGCTGGTCAGATAGCACCTGTGAACAGAGAAAAAGTTAGTGTTTCACATTAACAGTCTTTCATCTGAGATGTTTGATGCATCTGGGGAGTTTATAAATAAAAATGTGGTTCTGTTGAAGATGCTAGAAGTGAGAAGAGCTCTGGTTTGAATTTAGGATGGGAGAATACTATATTCAGATCAAGTATTCACTAGACCACCTCTATCAAATCTTCAAAGTTCAGTCACTTGCTCAAGTATCCATCTCTGAATGCATAAACATTTTGAAAAGATAAGGTTGAACATTGGTAAAAATTTCCAGTTTGGACTTAGAAATTCTAATGTGGAAATTATGTTTAACTGTAAATCATTGTCTATTGCAGAAATGAGTCTGGGAAGGAATAGATATAGTACTTGTGTGCATTTCTGCAGTTACCTTGGAGGATTGATTCCCCCCCCCCAGTGAAATTTAAAAAGTTCAATAGAAGTAACTGAGTATTTTCTTTCCAAACTTTCTCAGTTCCTTGGAGGGTTCAGTAATCATGGCTGGTTATACACGTAATTAAAATTTTGCAAGAAATCAGATCCTTTCATTAAACAGATTAGATTGAATCCTGTTTTATATATATATATATATATATATATATATATATATATATATATATATATATATTCATTTAAAATGTTATAGCCTGTGGAAGGAAGCACTGTTGCATTTTTAAGTTCTGTCATTTCAACCACTGAGCAACCTCACTAGCCCTGAGGAACTACTTTTATTAAGTAGTATGTGTAATTCTTTTCACATCCTGATTCAAAGAATGTAAGTTTTAAAAAATTATCTTTTAATAATAATTTATTCTTGACCTTAATCCCATGTGTGTACACAATCTTCATTTCACTTTATCTAAAATAATTTAAAACGTGACTTTAACTGCTATTTATTTCCTGACTTCTTGGCCTGAAGGCCACTCATCTATTGCAAATAGTGCTGCAATAAAAATAGATAACAGCAGTGGAAGTCAATCCCACATCTCACAAGATCTTTAATGGGCAACTTTGTGAAAAAGTCATCAGCCTCTGGCATCCTTTTCTCTCGTCTCAAAATTGGATGAATAAGATATAATAATTTTGTAAACTAATCACATTCTCAATGTATTATAATTTCTCTGTTTTCCTTTTCCATTTTTGCCTTTACCTTACGCATAGATTAGAGGGAAAGGACGCCCATTGGAGTTGGTGAGAACTGTGGGATTTAATTCCACTACCTATCAAAATATTGAAAGGCCTAGAAAGAGTAGACATGGAGAGTCAACACGTACAAACAAGCTGGAGGAACTCAGCAGGTCAAGAAGCATCCATGGAAGCGAGCAGTCAATGTTTTGGGCCGAGGCCCTTCATCAGGACTGAAGAAGGAGGAGGCAGGGGCCCTATAAAGAAGGTGGGGGGAGGGTGGGAAGGAGAAGGCTGGTAGGTGCCAGGTGAAAAACCAATCAGAGGAAAGATCAAGGGATGGGCGAGGGGAGGTGAAGAAGGAACGTAAGGGGAAAGCACTATGGGTAGTAGAAGAAGGCAGAATCATGAGAGGTGATAGGCAGCTGGAAGAGGAGGCAGAGTGAAACTGGGATTGGGGAAGGGAGAGGGAGGGAATTACCGGAAGTTAGAGAATTTGATGTTCATGCCATTTGATGTACCTACCAGCCTTCTCCTTCCCACCCTCCCCCCACTTTCTTTATAGGGCCCCTGCCCCCTCTTTCTTCAGTCCTGACAAAGGGTCTCAGCCCGAAACATTGACTGCTCATTTCCACGGATGCTGCCCGACCTGCTGAGTTCCTCCAGCTTGTTTGTACATGTTGATTTGTCCACAACATCTGCAGTGTACTTTGTGTAGACATGGAGAAGATGTTTCCTATAACCAGAGGGCACTGTCTCAGAATAGAAGGACATTCCTTTAAAACAAACATGAGGAGGAATTTCTTTAGTCAGAGAGTGGTGAACCTGTGGAATTCATTGCCAGAGATGGTTCTGAAGGGATAGGGAATACTGTATTTAAAGTGGAAGTTGATAGGTTCTAGGTTAATAAGGATGTCAAAGGCTATGGGGAGAATGCAGGAGGATGGGGTTGAGTGGGAAAATAAATCAACCATGATAGAATGGTGGAGCAGATTCAATGGGCTTATGGTGTCTTCCTGTGTCTTATGGTCTTATTCCAACATCACTTTTACTGTGGCACCATCAACAGGGAATCAGTGCCCTTTAGGATAAATGTAGTTATTGTGCAGTCTTTGGAACTAATCAGAGTGAAGTATTCTTACAGCCAACAAATCATCAAGTAAAATGCAAAATTATATTTAAGTTAATGATTTTACAGAAAGTGAAGTTCAAATTGTGAGAGCGTTGACTTGAGCCTCTTTCTACAATGCGTATGTATGTGTAAAAGCGAGAATTGCAGCTGTGGAGTGAAGAGCAAAATTCCTCTTTTAAGAATCTGACCCTTATCGTGCTTGGTGATTATCTTCACCTTCTATAAATGTGTATACTCTGCTATCAGGTGTACTAGAATGTGAAAAAGAAAATGAGAGGTTTACTTTTTTAGAAATAATAGGACAATCCTGCCACCGTCATACCCAACTGAACCCTAACCCCCGCTGCCATCTAATTCAAAACAACAACAAATTTCATGGCTTAAATTCTGTGACAAATTTTAAGCAAAGAAATGCCAACGACAGGGATTTCAAATGAACCGCAAAAAAATTGATTTCTGAGCATGACACTTGCATCCTATAAAGGAATAACAGAATTGTTGCTTGAATTACTGTCTTTTGTGTTCAGGGCTAGGCTAAAACGTTGTAAGTTCTAAAGCACTTGAATGAATTTTGCACAAACAGGTAGGTTGTACCCTATTATGTCTGCTGTTCTGTTTAGATATAATAATTTAATTAGAAACTGGATTATCTACAAATGATTTGATTCCATCGATGTTTGAAATTTACTTACAGTATAAAATATCTAATAAAATACAGTACTGGAACAAATCATCATGTGTTTGGATAAAATATTCAAATAATTTATACTACCTGTCCTTATGAATGCAATTTATATAACATTATTTATGTGGGTTTTTCATTGGAAACAGAAAGAAGACTGCAATACCTAAACCAATATTAAAGGTCCTGTTAATCATTAAACCTGTCATTAAATGTCTCACAGGTCTGTTACTTTTATGTACATTTGGAACCAACCTATTGAAATTAAGTTTTTAAAGATTCACTTCACCTAGTAGAACTGCGTTTATAAGCTTAGGGTATATTAATGAATATGCTCGATCCTGTCTGATCTGTCTCAGGTGTATTGCTTTGGTAGGACCCCTCTATATCTGAGGCTGAAAGCCTTTGGTTGTCTGTACAGGATGAAGGAGAGAAGCAGCCTAAAGAGGTGGATCACCTCATGCCTATCATCATGCCTGTCTCTGTACCTGTAAAGCCTCTGCCTGCTGAAGCCAGCAAGCAGGCCACCAAGGACAAGCCTACCAACTCTGTTTCAGATGACGAGATGCCAGTCCTCATGAAGATGACTGATTCTCCACCAAACGCTTCCACAGTGGCCCAATCCTGCTCATCCTCTGTGAGTGCTGCCATTCTTGCTACTGACCCAGCCAGTGTTGCTTTGTATGAAACCCTTTGCTTGCTGACGGAAAACTATGGTGGCATGTGCTGCAGAGTTTTGGATCACCCCAGACTACTGCAAAGATGCCAATTGAAAAGGACCATTGAATTGAATTGTCAACTCAAATTAGAGTTATAAAGTGTAAAATTAATGGATCTTTCCAGTGAAGGAGCATTTTTTAACTGAAAGTTTATCAAAATTCATACACTGGTATTTCGCCTGGTGCTCAGAGTGTGGTCTAATGGAATCAGAGCTAATAGGGGTGATTATAATGTTAGATATTATTAAAAGTGTGTTAACAGCAGTGCTGCTGTCCAGGGAATCTGGCAAGAACCTCTGCTGTCTGATAGTGCTTACGCAGCAACAAATTAGTGCGGAGATGCATTGGTGTTGGCTGGGCCAACGATCGGTACTAAGATGTACGGCTCGCCCAGATGAGCAGCTGCTGGGGACAAGCGGCACTAGCACCACATGTTGATATGGTTCCTCGATCTGGTGGTCACTCTGATCAGCATTTGTCTGCCTGTTCCTCTGAATGGCCACACTGCACTCACCAGTAAGCTTGTGGCTTATGGAGAAATCTCGGAGCTGGGGAGAGGTGTGTAGCCAAACAAGGGTTAGAAGCAGCCTCGCATCCCACAGGTGCTGATGAGATAAACATTTGGATCTGACTGGTCCAGTCACACATTGTCCCTAACAAAGGCCCAGGGTCATTTTGCCATGAACCCCATGTCTATGTACTGAGCAGCCACAAGCTCATTCCAGCCCTCATTAAGAATATTTCTCTGCACTCAAACATGGGTAATATTTTTTTGCTGTGGAGGGCAGGTGTTTGTGCCTGGTTCCTAGCATTACAGTATACACTGCAGGTGGGTGATTTTTCTAAAACATGGGGAGAGAGGTCTTGTCACCTATGTACGTTTGGACTTGAGAACCAAGAGCACGATAATAAATGGGGACTTTTGCAGGGTAGCTCTGGCCAGATACCAGTGTATAGACCCACTACTCCTGAAGTTGCCAACATGGTCTGGATTGTTAATTATTTTGAGGTTTTTTCCCCTGGAATGCAAAGGGATTCATGTGCAAATCAATTTTTGCCGTGTTTGCTTTTCTCTGCATGCTGTTGTCTTTCTGACTTAAATGTGACTTTGAAAAGTCCACCTCCTGTACTCTTAGATTTGCAATTCAATTGCTTCTTCCTTTGTTGGCAGGAAGCTCTTTTGTCTGTATTTTTCCAGAGAGCTCACAAAAAGTACTGAATTCTGTTTACTTCAGCAGCTCCAACAACAAAATATTCATTGTATTACCAATGTCAGTCTGATAGCAGCTAAGCAATACATTCAGCAGTAAAGTTCAGTAGTACTTTCATTCTGCCTTTAAAATCTGCCCTTTATGGAAACAGTGTTAAAAGATTTTAAAAATTAGTTTTATCTGTTATATGTACATCAAAGCTTACAGTGAAACATACTTTTTGAATGTTCTTTTTATTCATGAAGCAGTTTGCTGGTTTCAGAATCATTATCTATCTTCATTTTTGGTTGACTGCTTTATTACCTAGAAACAGTATAAACAAAGCCAACCTTATAAAGCAGAAGCAACATTTTAAAAGTTGATTAATTTCAGTTGGAGCAAACCTGGTATAACTATTGTCACGTACCTCGTGACCAGATTAAAGAACCAGCAAAATAACGGAAAACACATTGGAGTCTGGTATTGCTATAAACAAATAGTGTTTATTAGTAAACTATGCAATACAGTCAATATAGTACTATAAATGCAGATATATCAAAGAGGTTAGCAATGAGAGAGAGTGATCTTCAACGAATATCCTTTCAACACAAGTGGTACCACCCCCAAATTCAGCTACGGGACATCCCAAAGTGGTGGCCACAGGATACTCAAACAGAATCCACATATGGATTACCACCAACAGTAGCTTATCACTGAGGTACCATCTTCAAGTGGTAAAACTACCAACCCTGGCCAGGATGATCACACACAGGTAGATTCCACAAGGCTACCTCAAACACACAACTGTGATAGCTACTTATCCAGTTCCACTACATACGAAATAACTCCTACAGTGATTTGCCACAGGGGTGCCTTTCTTCAGTGAACTACCACACCCAAACAAGGGTAACACACAAGTAGTAATCACAAAGGATTCCCCCTCACCAGAGAACCCACTCCTGTGGATTAGCTACATGACAGTCACACCTTCATATTCGAATGGAACTCAAACTCACCCGAACGGAGTACAGAGGAGAGAGTCCAAACAGTAACCTCTTTGTCACTAAGTTTCTTCTGTTTCAAACCTTCTTCTCCCCTCTTCTCTTCCTCTAAAGTCACTGAATGTGACCACAAACAAAGGCGACCGTTCTTCTGTGGTAAAGTTATCAACTCAGGGAAAGGTTGGACACACAAATAACTCCCCACCGGTCATACCTTTTCTGCACTGCGAGAACCACTGATCGATTTCCCTGAATCGATCTTCCACAAACCCACCTTCCTGTGGGCACAACAAGCTCATCCAGTGTCCAAAACTCTGTGTGTCTGGGTAACAGCGGACCTGGTTTTTATCTCCACATGTTGGACACCAGCTGTCCATCAACCTGCTCTGTCCTCCTCTCTCTGCAGGAACTTTTACAAGCAGGCAATGTTCGTGTAGAAATGTAAACAAACTGCGGAGAAACGATAACATCAACCTTCTGAGCATTCTTTGTCTCTCTCTCTCTCATAATAACAGCTCAAACAGTGTCCAAAAACCAGTCTCATTCTCCTGACATTTTAAAGTGATTGTCCACAGACAATATGAACCCTAGGGGTACATAACACTATCTATATTTTCAACTGCATGTTTATTAGTTCTGCAGAGATGAAGTTAGCAGCAATGCAATCAGTTCTCCAATGTTATTGACATTATTCGTTCATTTCCTTGTTTTACCTAATAACACAATAATCATATAGTAATAACACAGTCATCTTACTGGTACTTCCAAATACAAATTTCTTACTGATACTGTGCTGTGTATAAATTTTCCTGCTTATGTGCTTGCTTACCAAGAGCTATTTCCAATATGGACTCAGAATATGGAGTTGCCAGCTTTTATTGTATTGCATAATTTGTGTTTCTTTTTCTCTCCATGTGCATTGGGTTCTGTCGGGTTTCTTGCTTTGTGGCTGCCTGTAAGCAGACAAATCTCAAGGTTGTATAATTTATACATCCTTTGATAATAAATGTTTGAAGCCTTTGAATTTGATTGTGGAAGGTTAAACAATGAGTGGCACAAGAGTGAAGATGATGGAGTGGCTGCCTTGATTCAAACCTGACTTCTATAGTTGCCTGCACATTCTTGATTAGTCTGTGTGTATTTCTACTGGGTGCCTCTCGCGTCCCCCCCAAAAAATGGGCAAACCACTTTAAATTGCCCCGACTGTGCATCTGACTGGTGGAACATGGCAAACGTCAATAGAAAAGGTTGGGAGAAAAAAGTGGGTTTCCAGTAGGACTAGTAGTAAATGGACATCAAGGGCTTGGTGGGTTAAATGGCCTATTTCTATGCTTTATCTCCCTATGATTGAAAAGAAACACAAAATAACAGAGAATTCCTTCATGTCAAATTAGATGCTGTGGACGAGCTTTATTTCAAGGATTATTACAATGATCTGTTGCATTAGCCATTATTTTATTCAATTTTTTTCCTGGTAGCAGTCTTTTTGCAGAAATATGGTGTAGTGGGCACTAATGCTCTCATACATCTGCCTAATAGATTTGTGAATCTATTAAGTTTGCTGGCTATGAGGCATCACCTCAATTCTGGTACCTTTGCATATGTTCCACAGAGAAAGATTGCCTATTGCCCTGTTCAGATCAAATCAACACAAACCGAGTATCAAGAATGAGTATCAGTCAGTGCATTGAATATAGAAGTTAGGACATTATGTTTCGGTTTTTTAAGACATTAATAAGACCATATTTGGAGTACAGAGTACTGTTTTGGGCGCCTTATTTTTGGAAGGATATGCTTAAACTGAAACAGTGCAGAAAAAGATTTAAAAGGATGTTACCAAGACAAGAAGTCCTGAGTTATAGGTAGAGGTTGGTTAGACTAGGTCTTTATTACTTGTAACATAGGAGAATGAGAGGCAACATTGTAGAAAAGTTTAAAATTATGTGGCCCGCATAAGGTGGATTGAGGTCTTTTCCCCAGGGTAGGGGAGTCCAAAACCAGGGAGCATAGATTTCAGATGATAGGGGAAAGCTTTAAAAGGGTTCCTAGTGGCAACTTCTTTTTGCAGATGCGGTGGGGAGAGAATATGGAACTATTCTATTTGGTTGAGTCAGTTGCAATGGTTTCATTTAAGAAGCACTAGGATGGGCTAAATGCAGGAAATTGGGACTTGGGTGGGTACTGTGGCAGGCATGGACTTGATAGGCCAAAAGGCCTGTTTCTGTGCTGTATTTAATGTAATGGATAGATTCCATTATTCTCTCTAACCCTTTAAATAAAGAGTGAAATCACAAAATTAAAAAGAAACATCTGGGGATTGAAACATTCTGTTGCACCACTGCCTTAACAGAAGCTGGCAGGATAGGTTTGACAGTATTTTGTTCTACTGGAAATCATGATGGACTCTACAGGCAAAACTGCCTTCTCCTATGATACATAGAAACATAGAAAACCTACAGCACAATACAGGCCCTTCGGCCCCACAAAGCTGTGCCAAACATATCCTTACCTTAGAAATTACCTAGGGTTACCCATAGCCCTCTATTTTTCCGAGCTCCATGAACCTGTCCAGGAGTCTCTTAAAAGACCCTATCATATGCACCTCCACCACCGTCACTGGCAGCCCATTCCACATACTCACCACTCTCTGTGTTTTAAAAAAGAACTTAACCCTGACATCTCCTCTGTACCTACTTCCAAGCACCTTAAAAGTGTGCCCTCTCATGCTAGCCATTCCAGCCCTGGGAAAAAGCCTCTGACTATCCATAGTCAATGCCTCTCATCATTTTATACACCTCTATCAGGTCACCTCTTACCCTCCATCAATCCAAGGAAAAAAGGCTGAGTTCACTCAACTTATTCTCATAAAGGCATGCTCCCCAATCCAGGCAACATCCTTGTAAATCTCCTCTGCACTCTTTCTATGGTGTCCACATCCTTCCTGTAGTGAGGCGACCAGAACTGAGCACAGTACTCCAAGTGGGGTCTGACCAGGGTCCTCTTATAGCTGCAACATTACCTCTCAGCTCTTAAACTCAGTCCCACGATTGATGAAGGCCAATGCACCGTATGCTTTCTTAACCACAAAGTCAACCTACACAGCAGCTTTGAGTGCCCTATGGACTCGGACTCCAAGATGCCTCTGATCTTCCACACTGCCAAGACTCTTATCATTAATAGTATATTCTTTATCATATTTGACCTACCAAAATGAACCACCTCACACTTAGCTGGGTTGAACGCCTTCTGCCACTTCTCAGCCCAGTTTTGCATCCTATCGATGTCCCGCTGTAACTTCTGACAACCCTCCACACTGTCAGAAAATTTACTAAACCATCCCTCCACTTCCTCATCCAGGTCATTTATAAAAATCACAAAGACTAGTGACCCCAGAACAGATCCCTGAGGCACACCACTGGTGACCGACCTCCATGCAGAATATGACCCGTCAACTCTTTGCGTTCTGTGGGCAAGCCAGTTCTGGATCCACAAAGCAGTGTCCCCATGGATCCCATGCCTCCTTACTTTCTCAATAAGCCTTGCATGGGGTATCTTATCAAATGCCTTGCTGAAATCCATATACACTACATCTACTGCTTTACCTTCATCAATGTGTTTAGTCACAATACTGATAGACCTAAACATGCACTCTGTTTCTGTCGTCCATCTCTCTATTTGCATGTAGGAGATGAGCTGATTTGCCTCAAATTAAATTCTTACAGTTGGAGGCCTTGCAAGCCATGTGGTAGAAACTGTTGTAAACCAATACAACTTGTGTGTTTTGAAGTCCACAGTCCAGCCATTCCTGAGTAGGTGACTTTGTCAAAGCAATTATTATTGGTAGAGTAAGTATGGAAGGGAGGCTTGTATTTGTATCTCTGTAACATTGTCATATTCTCAGGTGATTGAAGTCCATGGACTTTGCTCTTGTGTTGATGCCTTCTTTTCTTGTGTTTGGGTAAAATGAGATTGCTGTTAATCCGGCATGTTATAATGAACATGGCAAAAATTCTTCTTTGCTCCCATTAATAAAGCTTTGGAAGAGGTGTGATTTTATTTCATTGACAACTTTTGTTTTCTGCACTAATACAGTATATCAAAGGACATACATAATCAAATGTTGCTTTGGTTTGTCATTAGTCTTCTTGTGATCAGCGATGCTTGAGGTTTGTAATTTTCATGGGTTTGTGTGTTTTGTCCTGCCTTTTTTTTCAATCCTCAGTAACTGATTGCAGGTCTGTTTTTAACATTGGGACTTTGAGAAATTATTCATTTGGTAAAGAATGGACATTACCTTTATTTAAAAGGGAATCCACGCAGTAATGTTTTCTGATAATTTGCTGTGTTAATGCAATTAGATGTATAAATATGACAGCAATTTAAAGTGATCTGAAAAACAGTAAAATTCTAATTATGAACATTTTAGGAGGTTGTTCGAAAGTGTCAACCCATCGATACACAATCAGAAGATAACTTGAAACCTCGTCAAGACAAGAAGAAATATCGACATAGGCCAGAGCCTCTCTACATCCCTCCACCTATAGTCAGCCTCTCTGCTTCGTATCCAGGCGCAACGCTATACCAAAGTCAGCTCCGCTCACCAAGAATCATGGGTGATCACCTGCTGGACAGGACCCAAGAGCTCCCTCCCTACACACCACCCCCAATGCTAAGTCCAGTGAGACAGGGCTCTGGCCTTTTCAGCAGCGTCATTTCCTCTTCGCACGGTGGCACTTATCCAACACTGCCTATCACCCCTTTAACTCCACGTATACTGCTTGGTCGAACGAGTGAGTATTTTATATTTAACTACATTGGCCAATCCTTGAATTATCCACTTTTTAAAAGTAGGTTTTAATTTGGCTGTTTTCTAACGTCAGCTATTCCTTTTTCATTCTGATTTTGTTTTGCCTGTTAACAGTATTCTCCAGCTCTAGCAGTTTAGTCAGCTCCAAACTTATCTCTTTTACATTGAATATATGTTACCATCTCTACAGCTGGTGAGCTTGCCCACATTTTACTTTCTGTCCACGGAGTAAGAGATGCAGCACAGCTTGACTGGATGAATTTTGATGTGTTTTGCATCTGTCAGCTACTTGGGAGAAAATCATAACTTTAGTAGAAATCCAAATTCAGATCAAACTCTATAATTAACTAGTTATTTATATTATACTGATACATTTCAACTCAATGTGCAGTGGAATTTAGGAGTCCATGTACATTTTTTTTAAAAACCTTGGCATTTATGTAAATAAAAAGACTAAGAAAAGTATGGACAGATTAATGTCATCAATACTCATAACTTACACCTTTAAGCCCTACTCTTTTAGTTAATTGGTGCAGGGCACCAGCCAAAGTGAATTTAGTTTTCCTGATGTGCTGCGAACAAAACTAAACGAAGTGCTCTAGTTGGATTCTGTGCTACTAAAATTAAAATTAAAAGTATTTTTCAGTTTTGAAGACTATATGCCAAGTAGTTTTGAAGTAGAAGGAATTGATGGAATGGGTAGGGTTGGACTGTTCTTTCTCCTGATCAAAACAAGCGGGGAAAATACTAAAATTGGAGCTAATCCATTGAAAGTTAGATTAGCAAGTGTCGTTTCACACATAGCAAAAATCTTCCACACTAGATGTGAGCAATAGAGTGTTGATTAAAATTTTAAAGTCTGGTAAAGTAAATTTTATTAAGGAAAAAATTACCAAGAGATATGGAACAAAGATGGATAAATGGAGGTCAGGTATTCATCAGCCCTGATAAAATTATCTGATATAAGACGCTCAGATGCCTAAATTATTTACTCCAGATTCTATGTGATGAATGTCTTCAAATAAAATACAAATATTCCCAGGAATGACTAGGCTGATGCAAGGTAAAAACTTCTACTTACTTAGCTAGGACCAACTACTGACATCTATTTTACTTTTAGCAATAAAAGGTTGTATATTAAATGATACATCCACTGAGCATCTTCTCTTATTACTGTTTTGCTCTGGTTTTCAGATGGTATTGATGCAACGACAATAACCCCTGGACCTGGGGAACAGACTGTTGACATTGAACCGTAAGTGGTCATTTTTACATATAACAGTGTAGTTGAAAAATCTGTGACAATGAATTCCACAGGTTCCTCTGACTTAACAAATTCCTCCTCATTTGTGTTTTAAATAGATATCATTCTATTCTGAGGCTGTGCACTCTGGTCCTAGAATCACCTACTGTGGGAAACATCCTGTCCACATCCACCCGATCTAGGCCTTTCAGTATTCGATTGGTTTCAATAAGATTTCTCTCCCTGACCACCCCCCATTCTAAACTGCAGCAAGTACAGGCCCAGAGCCATCAGATGGTTCTCATGTGTTAACCCTTTCATTCCCCGAATAATTCTCATGAATCTCCTCTGGTTTTCCGATCCCAGCACGCCTTCTTAGATAAGGTGCCCAAATCTGCTCTCAATACTCCGTGCAGCCTGACTAATGCCATACAAAGCCTCAGCGTCACATCCTTGCTCTTATATTCTAGTCCTCTGAAATTGAATGCTAACTTTGCATTTGCCTTCCTTGCCACTGACTCAGCCTGCAAATTAATCTTTAAGGAATCCTGCACAAGAACTCTCAAATTCCTTTGTGTTTCTGATTTTTGAATTTTCTCCCCATTTAAAAGTTAGTCTATGCTGTTACCAAAGTGCATGACCATACACTTCCCTACACTATATTCTATCTGCCACATTTTAACCCATTCTTCCAATCTAAGTCCTTCTGCAGACTCCATGCTTCCTTGACACTAACTGCTCTTCCACCTATCTTTGTATTCTCTGCAAACTTGGCCACAAAACCATCAATGTCATCATCCATACCATTAGTATATAACGTGAAAAGAAACGGTCCCAGTATCAACCCCAGTAGGGCATCACTAGTCACTGGCAGCCAGCTAGAATAGACACCCTTTATTTCCATTCTTTAGCTCCTGCTAGGTCAGCCACTCTTCTATCCATTCTAGTATCTTTCCTGTAATGCCATGACCTTTTACCTTATAAAACATTTTCATGTGCGGCACCTTGTTAATGGTCTTCTGAAAATCTAAGTAAGCAAACTCCACTGCATCTCTTTTGTCTACCCTGCCTGTTAGTTCCTTTTATCAAGCAAGATTTCCCTTGTCATATTTTATTATGTGCCTCCAAGTTCCCCAAAACCTCATCCTTAATAATGGACTCCCAACATCTTCCCAATCACTGTCGTCAGGTTAACGGGGCTATAATTTCCTTTTTTCGGTCTCCACTCTTAAAGATTAGAGTGACATTTGCAATTTTCCTCTGGAACCATTCCAGAATCCAGTGATTCTTGAATGATCCTTACTAATGCTTCCACAGTCTCTCAAGCTACCTCTTTTCAGAACCTTGGGTTGTAGACCATCTGGTCCAGGTGACTTATCTACCTTCAGACCTTTCAGCTTCGCAAACACCTTCTCTTTAGTATTAGCACCTTCACTCACTTCTGTCCCCTGACATTCTTGAATTTCTTGCATACTGCTAGTTTCTTCCACAGTGAAGCATGACGCAAAATACTTATTATGATCAGATGGCATTTCTTTGTCCCCGTTACTACCTCTCTAGCCATCCGATATCCACTCTTTCCACTCTTTTACCCTTTATACATATTATATATATAATAAAAAATCTTTTGGTATCCTCTCTGATATTACTGACTAGTTTACCTTCATATTTCATCTTTTCTCTTTTTTTTAGTTGCCTTCTGTTTATTGAAAGTGTCCCAATTCTCAAACCTCGCAAATTTTTGCTATATTATGTGCCCTAATTTTTGCTTTTATGGTGTCTTTGACTTCCTTGTCAGCCACAGTTGCCTCATTCTCCCTTTAGAATATTACATAATCTTCAGGATGTATCAATCCTGCACCTTCCAATCTGCCCCCAAAAATTCCTGTCATTGATGTTCAGCCATCATCCCTGCTAGTATCCCCTACCAATCAAGTTTGGTCAGCTCCTCTTTCATGCCTCTGTAATTCCTTTTACTCTGATATACCTGATTTTAGCTTCTTCCTCTCAAACTGCAGGGTGAATTCTATCATATTATGATCACTGTCTTCTTAGGGCTCCTTTACCTTAAGCTCTCTAATCAAATCTCGTTTATTTACACATCTGATCCAGAATTCCCTTTTGAGTGTGTTCAACCAAAAGCTGCTCTAAAAAGCCATCTCGTAGGCATTCTACAAATCCCCTCTTTTGGGATCTACCACCAACCTGATTTTCCCAATCTACCTGCAGATTGAAATCCCCCATGACAATCGTAAGATTGCCCTTTTTACATTCCTTTTCTATCTTCCATTGTTTTTTCTAACTCACATCCTGGCTACTGTTTGAAGGCCTGTATATAATTCCCATTAGGGTCTTTTTACACTTGCAGTTTCTTAACTCTACTCACAAAGGTTGTATATATTCTGATCCTATATCACCTCTTCCTAAGGATTGATTTCATTTTTGACCAACAAACCTGCCAACATGTTGAGTTCCAAAGAATCTGGAGTGACCATTAGATGTTGACCTTCCAAATAACATGTCATTGAGTAAATGAATTTGTTAATTTCCATATTCATAATGATTTTGAAATGAACTATAAAATAGATTATCCAACATGTTTTGTAAAAGAAAAGCATTAGCAGAAATTATAACACTTTAAAATTGATGATTTAACTTTTCTTAGATCAATGATGAAGATTACTTTTTTAATTATAGGAATTTCTCTCATGTATTAGCAATGATTGTTGATTGATTACCAGGTTAATTTTTTTTTAGTAGAAGTTTGTAAAGTGTGACTCCTGCTAATAAATCTGAAGTTGCTTCACTAATTTTGTTAACTATTTCATATCTGCTGACATGTTCACACTTTTAAAAATTTTGTTAGGCGAATCAATATGGGATTGCGGTTTCAAGCAGCAATCCCAATTTTGCAAGACAGGTCACTGGCTGAAAAAGACGTCTGTAAAGCAGATTTGGTGTGGAAGCCTTGGTGTGAATTAGAAAACCCAGAAGTACAACAAAAAGGTACTAATTGATAGCAGTTTATATTGTACATTGTTATATAGAATGGCTTCAATGGAAAATATTTTTAAGTGTAAGTTTGTTTGAATCTCTCACTAAGTGTAAGTTCTAAATCTTTCTATTGCTGCCTTTATGAGGCTCAGCAATATCTATGTTGATCTTGATTAGACTTTGAAATGTGCTAGGATTATTTTAGTTATTGCTCTTTCAAATTTGGTTACAAATTAGTGTTAGGCTGTTTTCACCCTGCACTGAATTAAAGTTTTTATTGACCCTCATGGTGAGTTTTTTTAAAGGGTGCTCATCTTCCTATTCAGTTGCTCATCTTTTTACCTGTTTGTAAGAAGTAAATACAGATATAGCTCTAAATAACTGAGGTAGGATTGTGTTGTCCTGCATTGTGCAGAACAGAAAACTCCTAGTTTTCACCTCTGTTCCCTGAATTGGCTGATTTCAAATTGAATGACAGTAAGAGCCATACCAAGACAACTGTAGACTGGATGGAGAAACTTTTTTTTTTGTTTCTCTTCATAAAACAAACCTAAGACCATGAGATACTAAATGACTAGTTGTACACTAACTACACGTTTGTATAATTAGTAATAGGCACTTAAATATTCTATTGTTGAACTTTGCATTGGGATAACCATGGTTAAGATTGATTTGCTAATGGGAAGATGTGATGGACGATGGGATAAAAACATTGTTAACCTGTGTCTTGGATGTTCTGTTCTGAGAAGAATGGATGCTACCTTCATAAGCTTCAGTGCTAGAATCGGTCTATGAGAGACTGGTGAGAATTTCATTTTAAATTCCCACCTCTCATCATCCTTTTAAAATATTGTATATTCCTTGTTTGTTGTCTCTAACAGTGGATCTCTGTTCAGGAATATTTCCAGAATCTGAAATTCTATCTTTTCTTTAAATACAGTATCCAGTACTGATTTGTCAACTCAGTTTTATTTTTAACTTTTATGCTAATGACGCATTATCCAATAAAACCAACCAGTTTTTACTGAAAATGCACTTTTGCCCAAAATTCAACATTGTGCAGCTATAATTGAGCACAATATGTTGAAATTAGTGCACGCAAGACACTTGAGAGGTTATTACCTACTTAGTTAATTGAACCTTTGTATTCTTTTTAATTTCAAACTCATTTTTAGGAATTTATTTCACTGGAATTCTCCTTCAAGGGCAATTCCATGGTTATGTTTTTTCTAGCACAGAAATAAATTTTACCTTATCACAAAAAATGTTTTTTTTCTGAAGTTGTCGTGCTGGTAAAATGAAGACATTTCTTTTCCATAGCAGATCACCAATGGTCACCATTAACTGATCAATTGATCTGTCAAATTATATTGATGAAGCAATAACTGTCAACCAAGAGAATTCATCTCTTTGAATTGAGTCATTAATGTTGTTATATTTAATATTTCTTATGAAATTGGTGCTTTTGTTTAAGTTTATAAATTATGAACACTTCACTTTCTTTAACGTAGTGGAAGATATGCTGAACATGGCTTGTTCTAGTGTGCTGCCAGGTGGTGGGACAAATAGAGAACTTGCCCTACATTGTCTTTTTGAGGCAGGCGGGAACATTTTGGTGAGTGCTAAATTAAAACTCAGATTACTTGCAATTAGCATGACAGTATAGAGTTTGTATAACCTACTTTTCAAACTTTAACAGTGATTATTGATATTTACAACGGAAAATTAAAATTCTTGTCAAAGTTTGGGCACCCCAGTCAAAATTTCTGTTACTGTGAATAGCTAAGCGAGTAAAAGATGTTCACTGCAGCCAAAAAGTTCTATTTTAACTTCATCAGTTCACAGGACTTGTTTCCAAAATGCATCAGGCTTGTTGAGATGTTCCTTTGCAAACTTCTGACACTGAATATTGGCCACAATGAGCAAAGGTATGTTTGGAGAAAAAAGGGTGCAGAATTTCATGAGAACACCTCTCCAACTGTTAAACACGGGGGCGGATCGATCATGCATTGGGCTTGTGTTGCAGCCAGTGGCACGGGGAACATTTCACTGGTAGAGGGAAGAATGAATTCAATTAATACCAGCAAATTCTGGAAGCAAACATCATACCGTCAATTAAAAAAAAAGCTGATGATGAAAAGAGGATGGCTTGTACAACAGGATAATGATCCTAAACACACCTCAAAATCCGCAATGGACTACCTCAAAAGGTGCAAGCTCAAGGTTTTATCATGGCCCTCACAGTCCCCCAACCTAAACATCATCAAAAATCTGTGGGTAGACCTCAAAAGAACAGTGCATGCAAGACGGCCCAAGAATCTCACAGAACTAGAAGCCTTTTGCAAGGAAGAATAAGCGAAAATCTTCCAAATAAGAATTGGAAGACTCTTAGCTGGCTACAAAAAGTGTTTACAAGCTGTGATACTTGTCAAAGGGGGTGTTACTAAGTACTGACCATGCAAGGTGCCCAAACTTTTGCTTCAGGCCCTTTTTCTTTTTTGTTATTTTGAAACTGTAAAAGATGGAAATAAAAGAGTAATCTTGCATAAAATATTAAAGGAATGTGCCATCTTTAACTTTTATGCCTTTTGGAAATCAGGTCATCTTTTACTCACTTAGCTATTCACAGTAACAGAAATTTTGACCAGGGGTGTCCAAACTTTTGCATGCCACTGTAACATTGTTTATAAGTAAGCTAATGTCTTCAATTTGATGTTATAACTGGCACATATTATTTTATTTAACTTGCATTCTTCAGAATCATTGTGACTTATTTTTATATATAAAAACACTTAAGTTGTTTAATATCTAATAAAATTCTGGTACTACTGTTTCTTTGTAGATTTAAATAGTAGCTATGGTGAAACCACCACATATTTAAGAAAAACCATCCATTCTTCATCCATTCATCCGTGTTCATTTTTTTGAATATTTCGCATGGCTAAATGGAGTAGAAAAATGTCAAGAAAGTTAAGAAACATTGGCAATTTACAAATAATTTACCATCATAAACAGTTAACATTTAGTATGTGGTCATTTATTTCAAATTTTGGGGTTAATTGGGTCTGACTTTATAATTTTTTGCACAAGCGGTCAGATATTGTTACAAAATTTTTTAAATGGCAATTTAAATGGAATAGCAGATTATTCCAAAAGCAGGTATATGTTGCTTTCCACAATTAAACACATTTTTGTTTTACAGTTTGTTTTGAGTAATAACTGCCCATTTGCTGTTAAATTTGAAAGTGTTTTGTACTGGAACATCTCTACAATAGTGCTCTACAAGTGTTCTAATGCTGTTAATGACTTTCCAAAAGGAAAGACTGATGAGCATTGGTTGTACTTTCAGTTTGAATTTAAGGTTTAAACTCATTAGTTTACACAATTTAATTCAAGTAATACTTGGTTTCAAATTTTTATTAATCTGTATGTGATATTTCCTACAAAGCAGGCAAACTGGTGATTTGTTAGCATGATGATGGGCAAGTTCATTACGTAGCGTCACACAGCTGAAACTACTTACTCCAACTTTGTTTTGGAGGTTTCATAGTCTGTTATCAGGAAACATTCATTTTTCAGTGTTACAGTTTAACGTAGCACAGAAGAATATAAATAATCTGAATTGTTCAAAAATCTT
The DNA here is from genome assembly GCF_048418815.1 of Hemitrygon akajei. Taxonomy (NCBI): domain Eukaryota; kingdom Metazoa; phylum Chordata; class Chondrichthyes; order Myliobatiformes; family Dasyatidae; genus Hemitrygon; species Hemitrygon akajei. The sequence continues at coordinate 45,855,124 of NC_133130.1, forward strand.
GCCTGAAGTAATAGACTTGAGTAGAGACAGGTTCAAGGGATTACAGGTTTCCCCTGCAATCCAAAGGTAGAGCGTTCCTATGAAACCTTTCATAAGCCAAGATGTCATAAATCGAAGAAGCAATTACCATTAATTTATATGGAAAAAATTTTTGAGTGTTCCCAGATCCAAAAAAATAACCTACCAAATCATACCAAATAACACATGAAACCTAAAATAACACTAACATATAGTAAAAGCAGTAATGATATGATAAATTTACACCCTATATAAAGTAAAATATTGTAGGTACGGTGTAGTTTCACTTATCAAACTTGGGAAGGCAGCGAGCCAAAATTGATTTGGAGGGGAAAAAAATCAGCACGTACACGCATACGCACGTACACACATGCACAAACAACTGCCCGCACAAGGCTTCACAGTCATTGTAGTCTTTCTCAGGGTAAACACACGTATAAAGCGGGCTTTTTTTCGTAAAAGCGAAAATCTTCTTTGGTTGGCGAAAACAGGTACTAATATACGTCTTTCGTAACAGCGAGTTGTCGTAAAGCAAACGTTCAAAAAGCGGGGGGCCACCTGTAAAACATGTTTTTGGTTCACACATTTATTGTCACTTAGTCACATCAAAACTTTGAATAGATACATTCTATTTTAATTTTATTGTTGTTTCCTGTTGTGCTAGATGGCCGTTGAGGTTTTGTTGATGAAAATGCCAATTAAAGACAAATCCCATCCATTGGCAGACTATCACTATGCTGGTATGTAGCTTTCTTCACAATTTCTTGCTGGTCAAAGTGTCCTTGTGTCACAGAGTTTTACAGCAATCTGTCATGAATCTTCATAGTTCTTGTTATTTATTTGACAGAACGTTCTAGGTAATAAGGATCAACAAAAATAACTGCACACTCAGTAGCTCAAGCAACATGAGAGGGGAGAGGAGCAATAAATGTATTGAGTCAAGGACCTTTCATCAGAATTGGGACTTCAGTTGAAAGTTTCCAGCACTTTATTTTTTGCATTTCCAGTAACTGCAGGAAGTAGGATGCCGGAATGTTGGAGCCATATATCTGTTCTCTATCTGAATAGTAGTCAGTGTTGCACATTTATTATGTTTATTTTGGTAACTAGTCACATGAGTAGGGATGTGATAAAAGCGAAGGGAATAAGTTACTTAATCATGTTTTCTTTGGGGCTGGAGGCCAATGGACATCATATCTTTTGTTGACCACTTAATTATGCTTATTTACACTTAAGTTTGCTGAAACTGCATCGCTTCAAGATTTTATGTTTGCTAGTTGTTAATAAGGATCCAATACAGTTCTTTGACTCTTGGAACAATCATTATTGAAGTGATTGGAGGGCACATCATACAAGTATGACAAATTCGTGTGGGTCGCCAGCAGTGGCAATTGGTTTAGCCAGAATTAGCTGCTGCAGTTATAATTTCATGCAACTGTACCATGTCCCCCCACCAGTCTTCTCTTCCCACAGTCACCAGTCAACCTGTTTATCCTCCCTTTGTTCACCTTTCCCACCCCCTAAAACCTTCCTGTCGCACACCTCTTCCAGTCACCCATTGTTCAGCGGTCCCCTTGCCCCACTCCACCACCCACAAGAGATTTTACAGATGCTGGATATCTAGAGCAATACAGGCAGCATTGATAGAGGGGACTAAATAGTCAACATTTCAAGCCGAGACCCTTCTTGTGGCTCTGGGTCTGTGCATTGGCCTGAAACATCGATTGTTTATTGCTCCACAGATGCTGCCTGACCTGCTGCGTTCCTCCAGCATTTTGTGTGCATTAACCTCCCTGGTACTAATGTATGCCAGCAACCTTTCCTCTTCCCCTTCAGACCTGATGTAGGAACTTAATCCAAAATGTCAACTCGTACCTTCTGCTTCCGCAGTTGCTGTTGGTCCAGCATACTGTTTTGGTGCCAGGTTTCAGAACCTGCCATCATTCAGTCTTCATTAACGAGAACGTACGTGTTTGGTGGACTACACTTAATGTCTGGGCCCAATTTATTGTTGGTTTATGGTTATTATTTTTTATGTTCACATGTATTGAGATACTGTGAAAAATCTGTCTTCCATATCATCCAGTCAAACTAATTCATTAGCAGTGTTCATTGAGGTGGCACAAGGTAAAACAATAACAGTGTGCAGAATGAAGTGTAAATATAGAGAAAGTGCAGTGCAGGTAGACAGTAGGATCCAGGGCCACAGCAAGGTAGATTATGGGGTCAAGGGTCCATCTTACCGTACTAGTGAAACATTCAATCATCTTATAGTGGGGGGTGTAGAAGCTGTCCTTGAACCTAGTAGTACATGCTATCAGGCTTTTGTATCTTCTGCCTGATGGGGTGGAAAAGAGAAATGTCCCTTTCTTCGATTATGCTGGCTGTTTTTACTGAGGTAGCAAGAAGTCCATGGAGAGAAGGCCAGTTTCCCTGATGTGTTGAGCTGTGTCCACAGCTCTCTGCAGTTTCTTGCTGTCATCAGCAGGGCAGTTGCTGTACCAAGCTGTGGTGCATCTAGATAGGATGCTTTCTATGAGGTATCAATAAAAAAAAGGTAAGGTGAATGGGACATGCTAAACTTATTTAGTGTCCTCTGGAAGTAGAGATGTGGGAGAGCTTTCTTGGCATCTGTAGCATCAGCATTGTTGGACCAGGAGAAACTCTGGGTGATGTTCACTCCTAGGAATCTGAAGCTCAACCCTCTTCACTTCAGCTGTCACAGAAGTGTGTGCACCACCCCACTTCCTGAAGTCAGTGACCAGCTCCTTTGTTTTGCTGACATTGAGGGAAAGGTTGTTGTCATGACACCATGTCACTAAGTTCTCTATCTCTTTCTTGTACTCCAACTCATCATTATTAGAAATATGGCCTACTATGGTGGCATCATCTGCATATTTGTAGATAGAGCCTACTCTGCCCAAACGGTCATGGGTGTACAGGGAGTTTTATTAGGGTTTGAGGACATAGCCTTGTGCAGACCAGTGTTGAGAATCATCATGGTAGAGGTGTTGCTGCCTATTATTGATTACAGTCTGTTGGTCAGGAATTCAAGGATCCAGTTGCAAAGGGAGATGTAGAGTGTCAGATTTAGGAGTTTGGGATTGAGTTTGTATGGAATTACAGTATTGAAGCTGTAGTCAATGAACAATAGTCGAACATAGATGTCTTTAATGAACAAATGCTCCAGAAATGACTGTGGAGTTTGGGTGATGGTTGTCAGTTGTAGACCTGTTTCAGCAGTAGGTCCATTGCAGTTGCCTGAGAGGCTGGAGTTAATGCATGCCACTACCAGTCCCTCAAAGCACTTCTATGTTGTTGGTGGATGTCAGAGCTACCAGATTGTGGTCATTTCCTCTAAGTACTATTTCCCTAGGAAGTGATTTAATTGCTTTGATTTCATTTGCTTTTGAATTCTTACATGAGTTATTAGTTTCTTGAGTTAACTGTGTCCATTTTTTCTCTCTCTAGTATTTGACTTTTTAAATTTAGAAAAAATGGAAGGTACTGGAAATAACTAATAAGGTTGATGAAATATTAACATTGTTTCTTTCCCTGTAGTTTCTTTTGATCTGACAAGTATTTCTGGCATTTTCGATTTATTTTGAAAATTTCCTCATATACAGTATTTTGCCACTACAGAACTTCATTTTGTTTTTAAAGAAACATCCAGTAAAATTCTTCAGCGTTGGTATGCAGATGCACTGAAAGTAACAGTGTCTGCTCTGCCTTTGTTAGAATTATTTCCTTCCTGATTGGCCGTGTACAATAAATGGACATACTTGAAAATATACCTAATTAAGGATGACTGAAGATTGTACTTTCTTTCCTCATTTCTACTACTTTCTCTTTATGTCATCCTCTGAACTTTCATATACGGCTTGCTTTCGTATACGGCTTGCTTTATGCCTCTTGCATTCTCTGGAGTATTACATGTAATACAGTGTTTGTCAGTGGTACAGCGGTTAATTATTTATTCTCACTGCTTACAGAGATATAGAGTTCATTGTGGTAGTAGCTGAGGAAGAACTAATTGAGTAATGGCTTCATTACTAACATTGATTTTAAAATCTAGATGATTGGACAATGTGTTAATCATATTGAAAACATCCAGAATGAAAGTGGAGGTCAATTACAGCAGCAACAGAAGGCCAGCCAGTAAAGTAAATGAGGTGGAAATAAGTCCCTTTCTGTCATGGAGCCAAATTAGAGAATTCAGATGAAAGGTCATCAGCCTGAAACATCAATTCTATTTTTGTCTTTGTATATGCTTGATTTCCTGAGTATATTTTCAGTATTTTTTGCTCCTGAGTAAGCAGCTTAATTGGCTTTTCCTTGCTTCCCACTTCCTGCAGTAATGTAAACCATTTTACAAAAACTAACATATTAAAAACATGAAAAATTCTGCAGATGCTGGAAATCCAAAGCAACACATACAAAATACTGGAGGAACTCACCAGGTTTGGCAATATCTATGGAAAAGAATAAACAGTTGACCTTTTGGGCCAAGACTCTTCTTCAGGACTGGAAAGGAAAGGGGAAGATGCCAGATTAAAAAGGTGGCAGTGAGGAAGGAGAAGAGCTAGAAGGTGATAGGTGAGTGGGAAAGGTAAAGGGCTGGAGATTAAGGAATCTGATAGCAGAGGAGAGTGGACCATAAGGGAATGAAAAGGAGGAGGAGACCCAGGGGAGTTGATAGGCACGTGAGAAGAGGTAAGAGACCAGAGTGGGGAATAGAAGAAAGGAGGAGAAGAGGGAAAAAGAAGAGAAAAGAGGAAGGAGAAACTAATATTCAAGCCATCAGGTTGGAGGTTACACAGATGGAATATAAGATGTTGCTCCTCCATCCCATTGTGGCACATGGACTGATTTTTCAGGAGTAGGGAACCAGAATTAAAATGTTTGGCCACAAAGGGCTGAAATTTGGGCCACTTAAAGGGATAAGTACCTGGTGGAAGATTAGTGGGGAGGTACACAGTTTTCCCTCCCCACTAATCCCCCTCCCAGCACTTATCCCTGCAAGCGACCAAAATGCTATCCCTGCCCATTCACCTCCATTCAGGACCCCAAACAATCTTTCCAGGTGAGGCAACAAAATCTGCTATCTGCTGGGTTGTCTTTGTATCCAGTGCTCCGATACGGCCTTCCCTACATTAGTGAGACCCACTGTAAAATGAGAGACTGCTTCATTGAGCACCTGTGCTCCATCCACCAAAAGTAGAACTTCTTGGTGGCCAAACATTTCAATTCTGATTCCTGCCTATCACCTTCCCCTACGACCCCTCTTCCTTCCCTTCCTCCTATGGTCTACTCTCCTCTGCTGTCAGATTCCTTTCTCTTCTGCCCTTTACCTTTCCTACCCACCTGGCTTTACCTATCACCATCTAAGACCAAGGAGATGGTGGTGGACTTCAGGAGATCTAGGCCTCATATGGAGCCAGTGATCATTAATGGAGAATGTGTGGAGCAGGTTAAGACCTACAAGTATCTGGGAGTACAGTTAGACGAGAAGCTAGACTGGACTGCCAACACAGATGCCTTGTGCAGGAAGGCACAGAGTCGACTGTACTTCCTTAGAAGGTTGGCGTCATTCAATGTTTGTAGTGAGATGCTGAAGATGTTCTATAGGTCAGTTGTGGAGAGCGCCCTCTTCTTTGTGGTGGCGTGTTGGGGAGGCAGCATTAAGAAGAGGGACGCCTCACGTCTTAATAAGCTGGTAAGGAAGGCGGGCTCTGTCGTGGGCACAGAACTGGAGAGTATGACATCGGTAGCAGAGCAAAGGGCGCTGAGTAGGCTGCGGTCAATCACGGAAAACCCTGAACATCCTCTGCATAGCACCATCCAGAGACAGAGAAGCAGCTTCAGCAGCAGGTTGCTATCGATGCAATGCTCCTCAGAGAGGATGAAGAGATCATTACTCCCCAATGCCATTCGGCTTTACAGTTCAACCGCCAGGGGTAAGATATGTTAAAGTGCCGGGGTTAGGACTGAGCTTAAGTTACCATTCAATGTATTTTAGTAAACTATTTAAGAACTTTTTAAAAGCTATTTATTAATGCTTTTTGAGAGGGTGATTTTAGATGCATATCATATTTATACTGAGTTAAGTATTGTATGTAATTAGTTTTGCTACAATAAGTGTATGGGACATTGGAAAAAATGTTGAATTTCCCCATGGAGATGAATAAAGTATCTATCTATCTAGCTAACCTCCTCCCCCCACCTTCACCTTTTTATTCTGGTGTCTTTCCCTTTCCAGTCCTGAAACATCAATTGTTTATTCATTTCCACAGATATGCTGCCTGACCTGCTGAGTTCCTCCAGCATTTTGTGTGTGGGACTTACTAAATCCAGTTGCAGTTCAGGTGGTGCAAATTGTATTAAATTCAATTTGCAATAACATAACACCAGATAAAACTTAAATGTCTTGATTTAATTCCTGTCAAATAAACAATTACAGGTGATAATAAGTTGGTCTCCATAAATAGTACCACAAATTTATTAGTGACATTTAAAATTAACAATTAACAATCAATAAAATGAAATTGATTGCATAAAATATTTTCAAAACGTAGTGTATTTTTTGTATTGAGGTTGTGTACAACACAGCCTTATTTATATTTTACTGAATCTAATATTTTACTTGCTATTTTATAAAATCATATCAATCAAATATATTAGGCCATGGTTTGGTAGAATGGGTAGAAAAGTTGTGATCAGAAAGTAATAAAGAGAAATATGAAGTGATCCATTTCAGTAGAAGGAGGTTGGATGAGGCAGTGTAGACCAAGGGGCACATTCCAAATCATGTAAGAATGGAGTACCCTGGGGGTTCATCTTTGAAAGTACCATGAAATAATTTGTGAAGGATATGAATTTTGGGCTTCTTAAATGCAAGTATTGAATAAAAAAAATGAAAATGTTATTCTGAACCTTTATAAAGCTATGTTTGGGTTATAGCTGGAGTATTACAGGCTGCTGTTTATTGATTAGAACTTAGCATTCAGTACCATAATCCCCTCCTCAGTTTTAATCAAGAAGCTTCTAAACCTGGGCCTATTTACTTCCCTTTGCAATTGGATCCTCAACTTCCTCATCAGGAGACCACATTCAGTACAGGTCAGTGATAACATCTACTCACTGACATAAAACACAGGTGCACCTTAAGGATGTGTGCTTAGCCCACTGCTCTACCATATGGCTAGGCACGGCTCAAACACCACTCGCAAATTCACAGATGACAGCACTCACTGGTGAAATAACAGATGGGACAAGAAGGTGTACAGGAGTGAGATGGATTGGCTGGTTGAGTTGTGTCGTGATAACCTCACACTCAGCTTTAGTAAGACGAAGGAATTATATGTGGATCACTGGAAAGGGAAGTTGAGAGCTCAAGCACCAACTCTCATTGATGGATCAGCAGTGGAGAGGGTGAGCAGCTGAAAGTTCCTGGGTGTCAGAGACTTCGAGGATCTGTCCTAGGTCTAAAACATGCAATCACAAAGCAGGCACGGCAATGGCTTTACTTTGCTTGGAGTTTGAGGAGCTTTGGTATGTCAGATTGCTACACATGTACAGTGGCGAGCTTCCTGACTGGTTGAATCCTGGTATGGAGGCTCCAGTACACACATCAGAAGAGGCAGCAGAGGATTTCAGACTCAGCCAGGTCCATGACAGGCACAACTCTCCACTGCTGAGGACATCGTCAAGTGTTGGTGACACATCCATCATTAACAACCCTCACCGTCTAAAACATGACTACCGCCAGGGAGAAGGTAGAGGACCTGGAAAACTCACACTTGATGATTCTGAAATAGTGTCTTCCCCTCTGCCATTAGATTTGTGAACACATCCTCGTATTCCTTTTATGTACTATATATTTATTTTGTAATTTATAATATTTTATATCTTCATACTGTACTGCTGCTGCAAAACAACCAATTTCATGTCATATAAGCCAGTGATAATAAACCTGATTCTGATTCTTGTAGTCACCACACTTTTGGACAGATCTAAAAGAACTGTACAAGATTGTGACGGGTTTTCACAACATAGCCAATGTTGCAAGAACTAGGGGAGACAAATTTGAAGCTTTGTGAAGGAGATACAGAAGGGACGTGAGGAACTACTTTTTTCTGACATTAATTGCTATTAACCTGGATTTCATAGAAGGATTGTGCATGCAGAGGAGATGTATGATTTCAAAAGGAAATTGGATTGGAACTTGAAGAGAAAATAAATCTACAGAATGATGAGAACAGAGCAGAGAAATGGGAGTGACTGGATTGCCCTACAGAGAGTTGCTATGGTCGACAGGCTGAATAAGCTTCTGTTGTGTAGCATTCATAAATAGAAATTGTAATAACTTATTAAGAATTACAGAAGGGTTAACTATAGGGGTTAGAACTGCTTTCTTTTTTTATTATTACCATCCATAAGAAAGTAACATCAAGTCAAATCATCTGCTATTATCTTGGATTTGCACAGAGATAGGCCCATAACTCGGGCTGCCAGCTCTAGGACAGTCATGCTATGAAGAAACTCTATGACTTCAGCAGCTCTCAGGCTGGGAAATCTGCCACTAAACCTGGGTCAGGTTAAAGTTGGTATAAATACAGTGACTCCATAAATTGAATAAGAAACGTCCACTGCCAGTAGAAAGTGGAGCTTTTTAATTCCATTTTATTTTGTTAATTTAAATGAATTTAAGTATGTGTGTTTTTCTCTTTTTAAATTTTTATTTCTAATGGGCTTTGAGCAACTTGCAAATTCATCTACAAACATTTAATAACTTTGACAGTTTTGGTAGTTAATTAACCTAGGGGTGGGGTTTCATCAGCTGTCAAAGCCATTCTGTATTGCAGCTCACCACTTACACTGAGGGACCTTGGCTTTGCTGAGATGAGCCGGGCAATATCAATGAACTGAGAGACAGCCTCCCACCAGACAGGATTGCTTTTGATCACGGGTGTAGATACACCAAAGGACTAATAGACAGTGACTTTAGGACAGCAGATGATCTGCCCTGTTTTTGATTAATTGAGTTGTAATGTTTCTACTTCCCAATTCTTTTGCTTTCCTTCATCCAGTTAGTGTTGGGAAAATTACAACTTACTCAGATTAGATTTCTTCATCCTCTTCAGTATTTGCTGAACCCTTTTGATCTGCATAAGTAAATAATGGATGAAACAGGTTTTGGTTCAGGATTCAACCTTCGGTTGAAAGTCAGCTGACTCAACACAGTACAAGGCTCTATTGTGAATAACAGGCTGTCAGACACTTCATCAGATGCCAACCTCTTCAGAAGAGCCGGGGAGTTAAGGAAGGATATGAATAGAATTATTGGGTCAGTTGACTAAGCATTTAAAATTACATTAGGAATCAGAAATTAAACCAAAATGAAGTATATTTAATAAAGAACTTGGTTTTACCATTCCGTAGACCAGTGAATTGAATGGGATCATGTAGTTAACAATGGAAGATGTTGGAAATATCCATTTTTTGTTTTTATTTAAATTTTCCCACATCCTCCAATTTTTTTAAATTTTCTTTTCTGATTTTTTGCCAGATCTGACCTGATATACTGTAGGATTGGAGAGGATGATGTAATAAATATCCCAAGATTTCATACTCAATATCACCCTCACATTATCATTCATTCATTATTTTATTGGTAACTTCTTAGTTCAGTAAAATAAGATACTTCCCTTGTATATGAGGCCATTAATCAGATCTAGAAATTCATTTCCTGAGATTCAAATAATGTGAACATGATCACTCATTCACTCTGTGTCAGTCCTTCTTGGATGAAAGCACAATGAAATATATCATGCAGGTTTAACTTGTTTTTCTATTTTATTCATTATGCAGGCAGAATATGAAATCTGGTTGTCATTGGTGTGTAATTTTATATGTTATATAAAATAGCTTTATATAAAATAGCTCAGTTTATAGCTGAATATGAAGCTTTAAACACAGGGTCTAGAGTTTAAATACTTCCAGACAACAGGGCATTTAAGAAAATTATGAAGCTAGTACCAGTCTCGCAAATCTCAATTTCAGGACAGAAGCAGTGACTATTTCCTTGAATTTGGGAACATACTATAAGTGTAAAGTGCAGAGATTGTTTGTTTGAACTGGTCCATATATAATAAACCCAATCCTTTTATTCATAGGCTCTGACAAATGGACAACAATGGAAAGGAAAATGTTCAACAAAGCCCTGACTATACATAACAAGGACTTCTTCCTGGTTCAAAAAATGGTAAGAGAATTGTTGTAGGACTTCTGCAGGGGTTCTTCACATATGAAATTAGTTTGACTTACTTCCTTCAGCTTCTTTTGGTTGGAAGGACAAGCTGATACTTCATTGGCTGTCCCTCTGGGTCATCATTGGCATGCTTCTGCTCCATTTCTATGGGTTTAAATGTGGCTAGTGGACGCAATCCTCTCACCATTTTATTTCGGCTTCTGTATACTCCTTAAGGGAGCTTCTTGTTTTTAATGATCCTTCTGTACTTTTGAGCAGTCATGGGCCAGGGATTGGCCCAAGCGAGTCAAATAGTTTGGGTTTTTTTCTCCCCCAAAAGGTATCAAGTTTCCCCACTTCTCATATAAATTACCTTCACCCCAACAGGAAACTGGTTGGTGTGGTGTAGCATTGCTTCAGAGAAGATTTAGTCTGATAAGGCAGCCTTGTTTGACAACATTCTACGATGAGATAGCTGGTAATGGATTGGGACAAGAGGAGATTGGAGTAGCGTCACAGGATGGCATATAGTTGAGCAGATTGCAAAGCCCGTGATTGGGAGTGTCAGAAGCCTGCAGAGGAGTGGAAAGAATCAAATAAAGTTGGAGAATTCCTTTTCTTAAAAAAAACATAATTCCATGAATGGTGTCAGTGTTACAGGCATTTTTGAGGAAAGATGGTATAGGGAAGAAGAAATTGGGAAAAGGAAAAGAGTGCATGTACAGACAGGGGTATATAGGAAAAGAACAAGTGATGGAATATGCAGAATGCACTGTCAGGTATGGAAAAAGAAATGGCTCAAATGAATTTGGCTGAATTACAAATGACAATGAAATGATTTCCCTACTTCAACAAGTTAGGAACTGCAAAAAGTTTGAAGATATTGACAATCATCTTGAATGTTACAATGAAAATGAAAATATGGAAGATGCAGTTGATGGCATTGTATGAACCAGTCCATTGTCTGCACTGATTCTGCTGTTTGCAGACACCAGATGGATTCCTCTGGTAACTATTAGGAACAAATACACAGTTTTATAGCCTGTAGTAGTATCAGTCGTGTTCTACGGTAATTTGTTCTGTATTTCATTTAAATACATAATTAGCTACTCAGCTAGTCTTTTTATGCCTCTTTTAAAAACTATTTCCCTGAAACTTTGGCTAATTAGGGCAGTCTCTCAATTGGACCAAAACGTATAGGTACTGATGTGTCCCAATTAACTGTATAATAGATGGATTTGCATATGGGATAGAAAAGGCAGGTAAAAGGGTAATGTTATGATAGTTGTGGGAGATACTAATATGCAGGTAAATTGGGAAAATCAGGTTGGTTCTGGATCGGAAGAGAGGGAATTTGTAGAATGCCTACAAGATGGCTCTTTAGTGCAGTTTGTAGTTTAGCCTATTTGGGGAAAAGGCAAGTCTGGATAAAGTGTTGTGTAATAAACCAGATGTAATTAGGAAGTTTAAGTCAAAGGAACTATTGGGAGGCAGTGATCATAAAATGATAGAATTCACTCTGCAATTTGAGAGGAAGAAGTTAGATCTATCAGTATTATAGTGGAGTAAAGGGAATTATAGAAGCATGAGAGAAGAACTGGCTAAAGTTGATTGGAAGGGGATACTAGCAGGGATGATAACAGAACAGCAATGGCAGGAGTTTCTGGGGGCAACTTGGAAAGCACAGGATAGATACATCCTAAAGATCAAGCAACACACACAAAATGCTGGTGGAATGCAGCAGGCCAGGCAGCATCTATAGGGAGAAGCAATGTTGACGTTTCGGGCCGAGACCCTTCGTCAGGACTAACTGAAATAAAAGATAGTAAAATTTTGAAAGTAGGAGGGGGAGGGGGAAATCCGAAATGATAGGAGAAGACTGGAGGGGGTGGGGTGAATCCAAGAGCTGGAAAGGTAATTGGCAAAAGGGATACAGAGCTGGAGAAGGGAAAGGATCATGGGACCGGAGGTCTAGGGAGAAAGAACGGGGGGAGGGGAGCACCAGAGGGAGATGGAGAACAGGCAGAGTGATGGGCAGAGAGAGAGGGGAAAAAAAGGGGGGGATAAATAAATCAGGGATGTGGTAAGAAAGGGAGGAGGGGCATTAACGGAAGTTAGAGAAGTCAGTGTTCATGCCATCAGGTTGGAGGCAACCCAAAAGGTATATAAGGTGTTGTTCCTCCAACCTGAGTGTGGCTTCATCTTGACAGTAGAGGAGGCCATGGACAGACATATCAGAATGGGAATGGGACGTGGAATTAAAATGTGTGGCCACTGTGAGATCCTGCTTTCTCTGGCGGACAGAGCGTAGATGTTCAGCAAAACAGTCTCCCAGTCTGCGTCGGGTCTCACCAATATATAAAAGGCTGCACCGGGAGCACTGGACGCAGCATACCACACCAGCCGACTCACAGGCGAAGTGTCGCCTCATTTAGAAGGACTGTCTGGGGCCCTGAATGGTGGTAAGGGAGGACGTGTAAGGGCAGGTGTAGCACCTGTTCTGCAAGGATAAGTGCCAGGTGGGAAAATCGGTGGGAAGGGATGGGGGGGGGAACGAATGAACAAGGGAGTAGCATAGGGAGTGATCCCTGCGGAAAGCAGAAGGGGGGGGAAGGGAAAGATATATATCCTAAAGATCAAGTCATATTCCAAAGGGAGGATGAAGCAATCGTGTCTGACAAGTATAGTTTAAAGGCAGCATAAAAGCAAAAGATAGAGTATATAATACAGCAAAAAATTGTGAGAAGTTAGAGGACTGGAAAGCTTTTAAAAATCAATAGCAAATAATTTTAAAAACCACAAAGAGAGAAAAAATAAATCTGAAGTTAAGCTAGCCAATAATATCAAAGAGGATACCAAACATTTTTTCAGATATATAAAGAATAAGAGGCGAAAGTAGATATTGGACTGCTGGAAAATGATACCGAAGAGGTAGTAATAGGGGACAAAGAAATGGCAGAGGAACCTAATACATATTTTGCATCAGTCTTCATTGTGGAAGACTCTAGCAGTATGCCAGGAATTAGGAAGTGTCAGGGGGCATGTGTGACTGCAGTTGCTTGATGAGCTGAATAGTTTGAAAGTAGATAAGTCACATGGACCAGATAGACTGCACCCCAAGGTTCTGAAAGAGTTAGCTGAAAAGATTGGAGCAGTTCCCTTCCAGCTACATATTTATTTGTCTGGGTAAATTTCTGCTTCAACTCCATATTGAAGGTGTGACTATGGGAATTCACATGGGTCCCAACTACCCCCATCTTTTTTGAAGGTTATTTGAAATAGTCTTTGTTTCAGTCTTTTTCAGGTCCCCTCCCTCAACTCTTTTTTTGGATTTATTGATTGCATTGTGGCGCTTCCTGCATTCACACACAGAACTCCAAAAATTCATTACTTTTGTTGCTAAATCCACTCTACTCTCAACTTCATGGTCCATCTCTGATTCTTTCCTTCATCATCTCAGAGTTTAAGTTAGTGGCAAGCACAGATAATAGCCCACAGACTCCCACAGCTTTCTTGACAATCCTTCCACCCACCCTGTCTCTTTGGGAATTCCTTTCTATTCTAGTTCCATGGCCTCTCCATGCCATCTGTTCTGATGACAAATCTTTGCACACAGGTACCTCTTGAGATGTCTTTCATTTTCCTAAACCTTGACTTCCCATGTACTGTTGTCAGCAGAGCCCTTTACTGCATCTCATCAACCTCCTGCATCTCAGCATTCATTTCATCTTCTTCTTGAAGACAGAGAGAGTTCCCCTACTCCTCACTTTTCACCCCACTGGTTTTGTACACAGCAGATCTTTTTTTCAAGTTCTGTTGCCTTCAATGAGATTCCATCATCAGACATATTTTCCCTCTTCTCCCTTTTCAATATTATGAATGATCATTTCCTCTCAATTTCCTCTACGACTGCAGGAGATGCATCACTAGTCCTTCTCTTTTCCGAAACCCAAACAATTCTCCCTTTCAAACAATGACGCACTTCATTCAATCTACTGTTCACAATATGGTCTCCTTTACACTGGAGAAACCAAATGGAAATTGGATGGCTACTTCATTAAGCACTAATGTTCAAGGTTTATATACATTAGAAATAAGATGGTACCTAGGAAGAGGATAGGGCCAATCAAGGAAAAAGGAGGGAATTTATCCATTGCACCAAAGGAAATGGGTCAGTTAACAAATATTACATAACATTGGTATTCATCCAGATGAATCATATGGAGGGTAATGTGATCAGTGATGGGTAATGCTGATATTCTATGGCATGTTGGTAGCAAGAAGAAAGAGGTGTTTGCATCCTTGAAGACAAATGAGGTGGATGAGCTTTTTTAAGACCATAAGATATAGGAGCAGAATTAGGCCATTTGGCCCATTGAGTCTGCTCCACCATTCAATCATGGGCTGATCCAATTCTCCAAGTCATCCCCACTCCCCTGCTTTCAGCCCATACCCTTTGATGCCCTGGCTAATCAAGAACCTATCTGTCTCTGCCTTAAATACACCCAATGACTTGGCCTCCACAGCCACCCATGGCAACAAATTACACAGATTTACCACCCTCCGACTAAAGTAATTTCTCCACTTCTCTGTTCTAAATGGACATCCTTCAATCCTGCCCTCTTGTCCTAGACTCCCCTACCATGGGAAATAACTTTGCCATATCTAATCTGTTCTGGCCTTCTAACATTAAAATGTTTCTATGAAATCCCCCCTCATTCTGAACTCCAGGGAATACAGCCCAAGAATGGTTTTCAACAAAGATCGCGCTGAGACCTGTATATAAATGTTTTGGATGAAAATGCATGTGGGTTGTTTAGTAAGTTTGGAGATGACAGTAGAACTGGTGGAGCTTAACTGACAATTGTTGATACTTAATTTGGATTGTGAAATAAATAAATGCGTTCATGAAGTTACTGAATTGCAGCATTCATTTGCAATATTAGAGATGCTGGAAATGATCAGCTTGCCACTTAAAGATCCATGAGATAAAATAACTGTTTTGATCTCTGTATATGTGTTGTAACTTGATGAGTATTTCTACCATTTCCTATTTTAGTTTAGCATTTTTTTTTGCTTTTCAATGCAAATGTGTACCTGATTATGTGGATCAAATTCCTAGATAAAGCATTTAAAACTGTCAGCTGACTGATTCTGTTGGGAGATGGCAAAACATTTGATTACGAAATCAAAACAGGAAAATACAGGAATTGTGATCAAGCAAACGGCATCTGTGGAGAGCTTTCTGATAATTTATCTGAAATTCTAATTCCTTCATATCTTACTAATGCGGTGTAAATGTGAACATCCAGTTTACAATTTTGAATATCTGCTCATTCAAACATTTTCATGCCTACAATCTATTGATAGTTTTCTTTGGATGTGGGTTAATTTTGTTGTCCCAAAATATCAACTTCGTTTAACTTTGTTTTGCATTTGTTCCTGAAAATGAGAAGTGCGGCATGTTGGATGAATGACGTAAACATAAAATTGAGTCAGGGATGCTGTGGATTTAAGTTAATACAGATTGAGTACCACTTATCTGAAATTCCAAAATCTGAGTTGTTTTTGAGTGCTGATATGATTTCACAAATGGAAAATTCCACAAGGTGCTGGAAAGGTTCCCAAGCGAACCTGGTAAGAAATAAACAGGCAGACTACTATTTAGATGAGAGCGAATTCATAATGCAGACATGCCAAGGGTCTTGGGAGTCCTTGTGCAGGATAACCTCCAGGTTGAGTTGGTGATGAAGGTGAATGCAATTTTGGCATTCATTTCTAGGGGTATAGAATATAAGAGCAAGAATGCGATGTTGAGGCTCTATAAGACACTCATGAGACCACACTTGGAATATTGTGTGCAGTTTTGGGCTCCTTATTTTAAAAAGGATATACTGACATTGGAGAGGGTTCAGAGAAGATTCACGAGAACGTCTGGCAGCTCTTGGGCTGTATTCCCTGGAGTTCAGGAGAATGAGGGGGGAACTCATAAAAATATTCTAAATGTTAAAAGGCCTGAACAGATTAGATATGACAAAGTTATTTCTCATGATAGGAGATCCTAGGACAAGAGGGCATGACTTCAGAATTGAAAGACGTCCATTTAGAACAGAGATGCAGAGAAACTACTTTAGTTATATGGTGGTAAATCTGTGGAATTTGTTGCCACGAGAGGCTGTGGAGGCCAAGTCATTGGGTGCATTTAAGGCAGAGAAGGATAGGTTCTAGATTAGCCAGGGCATCAAAGGGTATGGGGAGAAGGCAGAGGAGTGGGGATGACTGGAAGAATTGGATCAGCCCATGATTGAATGGTGGAGCAGACTCGATGAGCCGAATGGCCTACTTCTGTTCCTATATCTTATAGTCTTAAATTATTGTTCGCAAGTGTGGCTCACTCAAGAATACGTTTTTCCCTCATTCGTATTTAATCCTTTCATGGATTGAACCTGGGCCGAATAATTTACATCAATTACCTTCAAACTTGCACTTCAGTCAGCAATTTTCTGTTGATTTTTTTTTGCCCTAAATAAAGATTTTGATCACTTCAGCATTTCAACTTTAAGATACAAATCAGTCTTTCTGTTGCAGTTAAGTCAGTAGTTTCTTTTCCCATTCCCTTTTAGGCTAACATTGCTAAACGACTGGTAGGTAAACTGCTGTCAAGGTTCTGCTTAAGCCACTGTGTAGCTGGCCATTAGGAGGTATGAAACCATCTTCAGGTAACATGGCAATCAGCTTTTTGTCCGTCCTGCTTTCCTGAAAGGAAAGTTCCACTCTATCTGATTGTCAGCCACAAACAGAAACTGACTGCATGAGAAACAAATTAGCATTCATATATTATCTGGCACAGCGTATTGGTGCATCAGAAAAAAAGAGCTAATTTGTAAATCCTTCGTGGTGAAGTAGAAGATCTTTGCATCACACAGAGCATGAGGTCCCAGTTTTAACTCCTAGCTTTATTTCACACTTCACTTGTGACTCTGTTGGGGTCATCTATTGCATCCAGTGCGGCCTCCTCTACATCAGCGACACCTGATGCAGATTGGGGGATCGCTTCGTCAAGCACCTCTGCTCCATCTGCCACAACAGACAGGATCTCCCTGTTGCCACCCACTTCAACTCTGCTTCACATTCCCATTTGGATATGTCCATACATGGTCTCCTCTACTGCCATGATGAGGCCAAACTCAGGTTGGAGGAGCAACACCTCATATACCGTCTGGGTAGTCTCCAGCCCCTTGGTATGAACATCGAATTCTCCAACTTCCGGTAATTCCCTCCCTCTCCCTTCCCCCATCCCACTTCCACGCTGCCTCCTCTTCCAGCTGCCTATCACCTCTCTCATGACTCTGCCTTCTTCTACTACCCATAGTGCTTTCCCCTTACATTCCTTCTTCACCTCTCCTGCCTATCCCCTACCTGCTTCCCCTCCCCACCCCTTGATCTTTCCTCTGATTGGTTTTTCACCTGGCACCTTCTTTACAGGGCCCCTGCCCCCTCCTTCTTCAGTCCTGACGAAGGGACTCGGCCCGAAACGTTGACTGCTCGTTTCAACAGATGCTGCCTGACCTGCTGAGTTCCTCCACCTTGTTTGTACGTGTTAGCTTTATTTGAGTTGGCTGACCAATAGCAGAGAGAAGAGTTCCAAATTCAACTTGAGCAACTTTACCTGATAGACCTTTATAATTTGAATACCCAAGTCTCCAGTCTTTCAAAACATAACTGACGTGGGTAAGAAAGTCAACATCGATGCATTATGTGTTCATTTTTTTGCTGGTGTGATGGCGTGGACCATGTTCCAGTTATTATAGCTTGGGGATTCTACCGGCCTAAGTTTTACTTAAGTCTGACTTAAGTATCTTAGAGAAACTCAGTCCTCTGGGATTTCTGCAGTAAATCATCTTTTTGAGGTTCTAAAAAATGCACTTGTTTTTAACTTGAGGTCTAAACAACTGAGAACAAAGGAAATATCTCTGCTTTGAGGAAGCGTGATAATAAATTAAGAACAATAACTGTAAATAGGACATAGAAAAAGAATTGTTCAGTTTAAAGTTTAGAAGATAAGTGTAACATTTTAGTAGTGTGGGTAGTTTAACAAGGAGTCACTTTTCCCTTCCCGTTCAGAACTTCTCTAAATGATGCAAGCATGGTCAAAGTGTGAATACAATGAGATTTTCAATCTTGCTTGTTTTAGAGCAGCAGTTTGTATTTACTCAGATAACAAACATGCTTTACTAACCTAATTTCTATTGGATTTTTGTTACTTAAAGGATCAATGTTCAAACTGGCCTTTGATTTCACCAAGATCTGTGACTTTTTGCAAGCTTCATTACTGACTCACACATACCTAGTGGTTACCATCAAAATTTTACACCACGTAACTGCTAGCACCCACCAGAACTTGGGTTATAATGTCATTTCTCCCTCTTATTTTCAGCAGTGTATTCCACTCCACTCATTGTTTGTTTGTCAATGGTTGTGATACTTAAAATAGAAACCCTTCTCTACAAACTGCAGTTCAGTAGCTTACCAAAGTGACTGTTAATGATAAATATAGAGTGCAATTTCATGGAATCCATAAGATATTACTTTGCTAGTTTTTTTCCAGTGTATTGAGGAACAAAAGGACAGGTTATTTTGTCCTAGCAATCAATCTCATTATGATCTTGCATCTTGTTGTCTCCCTGCACTGACATTTTCTATATAGCTGTTACACTTTATTCTGCAGTGTGTTATTGTTTCACCTACAGTAGTACTACCTTCATTGCAGTGTGTAATGATTTAATCTGCATGAACAGTATGCAAGACAAGCCTTTCACTGTGTCTCAGTACGTGTGACAATGATATTCGAATTCCAACACATTTCCTCTAAAATTAAGGATTTAAACCTCAACTGAAGGATTATACAAAGGGGTGAGTTATGGTACAATGAGATACTTCATTAAAAGATTGTAAATGCATTTATTTTCAACGAATGTATAAATTATGCAACCTTGAGATTTGTTTGCTTAGCAGCAAATTGCAAAGCAAGGAACCTGAAAGAGCCAATTAAAAAAATAAGATCAACCTGACCCCCCCACCCCACCAGTGCCCACAGAGAAAGAGTTCTCTTTGCCCTCACTCGCCTCCTCATTGTTTACGGTGATAGTTTACCACAATTTATTTCAAAAGAAGTATTATTCCAGATTCAGATTCAGTTTATTGACATTTAAAAACTACAAATGCAATGTAGTTAAAAAATGAGACAACATTCCTCCAGAATGATATCACAAAAGCATATGACAAAACAGACTACACCAGAAAATCCACATAACGTTTGGCAATCCCCAATCCAGAGTCCGGAGAGGCTGCTGCGTATTAATATCGCGCTACCATCTTAGTGTGTTCCCCGGAAAGGAGCTCCAATCCCATCAGACAAAACAAGACCAAAGCTACAAGACCTGCACAAAACCACATAGTTACAACATATAGTTACAACAGTGCAAACAGTAGCATAATTGATTTTAAAAAAAAACAGACCATGGGCACAGTAAAAATTGTCCAAAGATGTTAAAAGACTATAAGTTCGAAAGAAACCACCACACAGATTCCACAAGTCCTCAAGGTCCCGATTTGACTCATCATCCCACGCCGGCAGCAGAAGGGAATATCCCCGCTATGGACTTCCACGGCGCCGCCCGACTCAGCCTCGCAGACGCAGCACACAATGAAAGCTCCGTCGAACCCAGCCTCGCAGACACAGTACACAGTGAAAGTGACCTGACTGCAGCGGACTCTGAGTCCGTCGAACCTCCGAGCCTCCGACCATCCCATCCGGCACAGCTTCTCTGAGCACCTTCCTCTGCCGAGTGTATTAAGACGCCCCCGCCAACAGCCATCGGCAATGCGACCCCGAAGACTGGGGCCTGTTCTTCCCAGCAGAGACCTGGACCTCGCAGCAGCAGCAACGAAGAAGGTCTTCCTGGAGATTTCCAGATGTTCCTACATCCGTTTTCAACCGATTATGATTGCGCACGGCACCCCGCTTCACAAATAACAGATAATCAGCTCTGGAGTGGCTGCTGCAAGCTGCGTCGCGCCGCCATAATAATGTTAATCAAATTCCTTTGCTTTTGAACCACAAGTAAGCTGTTGCACGTATTCAACAGAGCCATCTTAAATCGGAAGGGAAGATGGTTAATGACTAACAATTAATGTTTACACAGTTTACAACAAAACACTTAATCACTTGTAAAGCACAAAAGTCCAACAGGAAAAATGGCCTACTAAGACTAACAAGTGAGGTTAAAGATAGTACAAGATCAAAGGAATAAATATATAACATTATCATGAGGAACAATAAGCATGATGATTGGTAGAATTTTAGGTTTTCAGAAAATGGGGTTGAAGAAATGGAGAAGGAAAGGGAAATTAGAATACCTGAATGATCTAGCAAGAAACCTCAATACAAATGGATAATGAAAAAGCAATACCTTATTAAAATCTTATGTGGGTCCATACAAACTGGGGCAGGAAAAATAATATCGGAGAGGAAAGAAAGTATGATATTAAAACAAATACTTCGCTTTTTGCACAATAAGAAAACCCCTTGGAAATAGTAGAGAACAAAGTGAATGGAGAACTGAAAGAAGTTATGATTAGCAGAGAAATAATATTTGAGAAGTTAATGGGACTGAAGGCTGATAAAATGTCCAGCACCTAATGATTTGCATTCCAAGTTTCTGGAAAAGGTATTTATGGAGATACTGGATGTGCAAGTTATCCCTTTACAGAAATTTATTGAATGCAGCATTGTTGCATATGTTGGCAATTTGCTCCATTATTTAAGAAAGGAGGGATATTGTCTTATGCTTGGAAATTAAGTTGATAGGGCCTGAACTGTAATAAATTTAGCAAAATGAGAGCTGATTTCATTCTTCTGGAGATTGTCTGGTTAGATGCTCAGAACTAAACAACTACTGCCACTGACACCATCGTCATGAAGTGTTTTGAACGGCTGATAATGGCACGTCAAAAACACCATTCCTGCCACATTGGACACTCATCAGTATGCTTACTGGCAGAACCCCTGCAAGTGCCATAGCATCTGTCATGCATCTGGCTGGCCCTGACACAACTAGAAAACAAGGACGCTTGTGTCAGATTGCTGCTTCTGGATTCACTTCTATTATCCCACAGATTTTGGTGAACAAACTCCTCCTCCTTGGTCTAAATACATCACTATGTGTTAGGTATTTATACATCACTATGTGTTAGACTTCCTACTGAACAGATCATAGATAGTCAGGATGCACAGCTGCTCCTCCCTCCTGATCATCCTCAAGACAAGTACCCTGGGGTTGTGTGCTCAGCCTGTTAGTGTGCACTCTACTCACACGTGATTGCACAGTCAAGTACCGACAATGGTGGGGCTCACCACCAACAACAATGAGGTGACCTACAGAGAAGAGGTAGAGGAGCTCAAAGCCTGGTGCCAGGAAAATAACATCTTCCTTAATATTATCAAGACAATTAAGATAGTTGTCAACTTCAGGAGAACTCGCACCACTCAACCCCCTTTACATCAGTAACTCAGCAGTGGAAACTGAAAGCAGTATTCAAATTCCTAGAAGAGCACATCTTGCACAACCTCGCACAGTCCCAAAGCATATCCTACACAGTCAAGAAATCTCATCAACACCTCTCCTTTCTGAGGAGGTTGAAGAGAACTGGACTTTGCACATTCACACTCAAGTCATTCTACAGATGTGCAGAGAAGAGCATTTTGACAAGCTATATCACCTGTTGGTATGGAAACTGCATGGCAGTGGACAGAAATGCTTACAATGGGTAGTCAAAACAGCCCAACACATCACCGGCACTAACCCACCCACTATGAAGAACATACATACAGAAAGATGCCAGAAGAAGAGCAGTAAGATCATGAAAGATCCCACCACCCTGGTCATGGGTTGTCTGTCTACAACTCCCATCAGGGAGGAAGCTATGTAGCATCCACACCAGGAACATTAGACTCAAAAGTTACATTCCCCAAGCAGTAAGACTGGTCAACACTTCCACACAATAACTCCACTATTTTATTATGTCAGTCATCTTATGTACAGCCTAATGTGACTTTGTGGACATAGAATCAATCTCTTTTTATAAGCTATCTTATGTATTTACGGTATACTTGGGTTTTTTAAATTATTATTGTGTTCTTTATGAATTTTTTTGTGCTGCTTTGAATTTGGAATAAAAATTATTTTGTTCTTCTTTACACTTGTACACAGGAAATGACATTAATCTAGAATCATTGAAAATTGAACATTGAATTCTACAGCATATTACAGACCCTTCAGCCCCCAGTGTTGTGCCGACCATGAAACTGGCTAGAATTTCCCTACCGCGTAGCCCTCTATTTTTCTAAGCTCCTTGTACCTAAGAATCTCTTAGAAGACCCTACTGTGGCCTTTAACATGGTCTCTGGCAGTGCATTCCAAGCACCCACCACTCTCTGTGTGAAAAACTTACCTCTGACATCCCCCTTGTACCTACTTCCAAGCACCTTAAAACCGTGCCCTCACGTGCTAGCCACTTCAGCCCTGGGAAAAGGCTTCTGGCTATCCACATGATCAATGGCCTCTCATCATCTTACATACCTCTATCAGGTCACCTCTGTCGTTCCAAAGAGAAAAGTCCAATTTCACTCAACCTGATCATGTTTTTTCTGACTTGAGTATCTAGAACCTGGTGGTGACTGTCTTACCTGAAGGATGGGCCATTCAGGACAAAGATAATGAGGCTAGTGAATCTTTGGAAGTTTCTCCCCAAGGGATGTGTGGAGGCTAAGTTGAATTTATTCAAGACAGAGATTGATAGATTTTTGAATGTTGTCAAAATCAAGGGATATTGAGGGACTGCTGAAAGTGATGCTGAGGTGGAAGATCAGCCACGATCTTACTAAATGGCAGAGCAGGCATAAGGAGCTAACTGGCAAAAGCATGGCCGTTGAAAAGCTAATCTTGGCAGATATGTGTAGCTGATTTTGTGTGAATCTATATGCAGCAAGCTGAACAACTTATCTGATTTAAATCAGCAATTGGAGTTTGCAGTGAATTCTAGAGAAAATAGTAACAATTGTTGCATGCTTTTATCAAAATAAATTATGTTGGTTTATCATGCAACTATATTAAAAAAAATAGCTACATAGCTTCACAGATGTTTTGGAGAACAAATATAGATTCCAGTGCTGAAGAAGCTGCCAACAGCAGACTTCTCTGGTATTGTAGATCAATGTCTTTGGAAAGAATATAAGATGATTTTCCTACTCTACTCTTCAAGTAATGCAAATTTCAACTTTTGTTTCAGAGTACTTATTTATTGAGAAGCTCTGTGAAGTAGGCCCTTCTGGTCCTTCAAGCTATGCCGCCCAGCAATCCCCCTGTTTAATGCTAGCCTAATCATGGGATAATTTACAATGATCAATGTACAGTATCTACCAACTGGTACATCTTTGGATTGTGGGAGGAAACCTGAGCACCCAGAGGAAACCCATGTGGAGATTGTACAAACTCCTTACTGGCAGGAATTGAACCCTGGTCAATCTTACTGTGAAGTGTTGTGCTAACCACTAAGCTACCATGCCCACCTTAAATGCCATGTGCCCTTGTAACTTGTTCCTTGAATAATAAACAATTTTATTTTAATGTCTAATTCCTGCTCTTAGTAAATATTTGATGGCTTATTATAATGCAGCTCCTATAACTTTGTCATCTTACTACAGATAAAGACAAAGACAGTGGCACAGTGTGTGGAATACTACTACACTTGGAAAAAGCTCTTGCGATTAGGTCGAAAACACCGAACACGTCTTGCAGAAATGGAAGCTGAGGGAATGGTGAGTCATTAACAACATGTGAAGAAGATAATGGTGGATCATCTTACATGGCTTTAAAACTAATTGAACAACAGCTCATTTTCAAACTGGACATTTCATAACTAGCTGTTGAACATGAAACAACAGTTGAAATGTGGTTGATGTATAGCCAGAGTACTGAGTATGTATGAAAGTTGTAAGTTCCTGATGCTGGAAATCTAATGTGTAAATAGAAGATGCTGGGAAAGAGAGCAGCAGGCTTGGCAGCATCACACCACTGAGCAGTTTCTGTTTGTCTTAATGAAAATGTCCAGTCTGTTGATCTTCTGAGCACTGACAGTCCTTCAAACATTAATGCTGTTTCAAAGAGAAATCTGACCCTGTTGTTTTGTGATCTGGTATGTGAGGGAATGGCAGTTCTAATTCACATTAATATTTTAATGGTAAGAATTGGTTAATAGGCATTCTTGTTCATTTGATCTTTTCAGCGAGGAATTTCAATAGTAAACACAAAGTATACTGAAGATGCTGTGGTCAAACCAAGACGTACAAAAAAGCTGGATGAACTCAGCAGGTCGGGCAGCATCCGTTGAAAGGAGCAGTCAACGTTTCGGGTCGAGACTCTTCGTCAGGACTAAAGAAGGAGGGGGCAGGGGCCCTATAAAGAAGGTGGGGGGAGGGTGGAAATCTCCCACCCCTTGAAACCTCTGATTGGTTTTCCACCCTCCCCCCACCTTCTTTATAGGGCCCCTGCCCCCTCCTTCTGTAGTCCTGACGAAGGGTCTCGACCCGAAACGTTGACTGCTCCTTTCAACGGATGCCGCCCGACCTGCTGAGTTCATCCAGCCTTTTTGTACGTCTTGAGGAATTTCAATAACTGACTAGTTGCTAAAATCAACTGAACTTTTCATCTAAAATTCCCAGCACAACAGCTAAGAAATTTACAAACCCCATTTCCAGAAAAGTTGGGATATTTTCCAAAATGCAATAAAAACAAAAATCTATGATATGTTACAAAGAAAAGATTTTCAGTAGTTTTACTGACCAACTTAATTGTATTTTGTAAATATACACAAATGTAGAATTTGATGGCTGCAACACACTCAACAAAAGTTGTGACAGAGTTAAAATAAGATTGAAAAGTGCACAGAATATTCAAGTAACACCGGTTTGGAAGACTCCACATTAAGCAGGCTAATTGGTAGCAGGTGAGGTATCATGACTGGGTATAAAAGTAGCGTCCATCAAAGGCTCAGTCTTTTCAAGCAGGGATGGGTCGTGGCTCACCCCTTTGTGCCAAAATTCGTGAGAGAATTGTTAGTCAGTTCAAAAGGAACATTTCCCAGCGCAAGATTGCAGAGAATTTAAGTCTTTCAACATGTACAGTACATAATATTGTGAAAAGATTCAGAGAATTCAGAGACATCTCAGTGCATAAAGGGCAAGGTCGGAAACCACTGTTGAATGCGCGTGATCTTCGAGCCCTCAGGCGGCACTGCCTAAGAAACCGTCATGCTACTGTGACAATTATAGCCACCTGGGCTCGGGAGTACTTCGGAAAACCAATGTCACTTAACACAGTCTGTCGCTGCATCCAGAAATGCAACTTGAAACTGTATTACGCAAGGAGGAAGCCATACATCAACTCTATGCAGAAACGCCGGCAAGTTCTCTGGGCCCAAGCTCATCTCAGGTGGACCGAAAGACTGTGGAACCGTGTGCTGTGGTCAGATGAGTCCACATTTCAGCTAGTTTTCGGAAAAAACGGGCGTCGAGTACTCCGTGCCAAAGATGAAAACGGCCATCCTGATTGTTATCAGCGAAAGGTGCAAAAGCCAGCATCTGTGATGGTATGGGGGTGCATCAGTGCCCATGGCATGGGTGAGTTGCATGTATGTGAAGGTACTATTGACTCTGAGGCGTATATTAGGATTTTAGAGAGACATGTTGCCATTAAGGCGACGTCTCTTCCCAGGACGTCCAGGCTTATTTCAGCAGGACAATGCCAGACCACATTCTGCACGGGCTACAACAGCGTGGCTTTGTAGACACAGAGTGCGTGTGCTTGACTGGCCTGCTGCCAGTCAAGGTCTATCTCTTATTGAAAATGTTTGGCGCATCATGAAGAGGAGAATCAGACAACGGAGACCACGGACTGTTGAGCAGCTGAAGTCTTATATCAAGCAAGACTGGACAAAATTTCCAATTGCAAATCTACTACAATTAGTATCCTCAGTTCCAAAATGATTAAAAAGTGTTATTAAAAGGAAAGGTGATGTAACACAATGGTAAACAAGCCTCTGTCCCAACTTTTGTTGAATGTGTTGCAGCCATCAAATTCTAAATTTGTGTATATTTACAAAATACAATTAAGTTGGTCAGTAAAACTATTGAAAATCTTTTCTTTGTACTTTTGTCAGTTAAATAAAGGTTCACGTGAATTAACATATCACAGATTTTTGTTTTTATTGCATTTTGGAAAATATCCCAACTTTTCTGGAAATGGGGTTTGTAAATCCAGGCAATGAATTAATCTGACATTAATGAGAGAAAATTTAATACCATAAAACTACCGGCTTGCCATGAATCAAACTGGTGGAAATAACAACCGTGGAGGGAGAAAGGAGTTAATGTTTCAAGTCACTAACTTTCTTTCAGAACTGGAATTACTAAAGATAAGGTGAGGCCAAATTTGGGGTATTGTGTACAGTTCTGGTCACAGAATTATAGGAAAGATGTCAACAAATTAGAGAGAGTACAGAGGAGACTTACTATAAGCTTACCTGGGTTTCAGCACCTAAGTTACAGAGAAAGGTTGAACAAGTTAGGTCTTTATTCTTTGGAGTGTAGAAGGTTGAGGGGGGACTTGATAGAGGTATTTAAAATTATGAGGGGGATAGATAGAGTTGATGTGGATAGGCTTTTTCCATTGAGAGTAGGAGAGATTCAAACAAGAGGACATGAGTTGAGAGTTAAGGAGCAAATGTTTAGGGGTAACACGAGAGGGAACTTCTTTACTCAGAGAGTGGTAGCTGTGTGGAATGAGCTTCCAGTAGAAGTGGTAGAGGCAGGTTCGATTTTGTCATTTAAAAAAAAAGTTGGATAGGTATCTGGACAGGAAAGGAATGGAGGGTTATGGGCTGAGTGCAGGTAGGTGGGACTAGGAGAGAGTAAGCATTCGGCATGGACTAGAAAGGCCGAGATGGCCAGTTTCCATGCTGTAATTGTTATATGGTTATAAACGAATTTTAAGAAACAGTAAAGGGAGCTAGTGGTAGAGAAGGTCTAGACAGAATGGAGCATGTTCAATAGGGTGATAATCAAAAAAAGATGAAATAACTGAAGGAGAAAAAAGTGGCAAATGACAAGTGTGTGGAAGATGTAACTGTGGAATAATTATAAAATTGAATGATCATGTGGATACAGAAACTAGTGAAGTAAACAAGATAAAAAGTACGAACAGAAATCATATGGAGGGAAGACCAATACAATGTTTTGGTGAGGGTTCCTGGAAGGAAACTGGCAGTGCAATTGGGCAAATATTGAATTCCATGTAGGAGTCAACCACAGAACATAACTTCAGCTTGGAGCCAGCAGTGAGTGTAGAGAGGCGAGTCCAGGAGCCAGGAAAGCATACTTGTTCAGAAGCCAGACAAGAGGGAGTCTGCTCTGGAAGCTGTTAGGTTTGTGGAAAACCCATGACAACGTAATGAGAAATACTCATTCACAAAATCCTTAAACCTTCATCCGTTTCAGGAAATTCCTGTTTCTGTTCTGAATTGACTCAGTATATGTGCTATTGATTTTTTTTGTTACTCTAAGCAATGACCTAAATTTAGTTTAAATTTGAATAGCAATTTGGAACAGCTTTGAAGCCAACTAATGTTCATGTTTCTGAGCAGCATACAGCTGTAGAGGAACAGGAAATACAATGTCTGGATTTGTCATTGTGGTTTTTAGTTGCTCCACTATATAGCCTGATTGATGAAGTGGGACATCACACTGACAACAGCACAGACCAGCAACATGGAAGGCTGCTGTGCAAGTAGGGAGTTCCACCCTCCTCAATCCCTCCATACAGTAAACACGAGGAAATCTGCAGATGCTGGAAATCCAAACAACACACACAAAATGCTGGTGGAACGCAGCAGGCCAGGTAGCATCTATAAGGAAAAGCACCGTCAACATTTCGGGCCGAGACCCTTTGTCAGGACTAACTGAAAGGAAAGATAGTAAGAGATTTGAAAGTAGGAGGGGGAGGGGGAGGGGGAAATGCGAAATGATAGGAGAAGACTGGAGGGGGTGGAATGAAGCTAAGAGCTGGAAAGGTGATTGGCAAAAGTGATACAGAGCTGGAGAAGAGAAAGGATCATGGGATGGGAGGCCTCGGGAGAAAGAAAGGGGGAGGGGGGAAGCACCAGAGGGAGATGGAGAACGGGCAAACAACTAAATATGTTAGGGATGGGGTAAGAAGGGGAGGAGGGGCATTAACGGAAGTTAGAGAAGTCAATGCTCATGCCATCGGGTTGGAGGCTACCCAGCCGGTATATAAGGTGTTGTTCCTCCAACCTGAGTTTGGATTCATTTTGACAGTAGAGGAAGCCATGGATAGACATATCAGAATGGGAATGGGACGTGGAATTAAAATGTGTGGCCACTGGGAGATCCTACTTTCTCTAGCGGACCGAGCATAGGTGTTCAGCGAAATGGTCTCCCAGTCTGCTTCAGGTCTCACCAATATGTAAAAGGCCACACCGGGAGCACCGGACGCAGTATACCACACCAGCCGACTCACAGGTGAAGTGTCGCCTCACCTGGAAGGACTGTCTGGGGCCCTGAATGGCGGTGAGGGAGGAAGTGTAAGGGCTGGTGTAGCACTTGTTCCGCTTACAAGGATAAGTGCCAGGAGGGAGATCGGTGGGAAGGGATGGGGGGGGGGGGGGGGGGGGACAAGTGGACAAGGGAGTCGCGTAGGGAGCGATCCCTGTGGAAAGCAGAAAGGGGGGGGAGGGAAAGATGTGCTTGGTAGTGGGATCCCGTTGGAGGTGGTGGAAGTTACGGAGAATTATACGTTGGACCTGGAGGCTGGTGTGGTGGTAGGTGAGGACAAGGGGAACCCTATCCCGAGTGGGGTGGCAGGCGGATGGGGTGAGGGCAGATGTGCGGGAAATGGGAGAGATGCGTTTGAGAGCAGGGTTGATGGTAGAAGAAGGGAAGCCTCTTTGTTTAAAAAAGGAAGACATCTCCTTCGTCCTGGAATGAAAAGCCTCATCCTGAGAGCAGGTGCAGCGGAGACGGAGAAATTGTGAGAAGGGGATAGCATTTTTGCAAGAGACAGGGTGGGAAGAGAAATAGTCCAGGTAGCTGTGAGAGTCTGTAGGCTTATAGTAGATATCAGTAGATAAGCTGTCTCCAGAGATGGAGACAGAAAGATCAAGAAAAGGGAGGGAGGTGTCAGAAATGGACCAGGTAAATTTGAGGGCAGTGTCAAAGTTGGAGGCAGAGTTAATGAAGTCAACGAACTCAGCACGCGTGCAGGAGGCAGCGCCAATGCAGTCATTGATGTAGTGAAGGAAAAGAGGGGGATGGATACCCGTATAGACTTGGAACATGGACTGTTCCACAAAGCCAACAAAAAGGCAGGCATAACTGGGACCCATACGGGTGCCCATGGCTACACCCTTGGTTTGGAGGAAGTGGGGGGAGCCAAAGGAGAAATTATTGAGAGTAAGAACTAATTCTGCTAGACGGAGGAGAGTGGTGGTAGAGGGGAATTGGTTGGGTCTGGAATCCAAAAAGAAGCGAAGAGCTTTGAGACCGTCCTGGTGGAGGATGGAGGTATATAGGGACTGGACGTCCATGGTGAAAATAAGGCGGTGGGGGCCAGGGAACTTAAAATCATTGAAAAAGTTCAAAGCGTGAGAAGTGTCACGAACGTAGGTGGGAAGAGATTGAACAAGGGGGGATAAGACAGTGCCAAGGTATGCAGAAATGAGTTCGGTAGAGCAGGAGCAAGCTGAGACAATAGGTCTACCTGGACAGGCAGGTTTGTGGA
Organism: Hemitrygon akajei; assembly: GCF_048418815.1. Classification (NCBI taxonomy): domain Eukaryota; kingdom Metazoa; phylum Chordata; class Chondrichthyes; order Myliobatiformes; family Dasyatidae; genus Hemitrygon; species Hemitrygon akajei. The sequence goes on from NC_133130.1 coordinate 45,885,304, forward strand.
TCTTGGGTAGGAGGTAGAAACAGGAAGTGCGGGGTGTGGGAATTATGAGGTTGGTGGCAGTGGATGGGAGATCCCCAGATCTGATAATGTTGGTGATGGTATAGGAGAGAATGGCCTGGTGCTCCTTAGTGGGGTCATGATCAAGGGGTAAATAAGAGGAGGTATCAGAGAGTTGTCGCTGTGCCTCGGCCAGGTGGAAGTCAGTACGCCAGACAACAACAGCTCCCTCCTTATCAGCAGGTTTTATAGTGAGGTTGGGATTGGTGCGGAGGGAGTGGAGAGCAGAGTGTTAGAAGGAGTTTGGTTGGAATTGGAACAGGGTGTAGTGAAGTCGAGATGGTTGATGTCCCGTCGGCAATTAGCAATAAAGAGATCCAGAGCAGGCAGAAGACCAGAGCGGGGTGTCCATGAAGAGGAGGAGGGTTGAAGACAGGAGAAGTGGTCATCGGTGGGGGTAGGAGAGTCCTTGCCAAAGAAATAAGCTCGGAGTCAGAGCTGGCAGAAGAAGAGTTCAGCATCATGGTGTACGCTGAACTCGCTGACGTGTGGGCAAAGGGGGACAAAGCTGAGGCCCTTACTGAGGACAGAGCGCTCTGCCTCAGAGAGCTGAAGGTCAGAGGGAATGGTAAAGACCCGGCACAGATGAGAGATGGGATCAGAGGGGGGGAGGGAGGCTGGTAGTGACAGTGGAGAGGGAAGGGTTAGGGTGAGAGGAAGATGGAGCCTCTGAGGGCCCAGGAGCTGACAATGGGATCTGAGGGAGATTACCATACAGTAATCTGCCTTGATTAAGACCTGTGCCACAAGTGGACTCAGATCACAGTGAGGTTCAGGATTTCCAGTGATGCAGAGCCAGCAGAAAGTAGCTATGATGTGTATCATCTAAAAGGGTTCTAAATTAGTGCTGGTCCATTAGTGCACATTTGGATATCCTACATAATGAAAACTGGCAACACACACAAAACTCTGGAGGAACTCAGCAGGCCAGGTAGCATCTGTGGAAAAAAGTACATTTGACATTTCAGGCCAAGACCCTTCAGCAGGACTGGAGAAAAAAATATATGAGGAGTAGATTTAAAGGGTGGGGGAGGGGAGAGAGAAACACAAGGTGAGAGGTGAAACTGGGAGGGGGAGGGATGAAGTAAAGAGCTAATAACTTGATTGGTGAAAGAGATACGGGGCTGGAGAAGAGGGTGTCCGTTAAGAGGAAACAGAAGGCCATGGAAGAAAGAAAAGGGGGGAGGAGCACCAGAGGGAGGTGAGAGTGGTTAAAGGGGACGGGGAATGGTGAAGTGGGGGACTGTTACCGGAAGTTCGAGAAATCGATGTTCATGCCATCAGATTCCAATTCTCATCCAGTTCATGCATATCTGCTCCTATCCCATCCTCCCACTGCCCTACCAGGAATAGGGCTCCTCTTGACCTCACTTACCACCCCACCAGCCTCCGCATCCAGCACGTAATTCTCTGGAACTTCCGCCATCTCCAGCGGGATCCTACCACCAAGCACATCTTTCCCTCCCTCCCCACTTACTGCTTTCTGCAGGGATCGCTCCCTACATGACTCTTATCCATTTGTCCCTCCCCACTGATCTCCCTCCTGACACTCATCCTTACAAGCGGAACAAGTGCTACACCTGCCACACCACCTCCTCCCTCACTACCATTCAAGGCCCCAAACAGTCCTTCCAGGTGAGGTAGCATTTCATCTGTGAGTCTATTCGGGTCATTTATTGTGCCCGGTGCTCCCAGTGTGACCTCCTTTATGTTGGTGAGACCCAGTGTAGATTGAGAAACCATTTCACCAAACACCTACGCTCTGTCCACAAGAAAAAGCAGGATCTCCCAATGGCCACCCATTTTAATTCCACTTTCCATTCCCATTGCAATATGTCAATCCATGGCCTCCTCTACTGTTGTGATGAGGCCAAACTCAGGTTGGAGGAACAACACCTTATATTCCATCTGGGTAGCCTCCAGCCTGATGACATGAACATTGATTTCTCGAACTTCCAGTTATCCCCGCCCCCACCACCCCTCTTTTTCACTATTCGCCATCCCCTTTTGCCTCTCACCTTATCTCCTAGCCTGCCCATCGCTTCCCTCTGGTGTTCCTCTCTCCCCCCCCCCCCCCTCCTTTTCCAGCCCTCTATCACTTTCACCAATCAGCTTCCCAGCTCTTTACTTCATCAATCTCCCTCCCAGTTTCACCTATCACTTTGTGTTTCTCTCCCCGCCCCCCCCCCCCCCACCACCTTTTAAGTCTACTCATCTTTTTTTTCTCCATTACTGCCAAAGGGTCTTGGCTTGAAACATTGACTGTACTTTTTTCCATAGATGCTATCTGGCCTGCTGAGTTCCTCCAGCATTTTGTGTGTGTAGCTAGGATTTCCAGAATCTGCAGACTTTCTCTTGTTTATAATGAAAACTAGGGCTGGCTGATACTGGTTTTTGAATGGGTGGGGCTTTTAACTTGTATGTAATTATCTTAGATAATTGATTTCTAGTTTTTCTGTGAAAATTCAACTGTTGCATTTGTACCCAGAAGATCAATTGTGTGTGGTAGAGGAGGAAGCGTGCAGTGTATCGCTAGTGACACTGTAAGATGTGTAACAGTAGCTGATTTTAAAAAGTCAGGTGGCTAAGATGAATTGTGTACAGAAGTACCTCTGTTCATTTCCTGTTGAGCATCATGTCATCTGGAAATGATGGGTTAAATTATTTTATTCATGATCATACATGAAAGTTGTGAACAAATGGATTCAAGGCAAGGGATTTGTTTCAAGGTGACTGATCTTAACACTGTTCACTATTTTTAAATTATGTGCCAGTCGAGAATATTGATAATTTTTCACGCTATTTCTAAAACAACAATAGGCCAAGTGAAAGAGAATACTATCTAAATAGGCAAATTTCTATGAATTCCAATGACGTTCATGCAAATATGTTTTTCCATTCATTGAGTTATACTTTATTCCCACAGAAATACATTACTTTTTCCCTCTATTAGTTGGAAACATTCTGTCCAAACTATTCTAGCTGATTTAAGATTTTCTGCTGAAATCATTTCAATAAATGGTCAACATGAGTCATGTTTTTGTACAATCACATTCCCAGAACCTCTTCCTGTTTTTAAGAAGAGATCTGAGAGAACATTTTGAAGTGAACTTTTATTTAAATTTCATGATCCTTGTGAAATTTTTTTTGTATTAGTTATGTGTTTTTTTTTATTTCTACAGTGAACACTGTGTATGTATAATGTGAGAAAAAGATAAATGTTGGAAAATTCAAATTTTGAATGCCAGTTTTACCCAAGAACACGAGGAGGGGCAGCAGGAGTGGGCCATTGAGCCTGCTCTTCCATTCAATAAGATCATGGCTGATCTGGTCACAGACTCAGTTCCACTTACCTGCCTTTTCACCATTACCATTAATTTTCTGATATGCAAAAATCTATCTAACTGTATCTTAAATACTATAAAAGGGTAAAGTGGGGGCAAGCAATGAGTTAAATGTTAAATATCTATCTTAACTGTATCTTAAATTCAAGAGATTCTACAGATGTTGAAAGTCCAGAGCAGCCTACAGAATGCTGGGGAACTCAGCAGATTAGACTGCCTCTATGAGGAGGAATAAACAGTTGATATCTCAGGCCGAGGTCCTTCATCAGAACTGCATAGAGGAGGAAGTAAAAAGAGAAGCTGGGGAGATGGGGAGGAATACAACCTGGCTGAAGATGGATGAAACCAGATAAGGGGGGAGGTGGGTGGGAGGGGGAGGAGATGGGAGGTGAAACGTGGAAGAGTTAAAGGGCTGAAGCAGAAGGAAACTGATAGGAGAAGTCAGTGGAATAAAGGAAAGGACATGGAGAACTGAAGAGAGATAATGGGCAATTCATAAGCGCAGGGGAGAAGAGATGAAGGGCCACTAGATTAGGGAAAAACAAATAGTGGGGGGTAGGTGAGGGCAAGCAGAGAAGAGTTATTACTAGAAATTGATGTTCATGCCATCAGGTCAGAGACTACCTAAACAGAATATAGGTGTTGCTTCTCCAACCTGCATTTGGCCTCTGGCAGTCGTGGATAGACATGCTGGAATGGGAAGTTGAAATGAGATGGGCAGCCACCGAGTGAGCCGACCTTCTGTGGCAGACAGAGCAAAAGTGCTCAATGAAGCAGTAGCCCACTGGGGCGCTGGATACAATAAGTGACCCCAACAAACTCATAGGTAAAGGACTGTTCAGAGCCTTGAGTAGTGGTGAGGGAGAAGGTGCAGGGGCAAGTGCAGCACTTGTCACAGTTGCAGGGAGATACGTGGGGGTGGACGAGTTGATAAAGGAGTCAATAGAGAGCAGGCCTGTGGAATGACAGATAGTACAAATGTTATTGCATGAACAGAGAATTTATTTCATCATAAGGAGTTTACTAGAGACCATTGGGACTTAAATATAGGGTTAAAATGAGTAATGAATTTTTCAGTTTGCTCCTTTTCCAAATCTTTCATTTTACTTTTAATGCATTTGCATTGAAAAGCACAGAGAGGTTGCTTTGAAATGAATCACACTGCCCCATTATTTGAAAATTATCATAATTTGTAGTCATCACTTTAAATAACTCTTCTAACAGATTTCATGTAATTTTGCAAAAGCTGCTTCATAAGTCCTAGAGATACCCTTTTAAAGAAAATTGCAGTGTAAAATTGGAATTGGTAGCAAATCTGGCCACCTACCTTCACGAGGGATATCAATAACGAGAATCAGAATCAGATTTACTATCGCTAGTTTATGTTGTGAAATTTTATGTTTTGTGGAAGCAGTACATTGCCAATATACAACAAAATATTATAAATTACGCTTGCAGGGGTAAGTACCAGGTGGGAGATCTGTGGGGAGGGACGTGTGGACCAGGCAGTCACAGAGGGAGTGATCCCTGTAAAAAACAGTTAAGGGTAGAGTGGGAAAGATGTGCTTTAGTGGTGGGGTCTTGTTGAAGGTGGCAGAAGTTGCGGAGGATAATATGCTGGATCCAGATGCTGGTCATCTATTGCATCTGGTGCTCCCGGTGCGGCCTCCTCTACGTCGGCAAGACCTGTCGCAGATTGGGGGACCGCTTCGTCGAGCACCTCCACTCCATCCGTCACAACAGACAGGATCTCCCGGTTGCCTCCCACTTCAACTCTGCTTCACATTCCCATTCGGATATGTCCATACATTGGCCTACTCTACTGCCATGATGAGGCCAAACTCAGGGTGGAGGAGCAACACCTCATATACCGTCTGGGTAGTCTCCACCCCCTTGGTATGAACATCGAATTCTCCAACTTACGGTAATTCCCTCCCTCTCTGTTCCCCATCCCACTTTCACTCTGCCTCCTTTTCCAGCTGCCTATCACCTCTCTCATGATTCTGCCACCTTCTACTACCCATAGTGCTTTCCCCTTACATTCCTTCACCTCTCCTGCCTATCCCCTCCCTGCTTCCCCTCCCCCACCCCTTGATCTTTCCTCTGATTGGTTTTCCACCTGGCACCTTCTTTATAGGGCCCCTGCCCCCTCCTTCTTCAGTCCTGACGAAGGGTCTCGGCCCAAAACGTTGACTGCTCGTTTCCACAGATGCTGCCCGACCTACTGAGTTCATTCAGCTTGTTTGTACATGTTGATTTGACCACAGCATCTGCATTGTACTTTGTGAAAACAATAGTAGGGTAGTGTACTTGGGTTCATTGTCCAGTGAGAAATCTGATGGTGGAGGGGAAGAAGCTGTTACTGAACCATTGAGTGTGTGTCTTCAGACTTCTGTAATTCCTCCTCGATGGTAGCAATCAGAAGAGATAGAATGGATAGAATTTATTTAAAACTTGTATCCATCCCACAATGTGAGGGACTAAAAATCTTTGTGTTATGACTGTCGCAATGTGAATTTAAAAGTTTAATGGCTTGTGGAAAAAAGCTGTCCTATAGCCTGTTGGTCCTGACTTTAATGCTGCGGTACTGTTTGCCAGATGGAAGCAGCTGAAACAGCTTACAGCTGGGATGACTGGTGTCCCCGATGATCTTCCAGGCCTTCCTTCTGCACCTGCTGCTGTAAATATCCACAATGGAGGGAAGTTCACATTCACAGATGCACTGGACTGACTGTACCACACTCTGTAATGCCCTGTAATCAAGCTGGTGATACAGCCAGTCAGTATGCTCTCAATGGTGCCTCTGTAGAAGGTCTTGAGGATTTGGGAGCTTATACTGAACTTCTTCAGTCGCCTGAGGTAGAAGAGACGCTGTTGTACTTTTTTTTTAAACCACAAAGGCGGTGTGTACAGTCCAGGTGAGGTCATTAGTGATGTATATACTGAGGAAATTGGCAGGACAGACATGGGTGTAAAGGGTGTAGAGAAGGGGACTCAGAATACAACCCTGGGGGACACCTGTGTTGAGGATCAAAGGGGCAGTGGTGAGGGACCCATCTTTACCATCTGTTGGCAATCCGATAGGAAGTCTAGGATCCAGCTGCACTTGGTGTGCAGGCCAAGGTCTCTGAGCTTCCTGTCAAGTCTGGAAGGAATTAAGATGTTGAATGGTGAACGGTAGTCCAGAAATGTATGCATCCCTCTTCTCCTGGTGAGTGAGGATAGTGTTTAGTGCTGTGGCCATGGTGTCATTGGTAGACTGGTTCCATTGGTAGGCAAATTGTTGGGGTCCAGTTTGGGTGGTAGCATGCTGCAGATGGAGACCAGCCTCTCAAAGCATATGCTTATAATTGAGGTGAGTGTGACAGGGCGCCAATTGTTCAGGCATGCTACCTTGGTTTTCTTAGGTACAGGGACAATGCTGGATGATTTGAAACAGGAGGGCACTACACACTGGGAGAGGGAGAGATTAAGAATGTCCGTAAACACACCAGCCAGCTGTTCCACACACACTCTGAGTACAGGCCCTGGGATGCCGTCCAGCCCTGCTGCCTTGTGGTTGTTGACATGTTGGAATGTTCTACGAATGTGCCTGTTCTGGGTGATGGTAGTCCTTAATGATGGATGTCACTTTTTTGAGGTATCGCCATTTGAAGATGTCCTTGTTGCTGGAGAGGCTGGTGTTCGTGATGCAGCAGGCTGAGTTGACAATTTTCTGCTGTTTTTTTCCGATCCTGAGCAGTGGGCCCCTGCATACCACATAGTGATGTAACCATTTAGAATGTTCTCTCTACAGTAGATCTGTTTAACTTTGCTAATCTTGGATGACATACCAAGTCTCCTTAAACTCCTAATGAAATACAGCAGCTGCTGTGCCTTCTTTGTAATTGCATCATTATGTTGGGTCTAGGATAGATCTCAGAGATGTCAACACCCAGGAACTTGAAACTGTGCACCATTTTCACCGTTGATCCCTCAATGAGGTTTGCGTTCCCTTGACTTCCCCTTCCTGAAGTCCACTAAAGATTCTTGGTCTTAATGATATAAAGTGCAAAGTTGTTGTTGCTGCACCAGTCACACTTGCACACTTTCTCGTCACCATTTGAAATTCTGCCAGTAGTTGTGTCATCAGCAAATTTAAAGATAGCATTTGAGCTGTGCCTAACCATACAGTCATGGGTGTAGAGAGAGCAGAGCAGTGGGCTAAGCACACATCCTTGAGGTGCACCAGTGTTGATTGTCAGTGAGGAGGAGATGCTATTTTCGATCCACACAGATTGTGGTCTCCTGGTGAGGAAGTCAAGGATCCAATTCAGAGGAGATACCAACTCTCAAGTTTTGGAGCTTGTTGATTTAAAACTGAGGGAGTGCAGGGAAAATTGATATGGATGTTGCTGGTCCTCACAAATTCATTCAGAGTCTTCCCCAACCAGAAGCCTTGTGAACCATGTGATCCACGATGAGCTGCAGTCTGCTTAGAGGCATTGAAGTCTTGTGACTAAGAAAGTTACAAGAGAACCAGGTACAATCTCTGGAAAACCATCTCATGAACGGTGGAATCAGTGAAGGATGTTCAACAGTTATGGCAGGGCTTGAATGCTATCACTTCTTATAAGGTAAAATTAAGTGACGTAGGCAACAACTGGACTTTGCTTCGATGCCTTCTATACTTGCTTTGACTGTCAAAACATGAAGAAGCCATCACAAACTCCCACAGCCCTCGATGATCCTGTGATTTCAATCTCTTAGGTCAACATGTGAGCATCCTTCAGAAGGGTGGGTAAACCTACGAAAAGCATCCAGCCCAGACAGGATACCTGGCTGATTATTAAACACCTGAGCTGATAAACTGGCTGGAGTGTTGGGACATCTTTAATCTCTTGCTTCGCTAGTTTGAGGTACCCACCTGCTTTAAGTAGGCTTCACTTATACCAATGCCTAGGAAGAACGTGGTAACCTGCCCCAATGACTATTGTCCGGTAGCACCTACATCCACTGTGATGAAGTGATTTCAGAGGTTGACGATGAAACAAATAACTCCTGCCTGAGAAGTGACTTAGATTCACTCCAATTTGCCTACCGGAGCAACAGGTCCACAGTAGATGCCATCTCAGTGGCCCTTCATTCAACCCTGGAACATCTGGACAACAAAGATACATACATCAGGATGCTCTTTATCGACTGCAGGTCGCCATTCAATACCATCATCTCCTCAAAACTAATCAATAAGTTTCAAAACCTTGGCCTCATTGCCTCCTTGTGCAATTGGATCCTTGATTTCCTTAATTGCAGACCCCAGTTAGTTTGGATTGTCAGTAACTCCTGTGCAATCTCTATCACACAGGTGCACCACAAGGCTGCGTGCTTAGCCCCCTTCTCTATCTGCTTTACCTTTATGACTGGCTACATACAGCTCAAATCCTATATTCAAGTTTGCTGATTTCGTAGGCCAATTCAAAGGTGGTGATGAATCAGCATTTAGGTGGGAGATTGAAAATCTGGCTGAGTGGTGCCACAACAGCAGGTGGCACAATGTTTTAGGATCCGTCAGCATAATAAAATAGGGGAAGTTAGAGAACAAAAAAAAGAAAAGAGCATACTGGAACAGAGAGACAGAAAACAGCTGGAAATCAAACTATACAACA